>NC_090654.1:215056878-215656878 GCF_040937935.1 Hyperolius riggenbachi | reverse complement strand
CCGTTCTGGCTGGCTGCTGTGTTCTGAAAGCTGTTGGATCATGCTAGTATGTTGTGTAGCTTCTGGCTTCGTGTGCCCGGCTTAGTGGTTGCCTGTCGCCTGCTAATCTCTGCTGATCTAGGAGGGCTGATGAAGATGACCGGAGATTCCTCTGTGTCTGCCGAGGGGGTTTCATACCGCCTTCTGTAACAGACACAGCTCCTCTCCTGAGCGGCAGAGAGATTTCACAGAGAAATAAAATCCTATTAGAAGATAGACGGCAAAGTTTTGTGACATATTAAATGATTATCCTCCCGAGAGAGGCAATATGAAGCTCTTAAAAGCCATTCAGCCGAGAGAGTGTGCACCTCAGCTCCCTCCTCCCGGGAATTGTGTATTACATTATGTGCTGATTGCTCCGATGTCAGTGTGGCGTGCCTGGAAGGTTAGCGAAGGCCGTGCAGCGGAAATGAGTCCGGGCCTTTCTGCAGGATTTATACACGGCCTATTTCTGGAGGGTGTTTTGTTGTGGTTTGGTGCATAGCGAAATATGCACAGGTCTGGTAAAGCAGACCTGAACTACGAAATGGGCCTCTTGAAACAATAACTGTTTAAAGGATACCTGAGGTGACGTGACATGATGAGATAGACATGTGTATGTACAGTGCCTAGCACACAAATAACTAGGCTGTGTTCCTTTTTTTCTTTCTCTGCCTGAAAGAGTTAAACACAAGTATGTAAGTGGCAGTTCCTGTCTGAGTCGGGACTGAGTCAGACTACAGTGTGACCCTCACTGATAAGAAATTACAACTATAAAACACTTTCCTAGCAGAAAATGGCTTCTGAGAGCAGGGAAGAGATAAAAAGGGTCCATAGTTAATAGCTTTTTAGCTCTGGCATACTTCAATGAATGTGTCATTGAGGAGCAAAAACAATAAAACAGTAAAAACTTAAAAAGTAGATTTAAATATAAAATAAAACTGTGGAATATCTTAAAAAGTCATTTTTAGGAGAAAGAGGATAGATACAATTGTTTATTTCATTAGTATATTTTCACCTCAGGTGACCTTTAAAGCTGTAATAAAGTGGAAAAAAAACACGAGCTACAAGATATATATGTGCTGTAATAGATTTGTATGTCTTCCAACAATCAGCTGCACCACATACACATAATTTAATGGAATACAGTCAGTGTAGGTCTATCAGAACTACAGGTGTTAATGTATGATTATAATTTACGGTAACTCCAGTAGATCTCTGTCTACATAGTGATCACCACTATTACAATCCTTCCACCTTGTACTGCCCATACTGCGTCACAGCCTTACAGTGTTCCACTACTGAACTACCCACACTGCATCCCAGCCTTACAGTGCTCCCATACTGTACTGTCCACACTGCATCCCAGCCTTACAATGCTCCCATACTGCGTCACAGCCTTACAGTGCTCCCCTACTGAACTACCCACACTGCATCCCAGCCTTACAGTGCTCCCATACTGTACTGTCCACACTGCATCCCAGCCTTACAGTGCTCCCCTACTGTACTGTCTACACTGCATCCCAGCCTTACAGTGCTCCCCTACTGAACTACCTACACTGCAACCCTGACTTACAGCGCGCCCATACTGTACTGTCCACACTGCATCCCAGCCTTACAGAATTCCCATTCTGTACTGTCCACACTGCATCCCAGCCTTACAGCATTCCCATTCTGTACTGTCCACACTGCATCCCAGCCTTGCAGCACTCCCATTCTGTACTGTCCACACTGCATCCCAGCCTTACAGTGCTCCCCTACTGAACTACCCACACTGTATCCCAGCCTTACAGTGCTCCCCTACTGAACTACCCACACTGCAACCCTGACTTACAGCGCTCCCATACTGTACTGTCCACACTGCATCCCAGCCTTACAGTGCTCCCCTACTGAACTACCCACACTGCAACCCTGACTTACAGCGCTCCCATACTGTAATGTCCACACTGCATCCCAACCTTACAGCGCTCCCATACTGTACTATCCACACTGCATCCCAGCCTTACAGTGCTCCCATACTGTACTGTCCACACTGCATCCCAACCTTACAACACTCCCATTCTGTACTGTCCAAACTGCATCCCAGCCTTACAGCACTCCCATTCTGTACTGTCCACACTGCATCCCCACCTTCCACACTGTAGTGTCCACACTGCATCCCAGCCTCACAGTTCTCTTATTCTGTACTGTCCACACTGCATCCCAACCTTACAGTGTTCCCATACTGTACTGTACACACTGCATCCCTGCCTTAGAGCGCTCCCCTACTGTACTATCCACACTGCATTCCAGTCAACTAATCAATCAGCATCTGCTTTTGGAAAGATTCTAACATACGCATACAGCATACTTGTTCTCAGGTCTATGAATTAGAAAGTATTTTTGCCAGATGACCGTGATGGCCAGTCATATTGCATTTATTAAATATATTTTTAAAGGGTATTACTTCAATACTAGATGACAAGTGTATTTGTTATTTAATTAATTAACAGGTCACTTAAGTTACTTTTCTAATACTTTTCTAATACTTTCTAATACTTTTACTGGGAATCATAACAAGTCTTTAAAGGATACCCGAACTGAAATGTGACATAATGAGATAGACATGTGTATGTACAGTGCCTAGCACACAAATAACTATGCTGTGTTCCTTTTTTTCTTTCACTGCCTGAAAGAGTTAAATATAAGGTATGCAAGTGGCTGACTCAGTCCTGACAGGAAGTGACTACAGTGTGACCCTCACTGATAAGAAATTCCAACTATAAAACACTTTCCTAGCAGAAAATGGCTTCTGAGAGCAAGAAAGAGGTAAAAAAGGGGAAAGTCTAATCAGTGAGGGTCACACTGCAGTCACTTCCTGTCTGAGTCAGGACTGAGTCAGCCACTTACATACCTGATATTTAACTCTTTCAGACGGAGAAAGAAAAAAAGGAACACAGCATAGTTATTTGTGTGCTAGGCACTGTAGAAACACATGTCTATCTCATTATGTCAAATTTCAGTTCGGGTATCCTTTAAAGGGACTCCGAGCAGTGCAGAAACTATGGAAAGATGCATATCATTTTAAAGCTCTCTTTCTGGCGACACCTAAATCGTCGCCCTACGCCTTTTAGTTTTCTCTATTTTCGCGATTGAAATCGCGGCCTCAGCAATTTCAATCGCAAAAATAGCGAAAACTAAAAGGCGTAGGGCGGTGGTTTATATATCATTGGAAAGAGGAGAAAGAGAGCTTTAAAATGATATGCATCTTTCCATAGTTTCTGCGCTGCTCGGAGTCCCTTTTAGGTACGAAACTGCGTTTCAGGTCTGTTTCTCAGTTTTTCTTGCTTTGGCACAGGACCACCTGTTACATAGGAAACCCGACTCTTCTTGGTGCATGCTGGGATTTGCAGTTCCTCATATGCTAGAGGTCTCCAGGGCCTCGTTCTACGGCTTCATTTTAGGTTACGACTGGAGCCACTCGATCTTTTGCTTTCTGAATTCGCCTTTCTTCTATTTCCAGCCCGGTAATGTCACAGGAATGGAATGAGAGGAAACCGGGATTAAACTTTGTTATTCCCAGTCTCCCCCCGGGAAGGGCCGCTTGTGATCTCTCCAGCTGCTCCTAACTGCTAACAGATCTGCGTGTTCCTCTTAGGCAGAACGTGACGATCGGAACACTAAGTATCTGCATGCCGTGAGGCCAGGACAAGGCGCAGAGCATAGTGCAGACTGAAGCAAGCCGGCTGATGGCTTAGCATTAAAAGACAAACTCACCTTTATAACTTTTAAAGAGGCACTGCAGTGACACACAGTAGAATGCAGGAAATTATTAAGGACTAGTTGACCTAAGCCCATTTAAAAACGGCCTCTAGGTTGTCAGTGCCGCATGTCAGCACGCATGCGCGCACACACGCCTGCCTGGCCTCGTTCAAATTAGGAGAGGTGTTCGCTGTACAGACCATATCTAGTACATGAGGCAGTAGTTTAGCTAGCACTCTAACCTTGTAGCATTTTAATACTGGGTTCAGTTCCTAGGTTGGATGCTACATTCATGGAGTTGCTGTAACTGTGGCAGGGATATAAGACTATAAGTAGATTTGTTTTTTCACACAACTAGGATAGCTTATTAACTGTTCTTTAAGTGGGCCAGTACTTATTTGCTTTGACTGCTACTAAAAAAGAATGCTTTACAAATGTTGGGTTGTTCCTCCATACCTTAGTTGTACTTCTTCACTGTATACATTGGCAGGCAGTTTGCAGATTTATAGTCATGTAATCTGTTCATTATATAGTTTCTATAAATGACTAACCAATCAGCCTCTGCTTCCAGAGATGGTGATCTTGCCCCTCCCCCACTCAATGTTTTCACTGCTCAGCTGAATATTGAGTCTGCACAGAGCTTCAGTAGTCAGCAAGTTAGTCTCACATAAGCGGCGTACACACACTTGATTAAATTCAGTCGACAAGACCAGCTCGGCTGAGAATCTAGTGTGTGTATAACGTATCTGCCTGTTGCCTGATCTTTAGCAGAGCCTTAGTGACTGTGGGAAGCTGCTTCTTCAAGTGCCGCTCCTTGTCCCTCTGCCCCTCCATAGTAACACACGGCACTAGCCTGCAGGCTAGTGATGTGTTTATCTTTTCGACATCAGGCCCCAAACTGTCACCAGATGGATCGATCCTGAGCCTGGCGAAAGTCGTCACATGTGTGTCAGCTGTAGTCCTTTGTCAGATTTGCCTTAAGTTATGGAAAGTCTCCCATATTTTCTAGATTTGTCCTCAATAGATAATAATAGTAAGGTACTTTTCAGCTAGAGATGTAAACTGTGCTTGCCTCTTTCTCCTTCACTAAACAAAGTACAAAGCATCAGGGCCATGTACACATGCTATACTCTTGGCTGAGGCGTCCACCACCGACAGGGCCAAGGCTGTACAGCTGTTTTGCTAGCCTCTAGGGTGAGCAGGTGAGTGGAGAGAACCGTGCGTTTGACCGAGACAATCCGCCAGGCTGATTGCTGACCGAATAACCGTGAGGGGTCGGGGGCCACTGTATACACACCAAGTTTTCATCAGAGGCATTGCCAACTGCCAATTTTCTTGAGAGTAGTGTGTACAAGGCTTTTAGACTAGCAAGCAGCCCACAACAGTGTTTGATGTACAAATACAAATTGCTTGTAAACATTAACCATGACTTCTGCATTGCTGATCAGGGAACAATCAGATTTTAGATCCACCTATCCTTTATAGGACGCCTACTACAAATCTGGACTACAGTTATCACAGGCCCCCTAGTGACCGGACCTTTCAAAGCCTTCCAATGTATTTCAACCCACAGACTGTCTAACCTCTTTGATGCAATCAATGAGCTGAAAAACAGCTGGAATTTGGCAGCAGACAGACTAGAAGGTAGCTTGTGAGCTACAGTAACTAAACTACACACTATTTCAGGGTACAAAGCTGCTAACACCTCTTTAGAAGGACAGAGGACCTACGCTCACTGATTCTAAGACCTACAAATAAAAACAGTTAAAAGACACTAATCTGGCTATACGGACAGTAGTAGCGACTCTTCAGAAAGCTAGGGTTTGTTCTCCGTGGCTGAATAGTAGGTAAAGCTAAGAAATAAGTGACGTTAAAAGTCTTTAATTTATAAATGCAATATGAATAATTAATATACACAGAAAATCATTAAAATTAACGATTAAAGAGAAAAGTAACCCAGTGTAAAATAAAAAGGAAGAAAATAAATGAATACTTAAGTTCAGATGAAATATGTCCCTTTGTGGAAGTCTGAGCCCATGGAAAGTCTTTGTTTCGGGTCAGAGTACATACAAGATGGCCGCTAGCTCGGTCCTCAGGCTAGCAGCATTCTCTCATGACGGTGGTAAGGTGGAGGACTGGGGAGGAGCTCCAGTCCAGTCCTTTTGAATGACCCAGCTTTTTGGGCGGGATCTCTGGGTCGCCCCTGGGCTGGACTGGGTGTTATTTATCTTTTGGGTGGAACATTTGAGTCTACAAAATATGACATTTCCATATTTCTTTGCACGCCCTTGCACACAAATAACAATTACAGATTCATAATCATCAGAATATGACAATTCCTATTGATATCAAACATGCCTACCGTATAATGTCCAGTTCCTTAGAAGTTTAATAACTTGGTCGTGGCTTACCCCTGCCCTTCAATATTGGTATCAAAATGTTCAGCAAGACAACACAAACCAAATTATATAACTCCCATAACTATCCTAGGTACAGTATTCCTTAAACAAGCAAAAATCATACATTGCATCTATTTTCAATCTACTCTCAGTGGAGTAAGCAAGTCTGGTCTTCTGACGAGTCAAAGCTATTGTTGGCTTCCAAATCAAATCAAAGATAGCTTTATTGGCATGACCAAGATTCATTACAGGTATTGCCAAAGCAAGGGGAAATAGGGGACATGGGAGGGGGTGGGGTAGGGGGGACAATGGCTAAGCAGTCTGTGGACATTTTTAGGTTAACAGTTCTGTTATGCTCCTCTCAGTCTGTGGCATGCTGTGACATAGTGTGCAGCGATTGTCACTGTGGATTCATCTTCTCCCAGTAGGAGTACACATCCAATTTGGATTGTCCCGTTAACCACAATCGGTGCAGAAAACTGATTACGATTGTGTCTTTCATGGCTCTTCCATGACAACAGCGACTTTTATTTTATTGCACTTGTTGTTCTTGGGTTTATCAGCAAGCAGGTGAATGCCTTTTAAAGTTGACCTGAACTCTGCACAGGACAGAAGGAAAACACAGAGAAATGCACCCTTTATGTATTTCAGAGAGTTTAGCCTGCCTAATCACAAGTTGGAATTTGATCTCTCCCTGTGTCACCTGACTGCCATGGCAGATAAGCTCATTTGAAAGTACAGGATGTTAACAATGTCTGCTTTCATGTAAGCAGGAAGTAGAAACACTGCAGATTTATTTGTACGATTTGTATCAGCTGTAACAAAATGTTTTTCTGTAAAGGTTATTATGCTGTTGCTTTTCGTTTAGAGCAGAGAAGAAGTTCTGCGTTCAGGCCCGCATCAAAAAGCTGGAATTCTGCATTCATTGAATATTTGCGTGTGTTTAGGTTTCAAGTGATCTTATTTAACATTTCTTCTTTCTTGGTCAGATCGAAGAAAGTGGTGGGCCTGGCGGACTTGCTGCAGGCAGTCAGCCTCACCAAAGGCGATCTGGGCTTTGAGTTGGAAGACCTGGAGGAGGCAGCACGTCAGGTACAAGAGGAAGAAGAATCGCTTCAGACACCAGGCAGCGTCCCCAGGCAGCCCACAGCCATCATTACCTCTGAAACCTCCAGCAGTTCTTCATCGGAGTACACTTCATCCAACGAGGAGGAGAGCAGCAGCAGTGATGAGGAAGCAGAGGCTCAGGACGTGTGTGAGAAAACCCTCATAGAGGTGGTAGATATACCACCCAGCCAACCTGACACAGCTGCAAGTGCAGATCCTGCCACAAACCTCACATCTGTTAGCATGCAAGACGCCAAGGTGCAGACAGCAATTACTGGCTCCGAGATCCCCTCTGGGCACAATGAGAATACTGCTGACAGATCCCCAGACAGGACAGAGACAGACGGCCCCATCCAACATCCAGGATGTACTGAGCTAAGCAGGCTCGTCACTGACTTCTTAGAGGTGACTCCTCACAGCAATCCCTTCCTGATCATACAGCATTCAGGAGACAGCGACACTGCATTACCTATTGACTGATCCCTCCCGCCTCTCTCGTTAAAGAGCGCGTGACCCGCAGCGAGTGCTCTGGATGGGTTTTCATTAAGGATAAATGATGGTCTTGTTCTTGGGATACTTCATTAATGCGGGAGACGTGTTCCTGGCCATCCAATCAATTTCCTAAGTGAATCAGAACAGCCATAAAAGGCTGGCAGACTGTTAACCGTTACATGGACAAGAGTATAAATAACAAATTATTTGGTAATGTAGTATTCAAGGCCCAAAGGCGGCCACAAATCTAAATATACCGCCTGATAGCTTAGCAGTGTCAGCTCTCTGTGCCAAAGGAGGCTTCTGCAGCTAAAGATCTTGGTTTAATCATTTGATCAGGTGACTCAAAGCACTCTAAGAAAGGTAACTGAAGGCTCTGCTGCTTGGATCAGTTTTATCAAGCGGTTCAGAGGGATGCAGACAGAGCTGTGCAAGAAGTGCTCAGTGTTTGCTGCCCACTGTAAAATCTTTCCTCTCCCCGATTTACATTCCGAAATTTATCACTGCACAGAGGGAGATATTGCTTGCTTGGCAGTCGGAAACAGCCATTATTTCCCACAATGCAACAAGTTTCACAGACAGCAAGCTGCAATTCAGACCCCAACCCCCCTCCCCCATATCCTGTTGATTTATTCAAAAAAGGCAACGATTTCTCGTTGGATAGTGGGTATCCGCTACTGATTGGAATGAAGTTAAAGTTCCTCTTTAGGCTTTATATAGAGTAGACAGATTAAAGAGAATCTGTATTGTTAAAATCGCACAAAAGTAAACATACCAGTGCGTTAGGGGACATCTCCTATTACCCTCTGTCACAATTTCGCCGCTCCTCGCCGCATTAAAAGTGGTTAAAAACAGTTTTAAAAAGTTTGTTTATAAACAAACAAAATGGCCACCAAAACAGGAAGTAGGTTGATGTACAGTATGTCCACACATAGAAAATACATCCATACACAAGCAGGCTGTATACAGCATTCCTTTTGAATCTCAAGAGATCATTTGTGTGTTTCTTTCCCCCATGCACTGAAGTTTCAGGCTGCTCTTTTCTTCCTGCAAACAGCTTTGCCCTTTTTTGTAATTCCTCAGTAGGTGAAAGCCCAGCCAGCTCAGAGGATGATTTATCCAGCTTGTAAAAGATAAGAGAGAAGAGAGAAGCTGCTTTAATCCTAAATATTACACAGGCAGTGTGCAGAGAGGGGCCAGAAGGGGGAGTTCATAGCAGAACCACAACACTGAAGAACTTGGCAGCCTTCCAGACACAGGCCGACAAGTCTGACAGGGGAAAGATGCATTGATTTATTACAGAGACTGTCATAGTAGAAAGTGCTGCAGTAAGCCAGAACACATTAGAATAGCTTTTGGAACTTGTAGGATGATAAAAAACAGGATGCAATTTTTGTTACGGAGTCTCTTTAAGGTAACTGAAAACAATAATTTCTGTTCGTTTTGGGCAACTATATACTTTTCGGCAGTTGGCTGTGGTATATTTATTTGCTTGTGTGCTCGAGTCACTCTCCTCACACCACAATACATGCTGCTCAGCAGAAAGTACAACAAGCTTGTCTGCAAGGGTATTGGTGGCAAACTGTCACCTAAAGCAATCACAGTGTGTATATGATTTTCAAGACATCATTACTGCAGCAATAAAGCAACACATTCTTCTGCTCACAAAACCTCACCACATATTAGTATGTGGAACACTGTGTGAGTAATATATGTAATCTTTTATATGTTTTTTAATATTAAATAATACACAATAAAGAAATAAGCTAAAAAGTATATTGCCTTTAATGCATACCTGAAGCGGAATACACATAAAAAAAAAAAAAAAAAGATACTGCATTAGTAGGAACCTCAGGTTCCCTACCCCTGGTGTCACTTCAGAGGCTTCCACCATCCTCCTTGAGCACCCTGTTCCAGTGCTGGGTCTGTTAGAACATATTTTACAAGAGCTTGTGGAATATGTTATGGTGGCTGCGGAGCGCATCAATGTATCAGTGCGTCCGTATTGCACATATGTGATAACGGACCACGCAAGCCCAGTGCAATGAAGCTGGCTTTTCCCTTTGTACAAGAGCAGCTTCGTTCTACTGGGCATGCAGAGGCCCATAGTCCCACATGTGCTGCACGGATGTGCTCATACATGGACGGGAGCATGGCCACAAAGAAAAAGAGGGCCCTGTGCAGCAGTGGTTGGCCCCAGGAGGTTCTGGGAAGTGTATGCACCATCAAGAGGCTTCCCACTACTTAGGTAAGTACCCAAATGTTCTCTCCCTCTAGGCACAGGTCTAATTATCATATTAGCGCAGATCTAAAAATACCATCTAATCACCCCTCCCGCTCACCCTCTTTCCACTTGCCTTTCTGGTGAC
This sequence comes from Hyperolius riggenbachi, assembly GCF_040937935.1. Classification (NCBI taxonomy): domain Eukaryota; kingdom Metazoa; phylum Chordata; class Amphibia; order Anura; family Hyperoliidae; genus Hyperolius; species Hyperolius riggenbachi. Next base: position 215,646,752 of record NC_090654.1, on the reverse strand, counting down.
TGCCCTCTTTGAGCGATTGAGACTTGCTTTGCCTTATTAGAAGGGAGCGCCGAGTGGTGCCATGTGCTGTCACTCCCTTACTCAGCTCACTGACCTTTTAGGATGGAGTGCTGGCCACGTGGTTGGTATTTATCCCGTTGGCAAGACACAAGGCTTTGTCCCGGGGAGCCGTGAGCTTGGGTAGCATGGGTGAGAATTTGGGTAGCATGGATGAGGGCTGGGGAATCATGGGCGAGAGTTAGAGATACATCTACAGGGTAACATTGTGGGACAGGTGACATGGCTCCACCCCCAAGGGTGAAGCATATAAGGGCCGCATGGGAGAACATTTATCTCTTCTTATCTGGTTATCTCATGAATTAGCTCTTCTTGTTTATCTCATGCATTAGCTCTCCTTACAATTAATGTGAATCAACCCCATAGAGTCCAATGAAAGTCTAGGAATATGTCTCAACCTAAGGAAGCTTTGTAAAGTACCATAGAATTTATTGTAGCGAAATAGGCGTTTGGGATCCATCAGCAAGCCATCAATAATATACAATAGATATAATTTGGGGTGCAATGTCCCCTTGCACTCTGAACATGTTACTGTAGTTCTGGCTGCAAAGAGGGAAAGCACAGACCAAATCTGTGTGAGAAGATTGCAGTCTGTAGAAATGACAGTCTGCGGGGCAGAAAGTTGACAGTTTCTGGACTCCTGGTAAAAAATAGACATGTGGTCCACGCCCATGCATGCAGCTGCATTAAAACACTACTATACACCTGAAGAAGTGAGCAGGTCACACGAAACGTGTCATCCTTTCTGGTATCAATCAAAGTAAAATTAAATGTCTATACCTTCAGTCTGAGGTAAGACTGTCTCATCCACTTAGAATTGGGGTGCCTTCCAATTTGTGTACAGTTCTCCCCTCCCCCCAGGGGTGTCCCCTGTGATATGTATCAAGGGGTTCTTTGATTTTTTTTGGTGTGTGACCGAACAACTCCAGGAGAAGATTTCCTATGCACATGAAAATGGTATTTTCCACTTACTTGATGCTGTGGTTGCCTATCAGCAACCCAATTTTGTATTTGTGTCTCCATTTTATCCCATTGCCTGAAAATACGCTATTTAGTGCTCCTGCTGTTCTCTGTTCCTTTTTTCCATCCTGGTCCCTGAGGTTTCACCCAAATTTCATCCACCAGATACCCTTAAAAGGCTACTCTGTTAGCCTATCTATAGATAAAACAAACTCTGCAAGTGAGTGCCTGCTCCAGTGTAGAAAAAAATGTGTGGCTTTAAACAGTGTTTCTACTATGACTTTGCTGTATGCTGGCCTGCTGTCTTTATTTCTGCTTTAATGTCCCTGCTGCTGCTGAGTACACATGTCAAGCTGTGGCACTCGGGATTCTGGGAGAATGACTTCCTCTGGAATAATAAGAATCCTTTGCAGACGATCAATATTATTGACTCCTTTTCTATTCTCTTTGATAGCAGGAAGAGCGACATTGTCTAAGCGGACGTGCGAGGAGCAGGATTAAGGGACAAAGCCTCTCGGCAGCCATGCATCGTTCCTGCTTTCCCAAAGTTCCTGTTCCCGGAGACTTCCGTCACTGTCAGCGCCAGATAGGCATTGATTAGGTGCGGATTTATTACCCGGCGTGATAAACGCACCTCAGGAATTGATTAATACCTCGGAAGAGCGAGCGGGGGAGCCTGGCAGGCGAGTCTTAAATAATGTTGGAAGATTGAGCCGATGTCTCAAGGCTGCGGAAAACAAACAGGGACACGCGTGTCAGGGAGATAAATGTTCATGCTGTTTGAGTTTGCTGCGCAGGCCATTTGTCTGCGAGATAAGGAACGGCAACTGCTGGCGGAGATAAGCTGGAGGGGACGCGGAGAGCGCCGAGTGCTGCCGGCAATTACCAGCCAGCCAAGGCAGAGCGGGAGCCTGTGCCGGCGCCCGATTTACCACGGCCAATCTCCCAGCCTTCTAATTTGTCATTTTACTTGAGAGGGTGCCATTTACCGCCTGCAGCACAGCCTGGAATATATTTTCCTAGCTTTATGTAAAAATGTACTTCTGCTGCTGGTTTTTTTTTTCTGAATGTGCTGAAAGAACAGCTCACTCGAATTAAGGCCCGCACCCACTATACAATTTTTCCGACAATTTTTTTTAAGCGACGAGTGATTATTTATGCGATCTCGCAACGTGGGTACTGAAACGCGAGTATAAGCGTGGTGACAACAACCATCACGGTGAATTGGATCTGGTCCAAGCCCTATCCCATAGAGCCACATCAATCCCTGCCATGCTCTAAGGAGGACCAAAAGTCCGAAACAGGCTGTCTGCACGTGGGGTTAATGTGGCTGTGTAAAATGTAAAGCTATAGGCTTGTTCTACACCAGCGGTTCTGGATGTAAGCCTGGCTTCAGGGACATAAAGAGATAATTTGCTTATTCAGTAGTGGTGCATTGTGGATAACTACAGATGTTCACTGAATTAGCTGAATTATTGCAAATACCTTCTGTTTTCAGAAGGCAAAGCACATTAAGATCCCAGACGACTTCTGCGCAAAGTACTGTAATCGCTTGAACTCTCGTTTGCACCTGTCATCTGCCGTCGCGTATACCTGCCGGCAGGAAAATGGATCGGGGGACGCTTGTCATTGTGGGACATCGCTGGGATCCATCTTCCTGCCTTGTGAGGTGAGTATTCAGCCTTAGAGCCTAAGTCCAGGAAACATTTCATTTTAGCTCCGAATAGCGCACAAGGGAGTTAGAACCTTGCCTGGATTTTTTATTGTTATCTGCACCCCATTTAAAGATGCCTATTAGCAGTACTATCCTGAATACCATTAAAGTAGATACCATTAACGTAGTCTCCCGAATGATTGACTGTACAATTGAACATATCGGGTATCGTTATTGGTGTTGATCAACAATGAACAATAGTTCTTTTGACCGTTCCATCAATCTGAATATTGGCCTGATTCTTTTAGTCAGATTTCTTCTTATTTACCCTTATGTTGGTGAGCCCAAATAGTAATTTACAATCTATCGCAACAATCAGGATCGTACAGTCGATCGTCTGGGAAATTGGATCGTTAGTGCGCAGATTAAGAGGATTTACCCCACTTCTTGTCTTGGCAAGAAATCTCTTCAGTAGTAAAAGAGAACGCAATAAATATGTTTTATTGCTGTTCTTTTCCTGTCTCTGGGAACACCAGGCATGAAGATACATGGGAGTGGATTAGTGGGCATGACTGGGTATTCAAACCAAGAAGTCCAATCAACACTGGAACTCGATTGGGCTCAGTAGATCCCTGTTAGTGGTAGCAGCCTGTCCTGTTGAGTTTAAGCTGTCATGTGATCCTTTGCAGGACAGCACTAAAACCCAACTAAACCTCAGAAAAGTGAACAAGATAAATAGTATAGCTGAATATAAACTGTGTATCAAAGTAAAACCGTGAACCAAATACCTGTTTCATGGTTCAAATGTGCATGATACTGTGTGGTTAGAAGACAGCTGTCTGCTCAGATGTATTTGTAGGGGATAGATATCACACTACGGTCTGTCCTACTACATCTTCAGGAACATGAAACAGGCAGTGGTTGTACCAATATCAACAGACTATGTGAAAGAGGCCTAAGGCCGGCTGAGCTTCTGGAATCCCTAGAATTCCCTACTGGTGAGTGATCCATTATATTTACAGTGTACCAGAGACCAAAGAATAGAAAGAATCAATACTTACCCGGGGCTTCCTCCAGCATGCGCAGAAGACCCCGACTGACGCAACTGAGCCGGTTACCGGGGCTGATTGCGGCTGGGCGGCAGACCACACAAGGATGGCAAGGGACTCAGACATGCTTATGGGGCTAGAGGAAGCCCGGGTAAGTATCGATTCTTTCTATTCTTTGGTCTCTAGGTTACTTTAAGGATGGGTAAGAATATGTAAAAGGTCATAGGTGAGGGAGTTTCCAGCAACAATCCCAGTTTGCATATTATTATCCTGGTTATGTCTTTGAAACAAAAAATAATTTTAACCTATTTTCACAGTAACCTCTAAAGTAGGCCATACACTTATATATGGTCACCAGATTTGACAATCAGATCCCTCTCAGATCAAACCTGATGTGAGAGGGATCAAATTCTTCCACACACTAGACACAGATTTTCCAATAGAGTTCACCATCAAATGTATTGAATATGTGTGGAGCTGTGCACTCCCCATCTGAGTCATGTTTGTGGTGTACATTTTTGCAGATTCAATCAAAATGATGGAATCTGTCAAATATTGACAGGATTGCGCATTCATGGGCGTGTCCGCGTACCTCCTTTAATCGTGGTCCCATGGTCTGGAGCTTTCTGCACTTGCACAGCTCACAAAGGCTTAAAGGGACACTGTTGGGCGGTCGGGGGAAAATGAGTTGAACTTACACGGGGCTTCTATTGGTCCCTCGCAGACATCCTGTGTTGGTGCAGCCACTCACCAATGCTCTGGCCCCGCCTCCGGTTCACTTCTGGAATTTCAGACTTTAAAGTCTGAAAACCACTGCGCCTGCGTTGCCGTGTTCTTGATCCCGCTGATGTCACCAGGAGCATACTGCGCAGGCCCAGTATGGTCTGTGTCTGCGCAGTAGGTTCCTGGTGACATCAGCGGGATTGAGGACATGGCAACGCAGGCGCAGTGGTTTTCAGACTTTAAAGTCTGAAATTCCAGAAGTGAACCGGAGGCGGGGCCGGAGCATCGGTGAGTGGCTGCGCGGGCACAGGATGTCTGCGGGGGACCGTTAGAAGCCCCGGGTACGTTCAACTCATTTTCTCCAGGCCCCCCTGCAGTATCGCTTTAAACTGTGCCAGTGCAGAATGCTACCGGCCAAGGGAACACAAATGTACCCACACGTGAGCAGTAGCCCGCAACCACACCTGTGGTCCGGGATATTTCAGAGGGGACAGCTGGACCCTGGATCGCAGCGGAACTACAGCAAGGGACCTGACTGCTAGGAAAGTAAATCTAATCTTATCCCCCCTCCAGCTCGTATAACCTTTCAGGTGCCTGCTAATGATGCAATCTTGATTGTACAATCTTGCCAAGTTATGTAGTAGAAGAGTAAACTGAGTGTATATAATTTTAAATTAATACTTTAGGTAGTTCTTCATATTCCTCAGAAGTGGTAAGATTGTATCATTAGTGGGCACCTTTTGTCATGCTGCAATGTCCAGTTTTGGTCCACAGACAAATAGTCTCAGATTATCTTCACGCATCCTCTAAATTTACGAGTTCTGTGATGGTGAGTTGTCCAGGCTTCCATGCAGTAAAGCAGCTCCACCCCATAACATTTCCACTCCCAGGATTTTTAGGTGTAATGCTGGGAATACACGTTACGGTGTCCGCGTTCGATTCTCCGCACGATCTATAAATTCCAACATGTCCGATTCTCCGCTCGATTCTGTTCCACTCAATTTCTCATATAAGTGAATGGAAAAAAGATAAGAAAAACGAGCGGAAGATAAGAGAATCGAGCGCGGAATCGAATGGCTAACAAATCGTGCGGAGAATTGAACGCAGAAACCGGTAACGTGTATTCCCAGCATAATGCCTAGTACACACCATACAATTTTCTGTTAGATTTTTCTGTTAGTACATGTACTAAGCAGAAGTGCTCCGTCAGGGAGCTACGATATTCTCCATTAGGTTTCATTCCACATGTGATATTGCTTAAGTGCTCCGATATACGGGTCTTTAACTTTCGAGTCGTCATCCCCACGTAGAACTTTGGGCATGGACATTGAATCATGTATACAGTCCATTCGGAGTTGCAGTTGATAAAGCTCCTTATCTCCCATACTTTTTCTTGTTGGGGGGCTTTGAAAGTTCTAGTCACATCCACAAATTCACAAGCAGTACATCCACCACACTTGTGCATCCCATTGGGTATCCTATTCTGTAACCAATTCCGCTTTGGGGTTAAATCCGAATGAACTAAGCGATCCCTCAGATTTGGTGCCTGTCGGGCCACCATAAGTTGTCTTTCTCCGACGAGAGGCCCGATCCGGGGATCTATGGCAAGCACTGACCAATGTCGGCACAGAACCTGATGGATCTTATGCCAAAGGTCAGGCCAGCCACCTAACCCCCACTTCGAACCGCTGTATGTAATGCCTGTCTGAGAGAATAAAAGGTGTTTAAGGTCACAGTGCCTCTTTTTCTCCTTCCTTCAACACAAAAGGCAAATGTTACAGAAATCCTAGTTGTTAGTAGTATCCACAGGCAAACTTGGAAATTTCTGGACAAAGATTTGGCCATAGTGCCCTGGAGTAGTCGTAGTATTGAAGTTTCCTCCTGACACTCCTCCCAGAATAATTTATGCAGCTTTTTTCTAATTGATGTGTGCAGTTTAACATACATAATCTGGTTATACCACATATTTAACAACAAAGTAAAATCGGACGAAATGCCTAGAGGTTTGAATAAACACCTTCCAGCAAGATCTTCTCTTATAATGTGTCATGGTTGTTTATAGGCATAGGCCATTTAGGCAAAAACCCTGGGCACCATCTGCAGTGCAGGACAAGAAACTGCAACCTCTGCATTACTGATTTATGTTTTAATTATTTTATTTAGAGGAAATACATGTGCGGTCTGCATTGTGTTGTTGAAGTGTAATCCATGGCTTAGTTTCTGCATTAGGGTTGCTCACACACATTCTTCACCCCTCTCCTCATCAGTGTTTGTAGGGATACTTGTTATCTTGCCTGTGGCCCCAAATAGGTCAGAAATGTGGCCTTGTGATGATGCAATCATTTGCACCTGATTGTAATTTAGCTATTTGAGATAAATTAGTGATAAATACAGGAAAGCACCTACTTTTCCCACCTGCAATGTTTGCCTTTAAAGAGGAACTCCAGCCTAAACAAACATACTGTCATTAAGTTACATTAGTTATGTTAATTAAAATAGATAGGTAATATAATCTCTTACCCACACTGTTTTAAAAGAACAGTCAAATGATTGATTTCATGATGGTAGCCATCTTTTTGGTTGAAAGGAGGAGTACATTTGAAATCGGCGCCGGTAGACTTGGGCGCAGGATACAGCGCTATATGGCTGATCCTGCTTCTGCCCAAGTCCGGGCCGATTTAATTACTATTTCCCCTCCAGGCCGCCATGGATAGTGGGGGAATGAAATAATGCGGCTTCCAGCGATTGCTGGAGGCCGAATTATTGTGTTTTTTAAGCAACTTCGGCTCTGTCTTCTGACGGAGCCGACATTACTCACTGAGTGCCGCTATAGACTGATTCCCATTACAGTCTATGGCGGCGCTGGCTGCGCCCAAATCTAGCAGCGCTGAAAAGCACTGCTCCGGAAAGGAGGTGACAGGGAGCATTCCAACTGTCCTGTGTCCTGAGCACCTCTCCCAGTTGCTAGGCAACGTGAATCACAACATAGGAAATCCCATCATGCTCTGCACAGCATCAGTGAAAAAAAGCCTGGGCTTTTTTTCTTTGATAGGCGGAGCTTTGCTAAAAATGCAGCTAAAAATGATGCTTTGGTAAGAAAACCAAAGTTCTGATGCCTTGAAACTGTTAAAGAAACACCAAGCCTTTTCAGTTCTGCTGAGTAGGTTTTTAGTCTGGAGGTTCACTTTAAGTTTATAAATTACAAAAGGTAAATGTTGCCTTGAATCAATTACCTGCATACAACTTGCACTGGAGTGTACACATCTTTTTCACTTTGTCATAAACAAAATGAGTAACTACAGCATAACGGTAGGTTGACTGACCTTCCCTCAAACTGTCCCTAGACTACAGCATGAACATTATACTGTGACTATAGTATGGACATTGCCTGACGACATTCGGGCATTCTCATAATGAGACAATAGATGGTGTCCTGATGATCTCCTCCCAGATTTGGACCAGGGCATCAATGAGCTCTTGGACAGTCTGAGGTGCAAGTTGGCAGTACCGAGAGATTATGTTACAGAGGTGTTCTATTGGATTTATCACTCCGATACCTAATGGCAGTCAAGGTGCCATTGTCTAGCCTGTAGAGGTTTGTCTCTATCCATAGATTTTCTTTTCAAGACCCACCACCAAACCTGTGAAGGAGTGAGGGTGTCTTGACACCCTAGAGAAAAAAAATCTAGGAAACAAAAAACGGGAGCCCAATAGTGCCGTATGTTTGAAAGCAGAAATAGCCTGAAGGTGAAATGGTGTTCTACTCACAAAAGCGGGTTGCAAAGGGGCAACCGATCAAAGGAAGCAGGTGGTGACAACAAACCGGACTCCACTCTGGGTGGCCCAACTGGACATGGATACAGTCGCTCTCCTTAGTAAAACTGACAGGTTTCCACTGTGGTCTGTCTAGACCCCTCCAACAGAAACTGTTGGGGGGTATATAAGCACAATTATGGGAAAGGCGCCCTGGTGTTAATAAAAATATTTAAAAAGAGATAAAATTGAGAACATTAGGTGGCTTACCTCAGTAACAACATCTTTGTGTAAACAAAGGGTTTTTATTTAGCACAGGCAACCTGTTTCGCAGGTCTGAGCCTGCTTCATCAGGCCAATAACACTGCCAAATGAAAAAAAGCTGTCCAATAAAGGAAGCCTCCAGGAGGGTTTCATGGGAGAAATTAAGGCATTTGGAGAGATAGTATCTTGAGATTATTGTGGAAGTGTATGAAGAGGACAACTAATGGATAGCTTTGTATGAGAGGGTTAGTAGTCTGACTTTGATTCTTTGGGTATTTGGCAGCCAGTGGAGGGATTGACTAAGAGGGCCACTTTCAGAGGAGCGGGAGGCAAGGTTGTTTAACCCACAAAGCAACCGAGGCAGCTGCTTCGACCCTTGTGGAAACGTCCAGCGACAAGGGCGCCCAGCACGGGCCCCTTAAACACCTCTCTGCACTCCAGTGATGCAATCTCCCTTCCTTTTCAGTGTCCCCATCTCCATGGCTCTAGCAGAGTCTCTCTGGAGGAAGAAAATGACTCTGCATGGGGGCATATCTGGCTGACTAATACTGTGGGGCACCTCTACCTACCAAATGCTGGGGATGCGTCTAGCTACAAAACACTGGGGGCACCTCTGTTTACCTAATACTGGGGTGAACCTCTTCCTACCTAATATTGAGGCACGCCCCCACAAGGGATCCCCCCAAGATTAGCCTTGGGAGAGTTGGTTAAAGTTAGCCATGGAGGGGGTGGTTCAAATTAGCTGTGTGGGGGGATGGTTTACATTAGCAGTGGGGTTAGGGATGGTTAAGGTTAGGCATCGGTAAAGAGGAGGGTTCAGTGTGAGAATAGGTTTATGTTTAGCAGTAGTAAAATATCAGTTTTTATTACTGATATTTTACTATCGTTATTTGCCGATAGTAGTGCATTTTCTGGGCGCCCGGATTTCTATGTGCCCTTTTTTCATGTACACGTTGCAGTAGTCAGGATGGGATATGATTAGGGCTTGCACCAGCTTTTTGGTAGCCTCTGTTATAGGGATGTACTACACTGAGACCTGGGATCCACTACAAAGCGCTGTTGCAATCGCTAGCGATTTGTCGTAGCGCAATGGGAGCGATTTCCCTGCTCCTATACATTAGAATGGAAACCCTCCTAAAATGCTGCATGTCCTGCAATTTGTGGTTTGCCTAATTGCAATTGCTCTAGTAGAATCAGTCCCATCCACTTACATTAGCAAAGCATTTAGGGAAATCGCTAACGATTAAAAGCTATCCCTAAACGCTAAAAGAAAAAAACCCGCGCTCTAGTGGGTTCCTTCCCTCGGGGGCATTTAGCGACATGAATTATTCAGTGTAAGCTGTAAATTACTGTGCGCTTTATATATACATAATGATAATAAAAATATTTGGTGGGGCCACCACCTCTTGCCTGTAAAACAAAAAGTCCTTTCCCAGGTACATTTGCACGCAGTTTTTGCAGGCATATGATCCAGTGCATTATTAAACATTTATAGTAAACAGTTGCTAATGATCAACAAATACCGTAAGTTAAAACAAAATCATTAAATCAAACAGAATCGGCTGTGTAGGAGGAATGGAACCAGCTAAGAATATTAATAAGTGAAGTTCCCTGGGTTTTATTAATGCACTCTCCTTTGCAGCCTTGTATACTGACATGGTAACTACTCATATGTAATTCTCATAGCCACATCATTTACACCAATTTATATATATTTGTCTATTTACAGCGCTTCCCTCTGTCTTATCTCGTATCTCACTCCTGATTGCTGTGTGATAAACTACTGGGATTGTCAGACTCTTATCTTTGTGCAGTTTATTGCTGTACATGGCTTCCTGGCCTCAAAACTATACCCAAGACGAGATAACGATCATATGGTCATACAGTATATGATAAAAAAAATCACTTAGCATCTGTCAGAAGCAGCAGGCTGCAGAAAGGAGACTGATCTGTGCATTTTAAGTGAATCATTTAAAGCGGACCTGAATTCAGAACGTCCTTTCTGCTCTAAAAGGTAAGCAACAGCATAATAACATTTAAAGAAAAACATTTCTTTGTTACAGCTGATACAAATCCTGCAATACATTTGCATTTGCTCTATTTCCTGCTTTCATGGAAGCAGAAATAGGGTTAACACCCTGCGCTTACAAATTAGCTGCCCTGCTGAGGCAGCCAGCTGACACAGCTGAGTGATCAAATAACCGCTTATGATTAGTCACAGTTGAGGGAGAATTAGACAGGCTAAACTCTCTAAATACATACAGGGTGCATTTCTCTATGTTTTCCTTCTGTTCTGTGCAAGAGTGCAGGTCCACGTTAGAGAGCAGCTGTCAGGATTTACAGTGCTTGTGAACTTACTGTAGTGATTATGTTGAAGTCCTACGGGGTACCTGCAAGTATTTATGTTGTGCTTCAGACTAGAGGTGGATGCTTGGGGCCTAAAAGCTGTCCAGGGCACATGTATTACTACAGAGAGTAGATATATGAGCATTGAGTATGGGCGGTGGTAAATTCTGGCCACACATAATTTTACAGGCCCTAATATCCCCCACTCCGCACTGTTTTCAAACCTACCCTTTTCTCTCCCCGAAGTGACATGTGACATGATGAGATGTGTATATACAGTGCCTAGCACACAAATAACTGCTGTGTTCCTTTTTTTCTTTCTCTATCTGAAAGAGTTAAATATCATGTATGTAAGTTGCTGACTCAGTCCTGACTCAGACAGGAAGTGACTACAGTGTGACATTCACTGATAAGAAATGCCAACTATAAAACACTTTCCTAGCAGAAAATGGCTTCTGAGAGCAAGAAAGATAAAAAGGGGAATTTCTTATCAGTGAGGGCCACACTGTAGTCACTTCCTGTCTGAGTCAGCTACATACATACCTGATATTTAACTCTTTCAGGCATAGAAAGAAAAAAAGGAACACAGCATAGTTATTAGTGTGCTCGGCACTGTACATACACATGTCTATCTCATCATGTCACATGTCACTTCGGGTATCCTTTAAGGCTTTGTTCACATTAAAAATTGACAGCGCTACCACAAGCGCTGAGCGACTTATACTGTGATTTGTGAAGAGCTTTTCCCTGCGATTTGCGCTTAGAAAAGCGGTTTTCTAAGCGCTTTTGCTCAGCAATGATTTTTTTTCACTTCCTGATGTTAGTCAGGAAATGAACTCTTTAACCCGAAAATGAATAAATACACTGTATTTATCCATAAAAGGGCTCTGGAAATCGCTATACAAAGCGCTTTTTCGAGCACTTTGTGATTTCCCTATACCCTTCATTGAGCCAAAGCGCTCAGAAAATGGTACACGTATCGCGTTTGCGATTTATTGAAATCGAAATGCTTACACGTGAACACTGTCATAGTAAATCATTACACAAGTGCTTTTAGGGTGTTTTGCAAAATCGCCAACGCTTAAAAAAATCAGCAAATGCTGATAGTGTGAACAAGCCCTATTCTCACATTTGTCTACAAACTAATGAGAGCTTTTTTAATTTTCTAGACAGCATGAAGTGACAGTTCAGAGCTCCAAGACAAGGAAGCAACACTCACTGCCTTGTCTGTACCCTCTCTTTATTGAATTGTGATTGGTGATCTATTTTTAGGCCTCTGACCCACTAGCAGTGCTTTTCTATGCGCTTGTTATTTGGAAAGTACTTGCTAATGTGCCCATTTCTATAACTGCAGATACACTTTAAGAAATCTGTGTCTTTATAAAGGGGAATATAACCCTGCATTTCAACTTTGCTTTAAAACATTATTTACAGCATATTCTATGCAACCAGCATTTTTTTTTTACTAGACCAGCATTGGAAGGGTTACACACAGAGCTTTAAAGTTCCGTGGGTGGAAATGCAGACGCATCCGAAGTTTAGATAGATACATTTAAGTAAACACAATGTAACAAGTGGTGAATGTTACACACTCTCTGGCTGTCCTCCAGCTCCTGCACAGTCAGAGAGTGTGTGTCACATTCCACACTTGTTACATTCTGTTTACTTAAATGTATCTATCTAAACTTCGGATGCGTCTGCATTTCTATCCACAGAACTTTAAAGCTCTATGTGTAACCCTTCCAATACTGGTCTAGTAAAAAAAAAATGCTGGTTGCATATAATATCCTGTAAATAATGTTTTAAAGCAAAGTTGAAATGCAGGGTTATATTCCGCTTTAAGCCCTGTACACATGCTTGATTCAAGTTTGTTGAGGTGGTCATTACCAATCGTGATCACCTCAGCCGATAATCAGGTGTGTGTACAGTAGTCCTTGACCCCCAACTTGCAGTCGATCTGCCCAGCAGATCAACTCACCTGTGCGACGGGTGATTCCTTGTTCATGTTGCTCCCCCGTGTGAAGTAAAACGTGCCTCTCTGTCATCCCTCCTCCGAACCCCACCCGGATTTGCACCAGAACGTGTCCTTAGCTATACAGCTGACTTTGCATCTGAACAGTCCTGCCCACTGATGTCGCCCAAGGGGATCGGGTCCCAACCAGCGATATCCATCAACAGTGTGTATGCACCTTAACATGCTTACAAGAGTAACAGGTTCCCTATAACGAGCTGCTTACACATCTCACAATCTGAGTATAACATTCCCCACCACCCTTGCACAGAAATAGAAATTGACTTGGTTTCCTATACAGGCTGGCATGTTTGCTATTGCTGGTGACAAGAGTGACGATTAGCTGCATAACATAGCTGTGCAGGGAAAGTTTCCCCACACGCAGGCAGGATGTAAAGTTTCCCTCACCGCTGGGATCAGGAGAAATGCTTCCCTAGGACATGTTTGTCTTGTTGTGTATGTGCTGAGAGGCCTCCTGCTGTGGCTGTAAATAGCCTGTTACTCTAACGCACAGCAGGAGGCTCATCCCACAGCCAAGATCGACAAAGGACAATCACTCACACTCTGCGCGGACAATTCCGGATAATCGAGCACTGTTTATACTCCTAAACGTTGCCAATCCATAATCTGTCTGTGGAATGCCATGGAGTTTTGCATCCTGACAAGAGAACCTGTCATTATGGTAATAGTGCTAAAGGATAATTGTACTTTTACAGCAAATATATGAAAAAAAAATCTCCGTTTCGCAAAAAAATTTTTACCCTCCCTTCCCCTACATGAGCATGGGCTGGCCTCTTAATTCCCTCTTCCCACTGGAGTCACCTTCTCTCAGTGCCCTGTAGCCTCCCACCCTTCACCACTGGCCCTGTTGTGTCTAAGGCTAAGTTCACAGTGGGACATTGCTCTGTGGTGAAGCATTAATGGCGCAATGCAAAATCACAACGCAATGTCACACTTAACATATTACGGACACATGTTAAACAGCATTGCGTTATGGTGCATATGCTTGGGTCATAATTAGCTATGGCAGATTTGTCATCATTTTCATTTTTAAACCACCAAATGTTGCCACCATAACAGCGCATGTGCTGTGCAGATGAAAAGCGTACAGTAATTTGTGTAGTTATGTGGTTGTTTGGTTACGTCTTTTTATGGCGCATGCGATATTAAAATCACAGAAGTAATGGATTGTATTGATTATCTTTTCAATTCAGCATCTGCTATAGGCATTACTATGCATATGCAAACATTGTAACTGTCACGGAACAGCCGTGAGAAACGCAGGTGAATCTGGAGAATTCACAATCAGCGGATTGAGGGTGTTTACTGTTGCCCTGGGTGTGTGCGTGTTGCTCAGTTAGAGGCGGAAGTCGCAGAGCTAAATAAGCATCTCGCAACACTGAGAAGCATGCACAACATGGAGAAGAGCTTGGATCTCACGATCCAGACACTGGATGGAACCGTTGAAGATGAGGAGGGTGGAGTACAGCCGGACCAAGAAGCAGAGGCAGCCGCTAGTTGGGTCACAGTTAGAAGGGGTAGGGGAAAAAGTGGCAGGGAGGCTAGTCCCGAGTTGTCCCTCACTAATAAGTATGCTTGTTTGCGTAATATTGGGGAGGATGATTCAGGAGTAGCAATGCTGCAGCAGGATGTGCTCCTTAGCAACCAAGGGGCAGACTGCTGTAACGAGAAAGGGAATAGGAGTGCAGCTAAGGCTAGACAGGTACTGGTGGTAGGGGATTCAATTATTAGGCGCACAGATAGGGTAATCTGTCGAAGAAACCGCGAATGCCGTACAGTCTGTTGCCTCCCGGGTGCTCGGGTTCGGCATGTAGCGGAAATAATTGACAGATTACTGGGTGGGGCTGGGGAAGACCTGGCTGTCATGGTACACATTGGCACCAATGACAAAGTTAGTGGGAGATGGAAGGTCCTCAAAAATGATTTTCAGGTACTTGGAGATAAACTTAAAGCAAGGACCTCTAAGGTGGTGTTTTCTGAAATATTGCCAGTGCCACGTGCTACATCTGAGAGACAGAGGGAGCTTAGGGAGTTAAATAAGTGGCTGAGAAATTGGTGTAGGAAGGAAGGGTTTGGGTTCCTGGAGAACTGGGCAGACTTTGCAGTCGGCTACAGGTTCTACAGCAGGGATGGGCTGCACCTTAATGGGGAGGGTGCAGCTGCATTGGGGGAGAAGATGGCTAAACGGTTGGAGGAGATTTTAAACTAGGATCTGGGGGGAGGCGGGAGGATAAAGTCTCAATACGTAGACAAGATGAGGTAAAAAGACAGTGGGAACCTATCATTATGGAGGGTGGAGAGGGGGGTGGGGACAGTGTAAAGATTAAGGAGGTTGGTAAAAATTCAAGTAGCCAATTTCATGTAAACAAAATTGGTAAATGTGGTGGTAAAAATATAAAGTGCATGGTAACCAATGCTCGGAGCCTTGCAAATAAAATAGACGAACTAGAGTTCATTCTGAATGACAAAGGCTATGACATTGTGGGAATAACCGAGACATGGATGGATGAAAGCCATGACTGGATAGCCAATTTAAAAGGATACAATGTGTTTAGGAGGGATAGAACAGGGAAAAAAGGTGGAGGGGTTTGTCTCTTTGTTAAGAATTCTCTTACAGCTGTCCTCAACGATGAGATGGAGGAAGATTGCGAAGATGTGGAGTCCGTTTGGGTAAATATTCATGGTGGAAATAAAAGTTGCCAATTGCTTATTGGGGTATGCTACAGACCACCTCATATTATTGAAGCTGCAGAACTGCGATTACTACAGCAGATTGAAAAAGCTGCAGGTAAAAATGAGGTCATAATTATGGGCGACTTCAACTTTCCAGACGTTGACTGGAGTATTGAGGCTACCCATTCTGGTAAAAGCAGCAGATTTCTGGCAGCACTACAGGACAATTACTTGACTCAAATGGTAACTGAACCAACTAGGGGGCATGCGTTACTGGATCTGATCATTTCTAATAGACCAGATAATGTATCAAATGTGCAGGTTCAAGAACATTTGGGAAATAGTGATCACAACATGATAACGTTTAATCTGGTGACTGATAGGCCACGGGGCAGCGGGACCACTAAAACTATGAATTTTAGAAAAGCAAAGTTCACTCAAATTAGGCAGGCACTAAGTTTGGTGAACTGGGATAATGTACTACAAGGGGAAGACACTGAAGGGAAATGGCAAGCTTTTAATCTTATACTCAATCAATACTGTAGTATGTATATCCCATATGGAAACAAAATGTCTAGGAATAAAAAAAGGCCTCTATGGATGAATAGAAAGGTTAAAGATAAAATGAAGAGGAAAAAAGAATGCCTATAAGGTCTTAAAACAGGAGGGGACCGAGGCTGCACTAAGCAATTATAAGGAGTGCAATAAAAATTGTAAAAAAGAAATTAGGCAGGCAAAGATTGAAGCTGAAAAACAAATCACTAAGGATATCAAATCTAACCCAAAAAAGTTTTACAAGTACATTAACTCTAAAAAAAGAAAGGTTGACTGTATAGGACTCCTAAAGGATGAGGATGGGAACTCAATGGTGGATGACCAAGGTAAGGCAGAGTTATTAAATGCTTTCTTTGCTTCTGTCTTCACAAAAGAAACAGCACTGTTGCAAACTACAGAGGCAGAAGAGTCTCAATCTTCTAACTGTAATATTAAATACTTAACGCAGGAAGAAGTGAAGGCAAGACTAAATAAATTAAAAATAGACAAGGCTCCTGGCCCGGATGGCATGCATCCTCGGGTCCTAAGGGAATTAAGTTCAGTTATAGATAAACCCCTTTATCTTATCTTTTGTGACTCTCTTGCAACTGGCAGAGTCCCAGTGGATTGGCGTACAGCCCACGTTTTCCCATTATTTAAGAAGGGCAAAAAATCTGATCCAGGAAATTATAGACCTGTAAGTTTAACATCAGTTGTATGCAAACTATTTGAGGGGTTACTAAGAGATACTATACATGACTTCATAGTAGAAAATAATCTTATTTCTCAGCATCAACATGGGTTTACTAAAGACAGGTCCTGTTTGACTAACATGCTCAGCTTTTATGAGGTAGTGAATGCTAATATGGATATTGGGAATGCTGTAGATGTGATATACTTGGACTTTGCAAAGGCCTTCGACACTGTTCCCCACAAAAGTCTGGTGCAAAAGTTGAGGATGCAAGGACTGGGGAAGAGTCTGTGTTCATGGATAGGGAACTGGCTAATGGACAGAAAACAAAGAGTTGTGGTCAATGGATCGTACTCAAAATGGGAGACTGTTAGCAGTGGGGTCCCACAGGGGTCTGTTCTGGGTCCAGTGCTCTTCAATTTATTTATTAATGACCTAGTAGATGCAGTAGTGAGCAATGTTGCTATTTTTGCAGATGATACAAAATTGTGCAGAATCATCAACTCTCAGGAAGATAGTGTCATATTGCAACAGGATCTGGATAGGATGGCTATATGGGCACATACATGGCAGATGAAATTCAATGTTGACAAATGTAAGGTCATGCATTTTGGACGTACTAATGGTCTAGCACCATACAAAATAAATGGGATACAGTTGGGGACATCAAACTTGGAGAAGGACTTAGGAGTACTCATTGACAACAAGTTAAATAATCGTACTCAATGCCAAGCAGCTGCAGCTAAAGCTAACAAAATTTTGGGATGCATTAAAAGGGAAATAAAAACTCGAGATGCTAGCATAATATTGCCCCTGTTTAACTCTCTAGTAAGGCCACATCTGGAATATGGAATTCAGTTCTGGGCACCACATTACAAAAAAGATATTGCAGTTTTAGAGCAGGTGCAGAGACGAGCAACAAAATTGATGCGTGGGATGGAAGGTCTCACTTATCGAGAAAGGTTAGATAAACTGGGTTTATTTAGTCTAGAGAAAAGACGCCTTAGAGGGGATCTAATTAACATGTATAAATACATCAGAGGGCAATATAATACCTTGGCGGATGAGCTTTTTGTCCCTAGGCCTTCTCAAAGGACTAGAGGACATGATCTGCGCATGGAGGAAAAACGTTTTAACCATTTATTTAGGAAAGGGTTCTTTACAGTAAGAGTGATTAAGATGTGGAATGCATTGCCACAGGAAGTCGTTATGGCATACTCTATACCTGCATTTAAAGGGGGCTTAGATGCTTTCCTTGCGTTGAAAGACATCCATGGCTACAATTACTAGGTAATGCCTAATGATGTTGATCCAGGGATTTTATCTGATTGCCATCTGGAGTCGGGAAGGAATTTTTCCCTTTAGGGGCTAATTGGACCATGCCTTGTAAGGGTTTTTTCGCCTTCCTCTGGATCAACAGGGATATGTGAGGGAGCAGGCTGGTGTTGTACTTTATACTGGTTGAACTCGATGGACGTATGTCTTTTTTCAACCAAAATAACTATGTAACAGTCGATTTCCTGATCGCTCCCTGTCGGATCTGTGCAGTCGTGCAAGCGATCAAAAACAACTTCTTTGTGTTTGTAAAACCAGAGATCTGTTCCCCTGTGAGCAAAGCATTCCCCTCCCCCCTCAGGAATGCCTCCCCCCTCAGGAATGTCACACTGGCCACATTCCCTGCAGGGACCAGCTCATTCCCCCTACAGCCAGATGTCTCCATGAAAAGGGCTCGGAAGCTGGCTCCCCAGGGGGGCCCTGAGGAAGCCAGACTCTCCAGCACCGACCAGGGCAGACCTGAAGGCATGTGATGTATGGTTTCTTGTCGATTATATGGCGACTGTACATCACACAGCTATAAAATTCATATAGTCTTATTCAGTAAAATCTGGCCATCGTGCTGATATGAAATTCATCGCGATAGCCTGTCCGGCTATTGAGGTATGACCCTTCTCAAGAACTGGGTCCGCTGCACTAGCCATGTCTATCTGTATTTTCCGACAAGTATGAATCTGTTATCCCCCTAAATATGACTTGTATCATTTGTAAGTTACGGCATTTTATAAGTTTAAACCTATCCACGACAAGAGGCTGGCACCACAAAAATCAAAGTTCAGCTCTTTATTGATTAGTCATTAAGAATGACATAAAGGTCAAAAGATGATAAAAATGGCAATAGCAGCGACAGCCTGCTGTTTCGAGCCTCCTAGCTCTTTCTCAAGCCACTTAGCCATACTTAAAAACATCAACAGGAAGTCCTTATATATATACATATGCGCAGATCAACCAATCAATTCAAAATATCTTAGACCAATGAGAATGCACCATGCAGTAAGCGGACCTGATGGGGAACAAGCATATAAGGCATTCAGCTTACCTAAGGCAGAGTCAGGGTAATGTATTCAGCAGCAGTGTGGCCCCTTCCTATGCGGGTCTCTTTATGGGCCAATATGAGGATTATTTTGTATACACTCATCCGCTATTCCACCAGCATGCTAAGTGCTGGTGGAGATACATAGATGACATTTTTTGCTTGTGGGCAGGGCCACATTCGACCCTGATGGAATTCATTTCCTCGCTGCACTCTAATTGTCCAGTGATCAGGCTAACGGTACATGCCAGTCTGTGTGAGGTCACATTCCTTGATACATGTGTCACAAAAAAGGCGGGGAACCTCATTACTTCACTTTTTGTAAAACCCACTGACAGAAACTCCCTGTTACATTATAACAGCTTCCACCCTCCCTCCGTCAAAAATGCCATACCTTCTGGCCAATTCACTCGAGTTGGGAGAATTGTCATGGACAATGTTGTCCTTGAAGCACAAAAAGATACACTAAAAGAGAAATTTTTAGCAAGGGGTTATCCTGAGCGCACTTTGGTCACCACACGTCGGAATCGACGGGTTGAACGCAAACAATTTCGGATGCCGTTTGTATCCACCTATAATACCAGTAGTGACTTGGTCAGTAAGGTTATTCGGAAACATTGGCATTTGTTGCAGAATGCTTTCCCCAGGGTACCAGAATTTAGGTACCCACCAATGATGTCTTTCAAAAGGGCTCCCACCATACGGGACAAAGTGTTCCACCATCAATTTCCTAATGTTAACCCAGGTAAAGTGCAGGTGAGTGACCCTCCAGTCGATGGGGGGGCCCACGGTAGGCGGCAGATAGGTACCTTCCCGTGCCTTGGCTGTCATTTGTGTAGTCACATAGTCAAGGGGGGCTCGTTTAAGCATCCATCTCGGGGTACACGATTTTTTGTCAAGGGTCGTTACACGTGCGATTCGAGCTATGTTGTATATTTGATTAAATGCCCCTGCGGCTTGGCGTATGTGGGAATTACAACCAAGGCACTGAAGGTTAGAATGTCAGGGCATAAAACTGCTATCCGTAATAAAGACATCACTCAGGCTGTATCCTGTCATTTTACTGAAGCCAGACATAATGTGTCCCAAATGAGAGTTCAGATTATAGATAGTGTGCCCCTTAACTGGAGAGGTAGACTTAGCAGATCTAGTGAACTAGCCAGAAGGGAAGCCTGGTGGATTAGGAAATTGAACGCTATGGGGAATGGGGGCCTGAATCGTGAATACGATCTAAGCTTTTGCATTTAAAGTTTGGGGAAGCCCTATACTGATTTTGGCTATGTCCTTGTAAGTCTGGATCCTTAATGTGTGTGTATATGGTGAACAATGCTTATGTACTATTGCAGTCGCAACCTTTTGGGGGATTTTGCTCTAATTTCTATTTTTTCTTTTTCAGCAAATGCCCGTTGGCTGATGTGGGGGTTTCTGTTCAGCGCAGGAGTGGTAAGCCCTGTTTTCTCTGATAATACATGGGCTGTTGTAGCCCTGTTTTTGTTTATGGCGTTTCCATGGCGGCGGTGGGCGGTGCTGTCTCCCTTAGCAGTCACAGTGTGTTGCGATACCTGTACGCTGCTCTATTTTGATTCCCAGCGTGAGTTGGGATTGGAGGGCGGCTGGGCGCTGCGCTCATTGGTCTGATGGCCCATGTGACTGTGACGTCACTCTCCACTGCCGTCTATGGATGGCGCCGCGCTATGTGTCTACGCTATTGCGCCGCCCGCACTGCTGCTGAATACATTACCCTGACTCTGCCTTAGGTAAGCTGAATGCCTTATATGCTTGTTCCCCATCAGGTCCGCTTACTGCATGGTGCATTCTCATTGGTCTAAGATATTTTGAATTGATTGGTTGATCTGCGCATATGTATGTATATAAGGACTTCCTGTTGATGTTTTTAAGTATGGCTAAGTGGCTTGAGAAAGAGCTAGGAGGCTCGAAACAGCGGGCTGTCGCTGCTATTGCCATTTTTATCATCTTTTGACCTTTATGTCATTCTTAATGACTAATCAATAAAGAGCTGAACTTTGATTTTTGTGGTGCCAGCCTCTTGTCGTAGATTGGATTAAAGGTCCCTATGGTACTGGGATCTAAGGCTTGGGCACACAACCATTTTTTCCTCTACATGGGTGCTCCTCCATCCTCACTTTGTGGACAATAAGTTTAAACCTAAAATCTCTCAGAGGGAATGAACCGTCATTGGTGGGTAATTCAGAGGGGGCCGGCGTTGCCACACCCCCAAACCAGCTTCATCAAAAGTATTTGCAAGGGGCTCTTCCCTCAGTCCTCCAAATTCCATCTGTATGAGAGCGGTCTGCTGCCAGCCAGAGGACATATGGTTGGCGGCCATCTTGCTGAACTTTGAATTTTGCTCTGAAACAAAGAACTTTGCGGAACTTGAAACCAAGGACTTTATGATTCTTCCCACAAAAGGACATCTTTCCATGAAACTAAGTATTTTTCTTTTATTTCTTTTATTTTTCATACTGGCTATTAATGTTTCAATAATTGTTGATTTTAATAATTGTCTGTATTAATTATTTATATTGCTAGTGAATAAAGACTTTATCAAAGTCATTCACTGTTCCGCTACCCTGCTTCTCAGCCGCACAAACTGAACCAGACTTCTGAAGAGACACTGTTGTTACTAGCCAGACAGAATACAGCGTGTTTTAACCTTTTTTATTTGCAGGACTAGTCAGTCAGTCAGGTCCACTGGCCCATACCAGTGGTGGTGGCAGATACCCTGAAATAGTGTGTAAAGTTGTAAGTGCCGTACCTCACAGGCTCCCTTCTGGTCGGGCTGCTGCCCAAATTTCCGTCGGTTTCTGCGCAAAGATCACGCCCACAGCTTGCATGGTCTGTGTGCTGAAACCGATTGGAAGGCAATTTGCGGTCTGACCACTAGGGCTCCTGTGACAGTAACGTCTGCAATAGAATAATGCATTGCGTGCACTACTTTAGCCTCACGCAGAATGTTATACCTCAATGCAACCTGTGCACTGTGAGCGGCGCATACATTTTTTATTGCAGCACACTGTTCTGTTTTAAAAATGTTTATAACGCGTGACTTTAATTAACGCCCGACTGTGAACCTAGCCTCGCAAGCTCTGGCCTATGATGTGCTGATGAGGCAGCGAGTGGCATTTCTCCATTCTCTGTTTGGTAACATCATTGATGAAACATGGCGCTGACTTGATGCTCAGCCAAAAGTATGTAACCATGCGGAACAGGTTTTCAGTTGAGAAAGATCTTTCTTACAACAGACTGTCAACTGAAACCGCTGAATTTCAGCTGACCAAAGTATTATATCTGTGGGCACCGTTTTCTGAGGCAAAGCTGGCACCCTGTGGCTTGCTGAAAAGCTGCTGTCATTTGACTTGACAGTGGCAGAGGGCCCCTGCTAGTGATGCTGCTAGAGGCATTGCTGCAAATAGCCACACAGTCGATACACATTTGAATTCACTCACAGTACAGTACATAAAGAGACTCTGTAACAACATTGTCAGCCTTATTTCTTCTATGCTATAAGTTCCTATACCTGTTCTAATGTGGTCTGTCTTACTGCAGCCTTTCCTAGTTGCACAGTGGCTGCATTATCTCTGTTATATAATCTAATCTTCTTTCCTCTGACAGCTTTGTCGTGCTCAGGCACTCAGTCAGGAATGTGCTGGTCAGCTTGTGATAGGATAGAAGCTATACACACCCTCTCCATGCCCCCTGCAGGCTCTGTGTGAGTCACAGACTAAGCTCCTCTCAGCCTATCACACTCTGGTTAGCAGCCATGTTTTTTGTTTGTAAACGCTGCCTAAAACTGGCAATTACAAACCATGATCGCAGCAGGGAGTGGCAGAAACAGCACAGAGGGGCCCAGGAGAACATAATGAATAGAATGGTATACTTTTTATTGTAAGAATTTTAGAGTACAGATTCTCTATAAGCTAGGTAGACATGCTAGCATTCGAATCTCTACACAACCTAGACCCCGGATACCTGAAGGATTTGTTGTAACTGAGTCTCACCTCCCACAGCTTCAGATCAACAGGATCTAATACCTTGACCATCCCCAGAGCCCAAATAAAAACCTCTGGAGCCAGAGCCTTCTATCATGCTGCTCCTACCCTTTGGAGTGCCTTGCCACACTCAATCAAGACATCTCTAATCCTGGAGGCGTTTAAATCAAAACTAAAACGTAAAATACACACGAAAGCAGGAGGCACCCAAAAAGAGACTACTGTAAACCTCAATATAAAATAATAGATCCTGGTCCTACCTTAAGAAGAAGGCTCACAGTAGAATTTATTTATAAAAAAAAGTCACTTTTTTTTATTTAACACAATGCATTTCATGGCGTAAGCCGCTTCCTCGGGACGTACATCTTTGGGATTCCTATCGGTTCGTGCATGTGCGCCGCACCACACTCCCGACATTTACACTTACTGCTTCATCCGTTGACTTGCATTGCTGCATAATCTGTATGGTAGGCACGGATCATGAGGCAACCTGCTGCAGACTTTGCATCGGAAATGTGGCAGTTTCAATACTCCCTGATTACAGTTGTCCTTTAAGAACTGTGGGGCAAGTTTATCAAAATCAATGCAATCTAGTGCAGAAGCGGAGAACCTGCACAATCTGACCAGTCAGAATCCTCCACACATCTGCTTAATATTGCACCAGTCTTGCTCCAGTTATCTCTGCACTGGTGTTGAAAAATCTTCCCCAGTGTCTTTAGTAGCTCTGCTTAAAACTACATTTAGCCATCGATTTTTACGGACATAACTGAATTAAATGCTGATTTTTCTTTTTATTGTATTATCTTGACCTTCTTTTAAGAAAAAAAAGCAGTGTTACACAGTAGGTGAAAGTGATTTGAGTGACCCTGTGGCAGGCAGGAGAGATGCCATGTTCCATGTAGCGGGTTGCCTGGAGCTATGCGCTGACCTCACCCTAACCAGCAGCTCTTTGGTGTAATCCCTCTGTGGCTGTGGCCTGCCTTCCGCAGCGCGCCGAGCTCTCTTGCTACCCAGAAGCAAACATTATGTTTTATTTCCCAGACTGCCATCCTCCAGTACAATTTTCAGACGTCTCGCATCATGTAACAGCCGCCCGCAATGATCTGCTTCATTTTCCATCGAATTCCCTAATTATGTGTATAACTGGTGTGCAGCTCAGCAGGCAGGCTGTGGCGGGGGGCTGGCGGAGCTGAGGGGGAATGGGAGCTCCGATCTGTCTGCTCTCTGAGAAGTGGGAGAGGATGGAGGCCAGCTCACAGCCTGCAGGTGTTGGGAAAGAGAATTCAGTTACAAAGGGAATTGTATGAAGTAAAGCTCGGCTCAGCCAAGGAAAACTTCAGCTCGGAAGCTGTTCTACCCGCAGAGCGTGCAAAGGTTGGACGACTTGTGGCCCTGCTGCAGTTGTATAGCCGCAGGTTCCAGCATGACTAACAGGGCATGCTGGGAATGATGGTTTCTCATTTGTTATACTTCATATCCTTTCCTGTGTGCCCCGGGGAGTACCCTGATCTTCCAAGCACGCTGCACAGAAGCCTCAGCTATTCTGGCGGCCACAGAAGAGGGACAGCGCTGCTTTCAGGCGGCCAAGCTGAAATCCTATGTATTATTACAGTACAGAGTCACATTATAATAAACTATGATATAGTTTAGGCAAAGGGGGAAATTGACCCAGAGCCCCGACCGCTCCAGGGGTCCCCTTGCCCCCGAACCCCACAAGTGGTCTCCCCAACTGCTTCCCGTGGCCCCCATTTGGTAGTTCAGCTGCCTTGAAGCATCTCACCTGTCTCAGTGGCTGTTCCTTCCTAAATTCCATCTTCAGTCACTTGCCTGCATCTTCTCTATGCCCGGCACATGTTCTTTACACATAACATGCGCCGGATGGGGAAGACGCAGGCAACTGGGCTGAAGACGGATAAAGGGGTGGAACAGCCACCGGGAAAGGTGAGATTTCAAGGCAGCTAAACTACCCAATGGGGGCCACGGGAAGCAGTCAGGGGAGACCACGGGGGGGGGGGGGGTTTGGGGAGGGGGGAGTCCAGAGGCACATGGGCCCTAGGAGCTGACTTTATGGGTGGCAGGGGGCAAGTTACTTTTGCCCCAGGCCCCCCGTGTGGCTTAAACCGGCCCTGGATATAGTAAAACTCTGGTTATTCGTAAACTCAGCCCCCAGGTCCCGACCATGCGCCTGTATTAATATACAATATATGGCAAATCCTGATCTAGTAAATTTCTGATATAGCAAATTACTTGTTCAGGTCCCTTGGTGTTTACTATTAAAGGGATACTACTGTATAAGTGTATTTTTATTTTCAATTGTGCAATGTGTTTAATAATCACTGCATCCATGTATTGTCCTGTACAGCCAGCCCTCATCCAAGTCTGCAACGATCTGCTCATGGCAAGGGACAGAGCCAGAGGGGAATGCTCCATCCTAATCCTGTTGGACCTCTCAGAGGCTTTTGATACAGTTGACCACGAAATCCTGCTTAACAGACTGCAGGAGTACTGTGTCATCAGTTTATCAGTCCTCCAGTGGTTCAGATCATTCCTGACTGACAGAACACAGAGAGTATCCCTAGGTCCTATAATGTCCACAAGGATCAATCTTATCCCCTCTGCTGTTTGCAATCTACATGCTGCCACTCGGTACACTTATCCAACGTCATGGCCTGACGTACCACTGCTACGCCGATGACACACAGCTATACCTGTCCTTCAAACCTGGGGGAACAGACCCTACTCCAAAAATAAACTCTTGCTTAGCTGAGCTACAGGCATGGATGAATGATAACTGGTTGAAACTGAATGCTGACAAAACTGAGGTCCTGTTTGTCCAAAGCCAGCACTCGCCATGAAAACAGCTCTATCCCAAAGCAACACCAATCAGGATTGGAAAATTCAGACATAAACAGCTCCAACCTTGTGCGCAGCCTTGGAGTACTAATCGATGGGGAATTGAGTTTCAGAAACCAAATTTCATCTGTAGTTAAATCTTCCTACTTTCATCTGAAGAACATTGCAAAGATTAAACCTCTGATTCCCCCAGAGGATCTTCCAATCCTAGTCCACGCCTTCATCACATCACGGCTGGACTACTGCAATGCCCTTTATGCTGGCCTCCCTAAAAAGGACCTGCGTCGCCTGCAATTAGTGCAGAATGCTGCTGCTAGATTGCTAACAAACCAGCCTCGCCACTGTCACATTACACCTATCCTTCGCTCACTGCACTGGCTACCAGTAGAATGGAGAATACTCTTCAAGATTGGACTGCTGACATTCAAATCCCTGCACAATCTGGGCCCTGGATACATGAAGGACTTGCTGAAGCTGCACCACACCTCTCACAACCTCAGATCAGCAAGTTCTATAAACTTGGTCACTCCCAGAGTGCACCTCAAAAAATCTGGAGATAGAGCCTTCTGTCATGCTGCCCCTACTCTTTGGAACTCCCTGCCACACCCAGTAAAGACAGCACCATCACTGGAGCTATTCAAATCCAGACTGAAAAGCCACCTGTTTAGCCTGGCATTTCCAGACTTATAAAATTCTTCCTCTGTACCACAATGGTCGGAGCCATGCTTATGCGCTTTGAGTCCCACGGGAGAAAATCGCTTTACAAATGTTATTTGTTGTAGTTGTTGTTATTGTCTGAAAGGAAATAAATATGGCAGCCTCCGTCTCCCTCTCAGTTCAGATGTACTTTAACTAATTATCAGTGTGGAACATGCAACGGATGTTTAAAGGGAACCCGAGGTAAGAGGGATCTGGAGGCTGACATGTTTATTTCTTTTTAAATAATCCACATTGCCTGGCTGTCCTGCTGATCCTTTCTATGATGTCTATGATATCTGACAAGATTAGCTGCATGCTTGTTTCAGGTGTGTGATTTAGGCATACTGACCAGAAAGATCAGCAGGACTGCCAGGCAACTGGTATTGTTTAAAAGGAAATCAATATGAAAGCTTCCATAGGTCTCACACCTCTGGTTCCTTTTAAAGCCCTTTATCACCCCACCTGAATTCTTGTTGTCAGTAAATGTAAATAAGGGGCCATGCAATCACTCATACCATAATCCTATTGTCAGGTCAGCTGGATAGCGTACTGGTAAGGCCCCACATTTCAGTGTGAGAGGTGCCATAGGAAAACATGGGACTTACTTTGAAAATCAGTTGACCGGCTTTCAGTTATAACTGAGAGCAACTGATTAGGTGTAAATGGGGCCTTAGGCTGTTGCTCTTGATGTGGAATTTGAACCATTTGACCAGGGTTTGAATCCTGGTTCTATCCAGTACGCGTAACAGTCTTTGGGCAAGGCACCCTTCAGTCATGTGACCAAAGATTCATATGTGGGGGGTGGGGTGTTTAAAAATGGCAGCTACTCACTGCCCAGGGCAGAACCATCCCACCTGATGCTATCCAGCTCCTTGCTTTGATGCCAAGAGGCAAACTGTTCGTGGCCAGCATTGCTGGAACATTGCAAAAATCAAGCACCTCATCCCCCCCAGAAGATCTGCCAACCTTAGTCCATGCCTTCATCACATCCCGACTGGACTACTGTAATGCTCTCTACACTGGCCTTCCAAAAAAGGTCTTGTACCGCCTACAGCTGATACAGAATACTGCTGCCAGACTGCTAACCAACGGATCCCGTCAGTGCCACATAACGCCAGTCCTGCACTCCCTTCACTGGCTACCTATATTCAAGATCGGCCTATTGACATTTCAATCCCTGAATAATCTAGGCCCTGGATACATGAAAGATATGTTGCAGTTGCGTAGCAATCCTCGCATTCTCATATCCACAGGTTCTAATAATCTAGTCATACCCAGAGTCCACTTGGAAACTTTTGGTCCCAGAGCCTTCTGTCATGCTGCCCCTACGTTTTGGAACTCCTTACCTCAACAGATCAGGACAGCTCCATCCCGGGACGTGTTTAAATCCAGACTGAAAACCCACCTGTTCAGTTTGGCATTTGCAGAAATATAACTTTTGTTGTGTGAATACTTCATCCTACTACCAATTACTGACTCTGAGAGAGCCTAAGCACTTTGAGTCCTATGGGAGAAAAGCGCTATAGAAATGTTATTGTATTATTATTGTATATTCCTGCTCATTTCCCTCCCTGCTCAGTATGTAATGCACCACATATCCCGTTCCCCGCCTTCCACATGTTTTTTATAAAATCCATGTGTAACTTTCATCTCACTGTCTTGCCTTCAGTAACGGAATTGTTGTCACTGATATTTGATTTACAGCTTTTATAAAGACACTGGGGAGGGTGTGGGAAGGGTTAAATACTTTTTAACCTACTGAGCAGGGGTAAAGAAGATGAGATTCTGCCGAGTTAAACCTGCAGTGCTAGCCTCAAAGCGCTAATCTCAGCCTGGGAGGAACCAGGCAATCAGATCTGTGCTCACAGGGAACCTGTACCTCCTACAGTGTGACAATGGTTGCCATGGAAACATCACAGGATCATGCTGCCACTCTTCCTGGAATGTGGTGTACCTTATACAGTGCAATAAGTGTGACAATGGTTACCATGGAAGCATCGCAGGATCATTCTCTCACCCTTCCCGAAATGTGGTGTACCTCATACAGTGCAATAAGTGTGACAATGGTTGCCATGGAAACATCACAGGATCATTCTGCCACCATTCCCATAATGTGGCATACCTCGTACAGTGCAATAAGTGTGACAATGGTTGTTATGGAAACATCACAGGATCATACTGATGATACTCTTCCCAGAGTGTGGTGTAAAAAAGAATGAAGCTATGAAGACACAAAGATAACTACTCAATGCAACTCGGTCATCATTTTTCCCAGATTGGGCACAATGGTTAAGATGTGAATGTTCTGGTTTTAGAAGGTGGCTTTGGATCTGTTCAGGACTGGACAACATTTGAATTGAGAAGAGGATGATGATCTTGATCAATACAAGGCAGACAGTGTTCATTACTGAACGTAGCTTTCAGTATCTCTGCCCAACATCTATCTACATGACCCCTTCACTGCTCTACATCCCCCTTTCCTCGCATCTGACTCTTAGGTCCGGTTCACGCGGCACTTGCAGCAATTGCGGCATCTGACGCTCAAGCCTTGTCCGGTCAAATAAATCAACAGCACTCTTTAAACAATGGTATTAGCGTTTTTTGTCATTCACGTAAAAGCTGCGTTCAATCCCGTCGTCTCATCTCATCAGCTACATTCGGCTCTTCTGTGCCCCCTTGGGTGATCAAACCGCAACGCGACGACCACATGACTGGAACTGATGCCAAACTCTTCTCATCGGCACAAAAGCGTTTAGCATTGGCTAAGCGAAACTTCCCAGAGCGGCCATCTGAACCAGTCCTTAATGCCTTTTTCACATGGGAGACTAAAGGTGGTGAGACTAAAGGTGGCTCGGCACTTGATACCTGCAGTGAAGAGGTTGCCCCCCCACCCACCCACATCTGAGCACGGTCACAGCTGTGCTCAGACGCAGTATCTCATGCTTCTCTGCTGCTGTGCCACTGTCCTAATGGCACTGCCCCTGCCTTAATACCACTGCATGTCAAATGACGACACTTGTGGGGTAACAGACGCTGCCATTTAGCTGCGGAAAGAGGCTTGCGGCTGCCAGACACAAGCATGCCCCCATGTAAAAGGGGCCTTACTCAGCTGTTATCTGTGATTTACATTGCATCCTGTTGCCTCCTTCTGCATTCAGAATGTGCCCTTATGTAAATGTTTGGTAGTTGACTCCGCATTCCCAGCATCTGGCCAAAGAAATCGCTCCTGAAAATGAAATCTGAGAGAAATTACCATCAGTTGAAATAAAGAGAGTATCACATACAGTACAGTTTCTGTGGGAAACCGTACATAGACTCTAGGTGCTCCGTCAGTGTAAGTCACCCCTGTCCCTTTAATAAGGTAGGGAGAGGTCTCCCGGCTGAGGCTGTGCAGCTCTGAAGGGGTAGTGAAATGGCACATTACTGCCATATGGAGCTCTTAGCTGCCCCCGGGGGCCAATTTAGAGAGCTGAATCTATATCGCGCTGCTCTTTCAGCGCTCTATCCAGCCTTCCCTCATCATCTCTGCACAGTTCTCATTAGCGAGCGGCACAACTTATGTTGCATGAATCTCAGATCTTGGCTTAATTAACCCCATTGCTTCCTGAAGTGGATGCACTAAATAGCAATTAATTATGTCATTTCTCTGCCCGCCATTAATGGCAGGAGCTGGCAGCGCAGTCATATTGTGTCCACTTGCTGTGTAGTCTGACTTCGGCAGTCTGCAGCCGACTCTCCCGCTGTTACTGAACTACACGTCCTAGCAGGATGTTCCCATCACCGCTTCAACATCCTGAGATTTAGCAGACAATTTATCAGCCAGGCCAAGCGGTGATCTCTTGTTTGCCGGCCAACCGCAGTCAGTCCCCGGTGGGAGGGGGTGTTAACGATCATGGAGGTTGATTATTACTATTCTGCCCCTTTATAAGGAAAGGGCCAATGGTTGCTGCTAACTACCCTCTTCAGCTGAATAATCACAGAGCACTTAGCTGAGACACCTGTCACAAATACGCCTTACAGCTTTACTGCATAGATCAAACTCAATGGCCTTTTTTTTTTTTTTTAAAGATACTTTATAGATGGTGCAACTGAGATGCCTTCGTGGTGATTAAGTAATTATGTTGATTGCTTAATTACAGATTTAATTACAGAATCCTCATAACTGCATTCTCAAGAGAGACTACCTTGAATGGTTCTTTGCTGTGAGCTTTGCGGTCTTGCTTATGCGCAGTCTAGTCAATAAAGAACACCGCAAAAAGTGTCGCTATTACTGCTGTGTGGCCGCTCACAAATGGGTGCAAGCAAGGTCTAATGCTGGGAATACACAAGTCGATTCTGAGCTGATAAGATGGTTAGATAGATAATTACCTACATGTCCGATCACCGTTCTATCATTTTGCACTCGATTTGTCATTGAAGTGAATTGAAAAAAGATCAGAAAAACGAGAGGAAGATCAGAGAATCGAGCGGGCAAAACAATCGGTCGCAGAATTGAGCGCCAGAATCGACCCGTGTATTTCCAGCATAAGGACTTGGGTATGCAGGAGTGCTCTGACGGCACGGAAATGTAAAAAAAAATTGTGCACAGCCTGCGCTCTGATTTTCCTGTTACTCCGTGTCTTCCTCCTATTTTTTTCAGTTTATACCAAAGTCTAGATGCAATCAAGGGGTAAGCTAATAAACGTATCAGTATGTTTTTATAAAATATAGGTGGAAACCAGAGTGCCCTGAGAAAACCTATAGAGAGAACATAGAAACCCCTATTCTAGTTTATACCCCACCACCACCACCAACAACACTTCCTCCATCAAGTGCACACCATCTTTGATGGGCCCCATATAGTGTGTCCCCAGCCAGTGGAGTAACTACAAATCATGGCCCCCCCCCAATGCTCACACCCATTCCCTTGCATACCGCGGGTGACTGTCACAGCCTGAGGGCTAATCTTAAGAGGTAATAAAACAAGTGGGGACATCATAATCTATTCACCCATAACAAGTGTAGCCAAAAAAAAAAACACCTGATGTAAAGGATGGACCCTTATTGGAGAGAATGAAGTATTAGTTGGGGCCTCCTTACAGTCAGTGGTCAGTAGGGCTGCAGTCTTATGGGGAGGGGTGTAGTTAGAAATCACTGGGCCCTGTTAGGGATGGCTTTAGGCAAAATGGGTAGCTTGTGGCCCTATGCAATTGTTCAGTTGACCCTGTGCAATCGCTAGCCCTGGGCCACATAGCAAAATTTTGGTTGCATCCCCCCTTCCCCCCTCTCTGCTACTGTGTGCCTACATAGATCTAGGAAAAGTGTGAACAGACTAAGACTTAAAGTGTCTACCTAGTTATTATTATTATGTATTCATATAGCGCCATTATCTTCCACAGCACTGTAAAGAGTATATTGTCTTGTCACTAACTGTCCCTGAGTGGAGCTCACAGTCTAATCCCTATCATAGTCCTATGTCTATGTATGTATCGTGTAGTGCATGTATCGTAGTCTAGGGCCAATTTAGAGGGAATCCAATTAACTTATCTGTATGTTTTTGGGATGAGGGAGGAAACCGGAATGACCCTAGAGGTGGTTCCACGGCAGTCATTATTTTAGTTTGGAGCAGCAGGAGTTGTCGTAGGCAATGGGACCTAGAGGTGGTTCCACGGCAGTCATTACAATTTTTGTTTGGAGCAGCAGGAGTTGGCGTAGGCCATGGGACCTAGAGGTGGTTCCACGGCAGTCATTACAATTTTTGTTTGGAGCAGCAGAAGTTGTAGGCCAAAAGCATAGGGTTAGTTTATAATATAACGTCGGACAGCTGCAAAAGCTGCATTTTTATGATCTTAAAATGCAAAAATATGCAGCAGAGTTTGAGAGGGAGATCATTTTAGGCTTGAAAAACAGCAACATTTTAATTTAGTCTGTCTAATCTTCATCATGAATCAGTGAGAGGGGCCTTGCAATTATCACTGATCTATGACTCGTTAATTTTTATGAATGTTAGTATGTCCACATTGTCTGTGGACAGATGGGTCCGTTGGTCGATGACCACCCTTCCTGCAGCACTAAATACTCGCTCAGAAAGAACACTGGCGGCTGGGCATGCAAGAACCTCCAATGCATACTGAGCGAGTTCAGGCCAGGTATCCAGTTGTTTTTTCCAATACTCCATGGGGTCATCATTACTCTCCATATTGTGTGGAGCACTTGGCCGACCCCAAGTAATCATTCACCATACGGGCCAGCCGCTGGCGGTGACTGCTTTGCCCGCTGGTGGTGCTGCTGCTAGAAGGAGTATCCTTCAACATACTCAGCAGGTTCACAGATTGGCTATTGGTGCTGCTGCTGGGAGTGGGACCACCCGACCTTTGCTGAGTATGATGAGGCTTGGTAGCTTGGGCCCGGGATACAGGTGCAGGAAACACATTTTCTACCCAACAAAGAAGGGCATCCCGGATGTGGCTCATCCTGGTGTCTGCTTGGGAGGGGGGTATGAACTGCCACATTTTCCCCTTGCACCTGGGGATCTAAGATGGTGGCCACCCATATGTCTTGATTTTAGAGTTTTAATCCGGGGTCCTGGAGCATATGCGCAGCCATAGGGAAGAGTTGTCTGCCATTAATCACCTCTTCCTGGCTGTCAGAACTGTCGTCATGCTACAGCTCCACATCAGACTCTTCTTCCCACCCCCGGACAATGGGCTCTTCCGCTTCCACAAGCTCTGCCTCCTCATCCAGGACTTGAGCATGCTCACTCACTCCCCCACTTGACTGACCACTGTTCAGTAGGCCTTCCTCCCCCTGTCCGAGCACTTTGTCAAGAGCCTTGTCCAGCATGAAGACAATAGGGAGCACTTCTGATATGCTGCAGTGCTCCTCACTGACCAATTTTGTTGCCTGCTCAAATGGCTCCAAGACTTTACACACCTGTCCAATCAGCTGCCACTGGTCCCCAGTAATGTAGTCCAGTGGCCCTGTTCTGGAGGAAGATGTCTGAGACAGGTATAGCCTGACCGCAATTCATTGCTCCCACAACCTCTCCAGCATGTGGAGGGTGGAGTTCCACCACGTCGGACAATCAGAAATAAGCCTGTGCTGCGGCAGGCTATGGCGGCGCTGCAGCAGTTTCAAGGCCGCGGTGGCGGTTGCGGAGCGACAGATATGGGCTGACACTTTTCGTGCTGAGGCCACATTGTCCTTCAACCCATCAAAAGTTTGTAAACATTTCTGGACTACAAGGTTGAAGACTTGGGCCAAGCAAGGTAAGTGAGTGTAGCCACCTTCAGAAATGGCGGCCAGCATGTTGGCACCATTATCAGACACCACTACACCTGTCTCCAGTTTTCGGGGGGGGGGGGGGAGGGGTCAGCCACTGCCGAATCTGATCCTGTAAGGCTGCAAGGATTACAGATATGGTTTGCCTGTTCTTGTCCATGGATTCAAGTTTAAGCACTGCTTGGCATCGCTGGTGCTGCAGACCTGTGTAGGAGCGGGACCACTTGCTGGGAGGCTCAGCAACGGCAGACTGGCCTTGGACAGAACAGGTAGCAGAGGGAAGTAGAACAGGCCTCCCCTTCAACCCACGTGGCGGCACCACCAGCTGAGATGCCCCAGATCTTGCACCCTCCTCAGCAGTACCATGGATACCATTTGATGAGGATCAAACACTCCGAAACAGTCTGTATGCATGTTGGATTATTATGGCTCTGTACAAATTAACAAGCTGACACATCATTGTTTTCCAGTGGTTCTGGAGGTGTGTTTAGCTTCTAAGGGTACAATGGTTAATTTGCATATATTCAGCAGTGATGCCCTGGGAGACATCTCAAGCTCACTCCAACCTGAATTATCACAAATTCTTTCTGTTTTAAGAAAGCAAACTTTTGTTTTTCTTAACTTGAACTAAAAAACAGATAAGAAAATAAGGTAGTGAAATAAAGAAAATAAATCAAAAACAAAATAAAGGAAAAAAAATGAACTTGGAAAACAAAAACAAAAAACATTGCACTACACTCAACTAATCAATCACCTAACTCTTTCACTCTGTCAAACACTAAGCCTGCGGCCTGGCTGGCTCTGTCTAACCCTCTCCACACAGCAACTACTAGTACACTACACTACAGTCTATCACTCAAACTAACAATCTACTGTCACTCTCTCACAAATACACCTAGCTACTACTACTAATAGCTCACACTCAGTCTAATTCTCTCTCACAGTCTTTAAAAAGACTATTGTTTTATGTTGAAACAACTGATATGGGTCTGTCTCTACTCTCTCCAAAACACCAGACTGAAACCCACAAGCTTCGTGACTGTCACACCTCTCTTATATACAAAATGGGTGGAATAGCTGATGATAGGTAGCTAGGATCTGGTTGCTAACGTAGGATTGGTTGTTTTTTGTTAAGACTCTAATTGGTGCAGAAATTCAGTTTTTAATGCAGAAATTCACATATTTTAAGCTTCTGCGATTGGCTAATGCAGCTTTTACACGCTTCTGATTAAATTCCGACGGAATTCCGCCTAGAAATTCTGCTATTTCCGATTACCGCTATAGCTTTTCCGTTCCGGCTCACCGTAACGGAATTGCCAATTTCCGACCGGAATCGCGGAAATCTCCATTCCGCGGAATCCGACAACCCTATGTACCACATCGTCCCTCAGCTGCCTGCAACATGCTTGCACACAGAGCGGGGCAGCAGACAGGTTGTGAATCTGCAGTTGTCTACGTGCAACGAGTTTGATCTCTGTGCAGGAAGCATTGCTAAACAGGATATATTTAGCATAGCACTGCAACCTGATTCCTAAATTATCCTCCTCACTACTTAGAAAAAGGCATTCTACTAAAATCTATGTGCCTGACCACTTCCTGTTTCTCTTTATAAATTCTTGTGTGAAATTCATCACAGGGGTTTTTAAAACCAAGTCAGTGGACATCGGCCTTGTTTGTTCAAAGTCACAGAAAAACCATTGCATAACCCATGAAATTCAAGAAACAGCCGAACTCCATTGGTCATTACCACGAATCCCACCTACTGATAACAAATCATATCTGTATATAATCACCGCAGCTTCAGATCGATTAGGAGGCTGCCGGTATTTAATTTATTTAATGATACAAACTGGAGGGGAACTCATGCAAAATGTATAATACCAGTGTTCCAGTGTAATCTACTCCTTTGCGCTTTCCCTCGGAAGGCTGCTTGAGCTGCCAGGGTAATTACTACCTACAATCTCCCTGTGGTATACAACATGTCACCCTGTGTCCCATGGGGAATGTGGGTCTACTCCTTATAACAAGCTGGTCATACCTCCTTACTAAACTAGGTTTGAATCCGGATTCTGGAGGATGTTTACAATCTCATGTCTGTTGTTTGGGTGAGACTTTTCATGACCTGGTGGTGTAGTGGCACTCTCGCCTTGCAGCACTGGGTTCAGTTCGAATCCCAGCCAGGGCACTATCTATGTGGGTTTCCTCCAGGCTGCGCAAACATGCTTGCCTGGATTTCTGCATGCACTGCCTTATGGAGTGGTGGGGGAGAAAAAGGAGTCATCCCACTGACATTACAGTAGTAGTTTGACCAGATTTTTCAACTTGGCAGACTGCTGAAGAGTAGATAAGAAACACGGGAGGCACATTAAAGTGAATCCGAGATGAACTTTTACTCATTGCATAATTGTGTTCCTTTCCTATTGTTTATAGGGCATTCCTCAAGCCAAATACGTTTTTGTTTTGTTTTAATACCCTAATTTCCTATAAACTAAACAAGCCACACCCACAGCTTCTCCAGAGTGCCTTGGCGCTTGCAAGAGATTGTGGGATTTCAGTCTGGGCAGGTGAAAAAGGTGTTACTAGCTATAGATTTCAGAGGCAGAGTTTTCACAATCTGAGAGCTGCAGTGCAGATACAGATCAGTTGCCTGTGTAATGGAGGAGATAAGAGTGGAGTTTTCACAGAATATGCAGATTAGCATGCCTAGATACAGATAAGCTTGCCTGTGTGTGTAATTGTGTAATCGTGACAAGCAGAAAACATGTCTGCTCCCATTGTATCACAGGAAAAAATATTAATATACTGTTGAAGCTGTTTGAAGATAGATTTGCTGTGTAAACTATCTAAACTTTAGATAAGATATATAGACAAGTCACTTGTTATATTTAGTTTTTTATCTCTGATCCGCTTTAAGTAAATTATTACCTAAAACAATCACAAGCAGCCATTTTGGTAAAAGGCACACGTGCAGTCTATCCATGAACAGCAACTCCTCTAGTATGTGTAGCCTTCAGTTTCTATTCATAGCCTTTGTTTCATGCCCACCACCCATTCGGCATGATTCATGTGGCTGGTGGTTTTACTGGTACTAATGCCAGGGTAGTAGCATGCATTTAGCGCAACCCGCATTAATTGAGTGACACACATTACGTTACGTCTTTATTCTGTCACTCTGCCTTGGTTTTTGATGCAATTAAAGAACTAGATCTCAATTCAGGAGGTGCTGACCCAGTCTTCTCATTGCAGTAGTATACCGTGCAAGTTACCTAGATAATGCAGGTTACGCAACTTGCGCATCGTTCGCTATTCCCCATTCGTTGGTACCAGGAAAATTGTTGTGCTCTTCCTGGGCACAGCAGTTTTGCCGATGTGGTAGCATATTTTGCAACCTATCAGAATTTGCATCCTATATGAAAAGGTTAGTGTTAGGCAGCAGGGATGAGAGATTAGTGTTAGGCAGAGGAGAGGGGAGGCTAGTGTTAGGCAGAGGAGAGGGGAGGCTAGTGTTAGGCAGAGGAGAGGCAGTGTTAGGCAGCAGGGATGAGAGATTGGTGTTAGGCAGAGGGGAGGTTCGTGTTAGGTAGAGGAGAGGGGAGGCTAGTGTTAGGCAGAGGAGAGGGGAGGCTAGTGTTAGGCAGCAGGGATGAGAGATTAGTAATAGGCAGAGGAGAGGGGAGGCTAGTGTTAGGCAGAGGAGAGGGGAGGCTAGTGTTAGGCAGCAGGGATGAGAGATTAGTATTAGGCAGAGGAGAGGGGAGGCTAGTGTTAGGCAGAGGAGAGGGGAGGCTAGTGTTAGGCAGAGGAGAGGGGAGGCTAGTGTTAGGCAGCAGGGATGAGAGATTAGTATTAGGCAGAGGAGAGGGGAGGCTAGTGTTAGGCAGAGGAGAGGGGAGGCTAGTGTTAGGCAGAGGAGAGGCAGTGTTAGGCAGCAGGGATGAGAGATTGGTGTTAGGCAGAGGGGAGGTTCGTGTTAGGTAGAGGAGAGGGGAGGCTAGTGTTAGGCAGAGAGGATGTGAGATTAGTGTTAGGCAGCAGGGATGAGAGA
Organism: Hyperolius riggenbachi; assembly: GCF_040937935.1. NCBI lineage: Eukaryota > Metazoa > Chordata > Amphibia > Anura > Hyperoliidae > Hyperolius > Hyperolius riggenbachi. The sequence goes on along the minus strand of NC_090654.1, from coordinate 215,608,781 downwards.
TTGGTGTTAGGCAGAGGAGAGGGGAGGCTAGTGTTAGGCAGAGGAGAGGGGAGGCTAGTGTTAGGCAGAGGAGAGGAGAGGTTAGTGTTAGGCAGAGGAGAGGGGAGGTTAGTGTTAGGCAGAGGAGAGGGGAGGTTAGTGTTAGGCAGAGGAGAGGAGAGGTTAGTGTTAGGCAGAGGAGAGGGGAGGTTCGTGTTAGGCAGAGGAAAGGGGAGTTTAGTGTTAGGCAGAGAGGATGTGAGATTAGTGTTGGGCAGAGGAGAGGGGAGGTTAGTGTTGGGCAGAGGAGAGGGGAGGTTAGTGTTAGGCAGAGAATGGGTGGAGGGTAGTTTTAGGCACAGGATAGGGTTTATTATCTACTGGATGTACTTGTACAGCGCTACAGAATATGTTGGAGCTTTAAAAATCAATAATAATAATGGGTGGAGGCTAGTTTTAAGCACAGGATAGGGTAGATTAGGCATGAGATGGGTAGAGGGTAGTTTTAAGCACAGGATAGGGTAGATTATGGATGGTATGGGTGGAGGGTAGTTTTAAGCATAGGATAGGGTAGATTAGGGATGGGTGGAGGGTAGTTTTAGGCTCAGGATAGGGTAGCTTAGGGATGGTTGGAGAGTAGTTTTAAGCACAGGCTAGGGTAGATTAGGGATGGGTGGAGAGTAGTTTTAAGCACAGGATAGGGTAGATTAGGCATGGGATGGGTGGAGGGTAGATTAGGTATGGGATGGGTGGAGGGTAGTTTTAGGCACAGGATATGGTTGGTTAGGCATGGGATGGGTTGAGGGTAGTTTTAGGCACAGGATATGGTTGGTTGGGCATGGGATGGGTTGAGGGTAGTTTTAGGCTCAGGATATGGTTGGTTAGGCATGGGATAGGTGAAGGGTAGTTTTAGGCACAGGATATGGTTGGTTAGGCATGGGATGGGTGGAGGGTAGTTTTAAGCACAGGATAGGGTAGATTAGGCATGGGATGGGTGGAGGGTAGTTTTAGGCTTAGTATAGGGTTGGTTAGGCATGGGATGGGTGGAGGGTACTTTTAAGCACAGGATAGGGTAGATTAGGCATGGGATGGGTGGAGGGTAGTTTTAAGCACAGGATAGGGTAGATTAGGCATGGGATGGGTGGAAGGTAGATTAGGCATGGGATGGGTGGAGGGTAGTTTTAGGCTTAGGATAGGGTTGGTTAGTCATGGGATGGGTGGAGGGTAGTTTTAAGCACAGGATAGGGTAAATTAGGAATGGGATGGGTGGAAGGTAGATTAGGCATGGGATGGGTGGAGGGTAGTTTTAGGCTTAGGATAGGGTTGGTTAGTCATGGGATGGGTGGAGGGTAGTTTTAAGCACATGATAGGGTAGATTAGGAATGGGATGGGTGGAAGGTAGTTTTAAGCACATGATGGGGTAGATTAGACATAGGATGGGTGGAGGGTAGATTAGGCATGGGATGGGTGGAGGGTAGTTTTAAAGGAATACTTAAGTCAAAATAAAAAAATGATTTTAACTCACCTGGGGCATCCCTCAGCCCCCTGAAGCTGTATGGTGCCCTCGCAGCTTGGCTCCGATCCTCCTGTCCCCGCCGGCGGCTACTTCCGGGTTCGGCGACAGTGATTCTCCACGCTCCCAGCCGCTATATCACCCTCTATGCTGCTATAGCGTATATGTTATACGCTATATGTTATACGCTATAGCAGCATAGAGGGTGATATAGCGGCTGGGAACGCGGAGAATCACTCGCGTTCCCAACCTATCGGCGGCTGTCGCCGAACCCGGAAGTAGCCGATGGGTTGAGGGTAGTTTTAGGCTCAGGATATGGTTGGTTAGGCATGGGATAGATCAGGCATGGGCAAACTTGGCCCTCCAGCTGTTGAGGAACTACAAGTCCCACAATGCATTGCAGGAGTCTGACAGCCACAGTCATGACTCATAAAGGCAAATGCATTGTGGGATTTGTAGTTCCTAAACAGCTGGAGGGCCAAGTTTGCCCATGCCTGGGATAGATGAAAGGTAGTTTTAGGCACAGGATATGGTTGGTTAGGCATGGGATGGGTGGAGGGTAGTTTTAAGCACAGGATAGGGTAGATTAGGCATGGGATGGGTGGAGGGTAGTTTTAGGCTCAGGATAGGGTTGGTTAGGCATGGGATGGGAGGAGGTTAATTTTAGGAACAGGATAGGGTTGGTTAGGCATGGGATGGGTGGAGGGTAGTTTTAGGCACAGGATAAGGGTAGGTTAGTATTTAGCAAAAAGGTTTCAAGGTTCATGTGGGACAGAAGAATGGTAGACATTGCAAATTCTAATGAAGTTGCAAATATTTTCACTACACATAGCATTTTATGTGACCTGTCAGAATTTGCACCCCATAGGAAAGGAATGGTAGATGGTGTCAAATTCTGACACAGTTGCATTTATTTTCACCACACCGGAGCTACATGAATAAAGGCCCATTGTGCTTTAGCCCTCCTCTTCCTTAGGCCTGTGCCACACTGCCACTAAAAAATGGTCAGTTAGCGGATTGTAACATTGATTCACATTGGTCCGTTTGAGGAGATCGGTTCTGCACAATCCGCTGGACAGACTGCAGGTTTGGATCTGCAGTAATTTTTCGGGATTGGTGGATGCGTCACATTGACTGCGCGCTAATGGAAAAGAGTGTCGGAGAGGGAAAACTGGTGCCTTTAAAGACTGATCCATTCCAGTTTTCACACGAATCAGTTTTCCATCCGTGTCAGTGTGAACTGAGCCTTAGGCAGTTCTCTTATTTGAAGTATCTGGCCCATGCCATGACCAATAAGCAGTCTTTGCAGAAATCCTTCCCCAAGATTCCTCAAAGCTTTCATTCAATGTGATTTTGACCGTTTTGTCAGCTTATCTCTATTCACCAGCCACGTGTTGCCAGGGAACTGCCGTGTGCCAAGTTTCTTTTGTGCCAAAGGCTACAGCTCCGCAATCCTCTGCCCTCATCTCCCCGTCCTCCCCCTTGTGGCCTACCAGGTCTCCGGCTCCTGATTTGGCTCAGCAGAGATCAGGGAAATAAAATGTGATGTATTGCCACAGATGCTGCATTCTCCCTGCCGCAGTCAGGAGTACATTCCAATTTTCCCAGAACCGATCAATTTATTTCATTTGTACACAGCGGTGTAGCAGGAAATTGCATTATACCCGGGGTGCCGTTATGGAAGGCTGAGGCGGCTACAACAAAATTACGAGAAAATATGTACTGTAGCATTTTTGCTTTGTTCTGTTCGAAACCGTCTCCATTAAAAACGGGTATTTCATTTTGGTGCGGAAGCGAGCGAGCTCAAGAGCTGTCATCTTGTATCTCCTGAGAACGTCATTACCAAAATACTAGTTCTACTCTACTGCTGTGGCTGCAGGAGTACTGAATGATGAGTCACCCCTTATAAAAGATTCCCTCTCCTCCATTATCAGCACATCATTAATGCAGTGACAGCATATAGAAGTGGTCCCACAAACTTCTGCAGGTACATCTCATCGCTGGAGTTCCTGAGAGACCTGAAACCAGAGGAATATGAAGGCTGCCACTGCTAAGTGTCATACCTCCCAACTTTTTGAGATAAGATAGAGGGACACTGAAGCCATGCCCCTGCCACACCCCTAACCACGCCCCCTGACACAACCCTAGTCAAGCATACTGTAAAGATTTCATAAGAAAAATATGTTGTTTTATCATTCAAACCACACTGGTCCTTTCTATCCTGGCTCATTTTCCTTCATATTTACATATGAAAATAATAAATATATCAATTTAAAGACCGGAATAAAGTTTAGAGTCAAACACATTTCTTAGGAGAAAAATACCTACATTTATATAAAGGCCTGAAAGATGGACAAATGAGGAACAAAGAGGGACAGTTGGGAACTATGACTAATGTCACTTGAGGGCTGGGACCCACTGGAGCGTTTTTTGAGCGTTTAGGGCTAGGTCACACTTAGCGCTTTCTCAGCACTTTGCTGATTGCTGGTGATCAGGAAAGCGTTGCTGCTAATGTATAAATGGACACATTTACACTGCAGCGTTTGTGATTAATCGCAAACGCGCTGCATGCAGCGTTTTGGGGGCGATTGCGAGATATTACACCCGCCAAATCACGGACATGAATGTGATCGCCGGAAGAGCCAAGTGTGAACTAGCCCTAAGGGATTGCTTTCAATGGCTAGTGATTTCCATAAACCGTCAATGGATGGGACAGATTCCACTAGAGAGATTGCAATTAGGCAAATCACAATCGCAGGACATGCAGCATCTTGGGAGCTTTGCCATTCTAATGTATTGTATGGGAGCAGGGAAATTGCTTCCAAAATCGCTTGCAAAGCATTACCACAAATTGCTATCAATTGCAATAGCTCTATGTAGTGGGTCCCAGGCCTGACAGTTATACATTACCTGATTCCAGCACCTATACAGGTCTCTCTTCACTTCCTGTTCAGTTTGCAACTTAGTGCCATGCAGCTAACCAATGTCACGTCATGTGACAGGGACAGAAGCTGCATAGTGATTGGCTGGCTGCATGGCACTTGTAAACTGAAGAGGACCTGTATCACTGCCAAGAGCAGGAAATGTACAATGTCCTGCATTGTACAGGACTGGACTCTGTAACTGGGGAAAAAAAGACCTTCATAAATGACATCAGATTTTTAAAGACCTCCAGCAGCACTTTCTAAAAATAAATGCAAAAAAGTGTTCTGGTAATGTAAACCTTAAAGGAGCCATCAGGCAAGTTAACCTCCTTAGCGGTAACCCCGTGCTGGACACGGGGTAAGCCGCCGGAGGGTGCCGCTCAGGCCCTGCTGGGCTGATTTTCATAATTTTTTTTTTGCTGGACGCAGCTAGCACTTTGCTAGCTGCGCCAGCACTCTGATCGCCGCCGGCCCCCGCCCGATCGCCGCTATTTGCTGCGGCGCGGTGCCCCCCCCCCCCCCAGACCCCAGCGCTGCCTGGCCAATCAGTGCCAGGCAGCGCCGAGGGGTGGCCCGGGACTCCCAATGACGTCCCGACGTCAGTGACGTCGGTGACGTCATCCCGCCCCGTCGCCATGGCGACGGGGGAAGCCCTCCAGGAAATCCCGTTCTATGAACGGGATTTCCTGATCGGAGATCGCCGAAGGCGATCGAAGCGGGCGGGGGGATGCCGCTCAGCAGCGGCTATCATGTAGCGAGCCCTCGGCTCGCTACATGATTAAAAAAAAAAAAATTTTTTAAAAAAACTGCTGCGCTCCCTCCTGGAGGTTAATAGAAAATAAGTGGTACTTACCGGGGGCTTCCTCCAGCCCCAAGCTCTCAGGATGACCCTCGCCGCAGCACTGCCCGCAGCCGTTCGCCGCAGGTCCGTCCCGGACCCCGGCGATGACGTCAGAGCGACCTCCAGGTTGCTCTGTACTGCGCCTGCGCGAGCGGCGCTGTCAATCACAGCCACGTGGGCCGGAGCGGACTGCACAGGCGCAGTAGTGTGCTGGCAGGTGTTGTCAATGGAAGTAGCTGCTGCTTGCTTTTTTGGCAGTTGGAAATAGCTGTTTTTCCCACAGTGCAACAAAGCTCCCACAGTGTGATGTCAGCACCATGGTCCACCATGGGAGGGGTCTCAACACAATATCAGCCACACAGAGGCCCTGATCCGTTAGAGAAAAGGAATAGATTTCTAATGGGAAAGGGAGTATAAGCTACTGATTGGGATGAAGTTCAATCCTTGGTCATGGTTTCTGTTTAACTGCTATCGAAAAAATGTGTTTTTTCTGTGTCACTAGCTGGCCATATTGGCTTCTTTTTACATTTACACCATATCAGTTGCCTGGCAGTTCTGCTGAACCTTATGGCAAATCAGGGGCAGTTTGAAAAGCACTTGCAGTGTGACCCAGCCCCTTAATGAGCCCTCAATCCTTCATATCTTGCGGCAGATCAAAGGAGCGCCTGGTACTTGAAAGCAGCGCGGGTAACATAGGACCGCACGCTACGAGCACTACCGTGTGTACTGTGCGCACATTGATTTCTTAACTCGCGCTGCTGATTTTATCTCGGCTAAGTGCATCAACCCTAATGGGCTTCAGCTCCACCCACTGAGGGAACCAAATGAGTTTTGAGGTGTATGACTTTAAAAAAAATGTTGCGGACCTGGAAACCAGTTGCTTTGAGAATGCGGATGACATTCAGGTCTGAAAGACGAAATATTATTTTGCTTGGAATACAGCTTTAAGGCAAACGTTTGATTGACGCTTCTGCTTTGTGTTGTTTTGTTGGCGGCGGAGAGGCCGCGGCGCGGAGCTCTCCCTCTGCACATTGTCAGGCGTGCCGCGCTTCCATTAAGCCGGGCTGCTTAATTTGCACGAGGAGGATGCAGTAAACGTCTGTATTATATCTGTAATGTGTCGGCGGTGTGACAGAGCGCAGCCATAAACCGCAGGTACGACACTGTGACAAGTGTTTCCTGTCAATCACTGTGATAAGTACAAGGCGCTGAGGAATCGCAGCCTCCGGCGTCTCAGCCATTAATAACGAGCTGCAGTCAACCCTTTATGCTCCTCTGTCAGTGCAATTAAAGGAGATCTCCAGTTAAACATAAAAGCCAGCTAAAAGAAGAGAACTGTCGTAATCACTAAATGCAGCCAAATCAGTTTTGCCTCCTCGTGCAATGGGAGCCCGTTAAAGGGAGGAGGTGAGAGGGATATGGAGGCTGCCATATTGGCTTCTTTTTACACCATATCAGTTGCCTGGCAGTTCTGTTGAACCTTATGGCATCAGTAGTATCTGAATCTCACACCTGAACCAAGCGTGTGGGTAATCCAGTCAGACTTCAGTCAGAAACATCTGAGAAGCAGAGGATCAGAAGGGCAACTTGAATTGTTTAACCCTTTAGCTGCCCTGCCTGAGTTATCTCATTTTAGATGACTTGGGGCAGGGCTGCTGCAGCTGGCTACATTTCGGCTGCCTAATGCAGCCTAATGCCGAGCGGTGCGTTTTCACACCAGCAACCAGCATTTTGGATGCGGTGCGATCGGATTATTGCACTGCCATGCTAAAAACAGGTTTTGGCAATACTGGTGGTAATGCGCAGTAATCTCACTTCTGGCAACAAGTCAAACTATAAGTGAGGCTCTCTAGCGCTCACTTCTTGTGGCCAAAATACAAATTGCATGGGAGTGTATTGAAAAAAATATCCTTTCGTGCATGCGCACCAAAGTACGAAAATTTTTAAAACATCTGTGGCACTATTGACTTGCATGACCTCTGGTCAACGCACATCGCTGCGGATGTTGACCGGTAACACGCTGATGCTTTTGCGTCAGATCAGATGCTTCCGGCGCATCGCATCAATTCCGATCTAAAATGTCCCATAGGCTGTCATTGCTTTAGCGTTACCTGTGTGGTAAAACGAGTTGGATATTGCTGGATTATCTCTTCTCTTTCAAAACCAAGCTGGACTGTAATGCCAACTTCCTCCTCCGGGTTCCAATCACATGATATGTGAAGGAGAATGTCCGCGTTACAGCGCCACCTGGTGGTAGAAGAGGAGATCGGCTCTTTAATGCTGACATCCTCCTTCGGGTCCCAATCACATCTCATATCATGTGTTTAGGACCCGGAGGATGATGTTGACATTTCAGCGCTGCTCGTGCTGGAAGAGAGCCAATCCTGCAAGGGGAGAGCCAATCCTGCGCCTGGATCTGGTAAATATCAAGCGCTCCCTGTGGCGCTCTGCATTGGTGGAGGCAAGAAAAAAAGCAACGTTGCAGCGTACATGAATGAAAAAAAAAGGTTAAAAGGAAGTAAATATGTCAGCCTCCATAACCCTCTCACCCAGGGCCGAGCCTGGGCGGGTGCTGCGGGTGCAAGGCACCAAGGCGCCTGCCTCTGAGAGGCGCCGCCCGGCCGCCGCTCTCCCCCTGTGGCCGCCACTCGCTCGCTCCCTCCCTCCCTCCCTCTAGCCGCCGGCGCCGCGTCAGACCTCGATCAGGCGGGCGGGCGCTAGGACCTAGCGCGCCGCACTGATATGCGGAAGTGACATCACTTCCGCATATAGAGCGGGTGCGCCTGGCGCCTTCTTACTGGTCGGGTCGCCCGCTGATTGAGGTCTGAAGCTGCTGCAAGGTGAGGAGGGAGCGGCGGCGGCAGAGGCAGCAGCGGCGGGAGGGGAGGGTTGGGTGCGCTCCTGTCACTACCTAAACGGGGACCCTATACCCCCTGGCTACCTATCCTGGGCACATATTACCCCCTGGCTACCTATCCTGGGCACATATTACCCCCTGGCTACCTATCCTGGGCACATATTACCCTCTGGCTATCTATCCTGGGCACATATTACCCCCTGGCTACCTATCCTGGGCACATATTACCCCCTGGCTACCTATCCTGGGCACATATTACCCCCTGGCTACCTATTCTGGGCACATATTACCCCCTGGCTACCTATCCTGGGCACATATTACCCTCTGGCTACCTATCCTGGGCACATATTACCCCCTGGCTACCTATCCTGGGCACATATTACCCCCTGGCTACCTATCCTGGGCACATAATACCCCTGGCTACCTATCCTGGGCACATAATACCCCCTGGCTACCTATCCTGGGCACATATACCCCCTGGCTACCTATCCTGGGCACATATACCCCCTGGCTACCTATCCTGGGCACATATACCCCCTGGCTACCTATCCTGGGCACATATACCCCCTGGCTACCTATCCTGGGCACATATACCCCCTGGCTACCTATCCTGGGCACATATACCCCCTGGCTACCTATCCCGGGCACATATACCCCCTGGCTACCTATCCCGGGCACATATACCCCCTGGCTACCTATCCCGGGCACATATACCCCCTGGCTACCTATCCCGGGCACCTATACCCCCTGGCTACATATCCTGGGGACACTGGCTGTTTGTCATTATGTGCATTTGCTGGTGAAAAGCAGTCTCTTGTTATGTGAATTTGCTGGTGAAAAGCAGTCTCTTGTTATGTGCATTTGCTGGTGAAAAGCAGTCTCTTGTTATGTGCATTTGCTGGTGAAAAGCAGTCTCTTGTTATGTGCATTTGCTGGTGAAAAGCAGTCTCTTGTTATGTGCATTTGCTGGTGAAAAGCAGTCTCTTGTTATGTGCATTTGTTGGTGAAAAGCAGTCTCTTGTTATGTGCATTTGCTGGTGAAAAGCAGTCTCTTGTTATGTGCATTTGCTGGTGAAAAGCAGTCTCTTGTTATGTGCATTTGCTGGTGAAAAGCAGTCTCTTGTTATGTGCATTTGCTGGTGAAAAGCAGTCTCTTGTTATGTGCATTTGCTGGTGAAAAGCAGTCTCTTGTTATGTGCATTTGCTGGTGAAAAGCAGTCTCTCGTTATGTGCATTTACATGGGGAAAAGCAGTCTCTCGTTATGTGCATTTACATGGGGAAAAGCTGTCTCTCGTTATGTGCATTTACATGGGGAAAAGCTGTCTCTTATGTGCATTTAGTGGGGAATTTTTGTCAGTAAAAATAATCTTTTGTCAGTAAATTTTTAGGTATTTGTCAGTAAAAAATAACGTGAAAGGTTGGCAACACTGGCAGGCTGTGTGGCGCAAACGGGAAAGATACAGGCAGCCCACCTTGGGCTTGGCAGGGGGGAGGAGCCAACGTCAGCGAGCGAGAGTAGGGTGGCCGGAGGCAGCCATAAATACGCAGTGTGTGACTGCGTCGCACTCGCAGAGCCTCTCAGCCTGAGTCAGTCCAGAGACTAGCAGACTGTCACTCGCAGGAAGCCAAAGCCAGCCAGGAGCAAGCCCATGGAAGAGGGGTAGGAATGGGGTATCACATGCATGCGTAAAGAGGTGGAAGGTGTGGGTGTGATTAGGAAGGACATGGGTGTGGTTATGTGGTTGGGCGTGGTTAATTTAACCACTCCCATAGGCGCCAGAGAAAATCTTGCACCCAGGTGCCAGGCACCCCAGGCTCACCCCTGCTCTCACCTCAGGCTCACTTTAATTAACAGTAGTTATGATCAAGGGATGAAATCCGAATAGATTTTATTCGGATTTCATCCAGGTAATTAAAGTACCTGTGCGAGTGTGTTTAACTTACCCAGCAGGCGGTTTCTTTAATCCGTCCCATGGCGCCTCCCACGATGCGTTCCAAGCTGTGGTCACGTGATTACAAACACTTTCTCCTTCCAGGTTGAAGGAGGAAGTGTTTGTAGTCACGTGACGCGCTTGGAATGCATCATGGGAGGCGCCATGGTACAGATTAAAGAAGACGTAAGTTTAACCCCTCACCCACCCACACAGGTGCTTTAATTACCTGGATGAAATCCGAATAAAACCTATTTGGATTTCATCCGGTTATCATCACTAATTTAAGGTGTAGGAACCGGCACCTTGATAGTGTGGGTCTGTCTCTGTCCCCCTAGATGACATCACATGACATCATGCTTATGTGCAGCGTAATAATGAAAGCTACAACTGGAAAAGTGGTACATTTAGGCAATGGAGCTGTGCATTTTTTGTACTGTTTCCCCAAAAATAAGACATGGTCTTGTATTAATATTGGCTCCAAAAGATGCGTTAGGCCTTATTTTCAGGGGATGTTTTTCATGAACAACAATCAACAGTTACTCTCGAACAAAAAGTCAACATTTATTGAACTAATCCTGTCATCCCATTCTGGAACCTCATCATAGCTCGGCCTCTCCAGACCCCGAACTCCATCTTGAAATTCTTGTGACTCGATCTCCTGGTATACACATATATCTGGTGTCTCTTGAATTTGGTGAACAGGCCACACCTTTCTTCCCCTCTTACTTTACTCCTCTTTTATATTCCTTTCTCTGGAATATTGTCTTCTCTCTCGTTATCCTTTCTCCTGTAGATTTCCCTCACTCTTCTCTGTCATTTAGCCCTAACAGGAGAATAATTGATTAATCCCGGAGATTAAGCTATAATAAGTGTTACCTGAGTGTATGATCCCTTTGGGCGTCAGGTACACTGGTAGCATCAATTATCTTACCCTATTCCTGGGACGATAAGGTAGCACACATGGGGGCAGCCATGTGGTTCATAGCCAACTTATTGTTGATCTTTGCAATTCACTATATACAATACCTGTTACTGCTAGATATGTGTTAATTTCATTGTGTTGTGATAATAGCTGTACGGTGACACTGGTTAGTCACCTAGTTCCCCACTACTTTTACAGGTATAACTGGCACAATGTGATATGTTATCATTCTTTCTTTTATTGATAAATTTCTTTTATTTTGAAAATCGAAAATAAAAATCTTTAAAAAAGAAATTCTTGGGACTCTCCTCCTTCCATGTACAGTAATCTACATTTATTGAGAGCCTGCCACTTGCCAATCCTTATTGTTTTCAATCGAGTTGTGGGGTGTTTTGAGTGTGATTCTTTTTTTGGAGGTGTCTGCTTTCCTTGGTGATGGGTCTGTCTGTGCTGCTGCATTCTATTGCCGATTGACACATTCTCACACAGCCCCATTTCTAGGGGCGTGCAGGCCGTGCGACCGCCCTGAGCGCTATGAGGAGGGAGAGGTGCCGTGATGGAGAGGGGAGCCAGGGCCACACCGAGTCTCAGCCACGTGGAGGGGAGCTCGACTTCTCCCTCTCTTCCTCTCCCCGAGGCTCCCCTCCTGCTCCCCCTCTATGCAGATTTAGCACAGTGAGAAACCTGGTATGTGCAACTCACCTTCCTGCTCGCTCCACTCGCCACTCACTTGCCGCTGGTCTCTGTCTACATAGCCGCTGATACACACTCTATTTCCTGTTGCTAATCAGGAAGTAGAGTGTGTATCAGCAGCTATGCAGGCGGAGACCAGTGGCGATTGGAGCGAGCAGGAAGGTGAGTTCCTCTTACCAGGCTTTCCGTTGCACTAACTCTACTAAGATCCTGCCCTGTTTCACATTACATGCTGCAGCTCAACACAATAGCACACTGGCTGGCTGTGAGTCTGTGACAAACAAACTGCTCACCGTAGCCACATCCCTTTTCAGTCAGGACAGCAGTGCCACCTCCTCCCTTCTGCTGTGCGAAGTCAAATGAAACACTTTTGCTCTCCTGCCTCCCCCCTCCTCACTCACTGACAGACTCCTCACACAGCACAACAAGCTGCTTTTCCCCAATTATTACCTCTTCACCTGCCTCTCCTCTCACTTCTCCTCCTACTCTGTCTGCAAGCTGTTAGTGTAAACACATACAAACCGGCTGCCCCTGTCATCTCTGCGCCTAATGCAAATGTTTCACATTGCTTCATAAGAGAACCGGTCCTGACTCTTTCACTGAGAAGGATAGGGATTTTTCCTTTTAAAATAATACCAGTTGCCTGACTCTCCTGCTGATCCGGTGTCACTAATACTGTTAGCCACAACCCCTCAACAAGCATGCAGTTCAGGTGCTCTGACTGAAGTCAGACTGCATTAGCTGCATGCTTGTTACAGGTGTGTGATTCAGTCACTACTGCAGCAAGAGAGATCAGCTGGACTGACAAGCAACTGGTATTGTTTAAAAGGAAACATCCATATCCCTCTGTTTAGGTTCCCTTTGAGCATAGCTCCCGGGACAGTCCCTCTTTGGGAGCCCTGTGCCTCTGTCCCTCTTTCCTCCTCATTTGTCCCTCTTTTTATGTATATATATATTTCTCTACTACAAAATGTGTTTGACTCTAAACTTTATTTCCATCCTTTAAATTGATATATTACTAATTTTTAAATGTTAACATGAAGGAAAATGAACCAGGATATAAAGGACCAGTGTGGTTTGAATTATAAAATAACATATTTTTCTTATGAAACCTTTATGGTATGCATGACTAGGGTTGTGATGGGGGCGTGATCATGGGTGTTGCAGGGGCGGAGTTTAAGTGTCCCTCTTTCTCCTCTCAAAAAGTTGGGAGGTATGCATTAAGTGTAAAAAGGCCCTAACTAGGGCTTATTATTGGAGTATTTTAGGCAGCAGCGATGGGCTCTAGGATGATCTGGGAGGCCTCTGGGAAATGCAAAGGCTTTCCACAGTGGTGCATTGCAATGTGATTTAACAGCCACTTTGTAACACGGTTTTTCGCGCTGCAATTCTCCATCTTTAGCAACTTTCACAGTGCGGTCAGTACGGTATAACAGTGTGCAGCATCTCAATGTACTGCATGCAGTACGTTACTGCAAAACACCCACATTAACAGTGACAGTGAAGCATACTTTTCGTTGACTGTATGTTTCACCATTTGCAACACAACTCCTGGATAAAATGTGGCGCAACTTTCCCCTTCCGTTGCTGCTGTCATTGGGAACACAATGTCCGCTGTGAGCGTAGCCTTAGGTAAGTAACTCTTAACTTGTTTTACTCACATGATTGCATTCATTAAAATAATTAATTCATGATTATTTATACGGGAAGAATTATTTTTTTAAATCCCAAGACTCCCTGTAATAGTTTGACTATGACAAGTTCAAGTGCCTTCAGGGTTATGCATAGCACATGTTGGGAACATAGGGCGTAACATAACATCGGCTAATAGAGGGAGGAATTGTTAATGTAATTATAACAGGAAAGACGTAGTGATAGGATTTTATAGTTTAATAAGGAGGATTGGTGCAAAAGTAAAATAAAAATAATAGAAGTTGAAAAAGATTTCCAGTTAAAAGTGCCTGTTAATTTTCGCAGAGTTCAGATTAGTTTATCCACCTTAAAGAGATACTGAAGCAAACTTATTTTCCCCATTTTACCTTATAAGTTGCTTCAGTGCTCTCAAGTCAAGTAATCCGCCGCGTCTCCACAGCTAAACAAGCGCTGCAGAGCCCCCAAATTCCCGGGGGCAATCTGGCCGGCACTTCCTGGAAGGGGCAGAGCTTTCAGCTTCAGCTCTGCCCCTCCTGACGTCAATCGCGGCGCATCGCCGCCTCTCCCCGCCCCTCTCACTCTTCCTTCACAGACAGGGGCGGGGAGAGGCGGCGATCCGTGCGGCGATTGACGTCAGGAGGGGCAGAACTACAGCTGGGAGCTCTGCCCCTCAGAGCAGCAAAATCCACGACCAAGTTGGTCGTGGATATTTGCGGATGGATTTGGGGGCTCTGCAGCGCTAGTTTAGCGGCGGGGACACGTAGGATTACTTGGCTTGAGAGCACTGAAGCGACTAAGGTAAAATGGGGAAAATAAGTTTGCTTCAGTGTGGAATTTCAGACTTTAAAGTCTGAAAATGCCTGCGCCTGCGTTGCCGTGTCCTCGCTTCCCCTGATGTCACCAGGAGTGCACAGCGCAGGCACAGACCATACTGTGCCTGCGCAGTACGCTCCTGGTGCCATCAGCAGGAGCGAGGACACGGCAACGCAGGCGCAGTGGTTTTCAGACTTTAAAGTCTGAAATTCTAGAAGTGAACCAGAGGCGAGGCCAGAGCATCGGTGAGTGGCTGCACGGGCACAGGATGTCTGTGGGGGACCATTAGAAGCCCCGGGTAACTTCAACTCATTTTCCCCCGACCCCCTACAGTATCCCTTTAAGCAAGGTCCAGGTTAGTGCTGTCAGCATTTGCAAAGGTCACTGTTACGCTGGGCGTACACAGCTCGATTTTGCCGCTCGATTCTTCCACTCGATCGATTCCCCACTCGATTCTGCAGGCGATTCTCTTATCTTCTGCTCATTTTTCTTATCTTTTCCCATTGTCCTCAATGCAGAATCGGGTGGGAGAAGGGATATGTCCGAAATTATCTATCGAGCCATCTAAATGACTCAGAATCGAGCCATCTATTCCCAACATTAGCCCTCTTGGCAGCCATAGATCATGAGAGTAGCAGCAGCAAGGGGTAGACCGCACCCACACCAGATAAGGTGAAGTGGTAGGGTCATATATCTCTGTTCCCCCAGAGATACTGGTAGATAACAGCAAGAAAGTGACCCAGCACCATCATCTTTAATAGTATCATGCTCTGTGTTCCATCATCATACAGGTAACAAGCTGTATCAAAATCAGGCTAATGCTGGGAATACACGATGCATTTTTTTTCAGTCGATTTACCGTTCGATCGTGTTTTGATTTGTTTTTCCGCTCGATTTCCCGCTCAATTCTCTTATCTTTTCTTATCCATTTCCATTCTTCTATGAGAAATCCAGCCGTAAAACGATCGAAAGTGAGATCGGACATGTCGGAAATCATCTATCGAATCATCTATCTGCCTAAAAAAACACGTGGTGTATTCCCAGCATAACCAACAAGATAGCGAGCTTTCAGGCTAGGAATGTCTTTATTTATTGGCCTCTATCAGGACTCTTTTGTTTACACCAGTGAATTATTTGTCCGTCACTAGAAAGGGTGGTGGAGATATATAGACTACATTTTTATCGTCTGGGCAGGACCACTTTCGACCCTTGATATGTTCCTTATAAAACTGAGCAGTGTCCTCACATTACCCTGACTATTAACAGCAGTCTGTCTTCTGTTGCCTTTCTGGATACATTGGTTTGTAAACATGAGGGTAAGTTGACAACCAACATGTACAGAATGCCAACTGATATGCGGGTGTGTATGAGGGGGGTTTGGGGGAGTCCTGGGACTCTGTGGTTTTAAATGATTTTAATAGTGTCTTGATATTATTGGTGAATTTTTGTCCACAATAAAGAATTTATATTTTTGGATTTTTGGAGGCACCTGTGAGCTTCTTCCTTTTGTTTTAGAACTGATATGCACTATGCATCTTTTCATCCCCCACACATCCCTCGCAGCATCCCCAAAAATCAGTTCCAAAAACTGGATAGAATTGTGAATGATCCAGACCTATGTAACCTTCGAAAAAGGGAAATTGGTGTGAAATTCCCACAATGGAACTATACATTAGATCTGTGTATCCCTCGTGGTCTCTCCCCTACTTGATTGGCCTCTTGGCCTGTTAGGGAAAGATTCCAGAATTCCATTTGTGTCTGCTTTTTCTTCTCACTTTAAGGGGATTGAGGGGATTATTAAACACTATTGGCCAATACTAGCACAGGGTTCCAGTGGATGCCAAGAGTTCCAAAGTTCCCCCATTATTGCCCATAAAAGGGCCCCGATGATTGGTGATAGACTAGTATGGGACAATTTTTTTTGCTCATAAAAAACGTCATGTGACACCAAGGAAGGGAGTTTTTCCCTGTTTTTTTTTTTTTTGCCATATGTGTAATAGTATATCTAAAGACTCAGTATATCTAATCCACTGTCCTTGTGGTTTAGTTTATGTTATGCTGAAATTACAACCAAATGGTTATTATTTGTTATTATTATTTATTGTATTTATAAAGCGACAACATATTACGCAGCGCTGGACAATAAATATATACAATGATACAAGAACGACAGACTAAACAAGGTTATATATCATAGAACAAAGTTATACAAGGCAAACAGTACAAGATACATGATCATGCGATATGGGCTGGTTAGGTAGGCCCAGTAATACAAGTACAGGCTGTCATAGGAAAGGAGCACATGATCATGTAGATTACACTAGGGAAGGGAGGACCCTGCCAGAGGCTTACAATCTAACGGTTGCAAAATCGGGGCCAGATGTACATCTCAGGAGCTTATAGGCCCAGAAATGCTGGTGCCCTAGAAACTGCCTTCTGTCAAACCCATGAACCTGAAAATCCCAACATGAATGTGGGTTTGCCACTGAATCACTTTGGGAGTGTGCTTGCTGTCTCCGTTCCCTGGCCGGCTAGCCTGGCATCACCTTAAGCCCCTTTCCATCCCCTCTTGCCATCCTGGAGCCACACTGACGTCACTGCACCTGAAACATATTGAGAGCTGGATGGACTTTTTCCTAGTGCTAGAAGGTAGAACCAGATTGTTCAACTTTCTAGCTGCATAAACTTATGTACACAATTTGCATAGCCCTGCATCAACCCAGAATTATTAGGATCTTATTGACAATCACATATCAGTATGTACAAATGTCTCCCAATACCCGCCAACACCTTATTAGTGCTTTGACAGGCTGGAAAACCAAATTCAGTACCTATTGTCATGGCGGCTACTTATCACACGATTGTACAGATTTACCAAATGTAGTATAAGGGCCAACAGACTGAAAATACTTTTAAAGGATTGTTATGATAAGCTCTAAAGGTGGCTATATATCAGGTGATTTAGCAGGCCGATCAAACTTCGTGTCCTCTTCGTGTCGACCGCCACCGCGATGGCCTGTACCAAATGGCTATCGCTGTGATGGCGGGCAGCTGTGCCAGTGGAGGAGACCAGGAATTATGGCGGCAGACAGGAGATTTTTATACTTGGTGGTGGTCAGGCAGATGGCAGCGCTAGGCCGATTTCTGGTCAGAAATTAGTCTGTGGTATATGGGCAGGCAACAGATCCCTCTCTTATCACATTTGATCAGAGTGAGATTTGTCTCATGGTCGATCTGCCTATACATCACGTGATGTATAGGCATCTTTACACTACATGAAAGTGGTAAGATTGAGCAACTAAGATAGTAGGGTGTGTGGTGAGCCTATACAGTCACTTAAGATTGCCTGTCCCCTCTCCATAGAACAGAACTCATTGATCAGCAAAGATCTATGTGCAACAAATCTATCAAGAACAACCGTTTGTGATGAGCATTAAGGTATCACAGTGTGACAAAATGATGGCTTCTGTTGGTGCTTACAGATCTATTCCTGGTCAAGCCTGTTGTCAGGCTGTATAGTAATGATGCGACTTCCAGATCCCAGCAGGAAATCCCTTGTAAGGCTTTCATCCAGGGCCTTATGCTGGGCATACACGGGTGGATACTTGTTATCAATCGAGCCGCTGATGGCTCGATTGATCATTTCCGACAGGTCCGATTGCTCGCCGGATCGATTCAAGGCTCGATACCGGCGGACAGAACAATAGAAAAAACGAAGCGCTAATTAGGAAGTGCCCGCGGGGACGAGCAGGAATCGATCCGGGCGGCCGCGGGGACGTGCCGGCATCGAGCCTCTGGCTCGATTCCGGCACATAATCTACCC
The DNA here is from genome assembly GCF_040937935.1 of Hyperolius riggenbachi. Taxonomy (NCBI): domain Eukaryota; kingdom Metazoa; phylum Chordata; class Amphibia; order Anura; family Hyperoliidae; genus Hyperolius; species Hyperolius riggenbachi. The sequence continues at coordinate 215,590,828 of NC_090654.1, read as the reverse complement.
GTGTATTCTCAGCATAAGAGTGCTGCTATCTGACTGAGGGCTTTTATGATGTCTTTGTCTCAGGGCCGAGGCAGAGGCGAGAGAGGCTCCAGCCTCAGGGTGCAGTGTAGGAGGGGGTGCACAACTCACTCAGCTATCATTCCTCTATTGTGTCTGAAGCAGAGAGAAAGAAGAAAAAGGGATACATGGCAGTGACTGCAAGCCAGATAACTAGAGATTAAGGTGTTGGGGGCCCTGGAGTGCCTCTAAGAGTGGCCACACACCATACAATTAAAAGATCCCATTTTTTGCCAATTCGATAATTTCAATCGGTTGTCCAGAGAAATTGAGAGCTTTTCTTTGTTTTCAATCGATAAATCCGATCGAATTTCCCATTTTTTTTTTTTCGATTTTTGGAGATTGGACATGTTTTAAATTTCAGACCAACTTTATCAAGACTTGTATGGTGTGTGATGGATTGTCAATTACTTGATTTACAGTTCCAATCAATTTTTTTTCTGAGCTTTCAATTATTATATTCATGATTGGAGAAAAAGTTAACATATCTGTGTAGTACATTGGTCAGATTTTTGAACTGTTACAATCATTCAGAAAAATTGGTTGCTATTTGTGAATTGAACAGATATTTAAAAAAAACTGTATGGTGTGTGTGTGGCCACCTTTAGTCTAATAGCAATCAGTGTGACGGCTGGGGTGAGAGGGATGGAGGGACGCACTTTGGTGTCTCAGCCATGGGTGCTGGAGGACCTTGTCCTGGTTCTGCTCTGTCTTTTTTTCATTTGTAGAACGTTAGATTTTCTTACCAACAGATCAAGATTGTAGTCTGGGTTGTGGATTAAGCCTACAAATAGATTTGGAACTGATTCCACAGACCTAACGATTATGGACAGATTCGACAGAGACAAATTTATCTCTATTCGAATCTGATTAGAGATAAATTTGTCTTTTTGTTGATTCTGCCCATATACTACAGGCCGATTCCTGCCCGATTTCAGCATGAAATCTTCAGGGGATCGTCTGAGCCTGCCGCGTCTGGCCCACCGCTGCCCCTAATGTCCCCCCCCAGTGTGTGCATTTATATGTTACCTGTCCTTTAGCAGCCTCCGCACGGTGTCCGTAATCCTCCAGGCGGCTCTCCGTACACGCTACTGGCGCCTAGCGTCTGACGTCAGACATTATGTGCTGATGTCAGACACTATGCACCAGTAGCGTGTATGGAGAGCTGCCTGGAGGTTATGGACACCGTGCAGAGACTGGTACAGGACAGATAACGTATAAATGCACACAGGGGGGCACATTTATACATTACAGCAGCAGCGGCGGGGCTTTTGTTGCCTCGTCGCTCGTTCCGAAATCGACTGCCACACATTCAACCAACCAACCTCGGCATGTGCGGCTTGCAGCATGTGCATTCGACCATGCAACAAATTTCCATCCCGAAATTGGTCGCTTTGTCGATCGGGCATGCACTTGGCAGCACCAAGTTTCATTTGATTATAATAATCGAAATTGGATGGTCGATTAGCCGCCTAGTCGCCTGATGTATGGCCACCTTTAGTTAGTGACTTGGGAATTTGATTAGATTGTGAGCCCCTCTGAGGGACAGTTAAAGTGTACTTGAGACCAAAGAAGTCTCAGGTTGTATACTTACCTGGGGCTTCCTTCAGCCCCCTTGAGGCCGCTCAGTCCCTCGCTCCCGCAGAATGCTCCTGGCCGCTTGACGGAGGAGTGCGTGCGGCCGGGTCACGCACGAGCGAAGCACGGATCGGCCACAATACCGGGCCATTGGTTTTGAGATGGAGAGGGACCGAGCGGCCTCAAGGAGGCTGGAGGAAGCCCCAGGTAAGTATAAAACCTCTTTGGTCTCAGGTTTCCTTTAAGTTGCCCATTACCGGTACAATCTCCCCAATGACTGACCACATGTCCAATCGGATCTGGTATCGTAAATGGTGCAGACTGCCAATGAACAATTGGTCTATCGATCGTTCCATTGATCAGAATTTTGGAATTATTCTTTTAGGCAGGGGACACACTTGCCTATTTTTGTACGTGTTTTCTGCACAGAAAAACTGATTTAATCTAAGCACGCAAGTTACTCAATGTATTACTGCATCGAAACCCGCCCCACTTAGGGCTCTTTAACACAAGAGCCCTTTTTCTGCGTTTCAACGCAAAGTCGAAACTTTGCGTTAACCAAGGTAAAATGAAAGTCCATAGACTTTCATTTTACCTTTCACACCCGACCCTGCGCTTCGATGCGTTGCGGTACTACACACCCGGGAGCTTTGTATCGTCGGGAGCAGCCTATTCAACGCGTGCAGGAAACGGCTCCTGCACGTGTTTTAGATGTGAAAGAGGCCTTAGGGCTTGATTCACTAAACCGTGATAACTGATATTACGGTCGCACGTTATAACGCGTGTAACGTTTTTCGCATGCAATTTCAAATTTTCACTCAGAAACAAGACCGTTTGCTTGTGAAAATTTGTGATTGCTCGCAAAAAACGTTACGCGCGTTATAATGTGCGCAAAACGCTAGCACGACCGTGATATCAGTTATCACGGTTTAGTGAATCAAGCCCTTAATGTGAAAGCCTTATGAGAAAATCATTGCATCGCGTTGCGATATTGTCTGTTGCGTGAAGATGTTGGCGCCATATATAATACACAATAAGAAATATAAGAGGTGAATGCATCCAGCACCACCTCACTATACACTACATGCAGTTGGCGGATGTTATTTATGTGTTATTCCTACCTTTACATGGCCTTGTTTTCCAGTTTCCCTGAACTAAGATTTGATAATGTTGACTGACTATAAAGCAATACAGATCCACTTTAATACAGCAGATTGCAGTCAGGACTGAACATGTATACAAGACGCAAAATGTGCCACGTGGATCATCTTCTTTCAAATATGACATCATTTTCAGCCGCTGCGCACCTCGTTCCCCACCCCCACCAAGCTACTCTGAGACATAAAGAGAAAAACCTCAGACTCCATTCCCTGACGGGGAAACTGGCGAATCGTCTTCCCTGCAGGTGTTACACTGCGACGCAGTGAACACGGGCGCTCTCCCTGCGCACGCTGCCCTGCTGCTGGAACTGTTAATTAAAAATGTTCTTCTGAACCCTTTTGATTCATTTAGCGCTCGGGAGCTAATGAGATGTAAATCCTACAGACCGCTGTATCCTGCCGCTGACACCATAATTTATATCAATTGATACGATTAGTACCAGTCTTCCATCATTCTGCTCTGGCACGATGCGCGCTGTCACCGTCTTAATGGAAGAGAGCGAAGCGTGCGCTGAAATTCCTGGCATCCATGCCCCGGAATAACGGGGAGACGCCGGGGGGTGGGAAATATTCCTGCAGCATATTAATGCAAAAACTCCTGCGGGTCTCTCACTGACCAAAGTGTCTGAAATCAGAGCTGTCTTTAGCCTACAGCGAGAAATCAGACTGTGTGAGTCTGCTGCCGGCAGCGCAATGCCTCTTCCAGACTTAAGTAGGAACGATTATTGTTCGCCTTGCTCAGCGCAACTACTGGGAAAATAAAAATTAGTTTTGGATCGCATAAAACTGGGTTAGATCCTCTCTTGGGTTTTTACCGCTAGCTGCATCCCCATTGGAGATAATTTTTTTCCTCTAGCACACAGATCTTTATTGCTTTAAAAAGGAACTCCAGTAAAAATAATGTAATAAAAAAGTGCTTAATTTTTTACAATAATTATGTATAAATGGTTTAGCCAGTGTTTGCCCATTGTAAAAGCTTTCCTCTCCTTGATTTACATTCTGACATTTATCACATGGTGACATTTTTACTGCTGGCAGGTGATGTAAGTGGATATACCCGCTGCTTGGTTTTTTTTGGCAGTTGAAAACAGCTGTAAACAGCTATTTCCCACAATGCAACGAGGTTCACAGACAGGAAACTGCCAGGACCATGGTCCTCCTGTGGGAGGAGTTTCACCACAATATCAGCCATACAGAGCCCCCCTGATGGTCCGTTTGTGAAAAGGAATCGATTTCTCATGGGAAAGGGGGTATCAGCTACTGATTGGAATGAAGTTCAATTCTTGGTTACGGTTTCTCTTTAAGTTCTGGTTCAAAAACAGAATTATTAAAATGCTATTTTAAAATAATTATGCACTAAAATGTTTTGCAAACATCTTAAAGATATACAAATAAAAAAAAAAACCTGCTACACCAATTTATATATCTTATACAGTATGTTCACCTCAGCAATCTCCTACTGCCTGCTCACTCCCACCCAATCATGCCTCCCTACAAGAGGCTCATAGCCACAGTCAGCAGGAGGCCTGGCTGGCTACAGCTGATAGAGTAATCACTCTTCCTCCCAGGTAGTTGGAGCTTGCTGAAGAGGAGATGAGGATCTATGAATCGGTGCTGCAAGGGTTTGTTTGGTTTTAAATTTTACAAAAACATTTTTGTGTGCTATTTATGTAAAATAATTATTTCTTTAATGTGTAGAAGAAATTGTACATGAATCTGGGTTTTAAAAAGAACCCTGGTAGTCCTGGGGCAGTAAATGAGAGGGAACAGTAACAAGTAATCTGGGGTTCTACTAGGGGTGTGCATGGAAGCATAATGTTGTCCTTGAGACTCCCCATCAAAGTTCCCCCCTTCCTCACGCTGTCCCTATCCATTTTTACCTTCTCCATCCATACCAGCCCCCATCTGAATCATCCTTCTGTCCATCCCCAACCATTTTTTCCCTTTTACATTCTGTCTCCATTAATTTTCTCCCTGTGCCCTTCCCATCTCTATGAACTTTCTACATGTCTCCTCCCCATCCTTATTTCCTTCCTACCTGTCCCCTCCTCATCACCCTCCTACCTGTCCCTTCCCCATCCCCATTAACTTTTTACCTGTCTTTTCCCCCTTCGCCATCAAATTTCTACCTGTCGCCTCCTCATCACCACCAACATTATACCTGTCCCTTCTCATCAACTTTTTCTAACCGTTTCCTCACCATTCCCACTAAATTTCTACCTGTTTCCTCCCCATTTCCATCAACTTTCTGCCTGTCCCCTCTGCATCCCCGTCACCTTTCTACCTGTCTCCTCCCCATCCTTATTTCCTTCCTACCTGCCCCCTCCCCATAAACTCCTACCTGTCCCGTCCCCATCCCCATGAACTTTTTACCTGTCTTTTCCCCCTCGCCATCAAATATCTACCTGTCGCCTCCTCATCACCACCAACATTATACCTGTTCCTTCCTCATCAACTTTCTAACAGTTTCCTCCCCATTCCCACTAAATTTCTACCTGTTTCCTCCCCATTCCCATCAACTTTCTGCCTGTCCCCTCTGCATCCCCGTCACCTTTCTACCTGTTCCCTCCCCATCAACTTTTTCCCATACTCCACACTTTCTACCTTTCCCCTTACCATCTCCATCAACTTTCTGCCTCTCACCTCTCCCCCACCCCATCAGCTTTCTACTCCCTCCCCATTCCCATCAACTTTCTACCTGTCTCCTTCCCATCAACTTTCTACCAGTAAACTCCTCATTCCCATCCACTCTCTACCTTTCCCATTACCATCTCCATCATTTTTCTACCCATCACCTCCCCACCCTCATCACCTTTCTACTTGTCCCCTCTACCTCCCCATCAACTTTCTACCTGTCTCCTGCCCATCAACTTTCTACCTGTCCCCTCATCATCCCCATCAACTTTCTATCTGTCCCCTCCTCATCCCCATCAACTTTCTACCTGTCTCATCCCCATTAACTTTAAACCTGTCTGCTTACCATTTCCATCAACCTTCTACCTCTCACCTCACCACCCCCATCAGCTTTCTACTTGTCCCCTTTCCAATGCCATACACTTTCTACCTGTCCCCTCTTCATCCCCATCAACGTTCTACCTGTCCCTCTCCATTCCCATCAACTTTCTACCAGTTAACTCGTCATCCCTATCAACTTTCCCCCATTCTCCTTACCATCTCCACCAACTTTCTACCTGTCCCTTCCCCATCAACTTTCTACCTGTCCCCTCCTTATCCCCATCAACTTTCTACCTATCCCATCCCCATAAACTTTCTACCAGTCAACTTCTCATCCCCATCCACTTTCCACCTTTCCCCTTACCATCTCCATCATCTTTCTACCTCTCACCTCTCCACCCCCATCAGCTTTCTACTTGTCCCATCTCTATCCATATAAACTTTATACCTGTCCCCTTACCCTCAATGTTTTACCTGCTCCTCCCTATTAACATTTTACCTGCCCCCTCCCCATCAACTTTCTACCTGTCCCCTTCCCATCAACTTTTAACCTGTGCCCTCACCATCCCCATCAATTTTCAACCTTTCCCTTCCCCACCCACTTTATACCTTTCCCCTGTCTATCCCACCAACTTTTTTTTACCTGTCCCCTCACTATCAACCATTTTACCTGTCCCCTCCCAATCCACATCAACTTTCTACCTGTACCCTCCCCATTAACTTTTTACATATCCCCTTCCCATCCTCAATAACTTTTTTCCTGTCTCTTCCCCATCCTCATCAATTTTCTTACCTGTCCTGTTCCCATACAAGTTCTACCTGTCCTGTTCCCATACAAGTTCTACCTGTCCCATCCTTATCAACGTTCTACCTAACTCCTCACCATCCTCATTAACTTTCTACCAGATCATGATCAAATTTCTACCTGTCCTCATCCAATCCTCATCAACTTACTACCTGTCCCCTGCTTATCCTCTTCAGCCTTTTACCTGTCCTCTCCCCATCAACGTTGTACCTGTCTCTTCCCCATCCCTATCAACTTTCTACCTTTCCCCTCCTCATTCTCATGAGCTTTAAATTGCCCCATCCCTACTCTCAACAACTTTCTAACTGTACTATCCTTATAAACCTTCTATATATAGGATTAGAGAGGGAAGATGCTGGCACTTAATGCTCTAGTTTGCAGACATAGAGGACAGCTCAGTGTAGATTGTGCTCCCCAGTACATGGTAATTTCAAGGATCAATATAAGGCAGAACCAGGCACTAATGCAAAGTAATTTTCATCACCTCTTTAATTTATCTTAAATATATATTGACAGACATGACATTGAGTGTGCAGTCAGCCTAATGCTGGATCCACACCATTTAATTTTTTGGTCAATTTACCTGCCAGATCAATTATTTTTCAGCATGTCCGATCTGAGAATCAATTAATTTTTTTGAGCGATTTTCTTACTGATTTCTGTAGAAACGACTGGAAATCGGTCAGAAAATCGGTCAATAACCATTTCACAGATCCCCTTGCTTTGTCAGAGGCCACTGATAAAGCAGGAGGACCAACAATATGACTGTCAGGTCAACAACACTCTTCGTCCTGTCGGTCAGTCTCCTTGTCATGTCGGTCATTATGTATTGAGTGTAAATTAAAGAGGTGATCTGTCTGCTGTTGGTCTGTCATCCTCATTCAACAGCCAGTGTTGGGCTACCCAGAGGGTATTGACAACACACAAAATTGACATCATAACCCGTATATAATTCCACAATTCCATTGGAATCTTGACATGCTTCGTGAACAAGTTCTCTTCTTCAGGAGATAGTTTATATCTATAGGGTAAATTCTCTTGCTATTATGCAACAAGGACATAAGACAACCCCTTTCTGCAGTGGCGGACAAAGCCAACAAAAGGCCCCTGTGCAAAAATAAATGAAGCAGGCCCATGTGATTGGGTGTGGTCATAACAGATCATGGTTGGATCCAAACAATGCCGATAAGATAAAAGTACATGAACCTAGGTCACATTCTCTAGGCCAGGGGTCGGCAACCCGCGGCTCCAGAGCCGCATGCGGCTCCTTTTCACCTTTGCCGCGGCTCCCAGGCCGCGGCTCCGGTAGTGTGTGTCAGTGGCTGTGGCGCGCGTGTGACGTGTGCTGCTGCTGGCCGGCAGCCTATCAGAGAGGCCGCTGGACCGATGCAGTGCAGGGCTTCGGGCGGCCATTTTCCCGTAGCCCTGCAGTGTAATGCAGGCAGGACGTGACGTCGGGAAGGAAGAGGATCGTGGGAGTTGCGCACCACAAGGAGGTCGGGACCGGAGGTCGAGACAGGAGGAGAACGTGACAGGAGGTCTTCTGACTAGGTGAGTAAATGGGTTTTTCTTTTCATATCTGCTGAAGGATTGTGCATATTGGGGTCAGATCTGCTGAAGGATTGTGATTATTGGGGTCAGATCTGCTGAAGGATTTGTGCATATTGGGGTCATATCTGCTAACAATGTGTGCATATTGGGGTCATATCTGCTAACAATGTGTGCATATTGGGGTCATATCTGCTAACTATTTGTGCATATTGGGGTCATATCTGCTAACTATTTGTGCATATTGGGGTCATATCTGCTAACTATTTGTGCATATTGGGGTCATATCTGCTAACTATTTGTGCATATTGAGGTCATATCTGCTAACAATTTGTGCATATTGGGGTCATATCTGCTAACAATTTGTGCATATTGGGGTCATATCTGCTAACAATTTGTGCATATTGGGGTTATATCTGCTAACAATTTGTGCATATTGGGGTCATATCTGCTAACGATTTGTGCATATTGGGGTTATATCTGCTAACTATTTGTGCATATTGGGGTCATATCTGCTAACAATTTGTGCATATTGGGGTCATATCTGCTAACAATTTGATCATATTGGGGTCATATCTGCTAACAATTTGTGCATATTGGGGTCATATCTGCTAACGATTTGTGCATATTGGGGTCATATCTGCTAACGATTTGTGCATATTGGGGTCATATCTGCTAACGATTTGTGCATATTGGGGTCATATCTGCTAACGATTTGTGCATATTGGGGTCATATCTGCTAACTATTTGTGCATATTGGGGTCGTATCTGCTAACTATTTGTGCATACTGGGGTCATATCTGCTAACAATTTGTGCATATTGGGGTCATATCTGCTAACAATTTGTGCATATTGGGATCATATCTGCTAACAATTTGTGCATATTGGGGTCATATCTGCTAACTATTTGTGCATATTGGGGTCATATCTGCTAACAATTTGTGCATATTGGGGTCATATCTAACAATTTGTGCATATTGGGGTCATATCTGCTAACGATTTGTGCATATTGGGGTCATATCTGCTTAGGATTTGTGCATATTGGGGTCATATCTGCTAACGATTTGTGCATATTGGGGTCATATCTGCTAACGATTTGTGCATATTGGGGTCATATCTGCTAACGATTTGTGCATATTGGGGTCATATCTGCTAACAATTTGTGCATATTGGGGTCATATCTGCTAACGATTTGTGCATATTGGGGTCATATCTGCTTAGGATTTGTGCATATTGGGGTCATATCTGCGAACGATTTGTGCATATTGAGGTCATATCTGCTTAGGATTTGTGCATATTGGGGTCATATCTGATAACAATTTGTGCATATTGAGACCATATCTGATCCTGTATAAAGCATTAAAGGGACTCCGAGCAGTGCAGAAACTATGGAAAGATGTATATCATTTTAAAGCTCTCTATCTCCTCTTTCCAATGATATATAAACCGCCACCCTACGCCTTTTAGTTTTAGCTATTTTCGCGATTGAAATTGCCGCGATTTCAATCGCGAAAATAGAGAAAACTAAAAGGCGTAGGGCAACGATTTAGGTGTCGTCAGAAAGAGGAGAAAGACAGCTTTAAAATGATATCCATCAAGCCATAGTTATATTGTATTACACAGGGCGACTTTTTGTCAAAGTCAGCAGCTGCATTCAGCAGAATGGAGCTGCTGACACTGGGGAAAGTGTCGTCCTGTGTAATACAATTATAACTATGGCTTGATGGATATCATTTTAAAGCTCTCTTTCTCCTCTTTCTGACGACACCTAAATCGTTGCCCTACACCTTTTAGTTTTCTCTATTTTCGCGATCGAAATCGCGGCCGCGGCAATTTCAATCGCGAAAATAGCGAAAACTAAAAGACGTAGGGTGGTGGTTTATATATCATTGGAAAGAGGAGAAAGAGAGCTTTAAAATGATATGCATCGTTCCATAGTTTCTGCACTGCTCGGAGTCCCTTTAAGGTAAGAAACAATATATGCAGTGTTAGATTTGTTTTATAATGGTTTTGCGGCTCCCAGTTTTTTTCTCTTTTCGGAAACGGGTCCAAGTGGCTCTTTATGACTTAAAGGTTGCAGACCCCTGCTCTAGGCATTGTATTAATGTAGCACACATTTTAAACTTGTATATGACTGGGGTACAAGTTATGATCACTGCTTCTCTTAAAGGACTTAGGCCAGAAACCCACTGGGAGCGCTTTGTAAGCGTGAGTGATTTGAAAAAGCTCTTGGTAATACAATGCTATGGGGGATTTTTATAAAATCACATCACTCAAGTGGGATCACACCCATAGCATTACATTAGCTAGAGCTTTTCAAATCACAAAGCGCTCAGAAAAGCTCTCCTAGTGGGTTTCTAGCCTTACAAGGCGAAATTAGGGAAAAAAAAGTTAATCACCTGCCTCATCTTTTAAGGCACGGAGGACGCCGTCTGCGCCATCCGTGCCGATCCGCCGGGTCCCCCCGCTACGTAGCGTGGATCGGGGAGGTTGGCCCTAGAGCTGCGCAGCCGCACTTGCGGCTATGCGGACTGCGCAGCCACGGCCAGAGCAAGCGGCCATTTCGGGAGAGGCAGGAGAGCCCGACCCGGGCCGTGGGGTCGGGAGCCGGCCCGGGGGGCTAATGAGCGGGGGGGGCCTGGCGGATCGGCACGGAGGGAGTGGTCGGCGTCCTCCGTGCCTTAAAAGATGAGGCAGGTGATTAACTTTTTTTCCTAATTTCGCCTCGTAAGTCCTTTAAAGAAAACCTGTAACAAAAAAAACCCCTCCCCTGGGGGTTACTCACCTCAGGTTGGGGAAGCCTCCGGATCCTATTGAGGCTTCCCCTGTCCTCCTTGGTCCCACGGCGGCGGCGATAAAGCTCCCCGAACAGCAGGGATGTAAATATTTACCTTCCCAGCTCCAGCGCAGGCGCAGTATCGCCTCTCTGCTCGGAGATAGGCGAAAATAGCCGATCGCTGTTGGCCCGCTCTACTGCGCAAGTCGCCTGCGCAGTAAAGCGGACCCGACAGAGATCGGCTATTTTCGCCTATCTCTGTGCGGAGAGCCGCAGCAGCGCCCCCGCTGGAGCCAGGAAAGGTAAATAAATCAGCGCTTGTAGAGGGATGATTGCCGGACACTCCGGGGGTCCAGCGCTTAATTGCCTACAGAGGAGGGGTAAGCCTCATTCTGACCCTGAGGCTTCCCCCTCCCGAGGTGAGTACCCCCAGGGGAACTTTTTCTTTATTACAGGTTCTTTTTAAGTTTCAGAGATAAATACAAGGAGAAAAGCTTATAGGATAATCTGGCCCTAACTGGTCCAGGGCCCTAGAGGACATGGGGCTCCTGTGTGGTTGCACAGGCCTCTCTCCGCCTCTGCCTCTCTGGATCTCAGGTGAGATAAAGGAGAGCACCTAACTGCTTAGTAAAGGCTCATACACACGGGGTACGGCCGTCGCCGCAACCACGTGGCACGCGCGTGTTTCGGCGACAGGTCGCCCGTGTGTATGACGCGCGCGCCCCGAACCGTCGCCCGTCGGAGCTGTCGCCAGGTGATTGACATGTTCAATCGCCGGCTACAGCTGTCGCCGCAACTTCGCCGGAACTGTCGCTAGTCCCGCATGTGTATGCGGGCTAGCGACAGCAACCCACACACAGCACACGGAGCTTCCGGCGGGGGGGAGGAACCTTGGCGACAGCTTCCACCGCATCGCTAATCCCTCTGCTGCCATGTGGATGCAGAGGGACTTGGCGACGAGCTGTCGCCGAGCTGTCGCGCACACGCTCCCGTGTGCTAGCGACAGCTACAATTGTCCCCTGTGTGTACTTAGCTTAACACTCATGTAGTACCATATCTGCTTAAATGACGATCGCTGAGTAGGTTACACCAGTGAGTCCAATGTCCACTTCTTCAGCCATACGTTATGAGAGCTATAGATCAATTTACATCTGACATGTTTCCAATAAAATGTTCTTCATCAGGATAAAATCCTTTCATTTAGTGTTAAAGTGCAATTGTTGGAGTTTTACAAGGAATCCCGCAACACTACACAAAGGAGCATCAAGATGCAGGACACACTGCCTTGGCAGTCCATAGTATTAGAGTATTAGAGAAACTTGTGTGTCTGAGATTATGTTTTTTTTAAGTCCCTATGATGTTGCTGTCTGTTTTTGTAATTGTTAGGTGGGGTTTCATCTGAAATTTTGTTAGTATAACCAGATGTATTGAAGGCTTTGAATCCAGCTCTCTGTCAAAAGGTTCCCCCAATGATTTGTTTCTGAAAGTTGTCAACAGTTGTGCACAATTTAGGCCCGGTTCACATTAGCGTTCCCTGTCCGGATTTTCCTGATCTGATCCGGACCGTATACTGTACAAACGGAACGTACGTTCCGCATAGCAATGCAAAGTCTATGCGGACGTTCACACGTGTCCGTTCCGTACAGTACGGAGCCGGACCGGATACGGACTCCGAACACTTTTCCAACATGCGCCAAGTTTTGGGTCCGGATCTCCGGCCCATGCACCCGGACCGGAGCCAGACCTGAGCCTGACAGCACCATCCGGAACACAGAAACCAATGGGAAACGGAAGGCACAGAACACACTGCCTACAAAAACCTGACGTTCTACCCCACTTCCTATGCGTATCCAAGCGGCCATTTCGGATGGGGACTGTTGTGAAATCGTTGCGCAAACGCTGACAGAGCAATCGATTTCCGTCCGAAATCAATCATTCCCGTCGATTCCCGCCGATGCGTCCGTGCGGAAGATTTCGCTCGATCGCCGACGGGTCAGGAGTGCGTCGATAGTGGCGTTCGAATGCCCGACGCTAGTGGCAATACATTACCTGCTCCTGCCGGCGCGTATCCCCGCTGTCTTCTTCTTCGCTGGATCCCGTGTTCCGGTCCGGCTGCCTTCACTTCCTGTCCCAGCAGGAAGTTTAAACAGTAGAGCGCCCTCTAATGTTTAAACTACCCCGGACAGACAGAAGTGATGGCAGCCGGACCGAAACACGGAACCCAGCGGAAAAGAAGACAGCGGGGAGACACCTACCGGCCGGAGCAGGTAATGTAATGTATTGCTGGCAGGGGGAAGGCAGCGGTAGCACCACCACAGATTGTGATCGGTTTCAGGCTGAAATCGATTCACAATCTGTTTGCAGTAAAGGCAGCCATACGATCCCTCTCTGATCAGATTCGATCAGAGAGGGATCTATCTGTTGGTCGAATCTGATGGCAAATCGACCAGTGTATGGCAACCTTTAGACTACGACCAGCACAAAATTGAGATTATAACCAGTGTACAGTAGCCTATGATATTTAATCATGAAATGCTGGTTTCACATTAGCTAGTGTTTATCTAATGTGTTACCTGGGGCATCGATGAAGCTATCTTGTTAGCTATTATACTCTGGAAATTGAAAAACAAATCCATATACAGTACATTCTCCCCAATTTACCAATGGTTTTCTTTGTAGACAAAATTCCTGAACAGCACAGCAGCTTATACGTATACATACTGGGGTTGACATGTTTGTATCTGAAAAAGGGTGTCAAATAAATAATACAAGCATATGTGTTAAATATACAAACATATTACATCTCATTCATCACAGATCTGCAATTGAAAAATGTAACCCTCTCCGAACTAACACTCCCCAACATCCTTATAATACTCTCCTAGGAGCTCTTCAGCTTCAGGCATCACACAACTCCACCCTCTGATGGGGCAGCCTTGGCGAAGGATTCATTTCAAATGGGGTCCTAGCCAAGATAGCAGATTTGGATCCCCCTGCTGGCGTCCTGGCTTGTTTGGTAAGAAAAGATGGGGACTAAGGATCAGAAAAAGTGCAGGCCAGGCCCATGGACACCCACAAAGCCCTAGGCACCTGCCTAAGTTGCCTTGTGAATGACCTGGCTCTGAGCCTTGGTCCTCTGAGACTTCCAGCCATTGCAGTGATTTAAGCATTTCTGACACTACCCCTAAAACTCACTTCCCTCCAACAGAAAACAACCGGAAGGAGTTGTATTGGAAAGGCGATCGCTGCCCCGTCTTGCAACCCTCCACACTGAAACCGTTAGTGCCATTTCCCCTGATGCTGTGTTTTCCCCAAACCAATCCAACAGAGCCATGCTCACTCACAGTTGGGTGAATTTGCAGTGGGAGGCTACAGCTCTATCCTACTTCCAAGTGGTGGTGAAGGGCCGGGGTGACATGTCGGACAACCTCCAGAAGAGTTTCAGCTGGAAGCTAAGGTCATCACTTGAACTTCTGTGGTCTGTGAAAGTATAATGATGGGGTAGGAGTTGAATTTTGTTTTTGTTTTTTTTTGGGGGGGGAGGGGGGGGGGGGGGGGAGGGGAGAGGGACCTTAAGGACCTGGGCAGGAAAAAAAATCTTTACCAGTTAAAATAACAGTTTGTGAAAATGACACCAGCTGTCAGCTATGAGGGTGCCCTGGCTAGCCATGCTATTATTTAGAGGAAATACCCCGGATAAAATTCCTGCAAAACATAAACACTGCGCGATAACTGATACACAGCTTAACAGCCGCTAATCATGAGCTAGATACTCATTTCTTTTAATGAACCCTTCCAGGGACAGACAGCTCCCTTCATTCAGTCAGCAGACCCTGTGACCTTTGGGAACATGACACCACTTTGTTTCACAGCAGACAGATAAATTGGGGAGGAAAGCCCGCCCTGCCCTTGTGTGATGTTTACATGACAAAGTGAGTGCTTTGTCTACCCTAATGGGGAAAGGCCTCAGGTGTTAATTTCCTGATAAATCCACAAATCCACCATGCTCAACACCTGTAGCATTGGGAAAGCAGCAGGTTACTGTGAGAGAGCACAGCGCTCACACCTGAGGCATAGCTCCCAACTGTCCCTCTTTCGACGGGACAGTCCCTTTATCGAAGGGACAGTCCCTCTTTGGGAACCCAATCCTTCTGTCCCTCTTTATTCCTTGTTTGTCCCTCTTTTAGGACTGATGTACAGATCTGTATTAATATAGGTACTGTATTTTTCTACTGAAAAATGTGTTTACCTGACTCTAAACTTTGTTCCCCTCAATTAAATTAATATATTCTTATTTTCTAATGTTGAAATGAAGAAAAACTAATGATGATAGAAAAAGTGAGGGAGACATATTGTTACCAAATAGCAGACAATAGCGGGCCAAGTATGCAGGATCACTTATGTTCTCTGATGAGCTCCATTCATGGGAAACCTCTAAAACTAAGTACCCACGGAAAGAAGAATCGTGTGAAATGACAGATGAACGAGCTTTCTACGATTCGTCTTTATAGATGATCCTTCAACGTGATGTGAACGCCGTGTTGCGTTTTTAAAAGACCTATGGCTGTTATGGATCGTTAAATGATGTGAGGTGCAGTAGACTTCTCAGACACATTGCTATTAAC
This sequence comes from Hyperolius riggenbachi, assembly GCF_040937935.1. Lineage (NCBI taxonomy): Eukaryota > Metazoa > Chordata > Amphibia > Anura > Hyperoliidae > Hyperolius > Hyperolius riggenbachi. Next base: position 215,575,324 of record NC_090654.1, on the reverse strand, counting down.
TGCTCATAGCTCTGTACACACTGTTGACTATTTATCTTTATTTATTGTATTTATAAAGCGCCAACATATTACACAGCACTGGACATCAGTTTAGGTTACAGACAATATTTAGGGGTGACCTACAGCAATATGACAATACAGGAATACAAGAAACCAGATCACGCAGCACAGTATGAGTACAAGGTAATGCTTAGTCAGTCACTGGATGGGAGCATGGAGATTAGGCAAGTTAGGTTCACTAAAATGCATAGCATGGGTGCACAGTAATGCAGGTGCGTGATCAGGTAGGACACAAAAAGAGGACCCTGCCCGAAGGGTTACAATCTAGAGGGAGAGGTAGGGACACGAAAGGTAGAGGACGAGAGTTCAGCTGCAGGTTTAGAGCACTTGTGAGGGGTAGTAGGCCAGAGTGAAAAGGTGAGTTTTGAGGGCCTTCTTGAAGATGTTGAAGGAGGGGGCTGCCCTAATGGGTGGAGGTAGGAAGTTCCATAGTGTTGGAGCTGCTCTCCTGGAGTCCTGGAGGCTTGCGTGGAACTGGGTGATGCAGGAGGCGCTCAGGCAAAGTTCATTGGCAAAGCAGAGTAAGCGGCTAGGTGTGTACCTCTGAGTAAGATTGGAAATGTAGGTTGGACAGGTTTTGTGGACAGATTTGTAGGTCAGACCCAGTACGATTATCTGCCGGTGTATTCTATCATGACAGTCGCTCGAAACACCTGAGAATCATTGCAAATTGTTTGTCGGAAGCCGTCATTTGCTATCATGTCCATGAAAGATATGTGCACGATGTGTTGCTCATCATTCGTTTTGCACAGGTTTTTCTCCCTGTGGGCATGGGCCTTGAAGTAAATTAGGGCTGTAGCATATATAAAGATGGCCATACATTAGACAAAGGTTATCAATCATCAGATAGATCCATGTATGAACGAATTTGATCAGAATGATCTGTTACCTGCCCACAAACTGCAGACAAATTTCTAACGTATTTCAGCAAGAATCCTATTTGAAATCATCCTAGCGCTATTGGCTCCACCTGCCAGGCCGCCTCCTATGCAAATTGTCTAGATATATAAACAGCTATATATAATATAGCTCCACTCAGGGCCGGGACAACACAGAGGCCGGAGAGGCGGGAGCCTCTGAGCGGCAGGTCATCAGGTCAGAATGGGGCGCTTTCAAAGACATTCCAATCCTTAGACAGTTAAGGAAAAAAAAGTTTTTTTTTTACACTGTCCTGGGAGACACAGCTAAGGTAGTGGAGATAAAAAGCTCTTTGCACAGTTGTTCTGAAAGAGTGCACCTAATAAAGGTGGCCATACACTGGTCGATGTGCCATTAGATCGACCAGCTGACAGATCCCTATCTGATCGAATCTGATCAGATAGGGATCGTATGGCTGCCTTTACTGCAAACAGATTGTGAATCGATTTCAGCCTGAAACCGATCACAATCTGTTCAGCTGCTCCTGCCGCCTGTCCCCCCCCCCCCCCCCCCCCCCCGTATACATTACCTGAGGCTGGCTCCCGGGCGTCTTCTCCGCACTGCACCGCTGTTCTTGCTCCATCCCGGCGCTTCCTGTGTTACTCCGTGACCAGGAAGTTCAAATAGAGCGCCCTCTATTTCAACTTCCTGGTCACCGGAGTGACACAGGAAGTATAAGCGTACACTGGGACATGCGGAAATGCGGTGCAGCGAGGAGAAGAGGACCCCGGAGCCAGCTTCAGGTAATGTATACATGCTCGGATCGGGCCCGAATCGTACGCCGCAAGCGACGCGCTCCTACCGCCGGGCGATCGAGGGTAATTTCCCGCACGGCGCGATCGACGGACCGATCCGATTTCGGGAGGGAATCGGATCGGCGGGTGCGTTTAGCGCAAGCGATTGGCAGCAGATTCGATCCCAGGATCGGATCTGCTGTCGAAACGGCCGTGAATCGAGCCAGTGTATGGCCTGCTTAAGGAGTCATACATAGTTTAGACAGTAAGATTGGTAGACAGTTCCTTGTTTTTTTTTTTATCTCTTCTTTGCTGACTTCTGTCAGTGATGTCATCCAGCTGCTCCCCCAGGTAGCAGCTCAGTCATGCATGGCTGGCTGATGGAGAATGGAATTCTAACTGGGAAAGAGAAAGGTATTTGTGGTGTTTGTGTGTATATGAGAGAGAAGCCCTGCGCCCTTCCTCCATCCTGAACCTGTACTCTGGAAGTAAGGGAGACTGTAGGCTGTAAAGGCTTCTGTGCTTCTCCTTACCCCCCTTCACTCCTACTAGTACTGAAAAGGACCTGAACTTACAGAAATGACACTGCAGTGTCCTAATACTGCCATACTAGAGTAAAGGCAGCCATACATCTAGCGATGATGAGCAGATTTCACTAAGACAAATCTCTCTCTTATCCAATCTGATTAAAGAGAGGTGCCCACACACCTCAGACCGATTCACCATCGATTTTAACATGACATCTCTTGGGAATCAGACGAGTCCCCTGCTTGTGCTGCATCCGCCGCCACCCCCTAGTGTATAAATGTGCCCCCAGTGTGTATTTATACATAACCTGTCCGGTGTTGCCCACGTGCTGTGCCCATACGTCATCTGCTCCTCCATTTGCACTTCACACACCGCTGGCATTTAGCACATGTGACATCACACATGCGTCACACACTATATGCTGGTGGCATGTAAGCCACAAATGGAACAGGAAGAAGCTGAAGACAGATGGGCACCGTGTGGTAAACGACACAGGACAGGTAATGTATAAATGCACACATGGGGGCACATTTATACATTTAGGGGAACAGCACCAGGGGTTTTGTCGCATCCATCACTCGCACCACTTTACAAAGTACATAGTCGTGTCACTGACTGTCCTCTGATGAGCTCACTATCTAATCCTACCATACTTATAGTCGAATGTCCTACCATATTAATATTATGTATTTATATAGCATTGACATCTTCTGCAGCACTTTACAGGGTACATGGTCATGTCACCGACTGTCCTCAGAGGCTCTCACAATCTAATCCTACCATACTCCTAGTCTAATACCCTACAATATTACTATTATGTATTTATATAGCACTGACATCTTCTGCAGCACTGTAGAGAGTACATAGTCATGTCACTGACTGTCCTCAGAGGAGCTCACAATCTAATCCCTGCCATAGTCATAGTCTAATGTCCTAACATATTATTATTATTATGTATGTATATAGCACTGACATCTTCTGCAGCACATTACAGACTACATAGTCATGTCACTGACTGTCCTCAGAGGAGCTCACTATCTAATCCCTGCCATAATCATATACTAATATTTTCACTATAGGATTGTTTGGGGGAAACCAGTTGACTTGTATGTTTTTGTACCAGTATGTTTTGAAGATGTAGGAGAATATCAAGTATCTTAATGAAATCTGGGGCACTTATACATGGCTTTCTATATTGGGGGAACCTATACCTGGAGTGATACTGGGGGGGCCCCTATACCTGTACCTGGCTACCTAACCATGGGGCACCTATACCTGGCTCATAGCAAAAAAAGACTTCAAGTGATCTCCAGTACTATGATGATTACTGTATGCGTGCCAAATGCAGTCCTGTGGAGCAGCTCACTATATACACCAGCCTGTAAAGAGGAACAATAACTGAGATGTGGCCGATGAAAGGGGGGGGGGGGGGGGGCGCACTTGGGCAGCTCAGCCTCTGTTGGTGATAGACCTTATCCCGGCCCTGGCTCCACTGGTGGTTTACAGTGGGCCAAACATAATGCAAAGTGGGGAAATTACTTGCAGGCCAAATTTCATGGCATGCCAGATTTGGCCAGTGGGCCAGAGTTTGACATGTATGCCCAAACGACGGCTCTCCCTGCTTCCACTAAACTCCCCGGCGGCGTTAAATACTATTCCCCCTCCGAATTGTCGCAACTCTGGGTCATCTTCCTGTGACAGGGAAGTGGTTCCTCAGTCTGTTGTCACATGGCAGCACTAAAAGCAAGTGTTACATGTAGTAGGGATGTGCATGTTGGCTAGATTAAATAATAATTTGTAGGTAACAGGTGCAGGTTTACAAAAACAGACTTCCCTAGCCCCCTTGCATGACTACGTGAACAATAAACCCCATGAAAAAAATCCACTATATTGGATTTTTGGTGCATCATCCAATCCATCCACACTCAAGAACATTTCACGGAGCCACAACTTCTAGCTTATGTCACAGGATGAACACTTCACCGTTGCTGTGAGCAGCTTTCAGATCTGCCTAGAAAACCTGGTCCAGCAGGTTCACAGGTGCGTAAACACGCTCACTTCCTGTCACTGTGTACACCTAGCAGTCAGCGTGATGTTGCCTGATCTCATTTAGGGCCCTTTTCCACCTGCAATCGCTAGCGTTCACGCTGAACGCTAGCGATTGCTGAATCGCAAAACCGGCGATTCCCCCGACGTTTGCGGCCGCGATTTTGCTATGCTATGCACTGCATAGCAAAATCGCGGCAATTATCGCTCCGCCGCGCGTTCGCGTTCCCCGCAAAAACGAATCGCGGTAGTGGAAATGACCTACCGCGATTCCCATGTTAAAAAGCAAACCGTAGCGATTGTAAAATCGCTAGCGGTTTGCGTTTTTGCGATTCAGCATCGCAAACGCCACTAGTGGAAAAGGGCCCTAACACACATCGGTGAAAATCGCCGCTGCCAGAAATGTAATGACTTCCAGGACGGGCGGTGTGTTCTCTCCCGCCAGAGGAGCAGCTAGTGGCTCAGTCACTCAAGAATTCCCCATGTTACGTTGTTAATCCCTGTTAAAGAAAGTTAAACCTGCTGGATTAGGGAATGGATTTACTTTCAGAGTTAATGTTGAGTTTTTCTACACTTCTCCTCCCCCTTCCTTTCCTTTCTGCACACCTGGCCTTTTAATGATACCGTATCTTATCACGCCGGGTGTTAATTACAACTGGGTTTATGTTCTACAAAACAATTAATACCATTTATGGGAACAGAAAAGTAATTGTTTGTGATGGAGACTGGCTGCAAAATATTTATGGAGGTCCTCTACTTCTCAGATCATGGCTGGCATGTTAACAACTCTGTGCAACCTTTCTCTTCTATTTATATTACCTAATTAATTTCCAGGTACCAGACCAACTGGCGCACCTATAATTAAGGTGCTGAGTAATTTGGGCACAGGGTAAAGCCAAAAAATGGCTCACCCTGCTCCTGCAAAAGTACCGGTGGTGTTAATTACTATGCCCCCTCCAGGTCGGCGTGAACAATTGGAAAATACATAATTCAGCTTCCAGCTATTGCTGGTGGCCGAATTACGCTGTTTTATAGTAATTTGGGCGCCGTCCTTTGACGGCACCCAAATTACTGTCTGAACGCCACTTTAGCCATATGTCTTTTAGCATACCCTTAAATCTCAACTTTTGAAGCACTTACCGAACTCTGCTTCCCATAGAATGTGACTTAGGCCTGGGACTCACTGGGAGCGATTTTGCAGCTCTTGCGGTTTGCTGGTGATCTGAAAAGTACTGCACCAGTGGAACCTTATGGGGGTGGTCCCACTCACAGCATTGCGATTGTGGAGCAATTGCAAATTACTGCAAGCAGCATTTTCAGTGACTGCAGAGCCAAATCACGATAGTGGGAAATTTATGCACTTTGCGATTTTGTAGTGGATCACTAGCCTTGGAAACACACTACCAAGCAATATAAAAATTTCTCCCTACCTAATCTCGGGTTTCCTCTCCTGTGCTTTTTAATTGTAAGCTTGTAATCTGCTGTTTATTTTGTTACTAAACTGTCTATTAGGTACTGTCACATTTATGCTTGGTTAAATTTGCCTTCTTAAAACAGAAGGAAATTTGCAATAATTCAGCTATAGGTGAACATTTGTGGTTACCCACAATGCACCACTACTAAATATGCAAATTATCCCTTTTCACCCCTGTAGGCCAAGCAAGCAGGGCCGTGCAGAGGGTCCTTAAGTGGGGGGTGCTCAAATTTAAAAAAGGGTCCTTGCAACGCGCTACTCCCCCCCCCCCCCCCCGCACACCCACCCCTCCTCGTTTCTGGCTAGGGGGGGTATTGGTTGTCATGTGGGTGCTGAATGCAGATGCTGGGTGCCATGCGGGTTCTGGGTGTGAGTACCGAGTGTCATGTGGGTTCTGGCTGTGGGTGGGTATCGAGTGTCATGCGGTTGTTGATTGCAAGTACTTAGTGCCATGTGAGATCTGGGTGCATGTACTGGATGTCATGTGGGTGCGTAGTGCAGGTACTGGATGTGACATGGGTGTGAATACTGTACCGGGTGCTGGCTATGGGTGGCCTTGGGCGTCACATTGATTTTGAATGCAGATACTTTGGGTGTGGGTAATGGTTAAGTGCAGACAATGGGTGCCATGTAGAGGCTGTATGCAGGTGTGAGTACTGGGTGCAATGTCAGGCCTGGGTGCAGGTATTTGAGGTCATGTGAGTGTGAGTACTAGGTGCCAGTTATGGGGGGAAGGGGTGGATGTTGGGAGAAGTAGAGGTCAGTGTGGGTGTTGCAGGAAGGGGAAGTCATTGGGGGTGCTGGGGGAGGGAGAGGTCAGTTTAGGGGCTGGAGGAGGTCACTGTGGGTGCTGCTGGAGACAGGAAGGGTACTGCTGGGGACAGGAAGGGTGCTGCTGGAGGGCGGGAAAAGTCAATGTAGGTGCTGGAGGAGGGAGGGGTCAGTGTGGGTGCTGGGGGAGGGAGAGGTCCCTGTGAATGCTGGGGGAGGGGAGAGGTCACTGCTGTCAGAGAGACACTATCTTACCTGCTCCCACACAGCTGTGGGGCTGGTTACACTAGGATTCCTGTATGGCACCTCTTTACTCCAAACTGGATATTGCTGGGATTGCAGTGGGTGCAGGGGGTGGGAGGTCACTGTGGTTGCTGCTATGAATGGCATAGTTGCTGCTAGGGGAGGTAGAGGTCAGTGTGGTTGCTGGGGAAGGTAGAGGTCAGTGTGGGTGCTGGGGGAAGGGTAGGTCACTGTGGGTACTGGGGTGAGGGGGAGAAGTAACTGTGGGTTCTGTGGAAGGTAGAGGTCAGTATGAGTGCTGGAGGAAAGGAAGGTCACTGTGGGTGCTTGGGGTGAGGCCACTGTGGGTCTTGGGGAAGGTAGAGGTTATTATGGGTGCAGCTGATGGAATAGCCATACTTCATTTCAAAGTGGCCCAGGGGGAGGCGGGGATTCCCGTGGGAGGGCAGGGCTTATCACGGTTGGGGCGGGGCATCTTTTGCGTGGCCAGAGGGGCATTTTATGAAGATTCTGAAAGGGGGGGGGGGTGCCTGGACACCCAGAGCACCCCCCTCTGCACGTGCCTGCAAGCAAGCATCCAGAACTGCTGGTGTATAGCAAGCCTATAGCTTTAAATATTACACAGCCACACCAACCCCAAATGTAGACAGCCTGTTTCGGGCTTTTGGCCCTCATCAATACATGGCAGGGATTGATATGGCTGTATGGGATAGGGCTTGGACCAGTACAACAGAGTAACCAAGCAGCTCGGGGTGACCCAAACCACTAGGACTGTATAGGGAGATAAGAGACCAAAAAGCCCTCCTACTAATAAGCAATGATTGGTGAAATTTGCCTTCTTAAAACAGAAGGAAATTTGCAATAGTTCAGCTATAAGTGAACATTTGTGGTTCCCCACAATGCATCACTACTGTGTGAATTGGCAAATTATCCCTTATCGCCCTGTACGCCAAGCAAGCATCCAGAACCGCTGGTGTATAGCAAGCCTATAGCTTTAAATATTACACAGCCCGAGCTGCTTGGTTACTCTGTTGTACTGGTCCAAGCCCTATCCCATACAGCCATATCAATCCCTGCAATGTACTGATGAGGGCCAAAAACCTGAAGAAGGCTGTCTACATGTGGGGTTGATGTGGCTGTGTAATATTTAAAGGGGAACTGAAGAGAGAGGTATATGGAGGCTGCCATGTTTATTTCCTTTTAAGCAATACCAGTTGCCTGGCAGCCCTGCTGATCCTCTGCCTCTAATACTATTAGCCATAGCCCCTGAACAAGCATGCAGCAGATCAGGTGTTTCAGACTTTAAAGTCAGATCTGACAAGACTAGCTGCATGCTTGTTTCTGGTGTCATTCAGATACTACTGCAAAGAAATAGACCAGCAGGGCTGCCAGGCAACTGGCATTGATTAAAAGGAAATAAAAATGGCAGCCTCCATATACCTCTCTCTTCAGTTCCCCTTTAAAGCTATAGGCTTGCTATACACCAGCGGTTCTGGATAATTGCCTGGCTTACAGGGGTGAAAAGGGATAATTTGCATATTCAGAAGTGATGCATTGTGGGTAACCACAATTGTTCACTTATACCTGAATTATTGCACATTTCCTTCTGTTTTAAGAAGGCAAATTTCACCAAGCATTGCTTATTAGTAGGAGGGCTTTTCAGTCTCTTTTATCCCCCTATACCAGGCATGGGCAAACTTGGCCCTCCAGCTGTTAAGGAACTACAAGTACAACAATGCATTACAGGAGTCTGACAGCCACAGTGATGACTCATAAAGGCAAATGCATTGTGGGAGGACTTCCGTAACAGCTGGCGGGCCGAGTTTGCCCATGCCTGCCCTATACATTCCTAGTGGTTTGGGTCACCCCCAGCTGTTTGGTTACTCTGTCACATTTATGTTGCACATCCCTTTTGTAGTATGTACCCATGTTTTGTATACACGCTGCTATGAAAAATGGTGGTGCTATAGTGATAATAATTAAAAGGTAGCCATACACTAGTCGATGGCCACCAGATCGACCATCTAATAATTCCCTCTCTAATCACATCTGATCAGCATGAAATCTATTGGAAATCTTCCTAGCGCTGCCAACTCCGCCTGCCTGGCTGATGCCGTTGCCTGCGCCCCCTCCCCCCCATCAATTTTGTCCCCGCCTCTTGTAGTGTCTTCTCTCCATGACAGGGGGTGCTTGTACTTCGCAACTTCGTGGATGCAGGAGCACATTACATGGGGGGAGACCGACCACGGGATCCGTCGATCATTGTAATATCAAACACCATCACTGATGCACAGCCGGCCTAGCCCTTTTGCGCACGATCTTTCCAGCATGCCAGATTGAAATATTTTGATCAATCTGGATGGAAATCAATCAAAATGGTCTGGTGGTCATGTTGCGGCATCAATCTCTGCCAGATTCGATCATCACTATTAAGTCGGCTGGAAATCGATGCTACAAGTCAAGTAATGTATGGGTACCTTACGGTCACTAATAAATAATGAAGAAGCTGATTGGTGGAGTTGTGCTTTGAATGCTGCTTTCCCTAATTCCCGCCGTTCTGTTGGCTGAATGCTGTAATCTGCTTTGCACAATGCATTCTGTCATTATTTGCCATTGCTATGAGCCATTCAGGTGTGCCCATGACAGCGATCTCTTGTGATGTAGTAAGCGGCGATGTCAGCGCAGGCTGTCAATTCAGATAATATAGCGAGCGTGTTTGGCAAGGAATGCCGTTGTGCGAGAGACTCGGGCTGCCAAGAGAGGTTCTGACCACAACATCTGCCTCCAAATCCTCTATAGATTTCCTCATAATGAATCATAACAATGAATTAAAGATGCTACTTGCTCTCCCCTGTCTCGTCCCTCTCGCCTGAATCGCAGCCGCTGGCAGGGCCCATCCAGGCAGCTAATCGGTTTCGGAGATTAGATTTGCTGGGCCACACCTCGCTGGGTAAACAGTGATGGGATCTTTGCAGTACTGAATCTTTAATATTTCCCTACAGCGAGCTTTTCCTCTTCCCTGCAGCATTTGCCGTCTGTACAGTAGCGGATAGCGAGCAGAGCAGCCGATTTCCCTGCCAAGGCCTCGCCGCTTGTGAGATCTCAGAGCATGTTTGTTAGGTTTTGGTGCTGACAGCCCACAATCGTTAAATGATTGAATTCTTCTAAGCATTCATCTTTAAAGGACAGCTGAACTAGGAGGGATATGGAGGCTGCCATATTATTTAACCACTTGAGGACCCACCCTTTACCCCCCCTTAAGGACCAGCGCTGTTTGTTTGGATCTGTGCTGGGTGGGCTCTGCAGCCCCCAGCACAGATCCGCGGCCACACAGAGCGATCAGATCGCCCCCCTTTTTTTCCCCCTATGGGGATGATGTGCAGGGGGGGTCTGATCGCTCCTACCTGCAGGCATGTTGCGGGGGGGGGCACCTCAAAGCCCCCCTCCGCGGCGACATTCTCGCCCCTCCCTCTCCTACCTGCTCCCCCGGGAGATCTGGGCTGCACAGGACGCTATCCGTCCTGTGCAGCCAGTGACAGGACGTCCCCTGTCACATGGCGGCGATCCCCGGCCGCTGATTGGCCGGGGATCGCCGATCTGCCTTACGGCGCTGCTGCGCAGCAGCGCCGTACAAATGTAAACAAAGCGGATTATTTCCGCTTGTGTTTACATTGAGCCTGCGAGCCGCCATCGGCGGCCCGCAGGCTATTCACGGAGCCCCCCGCCGTGAATTGACAGGAAGCAGCCGCTCGCACGAGCGGCTGCTTCCTGATTAATCAGCCTGCAGCTGGCGACGCAGTACTGCGTCGCTGGTCCTGCAGCTGCCACTTTGCCGACGCACGGTATAAGCGTGCGGTCGGCAAGTGGTTAAACAGTGGCGTAACTAAGGAGCTTGGGTTGCGAGTTTCACATGGGGCCCCAACATAGAGCCCCAAAACCTACCAAGGACAGCTGCAGTGTCAGAGAGGTGTAATCAGAGTAAGAAAATAGCTTATTAAAGGACCACTGTTGTGAAAATCAAATCGTAAAATTTAAAATATATGTAAACATTCAGTATACATATAAGAAGTACAAGTCTTTCAGAGTAAAATGAGCCATAAATTACCTTTCTCCTATGTTGCTGTCACTTACAGTAAGTAGTAGAAATCTGACAGAACAGATAGGTTTTTGACTAGCCCATCTCCTCATGGGGGGGGGGGATTTTAAATTTTAAGATTTTCGCAACAGTGGTCCTTTAAGGATTACCACTATTTGATGCACATATAGAGGTGTTCATTATCAGCACAGCACCAATAAAAAGCTAATGAGATGGATATAGGAGGGCCCCTAGTGATCTCCCCTCTAGCTCAAGGGCCCCGATGTGGTTGCAACCTCTGCATCCCCTATAGCTACGCCACTGCTTTTAAACAATACCAGTTGCCTGGCCGTCCTGCTGATCTATTTGGCTACAGTAGTGTCTGAACAACCCCAGAAACAAGTGTGCAGCTAATTTTGTTAGATCAGACAAAAATGTGAGAATCTCCTGATATGCTGCATGCTGGTTCAGGGTCTATGGCTGAAAGCATTAGAAGCAGAGGATCAGTAGGATAGTCAGGCAACTGGTATTGCTTAACTTCTTAACGTCCGCCTCATGCCAATGGGCGTGAGTGGAGCTGCAGCTCCAGGACTGCCTAACGCAGATCAGCATGCAGTCCTGGGGCGTGTTTTGCTGGGGATCGCGCGCGCTAATGCTCTGCTCCGTCATCAGTCTCCCAGCGACGATCGCCGCTAGGGACTGTTAGATGGCGAAACCGCTGTCTAATTACACCGTACAGCACTGCGATCTACGGCAGGGAGTCAGGAAAGTGATCCACTGTGACAGCCGATCACGCTGATTTAAAAAAAATAAAAAATATATATATATATATATATACATATATATATATATAAATATTTATATAAAAATGAATAAACATCCCAGTAGGGATCACAGGGGGTGGGGAGAATCACTTGTGTGCTGAGTTGTACGGCCCTGCAGTGAGGCCATAAAGCTGCAGTGGCCTTAATTATAAAAAATTGTAAGCCCAGGGTCCTCAAGTAGTTAAAACAGAGCTGGGACAAGGTCCTCCAGCACCCAAGGCTGAGACACCAAAGTGCGCCCCCTCCATCCCTGCCACCCCAGCTGTCACACACTGATTGCTATTAGACTAAGAGGGCCACAGGGCCCACAACCTCCCCAACACCTTAATATCTAGTTATCTGGCTTGCAGTCACTGCTATGTATCCCCTTTTCTTATTTCTTTTTGCTTCATACACAATTAGGAATGACAGCTGAATGAATTGTGCGCCCCCTCCTACACTGCGCCCTGAGGCTGGAGCCTCTCCAGCCTATGCCTCGGCCCGGCCCTGAGTTAAAATGCAATAAATATGGAAGCCTTCACATTCCTCTCTCTTCAGTTGTCCTTTAAGGGTTGGTTCACACGGGCAGTAAACATAACCTGTTTGCCAGCCGAGGAAAGCGTTGTTTAATAGGAATTTACTGCCATTCCATCCAAATAATTGGAAGAGTTTGTTTTTAAGCAACGTGACAGCAGTTGGCGTAGTTCGTCTAAACTTCACGGTAGATACCCTCATCTCATCTTGGGCGCTACATGTAGCATCCCGCGTTCTCGGTTCGGAGTCCCTCATACAGACAAGCTGCTGGGCTTTCTATTTAGCAGAAGGGGGTAAAGAGGCGCCCAATGAGGTATAAAAAGTTTAAAAACACACTTAAAACCAAAGCTTGAGGTGGCTTACCTCATAGAAGACAACTCACTTAGAGTAGAAAATATTTATTAACAAGCACAGGCAACACGTTTCGTGGGATCTCACCCACTTCCTCAGGCCAAATAAAGTGCTAATGCAATCTAACAGCCGTGTTCGGGACGCCTCTGTTTCTATTTAGCAGCTTGCTCTGTTCTATGGAGAGGTGGTAACAAGCAAGAGGTGGGATTTACAATAGAATAACAACAGAAGTCAAGTGATAGTAATCTAACAGGAAAGAGCACTAACACCATCAGTGGCCTCAGGGGATATATGAACTCACACTACTTTTCAAACCATCTTTCTTATAAGCAACAGTTCCTCTCAACAGCTAGCATATAATCTCATGTTTACACATAGCAGTGGCGTATCTAGGGAATTTGACACCCAGTGCTGTTTATTTACAGACGCCCCCTCCCCCATAAAACAACCAAGTTTTTTGATGGGAGGGATGACGACGGGTTGGGGTGCCGAGCGTGTCGCTACAAATTTGAGGGGAAAGGGAGTCATCAGGATGTTGATGGAGCTAACCGTTATGAAACTCTATACAGTGCTGCAGAAGATGTCAGTGCTATATAAATACACAATAATGATATGGTAGGACATTAGACTATGTTTATGGTATGATTACTGAGGACAGTTAAAAAACGGGGGACATACGAAAGAGGGGGATGCATTGGGGGAGATAAAGAGGTAGAGTCACAAGACAAAGAGCCTGATGGAAGAGGGGAGGGGGAGGAGTGGTGTGTAGAGCACGAGGATACACATTGCCCACAGGACAGGAAGGGGAGGGGTGCTACGTCTAGTGCAGGAAGTAGTACAGTCCACTGCACTGCCTGCTGCTGTTTTCCTGAATGTTACCCAAACTATGAAAAAAGGTCCTAGGTGGAAGAACATAGTGGCTGAGCACCACAGTGGCACCCCTAGCCATGGCTACAACCGGTGCTGTGAGCACCTGCAGCCTTATGGTAGGTAAGCCACTGGCACATAGATTTATTGGCTAGCACTCTAGCTCTGCAGTACTAGAGTCTCAGGTCTGAATGTTGGCAAGTTAACTATCTGCATGGAGTTTATAGATCTGTCTGTGCCAGTAGGAGACTCTGTGAGGGCCTGAGCCCACCAACTCAGTTGTGTCCGCTTTTCTGTAATACATCAATGTTACAGATGTGAAAAGCGACATTATATTATGACTGGGAGGTATGGGTAGGGACATTAGCCTATGACTATGAATGGTAGGGACAACTATGACTATGACTAAAAGATGTGCTCCCCATTCAACTCCCCTTCTCCTCCCCTTCCACTGGTCACCCATACACACACACACACGCTCACACACTCACCCACCCTGTTGTGTCTTCTATCACACAACGAATATCAACAGCCCAACACAGGTGCTGTCTGTCAGCCCAGTCGCCTGTTCTAATCAGCATACTGACAGCAGGGGACAGGAGCATGATTAGGCAGCACAGGGCAGTGTATTTCTGCTACTCAATTGTTCCCAGACGTGTCTACACTAAGTCCAATGCACCACCCTACTCACTGCTGCACCCAAAGCAAACGCCTCTCTTGCCTCTGCTCAGCCTGGACCTCATAACCTGAATCAATGGTCCACATTTTGAAATGTTATTAAAAAAAACTTGCATTTCACATGGGTTCCTCAGGGCCCCGTAAACATAAATACAACTGTTGCCTCTTCTCACGTTTATCTACCAGTTTTGCAGCCATTAGAAATGAAAGGCTGGTCGTGAGTAAGTTCATGGGGGTGTTCCCACTGGAGGAGACAGGGCTTCACACATGGGTGGCTCATCCAGCTTTTGCTACCACATCCTACTTTACTGTGACCACCACCGCTAAGTGCTAATTGTGTTTGTGGCCCCTGTGGTCAGCATTCACCACTGTAATAAACACAGGTAGAATTTGCTACCCCCAAAAGATGCTGCCTGAGGCATTTTTCTAACATTTGATAAAAGTGGTGCAGACCAAAACTTGCTAACAACTGCACATGGGTACTCTTCGTAATGGTCCCATAGATTCCCATAAAGTTTTGTTTTCCCAGCTGCAAGCGACATTTTACCTAATCAGTGCCCAACCTTATATAAACAGCAATGAAAGTGAATAGAGCTGCTGCAGTTCAAAGGTCACAGGACACGACCTCCACCTGTGAAAACTGCTTCTGTTCACAATATCAAGCAGCAATTCATTAACTCAGTCTGAAAGCTGTACAGAAGCCTTCTCTATAGAGAGCAGAGGGAAACTCTGTATAAAGCTATATAACCAAGTCACTATTTTCCTGATGATTTTCCCAATGACCGGCGATTTTTTTTGAGGGCCGAGCGGTCGTTTCCACGATATCGCTCCATGGGTACAGGCTCACAACCACACGAATGTCGCTTAGCATTGCACGGCAATAACGTCTGTCATGGCGGATCGGATCTTTAAAGTGTACCAGAGACGAACTTCATTAAAAGATTTATACATACCTCGGGCTTCCTCCAGCCCCATCTGCACGGATCATTCCCACGACGCCGTCCTTAGTCTTATAAATCTTTTAATGAAGTTTGTCTCTGGTTTCCCTGACAACTCCCACACAAAGTAACGTGATCGCTTGAAGTCTCGTTTGCACCCGTCATGTAACGTCACGTGACTTCATGCATACCAACTGGCAGGAAGAGGCGTCCCTGAACGACCATTATCAAGGGGACATCGCTGGACCCGTCAGGTGGTGAGTACGTAGCTTAAGCTTGACTTGAGGTCACCATAGTTTTTTCCACAGGTCTGAAAAAACTAATTGAACAGCCTGGAGTGCTTCTTTAAAAATTACTTTCACAGTTCCAATGACAGTTGATTTAAAGCGTTGCTGTTAGGTTTGTGACATTTTCGACAAACTTCTGGTTGGATCGCGCAACTCTAGTGAATCTGTTTTGCAAACAGGCAATAAAATCAATTAAAATATGATTGATGAGATATGTTGAGCCAACAGATTTCTATCAGATTCAACCATAGTAACATCATAGCTCCCAACTGTCCCTCTTTCCTCCTCATTTGTCCCTCTTTCAGGACTTTGTTCCTCTTTCTATGTAAATATATATATGTCTCTACTAAAAAATGTGTTTCATTGACTATAAACTTTATTCCCATCCTTTCAATTGATATATTACTAATTTTCAAATGTTAATATGAAGGATAATGAACCAGGATAGAAAAGATCAAAGTGGTTTGAATGACAAAACAACATATTTTTCTTATGAAATCTTTATGGTATGCGTAACTAGGGCTGTGATGAGGGCGTGATCAGGGGTGTGGCAAGGGCATGGCTTAAGTGTCCCACTTTCTCATCTCAAAAAGTTGGGAGGTATTGGTAACATTGATGGCTGGCACAGTTATGTAGTCACTGACAGTCAATCACTAATACAGTCACTGGTCTGGAGGGGCCTATACTGTATATGCAATGTGTATATATGGTGTGTGAATATTATACAATAAATGAAATGCTGTTTTCAACTGTCACTCTATGTAGACGGTCTCATAGGGGATATCCAGCCTGTAAATCCAGCAGTCCCCCTGTAAGAGAAATGTTATAATCCCCAGGAGCTGTCCCAAAGACCTTGAATCACACTACCAGGGGAAATCACAAGACAGAATGAGAAACCACTCCCCTCCTCCACTTTATAAAGACCTGTGGTGTGATCTCTTAGGATTGGTTGCTGAGGCAAGGGGTACATTGAGGGAAGATGACATTGGCCAGGCAGAAGGAATTTCTCATGTTTCCCTGGCCGGCCGAGCCCTAGGCCATATTCCTTATTTTCACAGCTTGACTAAGCAAAATTGTGGCCGATTCCGCTCACTCATCCCTAATTTTTATTTGCGGCCAGCTACGATATACTAGATCCATATACTAGATGTGCTGAATGACTGAATTATGGTTCCCTGCAACCATGGCAAAAGTACTGCTACCTGAATAGCACACTCAAATTGTAATATCGCAGACCCATTCAGTTACCACATCTTGTCAGGTGCTCACACTGATCACCAGCTTCACACAACACCTTTCTTGCCTGTCCCTCTACAACAGACAAAGGTGAGGTGGTGCATTACTGTTTGCTAAGAGCTTGCAAAGTACACAGCTGGCCTGAAGAGAATTGTTACTTTTTGTTCATAAAAGTTTTAGCAGCTTTAAGAAGTGTGTGCATGATGTTACAGCTGGGCAAATGGCTGATATCAATCATTCGTCTCTAGATCTGTCACAGGTAGTAATACTACCGCCAGCCCCCGGGAGGGTCGTCTGTGTAAGACAATGATTATTTGTATTGACTTGGTTGGGTCATAGCTGTGAATGTGCTCAGGAGCGAGTAAAGACCTCTTTATAGCAGCTTGTGAAAGTCTCCTGACATGGTGGCGGGCAGCTGGGCCAGATAATTGAATTGCGGATCCCACAGCGCCGGACTCCATGGGGGGTGCTGGCTAGAGGTATAACGTGTCTAGAGGGCTGCCAGCCTTCCTGATGATTGGCAACACTGACGGTACAAAGCTGCTTCAGCTTTTCAACTATGCCCTGGCAGAGAAGCTGTGATTGGTTTTCCACATGTTCTCCCTTCCTGTCACACATTTCCCTCTCTGTTACCTTTGCCCTTCTCTCATGCTCTCTGTTTACCCCTCTCACTCTCTGTCTTCTTACTTCCTCCTCCTCTTTTCACTCACTTTTTTTATCTTGTCTTTATTCCCCAACTCCCTATCTTTCTTCTCTTTCTTCCTTCCTTTCTATTTATTTTCACAGAAAAGTCAGTTTAGACCTCCCCTTTGCTAATAAATGAAAGCTTATGCCAGCTTCACAGGCTTTCCTCTTACCCTCATCTCCCCATTGGCCTCAATTCACTAAGCATTACCGCATTTGGTAATGCAGAAAACAGCTGACTTTACAATCACCTTGCCAATTCACTAAACCTATCACCGCACTGAAAAGTAAAATTTCCGACTAGTGAGCTAAATTAGGAACTTGTGCTGTAAATACCTCAAGAGATGTCAAGAAATTGCAATTACAAAGATAAAAGCATTCGGGAAATCAGTGTATGGTATTTACTTCCAGCTCTGACCAGCTGATAACTCATTGGGCTTGATTCACAAAGCCGTGCTAACTGTTTAGCACGGGTGTGCTAAACAGTTAGCACGTGAAGTGGCGATCGCACACAATTTGC
Source organism: Hyperolius riggenbachi (assembly GCF_040937935.1). Lineage (NCBI taxonomy): Eukaryota > Metazoa > Chordata > Amphibia > Anura > Hyperoliidae > Hyperolius > Hyperolius riggenbachi. Next base: position 215,557,577 of record NC_090654.1, on the reverse strand, counting down.
CGCGATCGCGCGCGCAAAAGTCCGCGATCGGCACTTCATGTGCTATCTGTTTAGCACACCCGTGCTAAACAGTTAGCACGGCTTTGTGAATCAAGCCCATACTCTCCATGCGGTAACATTGACAGATGTAGCAGTCAGCCAATAGGGAGAGCCACACCGCCCTGCTTCTCACCCCATTTGGCCCAATACTCTGGAGGGTGGGACTTCAGAACACAGAGCAGAGCAGGGGAAGGAGACATTTTAAAAGGCTTTTCTGTATCACTTTAGATGTGAGTATCTAGTGAGTATCTGTATACTGGTACACATAAGAGCAGGGTCGGACTGGGACACCAAGGGCCCACCGAGGAAGTTTCAGCCTGGGGCCCACCCCCCTCTCCTCCTCCTCCCTGTCATGGGCAGACTTAAAAAAAAAAAATACAAAACACAAAATAAGTAGCGGCGTTATTCACAGAGATTAGGTCCGACCAGATACATTGTATATTCAAGTAGTTACATGCCTCATGATAATTCATCAAGTAGTCAAATTGCAGCAGATACCCCCACAAAATGCAATCAGGTTGACGGCAGATACCCCCACACAATGCAATCAGGTTGGTGGCAGATACCCCCACAAAATGCAATCAGGTTGACGGCAGATACCCCCACACAATGCAATCAGGTTAACGGCAGATACCCCCACAAAATGCAATCAGGTTGACGGCAGATACCCCCACAAAATGCAATCAGTTTGGCTGCAGATACCCCCACAAAATGCAATCAGTTTGGCTGCAGATACCCCCACACAATGCAATCAGGTTGGCTGCAGATACCCCCACACAATGCAATCAGGTTGGTGGCAGAGATACCCCCACACAATGCAAGTCCCCCCCAGCTTGGAAGGGGGGGCAGAGGGCACAGATCAGCGGGGAAGCCTCCCCCCCTCCCTCACCTAGGGCCCCCCCTTCCGCGCACCCCCTTCCTCGAGAAGTGCAGCCAGCAGCGAGCGGAGTATAGCTTACCAGCTTCAGATGATGCTATCTCCGCTCCGCTCCGCATGCCGCTGCTGCCCTGCTGGTCTCTGTCTCCTGTAGTGACGCTGTCCAATCACGCTCTAGCAGGAAGTACTGCGAGAACGTGATTGGACAGCGTCACACACTACAGTCAGAGACCAGCAGGGCAGCGGCATGCGGACTCGGAGCGGAGATAGCATCATCTCTGTAGCTATTCTCCGCTCGCTGCTGGCTGCACTTCTGGAGGAGGGGGGTGCGCGGAAGGGGGGGGGGCCCTAGGTGAGGGAGGGGGGGACGCTTCCCCCCCTCCCCGCCGCTCTGTGCCCAATTCCCCCCCTTCCAAGCTGTGCCCCCCTCCAGTGGCGTAGCTAGGGTGTTTGACACCCGGTGCGGATAATTTACCAACACCCCCCCCCCCCAAAAAAGCAAAGCGCGCAGCGACAAAAAAAATGGGTGTGGACATGACATCACATGGGTGGGGGGTAATTGTAATGTAACTGTAACAGTAAGGCAGTGGGCTAATATAGGTAGCCAGAATAGTTTCCCTCAGCATAGGTTAGATATGACAAATATGACAACATGACAAATTCAGCAATCTTGAGGCCCCCAACAAGACAAATTCAGCAATCATGAGGCCCCCAACAAGACATTCAGTAACCATGAGGCCCCCAACAAGACAAATTCAGTAACCATGAGGCCCCCAACAAGACAAATTCAGCAGTCATGAGGCACATAAATAAACAGCATTTCACATAAATAGGCAGAATGCCCACTTAATATGGTAGACACCTCTCACCTGGCTTCTGAATTCTCCTCTACTGGCTGCTGTGCCAGGCAATACTGTTTTTGGCTGGATTGGGGATGATGTGTGGGCTGAAAGGCCTGGCGGTGATGCTGTGGCCGGCCTGGCGGTGATGCTGGGCTGTACTTGGCTGGTTGAAGTAAATGTTGGCCTGACTGTTGGTGGTGATGCTGTGGCCTTTTTGACAGTGATTCTGGGCTGGTTGGCTGGTGGTGATGCTGGGCTGGCCTGGATAGTTTAGGTAGTGACAGGTGCACCCTAGTTTAGGTAGCACCAGGAGCCTCCCAGCTTAGGTAGTGACAGGACCCCCAAGTTTAGGTAGCGACAGGAGCCCCCCAGTTTAGTTAGTGACAGATACCCCCCAGTTTAGGTAGTGACAGGAGCCCCCAGTGTTTGTAGTGACAGGTGCCCCCCAGTTAAGGTAGTAACAGGTGCCCCCCAGGGTATGTAGTGACAGGAGCCCCCAGTGTTTGTAGTGACAGGTGCCCCCCAGGGTATGTAGTGACAGGTGCCCCCAGTTTAGGTAGTGACAGTGCCCCCCAGTTCAGGTAGTGACAGGTGCCCCCAGTTCAGGTATTGACAGGCGCCCCCCCAGTTCAGTTAGTGACAGGTACCCCCAGTTTAGGTATGACAGGAGCCCCCCAGTGTATGCAGTGACAGGGACCCCCCCCCCCCAGTGTATATAGTGACAGGAGCCCCTAGTTTAGGTAGTGACAGGGCCCCCCAGTATAGATAGACAGGTCTATAGGTGTCCCCAGTTTAAATAGCCAGATCTATAGGTGTCCTCAGTGGCAGCGGAGAGAGAAGAGAAGCGGTGGGGAAGGGAGGACGTTTCCCCCTCCCCCTTCCCTCACCTTGGGGCTCCCCCTCTCTCGCTCCCCCCTTTAGAATTAAGTGATGCGGCAGGCAGCGCCGCTGTGCCTGCCGCTTCTTTTCTCTCTCCGCTGCCACCCCAGGGCGGGCGGGCCAGCCACGTCCGGGTAGCTAGGGGGGGGCAGCAGCTAGCCAGGGGAGTGTGCATGCCCCATTTTGCCCTATGTAGGGACGCCCATGGCATGGTAGGCAGATAGGTAGCCGGGTAGGCAGTTATGTAGCCGGGTGGGAGGGTAGGCAGATAGGTAGCTGGGTGGGCAGTTAGGTAGCCGGGTGGGAGGGTAGGCAGTTAGGTAGCCAGGTGGGCAGATAGGTAGCTGGGTGGGCAGTTAGGTAGCCGGGTGGGCAGTTAGGTAGCCAGGTGGGAGGGTAGGCAGATAGGTAGCTGGGTGGGTAGATAGGTAGCCGGGTGGGCAGATAGGTAGCCGGGTGGGAGGGTAGGCAGATAGGTAGCTGGGTGGGTAGATAGGTAGCCGGGTGGGTAGATAGGTAGCCGGGTGGGAGGGTAGGCAGATAGGTAGCTGGGTGGGTAGATAGGTAGCCGGGTGGGTAGATAGGTAGCCGGGTGGGCAGATAGGTAGCCGGGTGGGAGGGTAGGCAGATAGGTAGCTGGGTGGGTAGATAGGTAGCCGGGTGGGCAGTTAGGTAGCCAGGTGGGAGGGTAGGCAGTTAGGTAGCCGGGTGGGCAGATAGGTAGCTGGGTGGGTAGATAGGTATCCAGGTGGGCAGATAGGTAGCCGGGTGGGCAGATAGGTAGCCGGGTGGGAGGGTAGGCAGTTAGGTAGCCGGGTGGGCAATTAGGTAGCCGGGTGGGAGGGTAGGCAGATAGGTAGCTGGGTGGGTAGATAGGTAGCCGGGTGGGAGGGTAGGCAGTTAGGTAGCCGGGTGGGCAGTTAGGTAGCCGGGTGGGAGGGTAGGCAGAAGGGTAGCCGGGTGGGAGGGTAGGCAGTTAGGTAGCCGGGTGGGCAGTTAGGTAGCCGGGTGGGAGGGTAGGCAGATAGGTAGCTGGGTGGGTAGATAGGTAGCCGGGTGGGCAGCCAGTTAGGTAGCCGGGTGGGTAGATAGGTAGCCGGGTGGGAGGGTAGGCAGTTAGGTAGCCGGGTGGGCAGTTAGGTAGCCGGGTGGGAGGGTAGGCAGATAGGTAGCTGGGTGGGTAGATAGGTAGCCGGGTGGGCAGATAGGTAGCCGGGTGGGAGGGTAGGCAGATAGGTAGCTGGGTGGGTAGATAGGTAGCCGGGTGGGTAGATAGGTAGCCGGGTGGGCAGATAGGTAGCCGGGTGGGAGGGTAGGCAGATAGGTAGCTGGGTGGGTAGATAGGTAGCCGGGTGGGCAGTTAGGTAGCCAGGTGGGAGGGTGGGCAGTTAGGTAGCCGAGTGGGTAGCCAGTGGGGGCCCCGACTCCTATGCTCCCCCTCACCTGGGTGTCCCCCCTCCTTACAAGCCGCGGGGAGGGCAGCCCGACTGTTTTCTTTTTTTGTTTTTTTTCCCTTAAAAAAAACTATTTTCCCCGGGGGCCCCCTCCTATCCTCCCCCTCCCTCACCTCGGACTCTCGGAGGGCCCCCTCCTGTTACGAGCGGCGCCGGCGGGTACAGCAAACTTCCGGGGAGGTAAAGCAGAAGATAGAGGTCCAGCTGCCTCCCAGTCGCTGTCTCCTCTATGCCGCTCGCACTAAACCAGGAAGCAGTGCGAGCGGCATAGAGGAGACAGCGTAGCCCAGGAGGCAGCTGGACCTCTATCTTCTGCTATACCTCGCAGGAACTTTGCTGTAACCGCCGCCGCCGCTCGTAACAGGAGGGGGGCCCTCCGAGGTGAGGGAGGGGGAGGATAGGAGGGGGCCCCCCGGGGAAATTTTTTTTTTTTTTTTTATGTCCCTTAAAAAAAACTAACAGTCGGGCTGCCCTCCCCGGCTCTCCCATGCAGCGCACGCCTTCTAGGGGCCCCCAGGAGGAGGGGCAGTCGGGGCCCACCGATGGGACCGTCGGTGGTTCGGCGGCTCTGTCCGAGCCTGCATAAGAGCTCACTCTGGTGGCTGTAGCACATTGGATGCCGGGGATGCATTGGACAGAAAAACCCCAACATGCACACAGGCCCACAGCTTCCTGTCTGACCTACTCCACAGCTGGTAAGTGAGACTTACCAAGCAGGGCTTAGTCAATTGAAGGATGTTTGTTCGGAAAAAAAAAGTGTAAAATATCGAATGCAGTATTTTACAGACCTAAATTATTTTACTGAACTGGCCTCAGTAAATTGATACCATTGTGTTTCATCATTATAACCCCTCCTTGTCCACTGCCAGCTACTGTATGGCTAGCTTAACCCCAGTGGCATAGCTAAGGAGCTATGGACCCATAGCCGGCCTTTGACCTGAGCAACCTGAGCGGTCGCTCAGGGCGCTGGCTTCCAAGGGGGCACCTAGAGCTGGCTATCTAATGGAGGGAGGACACCTACTCCTGGCTACCTATACTGATGGCACCAATACCTGGCTGCCTATACTGGAGGCACTGATGCCTGGCTACCTATGGGGGGAGACCTACACCTATACCTGGCTACTTATATTTAGGGCACCTACACATGAGATCCTATACTGGGGGCACCTATACCCGGCTACCTACCTATACTGAGTCTGAGGGCATTTTTTTTGGGGGGAGGGGGGACACGCTGCGGCTATAACACGTGGTTAAAAATTGTTGGTGCTGTGTTATCATTCCAAATTGGGGGGGTTGACTGTCCCACTGATTTTATGAATATTCCTGAAAGTTTCGAGCCTTAATTTTTAAGTATATTCAGAATAATGCACTCTTTCCATCCATATTGTGGTTATTAGTGTTTTTCTATTATATATATTATATATATGTGATGTGTCATGGAGATCTGAGCATTTGGTGTGATGTACGACTTCAAAAAGGTTGGGAAGTGGGAACCACTGTCCTAGGAGATAACTCAGGCGAGAAGGTGAATTGCACATGGACCTGTGTGTGCACGTGTGAGGGGGGGGGGGGGGGGGGCAACCAAAATCAGTTTTCGCTCAGGGCGCTGTGAAACCTAAGGCCGGCCCTGTTAATGGACCCCAGTGCAAGTGATGCGGCACACCAAAACCTGCCAAGGACAACCACCGTGTCAGAGGTGCAAGAAGGGGATGGGAAACAGTGGATTAGTAACTACCATTCAAAGCATCTATAGAAGTGATTATTACAAGCACAGGACCAATACAGAGCTAATACTGCAGTTGAGGGAGGGCCCCACGCGGCTCCTCTGGCCCAAGGGTCTTAATGCAGTTGAGACCTCTGCAACCCTTATTGCTACGGCACTGCCTAACCCCCATCACCACCTCCCCACACACACTTTGCCGCTGCCTACTCACATTAAACATTCATTTACCCTTTTCCCCCCAAATCCTTCTCACAAATACATTCCCTGCTACCTCTTGAAACTCACCCACATAATTACATAGTACATCCCTCTTCTTCTCTTCTCTATGCCACATTCATGTTATACATCCCCTACTCCTTCTTCCCCTGACATTATACATTCTCTACTTCCCTTCCTCAGGCTTCAGACACACAATACAACCCCATTGTGCCCCTCTTCCAGGCTCCAATCACATAATACATCAGCATCGCCCTTCACCACTCCTCCCAAACCTCTCTCACGTTATACACCACTCCTAGATAGCTCACTCAGGATTTACATCTCCTTACTCTTCTGCATAAAACCACAGTCACATTATATACCCCTCATACACTCTTCCTACATGGCACACTCACATTATACATTCCTTACTCCTCTACCCCAACGCTTACATGATACATCCATCAATTCCCTTCTGCAGGCCCCAATTGCTCCTGATCCAACTGATCTCAATGTCTCTGTGTGATGATCGCTGCTCCAGCAGCTGTTGCTGGAAGTAGTAGTGCTGCAGCTCAGGCAGTTCTGATCTATTTCCATGCAAGCTGCATAGCTTTGTCTGTCTTTCCCTGCTGTCAGCTTGTGACTGATTATCATTCACCTGTGTGGGAATCTGCATGTCTGCTCCCATTGGATGACCTCAGTATAAAGATCTGCTTCCTGCAGGGTTTCCTTGGGTTTTCATAGCTTCAGCTTAAGCCTGTCTTGCTGTCGCTTCAGCCCTCGATCGTGTTTCTTGTTCTAAAGATACTTTGCTGGTCTTTGCATCATATATTGGTTCATGGCCAATATATATGCATACCAGCACGTTTATTATTTTCCTTGTATTTGTGTTACGTTGATACATCAGTGTCGCTGATGTATACGTACACGAACTATTTATATCCTGTGTGCAGTTAGTCAGCTTTCCAGCACGTTTTGGTAGGTTGCGCGTACCGTGACCACCCGTGCTGAGGTAGTTACCCTGCTCCTGGTTCTGTTTGTGGATTGCGTTCATCTCTGCGAGGAGATAACGAATCCTTCCGAATCCTGTCCTGTTACCGTTTGTGGATTGCGTTCATCTCTGCGAAGAGATAACGAATCCTTCTGAATCCTGTTCTGTTACTGTTTGTGGATTGCGTTCATCTCTGCGAAGAGATAACGAATCCTTCTGAATCCTGTTCTGTTACTGTTTGTGGATTGCGTTCATCTCTGCGAAGAGATAACGAATCCTTCTGAATCCTGTTCTGTTACCGTTTGTGGATTGCGTTCATCTCTGCGAAGAGATAGCGAATCCTTCTGAGTCCTGTTCCCTGTGTTACTCCATTCCTAGTCAGCGTTCCTGCTTATGTCATATATCGGTTCATTGCCGATATATACATATGTTAGTCAGACGTTACAAATAGTTTCATTGATAGCTGTAATTGTAATACGCTAGGAAAACATACTTATTGTATATTTATCTGTGTTACGTTCATCTATCTTAATCCTGCTATTTTCTGACTGTCCTGTCCTGTCTTTGTGAGGCACGCCATCGCCGCATCGCATTGGCTGCCTCATTCCAGTCTGTCTGGTTTTGGACGCTTGCTGTCGCTTAGTAGCCGCTAGCTAGCAAGCGTTCATTCTGTCTACCTGTCCTGATCTCCTCAGTTCTGGTTTATGCGCTCAGCGCTACTTTGCGCTGAGACGTTATAACGAAAGCATTGTTTGTGGCTGTCAGATCTGCACCGGCTCTGTGCACCACAATCTCCTATTGGAGTCAGTCCTCCCCTCCACTATACTAGGGATAGCCTGTTTCCTTGTGCTAGTGTGTGTACCTCCTCCACGTCAGCTCATGCGTTGCATGCTGACTGTGGAGAATACACCACCAAGCCTTACACTCTGGCCATGGATGACAACACCCCTACTCTTGGCCCCATGGCAGCTGCTATGGCAGTTTGTATGCCACTGAATGCTTACATGTCTACGTAATATATTATGTACCATGATCCATACATCAAGCCTGATAAAACAGGTCAGGGAAAGAGGGGATTACAGAGTAACCAGACCTGATGTGCAGATAACAGATCACAGATATTGCATGCTATACAAGAAAAAGGTCAATACCTGCTGGCTTCACTGGGGTGAGGGCATTTTTGGACCCCCCCTCCAGGCACATCGCTCCCATGCTGTCCTCCTCCGCCTCCTCATTTGCCTGCAACTGGCCCCAGTAAGTCGTCCAGTCGGCGCAGGCGCAGTCCAGCCGAGCACCCTTCCCTGCCTTGCTCCTGCCATCAGGAGCGTTCTGCACTTTGCGCAGCATGCGCAGAATGCTCCTGGCGATGGCAGTGCAATCGGCCAGGCCGCGCAAGCGCAGTTGGCCCCGGACCAGAGGGCTTTCTGGGGCCAATTGCGGACAAACATTGAGGCAGCAAAGGATGGCATGGGAGCGAGATGCCTGGAGGGGGCTGGAGAAAGCCCCAGGTTTGTATATTTTATGTCTAAGTCCCCATTTCAGGGTCACTTTAAGTCAAACATCTGATCTGCTTGCTTGCCCAGGGTCTGTGACTAAAAGCATTAGAGGTAGATGATCAGCTGGACAGCCAGGGAATTTGCATTGTTTAAAGGAAAATAAATATGGCAGTTTACATATCCCTCTCAGGCCAGTTGCCCTTTAAATTGACATTTGTTTTTAAGATCATATAACCAGTCCTATACTGTATATGGAACTGGATTGAATGATAATATTCAAGGTGGATTCAGCCTCCTACCAATTGCATATGTCGTCTAGTAAATTATGTCGCGTGAGCACACACATACACATGTACATACACGCGCGCACACACACACACACACGTACGTACACACACACACGTACGTACACACACACACGTACACAAACACACACATGTACACACACACACACACACATGTACACACACACACACACACACACATGTACAGACACACACGCGCACGCACACACACGTACGTACACACACACACACGTACGTACACACACACATGTACACAAACACACACATGTACACACACACACACACACCACACACATATCCCATCCTGTCATCACCTACTCCTTGTCTTCACTCTCTCCCTCCTCCTCCTCCTTCCAGTATTTTGCGGTATCTGGTGGCTGAAATACCTGGGGCAGTTTCTTAGTGGAGCCTAGACTGGCGATCCATTAATCCCTCTTCTTCTAGTGGGGCTGTGACACATAGGATATGTCAGTAAGGGAATGATGAACAAAGCTCTCTGGCAGCGATCTGTCTTGTGCAGGTAGCTGCATGTTTCTCACACTGATGAGCAACCCAGCATTTGCTCCTCCAGTTCAGCTTAGGACACGCGCCAGCACTGGAATTAACTCTTACAGTGAATATCCACTTTAGCAATATGGTTGTCTATACTCATGCCTTTTCAGGCATATACTTTTCAACATATAATGTCCGGTTTGCTAATCTTTTTAGCTCTCAGACTTGCTTCATTTTCCTTCAGTGTCACAGACAGTGAAACACAATCAGTTTACAAATACAGTACTTTAAAGATGCGCTCACAGGCAGGCAGCCCCGCTATATCACAGGGACAAGGTCTCCTTGGTTCAAAACTGTAGAAGATGGTTTAAACAAGGACTCTAACTTTTCTATCTTTTCATTCATTTTTTTTGTGCCATATGCTGTGTAAGATGGTGTTCACTGTCACTATTCATTTTATTTGCTTTCATGTGCTGGTTTTAAATGCCACAATTCTCTTTCGCTTAGAATCAATGGTGCATGTAACCAGCCCAGTTACAATTTGAACTCGGAATTTAGGATGTCTCCCCATCACCAGAGTCTACTTTACGTTATGTTGAGGGAACTATTGATCTTATCAATTTAGCCAGGATGCCTGGGAAAGCCTCCTGAGTTAAGGCATCTAATTACATTTATGTATGCTAAAGAATGTTTCTCCTCTGTATGTCAGTGTATATAAGCTGTGTTTTTCAGTTTTTGTCAGGAACCAGACCGACGAAGGCTTTTTCATCTCTAATTTAGCCAATAAATGGTATCATCCTGATTCAAAACTTCTAGCTCTGGAATAAGCAAAGATATAGATCATAATGCAATATTACCACTTCATATGCATGGGGGCCACCATTGGACATCTACCGGTATATTCAAAGTGCAACATATTGGAACAGCAACTTCCATCGTGATTCAGATGGACTACCAGTCCTAGCACTCTCAAATTTTAGGCCCACACTCACAGACAGCCGTATTCACTTAATGCAATCATCCACCGCCCGTCCCCCTGGCTGAATGTGAGTATACCTATAAATGTGTCACCCGGTAAAAATAGCGCTGGAGACTGCCACTTGTAGATTATCTGTAAAATTACCCATATTCTCCTAGTTATAATCTTTACCAATATTTTACTACCCCTTCTCTCACACAGAACCCTCCCTCTACCTATGCCTAACCCTAAGACCACCCACTCCCCACCACCACCGCCAGTGTTGCCCAACCCTAGGACCACCACCCCCAGTGCTGCCTAACCTTGAACCCCTCCCCTTGTTGCCTAACCTAAACCTTCTTGGCGGTAACCCCAAGTCAGGTTTGGGTGGGAAACTGCAGCTCAAAACGGTAACCCCGAGCCTGATTTGTGGTAGCCGCCGGGAGATTAACGCAGAGCATAGCCCGCTGCGGGCGTTTCAATTTACCTCCCCCAGGATCCAGATGTCGGCAGCCATTCTTCTTCCTGTCCTCGGAGGCTCTGGATCCCTCTAGTGAGATCCCCTTCTGTTGTCATGACGAAAGCTGGCAATTTCACTATAGGGTTGCAGCGCCACACTGTGGATGAAGGGAGAACTGAAGCGCTGGAGCCCAGGGAGCTGAGTAAGTGCAGGGGCAGCTGCAGCCTCTCTGAGGGTATGATTTTTTCTTGCTTTTAGGGTCTAAAAGCGAATGAAATTTTTTTTACCACTTTGAGACCCAAATATCAGGAAGGAATCATACCGCCAGGGAGGTTAATGGCTAGTTCACACTCGGATTGAAAATTGTGACTCATGATCACAATTCATGATTTTGCACTGCAATTTTGCCGCGATTTGTGGTGTGATTCCTGTTCAATAGAATCAGTATCGCATTGCAATTGCCCCCAAAGCACTGCATGCAGCACGTTTGTGTTTCATGCAAATCGCAAACACTGCAGTGAGAATGATCCCATAGGTATACATTAGCAACAGCACTTTGCTGATCACTGGTGATCAGCTAAGCTTAGAAAAGTGCCTAATTGTGAACCAGCTGTAACCACCGCAACCTAACCTTAACCCCCCTGGTGCGTAACCTTAACCCTTAGTGACTAAGCCAAAACCTAAAACTAATCCTAAACACCCTAATGCCGATATTCTCGCTGCTATAGGTGGCAATAGTAAAAGCTGCAATTAACGGCAATGAACGATAATTATGGCGCCCGATAAATAGCAGGCACTTGACGCCCGTTATTTATCCGGTGCCATAATTATCGTCTATTGCTACTAATTGCAGCTTTTACTATTGCCACCTATGGCGGCGCCATTTTTTCTGGCACTCCTTCAGTGCCATTTATACCTGCTTCGCTCTCTGACAGCATTACTCACATATCTGTGATCTGTTGTCTACACGTCTGGTCTGATGCTCAGTGACCTGGATAAAAGCACTGACCAGTGGCATAAACAGAGGGAAAGGAAAGGTTTGTTCAGGATTAACACTATTCAAACCACATATTGATTATTTCCACTGCAACACCAACAAATAGCTGTGCATTGACTAGTCCATCGGGTCCAAGGGCCCTGGGGCTGCACCACTGGCACTGATCAATAAGGAAACTGAAGCTATGTATACAGTTAACATACCTGTCCAAAATGTTTGTTTGACGTACTTTAGTAATGAGAACAGTACAGACACGCTTCATAGCTCACTCCTGAACAGCATATTCTTCTCTTTGGGGAAGGGAGGAAGAAGGCGTGGGATATGAGACCTTCACAAAAGTTCCCACAGCAATCTGTCAGGCTCAAAATATTTGTTTTGAGTAAAATCTAAAGTGTGTTTGTAACTTCAGGGAGGGATCCCACTTGGAGGAATTACAGGCGCTTTGATTCAATGCAAAATGGCATGTGAAAATCAGAGGTGCTCGGATACCCCCAATCACTATTCAAGTAATCCGGCAACGGCAGTTTCGAAATCTAGATACTCCATGACCGTGATCCTGATTTGATGCCCAAATCCGAATTCGATTTTAACTGTGCTTTGAAGCAGAATCCGTGATCACTTTAACGTTAACAGTAAAGCCCCCATAGATGCTACAATCAACAAAATTGCATGGATTATAAAGGTGATCAGTGGCTAAAATGTAAGAAAAAATCAAAAAACTTTTAGTTTTTGAGAAAATCGATTTTAAAGTTTTAAAGGAAAAAAGTATTCGTGATTAAAAACCCACCGACTTTAGCGGTTAATAGCAAAGCCCCCTTACATGCTAGAAACACAAATTCGCCAGATATGTTAAGAAGAACAGTTTTTTCAAAAACAACTTTTAGTTTTTTTCAAAGGAAAAAAGTATACATTTAAAATGCGGTAAATGACAGTTAATGTAGCAGACCTAATGGTAGTGTAATTTTACATATTTCACAAGAAAGAGCAATGAATTTCATGACGGGGTTTCAAGGGGGTCCGTATGCAGTGCATATGGACCCCCTGGAATCCTCTCCGGAGCCGCAACACTTTGGCCAGGGATCGCTATACAGCCGCAATATGGCTGTATAAAGATCCCTGGCATGTTTTTCTATTTTTGGAAAAAAAATGTTCAATGTTCAGAGGGTGGGAAATAAAAAAAAATGGCGTGGGGTCCCCCCTACCGAGCATATTTAACCCCTTGTCCCCCATGCAGGCTGGGATAGCCAGAATGTGGAGCCCTGGCTAACTGGGGCTTCGGGGCTTGGTTAATAGACCAATAGACTTGGAGCCAAATTCAAAGATGCTTTAGCTCTGCTACACTTAGTATAGCAGAGCTGTCGGCAGTGTTGCGGCGGTGTGTGGCGGCGGCCGATGGAGATCTTCAATCAAGTTGTTACAGAAGATTGCAAGATAGAGGATATTGGCGTGGAACCTTTTCCAAGGATATTGGCGTGGGAACATTTTCTTAAAGGAGTCATCATGCAACGTAAAGTAAAGTAAAGAGTGGTACTTACTGGGGGCTTCCTCCAGCTCCAAGCTCCCGGGATGTCCCTCGCCGCAGCTCTCCCCGTAGCCGTTCGCCGCAGGTCCGTCCCGGTCCCCGGCGATGACGTCAGAGCGACCTGGAGGTCACTCTGTACTGCGCCTGCGTGAGCGGCGCTGTCAATCACCGCCAGGTGGGCCAGAGCGGACTGCGCAGGCGGCGGGGAGAGCTGCGACGAGGGACATCCTGGGAGCTTGGAGCTGGAGGAAGCTCCCGGTACGTACCACTCATTTTACTTTACGTTGCCTGATGACACCTTTAAAGGAACAGGTAAGTATTTCTGGTTAATTTTGAAGGACTTTTTTCGTTGTGTATTTATTTCATTTAACCCTTTGTGGAAATGGGTAAGGTGTACTTTGAACTCCTATACTCATTTCTCCTGGGAGGGGGGTGAGCATCTGGGGTCCCCTTTTTAAAGGAGACTCCCAGTTGCAACCATGAACCCCTCCCCAGGGAGTCGTCGCCCCCACATCCTCCTGGGGCACCGTAGGTGGAGAAGAGTTTCTTGTCCATGGATTGGACAAGGGCTCCTGGGGGGAGGGGAAGGCTTGAACACCCCCAGGTGGGTTTCCACCGGGTACTCAAGTTCTTCAAACATCCAAAAAACATACATACCTGTAGTTGGCTTCCCCATAAAAAAATGGCCTGCAACAGGAAAATAACACATTGGCATGATTCACAAAGCTTCTTCACCTGTTTTCATCTTATCTATGTCACATTTTTAAGCTTCCAAAGAGCAAAAATATAATACAGAATAATTAAGGTAAGAAAAGCAATATTGAAATGAAGTTAATCAGCACCAAGTTACTTTGAGTGATTATTTTGCTTGTAAATATGCTGGTAGGTAATTTGTAACAATTATGTGGGCAGCACGTTGGTGTAGTGGTTAGCGCTCTCGCCTTGCTGGGTTTCTTCCGGGTACTCCAGTTTCCTCCCACATTCCAAAAAGATACAGATAAGTTAATTGGCTTCTCACTAAATTGGCCCTAGACTATGATACATACACTACACGATACATACACTACACATATGACTATGGTAGGGACTAGATTGTGAGCCCCTCTGAGGAACTTTTAGGGACAAGACAATATACTACGCACAGCGCTGCGTAATATGTCGGCGCTATATAAATAAATAATGCACTGGTATGGAGAAAAAAAATTATTGCAACGCATTAAAATGCATTAAGCGTAAAAGAGCCCTTAGGCTGTCCTCTCTACCTGTGTTGTGTGATGTGTTTGTTTATGTTTGTGTCAAGTTTATAATCTATACTCCTTATTTAAAGGATAAGTGTACTTATATTAATCAATAACAAAGCGTACTTACATCAATCAATACAGTATGTTTTGCTTTCCTAAGGAGAACTGCCTGACCTGTCTTCTTCTTCACAGCAGTCTCTGTATGGACTGTGTACAGTTTACTTTAGCTGGCACTCTGACAGCTTCCTCATGCGGGTCCAGTCAAAAATGGCGCATATGAAAAATGGCGCATGGTGATGCCGCTGTTTTTTTTTGCCACTTATTGTTATTTAACAATAAGCTATAAATGTTACTAAACATTTTTTAACGTTTAGCTGTAACACGTTGTAAGTTCTTCTCTGTGTTGCCTGCTGTTAATCCCATTAAAAGAGAACCTCAAAGCTGCCATGTCAAATATCAGTCAGATGACCGAGGCTACACATATAAATGCCTGGGCTCTGCCACTGCCCTGAAAGTACTTTCTTACCCTGTGCATAATGCTCTTGGATGGTGGCTGGCAGGCAGTGCCCACAGTCTACTTATTATGGTGGTCAAGTAGGTGATCCTGTGTGGGTGACCCAGCTTACTGCTGCCTGCATGGCATTCCAGCTCCTGCTGCTTCTCTCGCCTCCTGCCAGCATCATCCCCGCGCTGTCAACCATCCTCACCCCGGGATCTGCTTTTGCTAGATGGCAGAGGTGGCAGGGCTAACATGTCTGCTCCCCACCCATCTACTCCTCCTCGTCCTCCTCACGGTGGGTTAATTAACGTTAAAGACTAGAATAAAATGATAATTAGCGATATGCCACTTAACAATTGAACCTTTCAATTACTTTTTCGTCTGTGCACCTTAATTAAACATTGATATTGCTAAATAACGTTAAGGCTATGATTTCAATGCGGCGCCATTTTTAAACATCAGCGCTGTGTGCCCTTTTTCTCTGACCCGTCCTCATGCACCCTTCAAAGCCACCACAGCTGCCCATTAAAGGGAACCAGAGATCCTGTAAAGAAAAGAAGTTACACATACCTGGGGCATCGTCCAGCCCCATACGCGCTGATCGATCCCACACCGCCATCTACCACTGCCCGCAACTACGAGAACCGGCTCCTGTCAGTGATGTCATCGGAGCCGGGCTACGCAGGAGAAGTGCGCCCTCTACGTATCTCTCCATACAGTGCTGCAGAGATACGCAAAGAGCGCACCTCTGCTACGCTAGACTGGCTTCGACTGGCGGCAGAGCGGGGTCCCGGTTCTCATAGCTGCGGGCAGCGCTGGACGGCGGCATGGGATCGATCAGCGCTTATGGGGCTGGAGGAAGCCCCAGGGTATGTATAACTTCTTTTCTTTACAGGATCTCTGGTTCTCTTTAAGCATGTTAAAACCAGGGATACTGCTAGGATGCCAGAAGGCTTGGAACACTTCTAAAAACCAAAACTGGTATTTGTATGTTGCACTACATGTGCCTTAGCAAAATAATTGCTTGGTCATGACAGTTTATTGGTGGGGCCTAGTAAGATATCTGAACCTAGCACCTCCCCACAAAAAAACTTTAGACAAAGCCTTCTCTCCTTAAAGAGAATCTGTATTGTTAAAATTGCACAAAAGTAAACATACCAGTGCATTAGGGGACATCTCCTATTCCCCTCTGTCATAATTTCACCGCTCCCCGCCGCATTAAAAGTAGTCAAAAACAGTTTTACAGCAGACCTGTGATGAAGGGGGAGGTCAAATTTGGATACTTACTTACCTCAGTAGTGGGGTTCACCAGTTCCAGCCCACTACTGCAGAACCCGCTCCTTCTTCTGGCTATCCGAACTGGGCATGCTCAAATAAGGTTTGCACATGCCCAGTGGAACAAAGCACTCAAGCACAGAGGAAAAAAGGCATGCAAGAGCAGCTTCATTCTGCTTGGTATGCACAGACCTTACTTGCACATGCCCGGTCTGGATTTGCTCGTATGTGGTGGGAATATGGTGATCAAGCACGGTACAGAATTTTTTTTTAAACCTATTCAGCAAACTCTTAAATATGCAAAGCTATTTTATTTTATATACATTATCATTTATTTTATATACATTATCTTTTAATGTACAGCATAGTGTAATATAGTCACACTTTATAAATAAAAGATTTAACACTAAACATGAAAGCTTGTCTAAGCAGAGCGTTCAAATACAGGTATATGTAAGCCTTCCATTGCAAAACCAACAGAATGGTCAGATCTCGCCTGCAAATATGCTACCAGGACACGCTGTGTGGCATGCTTGTACTTTCCCTTTAAAGAACCATTTTGGATGAAGAAACAGTTAATGAGCTGTTAGCCTGAGCAGACACAAGTGTTCCTGCAGGGCTAGACAAACAACTGCAGCCTTCCTAATTTCCATGTAAATGCGCAGCTGATCCCAATTATTGTTCCGGTCAAGTGCCCTCTCATTTCCAGGATATCCCAAATACCTGCACTTAATCCCTAATGAAGATCTCGGGCGGCAGATGGGACTAGGAAGAAATGTGATGTTCGCATGGAGTTTTTATGCTCATTTCAGAGCGTACAGAAACGTGTAATTGCACGCGGGCTAATTGATGTGGAAGCATCTTGTCTTCCAGGCTGCGCACTGCAAACTCAGATTGATCCAGCGTGTCTGAAAGGTGCCCAGTGACAATGGATGGCTGCAAAGCCTGTAGGCATAGACAGCTCGGGCTAACATGTCTGGGTTTACGGAGAGGCACTGAATTAAGTGGTTGATTGCTATTGTCCACCTAAATTAGGGGTTAATATTGGTCATTAGCTGCCACCAGTATAGTGATATGGTTCGACCACAACCAGCATAATGTCTGCTCACAAAGATTCACATAGTCTAAAGCCTGGTATACACCTTCAATTATTATTGGCCAATCACCAGGGGTGTAACAATAGACCCTGCAAGGGATGCAACTGCAGGGGGTCCAGAAGCCACAGGGGGCCCAGTCTTTAGAGACTGGCAACTAAGGGCAAGTAGAGAAAAAGCTTTCTGCTCTCTGCACAATTGTTCTAATGACTATCTGCTCGGCTACTGATAAGGAATCATACAAAGTTTTGCAGACAAAGATTTGTAGACAGTCCCTATTCAGTGTTCAGCAGGGTTTTGTCTGCAGCTCTTTTCTACCCCCAGCCTTTCTACACCTCCCCAAGTACTGTGTCCTGTAGTGATGCTTGATGAGTCTGGGCACGGAGAGAAAAAGCTTTCTGTTCTTTGCAGGTTTGAGGTTTGGTGGGAGGGAGCCCCATTCAAAGTTTCGCAGGGGGGCCCAGTGATTTTTAGTTACGCCCCCGCCAATCACTAACCAAGTTTACCACCTCGATGTGTTATGAGAGTTTACCTAATCAATCTGCTCATAGTATTCAATATCTGTTGACCCTTATACTACAAGGAGGTGGTAAAATTGGTCAGTGCATCAAAAAAGAGTGACAGAGCGAGTGCACACCAATGCCTTAGAATTTCACCATCCCCTGCGTAACAGCGGTGCAACATCCGGATGAAAACAGTGTTATTTTCATAATTTCAACAAAGAGGAAAGATTATCCAGGAGCAACTCGCCATACATAACTTCAATAAAACTTCAAGCTTTAATGTGATTCTTCCAGTAAAAACATCAAAAATAAGAGACATTCAAGCTGCAATACTTATCATCCAAGAGGTAGTACAGGTGGTGTGGAGGAAGGTCGACAATCGTTTCGCCCCTCTATGAGGGCTTTCTCGAGATGTAAAATTGGTCAGTGACTGTCAATTTATAATTAAAAGTGTGTACCATGCTTAGGGCCCTTTTTCGACGATCAGCAAGGCCAGAGTTATACTTTTTCTACCGCTAGGCCAAATGTTTTTGACCCCCTTCCTTGTCAGCTTGTTCTGCAAGTGCTGCATTCTTTCTGCCTTCTGGGGATTTGGAAACATCTCCGCCACTTTGTGCTTATGCCGATGGTCTCGTAGCGTGGCCACCCAGTACAGCTCATTCCCCTTGAGTTTTTTTTATACGGGGGTCCCTCAACAGGCTGGACAGGATGAAAGCCGCCATCTGCACACATTTGGATGCAGACGTACTATCCATCTCCTCTTGCTCTTCCTCAGTGATGTCAGGAAAGTTCTCCTCCTCCCCCCAGTCACGAACAATACCACAGGAAAGTTGAGCAGCACAAGCCTCCTGCGACACCTGCTGCGGTTGTTCTTCCGCCTCCTCCTCCAAAAAACCCCCCCACCTTCCTCATCATCTGACTCTTCCCCACACGACTCCTCCCCCTCTGTGCTGCTGCAGGTGTTGAGGAATCATCTGCTTCTGCTGAGAATTGATTCCACAACTCTTCCTCCTGTTGCTGTTCCTGCTCCTCCACAGCTCGATCCACCACTCTACGCACAGCACGCTCCAGGAAGAAAGCATATGGGATCAAGTCGCTGATGGCGCCTTCACTGCGACTCACCAGGTTTGTCACCTCCTCAAATGGCCGCATGAGCCTGCAGGAATTTCGCATGAGTGTCCAGTACTTCGGCCAGAACATCCCTATCTTCCCAGAGCATGTCCTTTGACTGTAGTTGTAGAGATACTGTTTGACGGCTTTCTCCTGTTGTAGCAGGCGGTTGAGCATCAGGAGCGTTAAATTACAGCGAGTCGGGCTATCGCAAATCAAACGTCTCACCGGCGAGTTGTTTGAATAGTTGCTGAATATCGGCAAAGCGTGCCATGCCCGTGTAAGACCGCCTGAAATGCCCACACACCTTCCTGGACTGCTTCAGGACGTCCTGTAAGCCTGGGTACTTACACACAAATCTCTGAATTATTAGATTCAGCACATGTGTCATGCAGGGTACATGTGTCAACTTTCCCAAATTCAAAGCCGAAATGAGATTGCTGCCATTGTTACACACCACGTTGCCGATCTCCAGTTGGTGCGGGGTCAGCCACTGATCTACCTGTTTGTTCAGCAGGGGCGTTTCTAGGGTCCCTGGAGATCAGTGGCACCTGTGGGCACCAGCGCGCGCCGCGGCAAAAAATGGGCGTGGCCATGCGGTGAGTGGGCGTGGCCATGGGTGGGGCCAAATGTACATGAACTTAGCAGCGGTGTAAGCTACGGATAACGGGCCTGCCCATCGAAATATTGGACGGAGCCCCCTGTCCTTTATTTCGATCATTTACAATCAGTATAGGCATAGATCAAAGATGTATACGCACATACAATTTTGATTGGTCAATCACTGACCCCCAATTTCCCACCCCCGTGCAGTAAGTGGGCCAACAGACAATGAATTTTATGAACAGAGCTAAAATTGGCTAATCAAAATTGTATGTGTGTACCAGGCTTTACAGCTAATACTGTACATACTGAAAGTAGCAGGGATCAGCATACAATACAGCTGGTTTACAATCAATAAAGGCACAGAGTAACACCTTACACTGTACACACTGGAGGTAAATCAGCACACAGTGCAAGCACTAGAGAACAGCGTATACTGTACATACTGTAGGCAGCAGAATTCAGCACACTGCAGCTAGCGTGCCAAAAATATGACGATCACGTTGTGTGGCGTGCTTATCGCGCCGCACCAAAAAATGGGTGGGCCATGGACCAGAATATAGGTGTGGTAACGGGTGGAGACAAATTTACATGAACCTAGCAATGGTGGGACATCAGATTAGGACAGTGGTGGCGAACCTTTTGGAGGCCGAGTGCCCAAACTGCAACCCAAAAGTCACTTACCGGTATCTATCGCAAAGTGGCAACAGCAATTTAAACTAAATACTGTACAAACGTTTTAACTCATACATGAACATTATGGAAAATCCAAGTTGAAAATAAACTGTGAAGATAAACAATTTCATCC
Source organism: Hyperolius riggenbachi (assembly GCF_040937935.1). Lineage (NCBI taxonomy): Eukaryota > Metazoa > Chordata > Amphibia > Anura > Hyperoliidae > Hyperolius > Hyperolius riggenbachi. Next base: position 215,537,211 of record NC_090654.1, on the reverse strand, counting down.
ATCCTACTCCTGAAAAATGTATTCAATTTTTTAGAACCTCCCAGTTTTATTTTCTGTTTTAAAACGCTAAAAAAGTAGGTTTAATGCTATTGTCTCATATGATAAGGATTCAGCTTTTCCCATAGTCTCGCAGTTAGCAATCATGTGACCCCCAACAAGACATATTCAGCAATCATGAGGCCCCCAACAAATCAGGAGGCCCCCAACAAGACAAATTCAGCAATCATGAGGCCTCCAACAAATCATGAGGCCCCCAACAAGACAAATTCAGCAATCATGAGGCCCCCAACAAGACAAATTCAGCAATCATGAGGCCCCCAACAAATCATGAGGCCCCCAACAAGACAAATTCAGCAATCATGAGGCCCCCAACAAATCATAAGGCTCCCAACAAGACACATTCAGCAGTCATGAGGCACATAAATAGACAGCATTTCACATAAATAGGCAGAATGCCCCCTTAATATGGTAGCCCCCCCAAGTTAGGTAGTGAGTGACAGGGACCCCCAGGTTAGCTAGTGAGTGACAGGCGCCTCCAGTTAGGTAGTGAGTGACAGGGACCCCAATAGTGAGTGACAGGGAGCACCTTTAGGTAGTGAGTGAGTGCCAGGGAGCCCCTTTAGGCAGTGAGTGAGTGCCAGGAAGCCCCTTTAGGCAGTGAGTGAGTGCCAGGAAGCCCCTTTAGGCAGTGAGTGAGTGCCAGGAAGCCCCTTTAGGCAGTGAGTGAGTGCCAGGGAGCCCCTTTAGGCAGTGAGTGAGTGACAGGAAGCCCCTTTAGGCAGTGAGTGAGTGACAGGAAGCCCCTTTAGGCAGTGAGTGAGTGACAGGGAGCCCCTTTAGGCAGTGAGTGAGTGACAGGGAGCCCCTTTAGGCAGTGAGTGAGTGACAGGGAGCCCCTTTAGGGAGTGAGTGAGTGAGTGAGTGACAGGGAGGCCCTTTAGGGAGTGAGTGAGTGACAGGGAGGCCCTTTAGGGAGTGAGTGAGTGCCAGGGAGCCCCTTTAGTGAGTGAGTGCGTGCCAGGGAGCCCCTTTAGTGAGTGAGTGCGTGCCAGGGAGCCCCTTTAGTGAGTGAGTGCGTGCCAGGGAGCCCCTTTAGTGAGTGCGTGCCAGGGAGCCCCTTTAGGGAGTGGGTGCGTGCCAGGAAGCCCCTTTAGGGAGTGGGTGCGTGCCAGGGAGCCCCTTTAGGGAGTGGGTGCGTGCCAGGGGAGCCCCTTTAGGGAGTGAGTGAGTGCCAGGGGAGCCCCTTTAGGGAGTGAGTGAGTGCCAGGGGAGCCCCTTTAGGGAGTGAGTGAGTGCCAGGGGAGCCCCTTTAGGGAGTGAGTGAGTGCCAGGGAGCCCCTTTAGGGAGTGAGTGAGTGACAGGGAGCCCCTTTAGGGAGTGAGTGAGTGAGTGACAGGGAGCCCCTTTAGGGAGTGAGTGAGTGACAGGGAGCCCCTTTAGGGAGTGAGTGAGTGACAGGGAGGCCCTTTAGGGAGTGAGTGAGTGCCAGGGAGCCCGTTTAGGGAGTGAGTGAGTGCCAGGGAGCCCCTTTAGGGAGTGAGTGCGTGCCAGGGAGCCCCTTTAGGGAGTGAGTGAGTGACAGGGAGCCCCTTTAGGGAGTGAGTGAGTGACAGGGAGCCCCTTTAGGGAGTGAGTGAGTGACAGGGAGCCCCTTTAGGGAGTGAGTGAGTGACAGGGAGGCCCTTTAGGGAGTGAGTGAGTGCCAGGGAGCCCGTTTAGGGAGTGAGTGAGTGCCAGGGAGCCCCTTTAGGGAGTGAGTGCGTGCCAGGGAGCCCCTTTAGGGAGTGAGTGAGTGACAGGGAGCCCCTTTAGGGAGTGAGTGAGTGACAGGGAGCCCCTTTAGGGAGTGAGTGAGTGCCAGGGAGCCCCTTTAGTGAGTGAGTGAGTGAGTGAGTGAGTGAGTGAGTGACAGGGAGGCCCCCTCTCTAGCCGCTGCCGCTCCCCCCCCTACCTCTCAGCAGACCTCAGGATCAGCGGCGACCCGACCAGATGTACGAGCGGGCGCTGGACGCACCCGCTCGATATGCGGAAGTGATGTCACTTCCGCATATCAGTGCGGGCGCTGGGTCCTAGCGCCCGCACGATTGGTCGCCGGCTCGCCGCCTGATCCTGAGGTCTGAGACGCGGCGGCGGCGGCTGGAGGGAGCCGCTGACAGAGGGGGCAGCGGCGGCAGGGAGATCCGTGGCACCCCAGGAAAGATTGGGGGCACGTGCCCCCCTAAAACAGGGCTAGCGACGCCCCTGTTGTTCAGAGCAGCCAGGAGAGCTGCTCCAGTGTGACTCTCCACTTTGAGACAAGACATGTCTAAGATGGCGTGACACCGTCGTACCTGGCATGCAGCATAGGCCCTGGAGAGCTGGGGCTGTGTAGCTGGAGAGGAGATTGCAGCACCAGTAGAGTTGAACTGCCACTCAGCCGAGGAGGAGGAGGACAATAGCTAAGAGGATGTAGCAGGAGGAAAGTAGGTGGCAGGAGGCCTGCCTGCAAGCCGTGGAGGTGTCACAACTAGGTCCACTGCACAGCCACATACTCCCTGCTTGCCAGCGGTCACCAGGTTGACCCAATGGGCTGTGTAAGTAATTTACAAGCCCTGACCATGCTTGGCAGACCAGGCGTCCGTGGTCAGATGAACCCTTGACCCAACGCTGTGTGCCAGAGATGACACCACTTGCCTATCAACTTCATGGTACAGTTTGGGTATCACAGTTTTTGAGAAATAATTGCGGCCTGGTATCTTCCACTGCGGTGTCCCAATGGCCACAAATTTTCAGAAGGCCTCAGAGTCCACCAGCTGGTATGGTAACAGCTGGCGAGCTAACAGTTCTGCCAAGCCAGCAGTCAGATGCCGGGCAAGGGGGTGACTGGCAGACATTGGCTTCTTCCGTTTACAGATTTCCCTCATGGACACCTGGCTGCTGCTGTGTGCAGAGGAGCAGGAACCGCTCAAGGTGAGAGGCGGAGTGGAGGGGGGTGGCTGTGATTGTGAAGGTGCAAGGGAGAATGCGGCTGAAGATGATGCACCTGAAAGAGGAAGAGGAGAAGGAGGGTGGCTTTGCTTTTGTGTTCTGCTTTCCCTCAGGTGGTCTTCCCATTGCAGTTTGGGCCTTTTCTCCATGTGCCTTCGTAAGGCAGTTGTCCCTACGCGGCTGTTGGCCTTTCCACGGCTCAATTTTTGGCAGCAGAGATCAGATGGCATTGCTCTGATCTGAGGCAGACACACAAAAAAATGTCCACACCGCTGAGCCCAGGGGTGTGGGCACTATGGTGGCATCAGCAGCTGACGTTGAAGGGCATGTTGGCTGGCTGTCCATAGGTGGCTATACATGGCGCAGGACACTGCCACCAGCTGTTTCTGACAACGAGCTCCCCCTGCTTCTTTCAGCAACTCGTCTCCTCCTACTCCTCTCTCACTCCCCCTCTGAACTGTCCCCTTGGTCATCATGTCTATTAGGATCCCACGTGGCATCCATGGCAGTATCATCATCATAATCATCCTCCCCAGCTTCGCTAGCCTCAGACACCTCATAAACTGCACCAACAGCAGGTAATTTATCATCCTCCTCCTCACACCTTCCGTCCATAGTGTCGCCTATCTCAGACATATGAGATGGTGTTACTTGCTTAGCACCTTCATCTTGTTGTAACAATAATGGAATAATAAGAATGTGAATCAGTGAATTCCCTACCAAATAACTCCTGCGAAGTGTCAAATGCAGCTGATGTGGTGCTTGTAGTAGCGCTGGTGGCTGTGGAAGATGGGGTGTTCTCTGTTAAATAGTCAACCATGTCCTAACAATCTTGGGAGTTGATGGGATGTGCCTTCTTCAGAGCACTATACTTTGGGCCAGGGCCGCACGAAATCACGTCAGCATGACCTCGAACAGACCTGCCGGGTGGCCTGCCTCTGCCTGTTGTTTTGTCCTTATCGGGGGGGGGGGGGGGGGGAGGTATGCACTGACTGCCAGGTATAATACAATGTGCAGTCACAGATGCAGTGAAAGGTATGCAGTGACTGGTATTACAATACAATGTGCAGCTGTCACACAGGTGCAGTTAACAGGTATGCACAGACTGGTATATTACACAGCGTGCGGTCACACAGGTTCTGTGAACAATCATGCAATGACTAGTATTACAAATGTGCAGCTGTCACTCACACACACACACACACACACACACACACACACACACACACACACACACACACGTATCGTGAACAGGTGCAGTGGCTGGTATATAATATAACACTGTGTGTGCTCACATAAATAGGTGCACTGAACAGGTAGGTATGCAGTGATTGGTATTACAAATGTGCAGCTGTCTCACACACACACAGGTACTGTGAACAGGTGCAGTGACTGGTATATAATATAACACTGCGTGCGCTCACTTTGTTAGGTGCACTGAACAGGTATGCAGGGATTGGTATTACAAATGTGCAGCTGTCACACACACAAGTAGTCACTGAATGTGCTGGGCCTGGCAGTGGCACAGTAGGAATTACCAAGGGGCCAAGGTCCCACCAGCAGCTGCGACTGACTGACAGGGCTATATATGCAACATAAGTGTCTGTGGGACACACACAAAAAAATAAATAAAAATAGATCACAAGAACAACATTGGCTCTCAGAAGAGCTGTTGAGGATGTGGAGTGCTTTTTAGCAGTAAGTATCAGCAAGGAGCAAGCTAACAAGCCTAACACAAGAGCCTAACTAAGCTTTCCCTATGCCTATACAGCAGGTTCTCTCCCTTCTCTAATTACTGCATCCACACAAGTGAGTGAAAAGGCTGATGCTGCCTGCCTTTTATAAGGGGGGGGGGGGGGGAACTTCAGGAGGGAGTGTAGCCTGATTGGCTACCCTGTGTCTGCTGACTGTGATGTAGAGGGTCAAAGTTGACCCTAATGATGTAGTATAGGGGGCGGGTCGAACTCTCATATAGTTCGCGGTTCACCGTGAACATGAACCACTGAAGATCGCACAAATAACTTTGCGTGCAAACCGTTCGGGCAATCTCTATAGGGCTGGGGCCCACTAAGGGCCCATTCACACTTAAGCGATTAGCGGGTGATTCCTGCTAATCAATAAAGCGATAGAGCTTTTTAAAGCACTAGGGCTATATTACCCTATGGCAGTAATTACACTGCCGCGATTGGCACAGATCGTGGGTGTTTTTTCGATTAGCGCCAATTGCAAACGGGTTACCTACAGCATTTTCACAGTGATTCAGAAGCGATCACGGTACAGTGCTTATAAAGCGCTGGCCGCGATCGCTTCAGTGATTTTTACTGCTCTAATCATGGTAAAATCACTTGAGCAAAACTCTAGCAGTTAGCGCTAGAGATTTGCAATTTTAGATGTGAACAGGGCCTTAGGGCGCTTTGCGGAATCACAAACCAATCATTCACTGACCAATTTTACCACCTCCAAGTAGTAAGAAAGCTTACCTACACAATTTATTAATTGTATTCAAGATCTCTTGACCATCATACTACATCAAGGTGGTAAAACTGGTCAGTGATTGGCCAATCATAATTGAAAGTGTATACTAGGCTTTAGGGACATTTTCCATGAGCAGTTAATAGGCAGTGAAAAGACTCTCAAACTCTCAAAACTGCTTCCTGCTACCTGGAAACTGCTCACAGCCTGGTAACTGCTTGCTGAGCACACAGTTCAACTGTCCATGGAAATGGGCCCTTGTCCTAGCCCCTTACACTATTCTTTGACTAAAGCCTAATGCTACATAAAAGTCTTTGGAAAAGGCAAGATCACAGACCAATTTTACCCCATTCCATGTAGTATGAGAGCCATACTCTACACAGTCTATTCCAGTGATGGCTAACCTTGGCACTCCAGCTGTGACAAAACTAAAAATACCATCATGCCTCTGCCTCCCCGAGTTATGCTTAGAGCTGTCAGAGTATTGCAATGACTCATGGGACTTGTGGTTCCACCACAGCTGGAGTGCCAAGGTTAGCCATCACTGGTCTATTCTATTGAACTGAACTCCCCATCTGATAAAAATCTTTGCAAGATGCTGCACACAAAGGTGCTGTACACATGCAACAGATCAGTATCTGCAAAAGATCAGTCCCTGCAAAAAATCCGTTCTTGCAAATTGCATTCATGGTCTATGAGATCTGCAGATGTCATACACACAATCATCTGCAGATCTGAAGATCCATCCTGGTGGATCTGATGCTGAAGACCCCTCCCCTGGGGACAATTATCCTGGATGTGGTGTCTGCATGGTGACTAGACAGCAAGGTCATGAATGTGAGGAGCTATTGACTTGTGTGACATCACAAATGTTCTCTCAGTCGGCATAGTGAATGGGTGGCATCAGAGAACACACAAGAACCCTTCCATAAGCAACCTGTTCATAGTAAAAACCATGACCTATTTCTTCAGTGAAAACGTGCAGTCTGGATAGTGTTTATCAGAACACATGCAAAGAATGGTACGGCAAAGGTGAAGCTGTTCCCCAGACCATCTGTTCAATGAAATAAAGGTTTTTAATCCTGTTCATGCAAGAACAGGGGGCAAAGCGCAAAGAGAGAAGGTAGGACAGCAAAGCTGAAGGGCCACCGAGGTTAGGGGGGCACTGAAGAATCCCCAGGTATGCTTTAAAGTTTGGTAAAAAGCTCACTGGTGCTTTTGTACCAACTTCCATATAATACAGGGTGCACATAAGCCAATCCGCAGGCAATCCTTTTGTTTAGTTGATCATGATGGGTCGGAAAAGCAAAGACACCGTACAACTCATCCTTTGTTCCCAACAAGTTCACCGCATGTTCTTGTATATGTTACGGCCAGAACCCAATGTCTGGCCACTTCGGGTTCTGGCCGGGCAAAACTAGAAGTGGCCGACTCACTGCGGCCAATGTGAGACATGAAGGCCAACTTACTGTTTCAATGTGAGAAATAAAGCCGGCTCCTGACCTCTGGCTCCTCCCCCTGCCGCAGTCCTATTCAGCTCTGGCAGCGGGGGACAGACACGCGTCCCCCCAGAGTCATTTGTTGCAGCAGGGAATCCTACCATTCGCTCCTGCAGAGCGGGTGGTGGAAGAAGCAATGTCTGCAGCGTTCCCACTCTGCTTCCCTGCCGCGATGAACGACTCTGGAGGGGACGCGTGTGTCCCACGGCTGCAAGAGCTGAGTAGAAGGTGGGCAGAGGGAGGAGCTTCAATTCTCACACTGACAACATAATTTGGCTGCAATCTTAGTTCATTTCTCACATTGGCTGCAGTGAGACGGCCACTTCTAGTTTTGCCCGGGCAGAACAGGAAGTGGTCATACTTCGGGTTCTGGCCGTAACATACTCACTGATCTGTGGGCCACACAAATATCCAGTGCACCGTATGTGGAACTGATTGATTTTACTAACACGTGTTGCAAAGCGACTCGTTTATTGATCATTTCCAATTGGTCTGCAGCAGAAATCACTTCCAGTCAGCAGACAGTATGATGATTTTGATTGGATTGTTAGTTGATCTGGAGTCAGTGTATGAGCTGTTACGTTTCCTGCCTTTCATAGAATGTACTGTCCAGAGTCCCTCAACTCTTACCCGGCCCTCTAGAGCGACCACAATAAAAATTCATCATAGCCGTGGCCTCGTCCCTGGCAGCTCATTTTCATTTTGCCTCCGAACTCCCAGAGCTGCTCACGCCATGATGTAATTGTGAAGTGTAAACCAACCCAATTAGTCGGGTACTTTATCATATTCAATCCCTGCAGGCTTCACTCATTGCTGTCACGCTGCCCCGTTCTAACCTCCCCATTAGAAAACGATTGGACATCTTTATTTTGCTATGGAGTGACAAGACCCAGGGGGCCGTTCCTGCCCTCCTCCTTACACCCCGGAGAGCGTTCTCCGTGCACCGAACATAATAGACTCCGGAGAATGGACAAGCGTCACATTCTTCACACATCTGTGCTGCAAATTAATAATGAGTGGAGGAAGGGGGAGCCGCATTCAGCGCAGGATAGACAGGATGGTCTACGGGAAATCACAGCTTATTTTTCAGACTTCGGTTAAAGCCAAACTCTAGGGACATATCTAGAGAGATTCTAGACTATGTGATATCTCAGTAAGCTAAGTGCAATGGCCTCGTTTCCATCTATGCGCTTCTGTCCACTTTTCAGCAACATGTATCAATCTGTATCATTGATGTGCTGATAAAAAGCGGACAGAAGCGGATAGAAGCGCACTAAGTGGAAACAAGGCCTTGGCTTTCTACATGCGTTAGGTACAATTCGGTTGAGTTGGGTGATAACGGCCGCTTCCACTGAGAATCTAGCATGTGTACAGTGGCCCCAGATCCCCCCAGAAGATCGACTCGGCTGAGTGCTGGCTGAGAGAATTTCTCTCCCCCCTCACCCCACCTGCTCTGAAATGCCCTTCTGCCCCACAACTGTATAGCAATAAAACGCATCACTAGCCTATCGAGTATTGAGTCTCCAGACCTTGCCAGGCAACAATACTCATACATGTGTAAGCTACCTTAGGTAAGCACAGAGTTTATGCTGAATCCACTTACCTCTGTGTGTTGTCTGTTACTGTCCCCGTTACCCCCAGTTACCATAATTGCTCCTTGTAAAATTTGACTCACCCACTGTTCTGCCCTCTTCTTTCTATGCCTTTCCCCTTCTATTGTGCCCTCTGCTTTCTATGCCTTTCACCTTCTCTTGTGCCCTCTGCTTTCTATGCCTTTCACCTTCTCTTGTGCCCCCTGCTTTCTATCCCTTTCACCTCCCCTTGTGCCCTCTGCTTTCCATGCCTTTCACCTTCTCTTGTGCCCCCTTCTTTCTATCCCTTTCACCTCCCCTTGTGCCCTCTGCTTTCTATGCCTTTCACCTTCTCTTGTGCCCCCTGCTTTCTATTCCTTTCACCTCCCCTTGTGTCATCTGCTTTCTATGCCTTTCACCTCCCCTTGTACCCCCTGCTTTCTATCTCTTTCACCTTCTCTTGTGCCCCCTGCTTTCTATTCCTTTCACCTCCCCTTGTGTCATCTGCTTTCTATGCCTTTCACCTCCCCTTGTACCCCCTGCTTTCTATCTCTTTCACGCGTACGTTAAAAAAGGGCGCCGGGAAAAAAGGGCGCAGGGTTTTAAAAGATAATCATGAATAACGTTTAAAAAAAATTGTGTTATATTTCGTGTAAAAATAATGTTTTATAAAGTTATAAATCATTAAATAATGTGTATAAAATCGGCAATTTTAAAAACGTTAATCTTTCCTGTTTAAAAATTGAAATTTATAATAACGTTTTATAAAACATTAATAAGAATTTAACTAAAGCTATACCTAACCCTACTCTCACACAGAACCCTCCCTGTACCTATCCCTAACCCCTAGACCCCCCTGTTGGTGCCTAACCCTAAGACCCCCCTGTTGGTGCCTAACCCTAAGACCCCCCTGTTGGTGCCTAACCCTAAGACCCCCCTGTTGGTGCCTAACCCTAAGACCCCCCTGTTGGTGCCTAACCCTAAGACCCCCCTGTTGGTGCCTAAACCTAAGACCCCCCTGTTGGTGCCTAAACCTAAGACCCCCCTGTTGGTGCCTAAACCTAAGACCCCCCTGTGATAAGCATTAATAACGTTTTAAAAAAATATGGTGCGGTTTTTCGTTTAAAAATGCAAAAAAAAAAAATTAAAAAAAATTGTACGGTTTTTCGTTTAAAAGTAATGTTTTAAAAATTATAAATCATTAAATAATGTGTAATCATGAGAAACAGTTATAAAACATTAAAAGTCTCCGGGCGCCGCTTTTAAAACGTTATTTTTCTCCGGCGCCCTTTTTTCCTGTTGGGTGCCGATTTAAACGATATTTATTATGGGAGTGAATGGCGGCGCCCTTTTTGTCCACCTGCTTCATGCGCCCAAATTTCCTGCTTCCCTCTTTCACCTCCCCTTGTGCCCCCTGCTTTCTATTTCTTTTACCTCCCTTTGTGCCCTCTGCTTTCTATCCCTTTCACCACCCCTTGTGCCCCCTTCTTTCTATCCCTTTCACCTCCTCTTGTGCCCCCCCCCTGCTTTCTATCCCTTTCACCTCCTCTTGTGCCTTCTGCTTTCTATCCCTTTCACCGCCCCTTGTGCCCTCTATTCCTTTCACCTCCCCTTGTGCCCTCTGCCCTCTATCCCTTTCACCTCCTCTTGTGTCCTTTGCTTTCTATCACTTTCAACTCTTCCTCTGCCCTCTGCTGCACCACGTTTTCATAAAAATAAAATTTCATCTGTGTAAAACTGGCACAATTGTTTCCATGATAACTGTGGTGCCGCTGCAATCAGCAAACTGCGTGCAATCAGAAAATTGGATCTAAAATTGCAAAAGGGCCCTTCAGTGTAAAGGGACCCTTTGTGATGCAATAAAATGATAAAATACCCTCCTACCTTCTGCTGTAAACTCTCCCTGGGACCCACCCAAACCACCCCCCCCCCCCCCCCCGCCCCCGCCCAACTGTTTTTAATCCACATGCTCCTCCTCGGCCTTGTAGTGTCCCCCAGAAGCCTAATAATAAACACCACAATGTTTCCCTATTGTTTTGCATTGCTTACAGTATGAAAGCTTCATTGCCGTACTTCTGCGTTGTGCGTTACTGTCATCGTAGCTTGAAATATAAAAATGCGAGAATAAAAAGAGATACGGTACGTACATTGTATATATACAATGTTTCCCCATTAAAGGACAACTGAAGTAATAGAGGCTGCCATATTTATTTCCTTTTAAGCAATGCCAGTTGCCTGGCTGTCCTGCTGATCCTGTGCCTCTATTACTTTTAGCCATCGACCCTGAACAAGCATATGCAGCATATCAGGTGTTTCTGACAAGATTAGCTGCATGCTTGTTTCTGGTGTTATTCACACACTGCTGCACCCAAATAGACCAGCAGGGTTGCCAGGCAACTGGTATTGTTTAAAAGGAAATAAAAATGGCAGCCTCCATATTCTTCTCACTTCATTTGTCATTTAACTTCAATAGTGTTTGAATTAAAAATCCTCTGAATTCAGATTATTTTGACCTGTCTGCTGGGGAATCTAACAGAGGTCTATTCAAGCACCACTATTTATAACTACACTTACCCTTTAATCCACTCATTAACCTCACACAGCTTTGTCTTAGCTCTCTCCTCACACTGCACATAGCTGGAATCACAGAGATGTGTAACATGACAGTCATGTTGTAATAACACATAATGAATTTTACAATTAAATCCAAAAACTCTTCGCGCACACACACAAGTGTTCATAATCTCCGCTAGGAAACAAATAACAGGATACAAGTCCCGTGTATGAGGAGAAACTGATGACACATCCAGCCTCTGGCGAATGAGGAGGGGCGCCGGCTACATAAATTTACTTGTAGGGGAAAATAAATCCAGATCTATTGGACAAAATCCAATCGCTGCACAAACTGCTGACTCTGGCCTTTCGGTAAACGAGGGAAAGAAAGCGCGCAGGTTTACAGTCCCTGTGGAGGTAATGATCATTATTACTACATAAAGGGGTCTTTCTTCAACACGCCATTATTGTAGGCAAAGGAGAAGCTGTGAGTCCCCACTGCGGCAAAGGTTTCATTAAAGCAGGGCTCCGGACTAGGGGGAAATGTAAAAATAATATTCAATCAAAGGTAAGAAATAACCTGAGAATCCTTAAAGCCAAGCTCCAGCCGATGGTAATATGGTAAGGATTTGCAAGCAGGGCGTCCTATGCTACCTACTGTATATCAAAAGATGCTCAAGCTACTAAAATATAAATAAATGTGAAATTTTTATAACTATACAAAAAATACAATTAACAGCAGTCTTTGTGGCAAAGGCTTCTGTCTGCTTGGGTCAGAATGATCATGCTGGTCACGGTGCAAGAGGACACAGATCAGACAAAACTTTCTGAGATGATCACAGCCTTGCGCTCTGGGAGTCTGCACTGGGGGAAATAATGGCAAGGGGGCTCCTGACTAAAACTTTAATGTAATACTGTAGGAGGGAAAGTGAGTACCTAAGTACCCAAATGATGCAGAGGCTTCCCTTCTCCCACTCCTCCTCGCCGTTCCTCCGCTGTCCCCTCCACAAAACCACTTGGCGACTTGGCTTGTGCATTCACAGTGGCGCGGACCTGTTCGGGCTCTGGTGGAAAAAGCCTATTCAGGTCGTGCAGTGCAGACATGCATCGGTGATCCTTGTGGCTGAGTTTTGGGGACAATCCCCTCCTGAGGTAAGTATCTGAACCCCCCAACCCTCCGAGGTGATTAAAAAACAAAAATCTACTTACCTGGCTTGGAATTCCTCCAACCCCTTGCAGCCGTCCTGTTCCCTCGCCGCAGCTCCAGTGGCTCCCAGTCCCCTCCGGTGCAGATGTCGACTTCGCCAGGACGGCATCTGCTGCGCTTTAGCGTTTGGCATCTGCTGCGCTTTAGTGTTTAGCGAGTCGCACTGACGTCATCCGGACTGTACTGTGCAGGCGCGGTATACAGTCCGGATGACGTCATCGCGACTTTGTGAGCCACATGCTGGAGCGCAGTAGACATCTTGCATTGAAGGGGACCCCGGGCTACGAAACCCCAGGTAAGTATATTTTTGTTTTTTTAATTACCTCGGACCTTCCCTTTAAGGCCCCTTTTTTCCTTGCATTGGAAATCTGCATTGTGCTACCATATTTTACCACAGGATAACACAACGGCAATGTGGCCCAGCATCCTTACCGCATTGTGTTGCGCCAGAAGTGCCAAATCGGCCACCACAAAATTAAGAACACTTTACCGTTGGACTTCCGCAGTGCAGTGGTGGCACTGTAGCGCGTATGCTTGGAACGACAGGTATACTAAGGAGATACTGCACTCCACTGAAAAGAAAGCGTCATATGCTAATCACTTGGCGCCTGATGCTTGCTTTTCAGTGGAGCGCAGACGCTAGGATGGAGGAGGCAGGTGAGTGTGCGTACCTCTGCCCGTCATTATGCGCCGAGCAGAAGTGAAAGATAATGCAGGTTAAAGGTCAGCCAAGTCACCAGGACATCGGGAGGAATAGGAGAATACCTGTGGCTGACGGTGGGGAATGACAGAAGCGGTAAGTATCTAATCTTCTCTCCCTACCCAGTGCAGGTTTCATTTTACCAGAGCCTTTTGGCTTCTGGTAATCTTTAATAATAGCGTGTAACTGTGCAGAGGACATTACAGTGAAAGCTCCTCTTGTCTAGGAGGGGAGCATGATGGGAATGCATCAGTGATCTTGTACAGCGCTATGGAATATGTTACAACTACATTATATCATTAAATAGAATTAATTCAGATATCACTCACACTAAGGCCTCGTTCCCATTGCGTTCCGTTCGTGTGTCCGTCCACATTGGGCTTTTTTAGAGGCGTTTTTTTTTCCTCTCCCGTTGCTTGGGTGGATGATGCGATTTTGTTAAAAGTGCTTCGCTTTTCCCGAGCGTTTTTTTAATTCACTCCCTGATGCAAGTCAGGAAGTTAAATCTTTGAGCGTTTTGCGTGTTTCCTATACCTTCCATTGAGGCGGAATCGCTTCAAAAATGGCCCATGCAACGCTTATCTGAGCGGATTGGAATTGATCCGCTCAGATGTGAACTTTGTTATAGACAATCATTGCACAAGTGCTTTCAGGGCGATTTTGAAAATCGCCAGCGCTTAAAAAATCTCAAAAACGTCCCTAGTGTTAACGAGCCCTCACAAACAGAAAGTAATGGAAAGAAATGACACCAGCTGGTATTTATAACATTTTATAACATTTCCACATTCCTCACTAGTTTCCAGATACCAACCCAACCACAGTATCAGATCTGCACATGACCTTCTATTGTCCTCCTTTAGAATCACCTCCTCGCATTCACATATACAAGATTTTGCAGGTGCTCCATCCCGCCTCTAGAATCCTTTGCCACAACACATCAGTCACTCCCCAACCTTTGATATTTTTAAACGTGCCCTCAAAACTCACTTTTTCCATCAAGCATATCCTCTAACTTAGGCCACTTCACCTTTTGACCTCTGGCCAAGTTGTACTTTCTACCAGATAATCTAAAACAAACTGCCTGTAGGTATGAATATTGTATACTACCCCACCTCTTGTTCCCCCCCCCCCCCATCCCTTTACATTGTAAGCTTGCAAGGGCAGGGCTCTTTCACCCTTTTGTGTTTTGGATTATGTTACACATTTATTCATATTAATTCTGTCACTGTTATTATCGATTCTGTACTTTATACTAATTCTGTATTTTGATAAGCGAAAGTAGATTCAAAAAGCGCTGGGCACCAAGACGTCTGCTACCAGTGACTTTATTAGGACAGGGACAGGTACAAGGTTATGCAAAGGGAGGGGTAGGTCTAACTGAGTGCCAGCCACCTCTGTACCTCTTCTACTATGAATGAATGAATGATTCTGTATTTTGTACCAACTCTGTATTTTGTATATTGGTGTATATCATTGTCTGTATTATATTGTACCCCATGTTTTCTTACTTTTTACAGCGCCACAGAATTTTGTTAGCACTTTATAAATCAATAATAATAATAAAGATTCCTTTGTTATGCTAATCAGCAGTGCCCATTTAAATGTTAAAATTAAAATTTCTTAATGGAAATATTACCATATTCTTCAGCGTATAAGACGCACTTTTTCTCCCCCCAAAATGTGGAGAAAAAGTCCCTGCATCTTATAGGCTAAATACAGGGTGTCTTCCTCCAGTGGCCCTGCTGGTCTCCTCTGCTCCCTGTGTGTAAAAACAATTAGCATCAGCGTGGCTCACGTCATCCAGCAATTCTCTCCTGCAAGGCTCCCCTAGTAACAGCTTCTGATGATGACATGATCAGCAGAAGCTGGCACTAGAGGAGCAGCACCAGAGATGAGAGGTCTGCACCCGCCACTGTATGAAGTGAGACACGCTGCAGCTATGGAAGCAGACAATGGGTTAACATCCTGTGTTTACATATTAGCTGTGTCTGCCAAATTTTTGTTCTGACACAGCTGAGAGATCAAATTACACCTGTGATTACTTGCAGATGGGAAGGGGATATTAGAAAGGCTCTTCTACCGAAAAACACACAGGGAGCGTTTCTCTCTGTTTTCCTTGTGTCCTGCTCAGGTCCACTTTAACTGCAGTCAGATACCTGACCAGTCGTTCATTTCATCAGATATCCTTCGATTTTACTTGACTACAGTGCATTGGGAGGATAATGATGATAAATAAGTAGATGTGAGCGGCCCTGAGCTCCACCGGGACAGCCGCTGTACTGGCTAACAGGATTAATAACAATCTATAATTAATAAAGGCAGCCTCAGCTTCAAGTAATACCTGCATCTGTGTGTGTTCCGTGGCAGCCCCTAACAAGAAACGGTTTCATTGGGTATTAAATGAGACCTAAAATGAACTTGATTGGGCATTGAGATTTTACATTTCAAAAGATTCATGCCTCAAAAACACATCAATCAAAACAATTAGCTGCAAAAGTTGGAATACACTTCATATAGTATACTCTTTTTCAACCACTATCGTCATCCTTAGTGTGTATTCTATACAGCTACCTCAATGTGTCACCCACCCAGAGATCCACAGTGCCATATCACCTCCACTGAGCACAGTGTGCGCCTACTTTCCCCGCCCACAGGAAGGTTTGTTACATAGTTTGGTTGAAAAAAGACATTTGTCCAATAGGTCCAACCAAAAAAATAATAATAAATGAATAGGCATTAGGTACCTTTCTCTCCTGCACCCTTAAATATCTCATTTGATCCAGGAAAAGCAGGGCTGTGGGGTCGGCACTATAATCTCCAACTCTCACTCCAGATACCTAAAATGGCTCAGACTCAGACTCTTTGACTCCGACTCCTATAGGTCCGTACACACGCCGGACTGGAGGCAACGACGGGTCCGTCGTCACCTCCCGCTGGGTGGGCGTTCCAACGATAGTCCTGCGTGTGTACGCACTGTCGGCGGACTGATACGGCTGTTTCTGAGCGATCCGCCGGGCGGATCGCTCAGAAACAGCCGTATCAGTCCGCCGACAGTGCGTACACACGCTGGACTGTCGTTGGAACGCCCACCCAGCGGAAGGTGACGACGGACCCGTCGTTGCCTCCAGTCCGGCGTGTGTACGGACCTTTAGTCTAATACTTACCAGGGTTGTGGATTTTGTAAAGAAAAATCATCCGACTCCCGACACTGACGCCTCAGTTTATGAAACCACTGACTCCTACTCCAGGTACCCAAAATTGCTCCGACCCCCTCGACCCCGACTCTAACTCCGACTCCACAGCCCTCAAAAAAACCCTTCAAAGGTTTGGGCCAATTAATTTTTAAGGGGGAAAAAATCCTTTCCGACTCCAGGTGGCACTCAGATAAAATCCAATGATCAACTCTGCTAGGAATTAACTAGTGATTATAGCCGTCCTTCAATGCAAGGAAAGCACTGATATAGAATCTGTCATAACTACCGGTACTTCCTGTTGTAAAATATTACTGTAAAGAACCCCTTCCTAAATAGATGACAAAACCTTTTTTCCTCCATACACAAATGATGTCCTTTATACAAGCCTGGGGGCAAAAAGCTTATCTGCCAAGTTTTTGTATTCCCATCTGATGTATTTATACATGCCAATCAGGTTACCCCTTAGCTGACTTTTTTTCCCCCAAGTTAAATAAACCCAGTTTGTCCAACCTTGGATCATGGTGATTGGTGAGACCTTCTATCCACCTGATTAATGTAGATGCCCTTCTTTGTACCTGTTCTAGTATGGTAATGTCCTTCCTATAGTGCGGTGCCCAACACTGTATCCAATATGCCAGATGTGACCTTACAAGAGATTTACACAGAAGGAGTAGTACACTAGCATCTTGTGATTTTATTTCCCGTTTCATGCACCAAAGAACGTTATTTGCTTTAGCTGCTGCTACTTGGCATTACATATGGGTGTTTCACTTGTTGTCAACCAATATTCCCAAGTCATTCTCCAAGTCTGAGGTTCCCAGCTGCAAGCCATGTATTTTATATGTTGCTCTAACATTGGCACGTTCAAGGTGCATGACCTTACATTTACCTACATTAAATTTCATCTACCATCTGTCTGCCCATATAGCCATGCTGTCGAGATCCTGTTGTAATAATTTGTATCATATGCACCATCTTATCTCATGCCCCGTACCACATTTCTGTACAGCACTTGGCTCCAAACTGTGACTCAAAGGATCAAGTTTTTTCCCTGTGGGTGACTTTCTTCGTATCTTCGTATATCTGAGCCTTTAGTAGTTATTATTTTACAACTTTGCATCTCTAAATCTCAATTTCTGCTAAAATCTGATCACGAACCAGTTAGAGTGCTGCTCCAAACTAGCGTGGTGCTGATTGATGTACAAGGCTATGTAGCTGTTTATCCTCTGCTCCCTCCTCCATGTGAAATTGAGAAGATTGACTGCCATGCCCCACCACAGCTCCAATTAATAAATAGTATGAGAATGATCAGGAGTTTATTTAGCAGCTTGGGGGAGTCAATACATCACCAGCAGATTGGACCAAGGTGATTGAATGTGCTGGAAATGTCAGGTAAATATTGACTAGTGGATGGTGGCCTTCAGTAGAGTGACAGAGATAAAAATAATAGAATACACCATTAAAGTCAATGTAATGGCTGGGTTCTGCCTGGAAGAACCTGATTATACTTTTACAGATGGAGGTATAAAACCACCACTGAAAGATCATTTTAACTTACAGAAGATATAAAGCCTGTTTACAGCAATCTTTTAATGTATAAAAATTATAAACCGGGAGGAAGGGTATGATATTCAAAAATGTATTACAACAATTGATATACCGTATTTGCCACTGTACAAGACGACTCAGAATATAAGACACTCCTAGGTTTAGAGCAGGGGAGCCTGATCCACCAGACCGTACAGGCGGTCACCTGGAGCGGCCACCCCCCGCCAGATAGTGTGTTTTCCCAGTGGTGACCTGTCTTGCAGCATCTGATAGATGCAGCGCCAGTTCATCGGCCGCACCACAGCTCACCTCCAGCCTGCGGAGTCTGTGGGTTCTGCCAGGAAGAGCAGGGCTATGGGAAAATGGCTTCTAAAGCCCTGCACTAGAGACTACTTGTGTCTCAAGTGCAGGGCTTTGGGCACCATTTTCCCATAGCCCTGCTCTTCCTGGCAGCGCGGGAGTTTTGCAACAGGACTTGCTGCACTGACGATCATCGGGGAGCTACGCCTGGAGACCTGGAGAGGAGTCTTCTGTCAGGTGAGTAAATGTTTTTCTTTGCAGGGGACTCACTAGCACCAGGGCGCTTTGGGGGCACTAATGGAGGAGGAAGACAAAAAAAGAGGAGCCTACAAGCTTAATTTTCTACTGAAATGTTGCCACAATAAGTGTATTTTCTGGTGAAACACTGCCACATTACTCGCACTGCCACATTACTCGCACTACGATTATTTTCTGTTGAAACGCTGACGCATTATGATTGTTTTCTGATGAAACACTGCCACAATATGTGTATTTTCTGGTGAAACACTGCTGCATTACCATTGTTTTCTGGTGAAACGATGGCGCATTACGTGTATTTTCCGGTGAAACGCTACCGCATTACGATTATTTTCTGGTGAAACGCTGCTGCAATACATATATTTTCTGGTGAAACGCTGCCGCAATACGTGTATTTTCTGGTGAAATGCTGCTGCATTACGATTATTTTCTGGTGAAACGCTGACTCAATAAGTGTATTTTCTGGTGAACTGCTGCCACATTACGATTTTTTTCTGGTGAAACACTGCTGCAATGTGTGAATTTTCTGGTGAAGTGCTGCTGGATTACGATTATTTTCTGGTGAAGCGCTACCATAATAAATGTATTTTCTGGTGAAACGCTATTGCAATAGGTGTATTTTCTGGTAAAACACTGCCGCAGTAAGTCTATTTTCTGGTGAAACGCTGCTGCATTATGATTATTTTCTGGTGAAGCGCTGCCACAATATGTGTATTTTCTGGTGAAATGCTGCAGCAATAAGTGTATTTTCTGTTAAAACGCTGCCACATTATGATTATTTTCTGGCAAGACGCTGCCGCATTACGATTATTTTCTGGTGAAACGCTGCAGAATTATGATTATTTTATGGGGAGGTGTGCAGGGGTGCCACAAGTTTTCTCGCCTGGAGTAACAAAATGGCTAGAGACGCCCCTGGTTTAGAGGGCAGACACCAGGGAAAAAATATATATATATTAAACCTGGTAAGTCCATGTTTCAGGAGCGTCTTGTAGATGTTCTCCCCCAACTGATGTCCTCCTGTGTTCTCCTGTGTCCCCTTCTATCCACAGTGAGTCCCCTTCTGTCCTCAGTGAGTCCCCAGTGTGTCCCCTTCTGTGTCCAGTGTATCCCTTTCTGTCCCCCATTCTGTTCCCAGTTTGTGCACTTCTGTTCCCCCCTTCTGTCCCCAGTGTTTGTTCCCAGTGTGTCCCCTGCTCCCCATATGTCTCCGCTCCCCTGCCCCCACCGTGTCTCCTACTCCCCCTTGTATGATTAGCAGTGTAGCGGCAGCGTGTCTCACCTAATCCATTGCTCCTGCGGGAATCGCAGACCTCTCCTGTCCTGCATGGCTTCCCCTAGTGACGGCTTCTGCTGAAGACATAATCTGCATAAGTCGTCACTAGAGGAGCTGTGCAGGAGAGAAGAGGTCTGCGATCCCTGCAAACACCATGGTTTGGGTGAGACATGCCGCCACTACACTGCTAATTATACATAGGGAGCAGGAGACACGTGGGGGGAGGAGGGGGGGTAGAGCGGGCACACAGGGTGAGACAGAGACACACGGGGGGACAATTGCAGGGAGTCCTCGACATGACGGCAGGTCAGAGGTTCTTATCGGCGGACGTTCGTAAGTCGGGGATTCCTTGCATTTGCCGTTTGAGGTGAAGGGACTTTTTCTCCCCATTTTGTGGAGAGGAAAAGTGCGTCTTATACAGCAGCAAATATGGTAATTGGGTAAATGTTTTGAAATTATTTACAAAACAGAAATTTGCCTTCTTGAAGCAAAGTATTTGCGATTTTTCGGGTTAGGGTGAGTTTATGAAGTGTGCCCCAGTGCATCACTGCTGAATATGCAAATTGCCCCTTTGTTGTCCCTGAAAACTAACCATGCAATGATGTGTCAGCTTGTTAATTTTACACACTCCTAGGAGTTCTGTTTTACCATGAGCTTGCTGGGCAATTTTTTTAACTCTTAAAGGACCACTATCGCAAAAAAAGTAGGCAGTTAAGATCTGACAGAACAGGTTTTGGGCCAGTCCATCTCCTCATGATGGGGGATTCTCAGGGTTTTCTTTGTTTTCAACAGCATTTCCTGAACAGCAGTTGCAAAGTCAACTGACAAAATCGCATGTAAGGGAGTAGGGAGGCTGGCTGGTATCTTACAATTTTGGCAGTTAAACTGCTGTTCAGGAAATGCTGTTGAAAACAAAGAAAACCCTGAGAATCCCCTACGAGGAGATGGACTGGCCCAAAACCTGTTGGTTCTGTCAGATTTTAACTGCCTACTTTTTTCGCGATAGTGGTCCTTTAAGAATGCTTTTTCTGAATGCTACAGGGATGCACCAAATTCAGCATTCAGCCAAAATCTAGCTCAGGGTAGTACCATTGCTCATCCCAGCAGAGGAGGAACAAGGGAGGAATAAAAGGTTTAATAGCCTCATTCATTCTAAGCTGGTTCTCCTGACTTCAAAGCCTTTCAGGATTTCCAAGCTTTGACTTTTGTCCTCAGAGGGAAGTGTCGCAGAATACATACAAAAAGGCCCTAATTGATTGCTGATCCTGTAGTGACAGGCTGAGGATGCACTGTCTGAGAGGGCACTTATCCCTCACAATGCTACAGAGTCTAATGGGACCTTCACAATAAGAGGTATAAGGTGTTTATGTCCACATCATATAACCAAACCTACCCAAACAGAAACAAAAACACAACCACAGAACTGTTACTAAAATTAGCAATGACTATAGGTCCATACCCACGGCAAGATATTGTCTGTCATTTTGACAAACGTTCATTCATTTTGCATGATATTGTGTAACTGTCTTTAAAAATACATTCAAGATCGGTGACGAACAATCATTTGTTTTGAAAGGCTGTCATGACGCATCACATTGGAAACGTCCATTCAGATATTTGCTAAAGCCAATGGACTTCAGCAAAAATATTGTTTGCACAAAATTTTTGTTCCATCGTTTGCGTCCCGCTGAATGCAATGTTGAAAGATAGATTGGGGAACAATCGTTCATCGGAGGATTAAAAGGGCAGGGCTGTCCCACCCTTTTGTATCTGGGAATTCTCTATACATTTTGCATCATGTTAAATTTGTCACTGACACTTTGTCTACCAGTTCTGCATTATGTACCGATGTCTATATTTTGTGTATACCATTGTCTGTATTATGATGTACCCCATGTTTTGTTTTGTACTCTGTACAGCACCATGGAGTATATTGGTGCTTTATTAATCAATAATAGTAATAAGGCCTCATTCACACCTAAAAATGCAAACGCAAGCGTTTTGCGTGCTTCCCCCCCCCCCCCCCTCCTGGCGCTCCACTGCGTACTGCATTTCTGGTAAAAGCACTTTTCGACGCGCTTTTCCTTAGCGGTTTTGTAATTCACTCTTTAGCGCAAGTAAGGAAGTGAACTCTTTGACCCGGAAAAGAATAAATACATTGGCTTCAATTCACTAAGCTTAACTCCTGTCTTTAATAACTCTTCTGAGCTGTTTACAGTTAGCAATTATATCACCATGGTGATAACTGTAAAACAGCTCAGAAGAGTTATTAAAGGCCCGATCAGCTCTCGATCGATAAAGCGCTTGATTTTGCACACTTATCATTAGAAAATCAAACGTTTTATCGATCGGGTGCACTTTGGACATGTACACGCGATGCAACTTCCCGTTCAATCACCCATCGATCGGGCGGGAAATTGTATCGTGTGTACCCAACATTAGATTGTAAGCTTATTTGGCAGGCCCTTCCTCCCTGTGTGCTCTTCTCCGCCACCGTATGGACTCAGTAACTCATCTGTTTTATTTATTCCTATGTTGTTACCTCACTATTTTGTGTACCATTGTTGAACGCCATAAAGTCCATGTAACATTATTTCATGTTGTAATGCCTCCCCTATCTTGTACAGTGCTACGTAATATGTAAGCGATTTATAAATAAAGTTTATTAATAACAATTAAGTATGTTTGTTTTCTGTATTGTTTATCCAATCCAACAGAGTTTATAAAATGTCTGTGTGGAAGGGTGCTAAGTCCTCTCCAGTGCTCCAGGATCCCCTCTTCCAGTGGTGTAGCTAAGGAGCTGTGGGCCCCGATCCAAGTTTTACAATGGGGCCCCCCAAGCACTCTATACATTGCAATTGATACGGCACACCAAAACCTGCCAATGGCAACTACAGTGTCAGAGGTGCAAGAAGGGGATGGGGAACGGTTTGTTAATGATTACCACCAATCAAAGTATGGATAGAAGTGTTTATTATGAGCACAGGACCAATAGAGAGCTAATGCTATAGTTAAGGGAGGGCCCTTCGGGGCCCAAGGGCCCGATGCGGTCGCAACCTCTGCAACCCTTATTGCTACGCCCCTGCCCTCTTCCCATCACCAACAGGTCAAAGGCTGAGAATAAAAAGGACATTTTTTTGTCCCTTTTACTGCATCACAAAACTGACAAAAATTGACTGCTATTTAATATATAGGAGCCGCTCACACTTGTCAGTCTGCAACGGTCGGATCCATAAGATCGTTGCTGTAAGTGGTGGAAGTGATGGAAGGTGACATCAGATTTAGTAAATGATTGTCACAGGACCTCGTATTGCTAGCCGTGGCACACAGATCTTATTTTTTTCCTGGATTATATTGTCTCAGAGATGCACACTAAACAGGGCTGCTCAATACTGCTTACATAGCAGATAAAGTAGTTATTGTTTATTTATTTCAACAGGTCACCAGAGGCAAGACAAAGCCTGTCACACTTCACAAGGGCATTTTCAAGCTGAACACTGAGTAGAGATGAGAACAGGGGACGTTCTCAAGACAATCTGAGGCGATGTTGTCTGATAGTTGGTCCTACAGTCCTTTGCACAGTATACTAGCATCTGCGTATGATTGTATAAAACTAAACAGGCATCACTCAAACAGATACCAGGTTCATCATATTCAGTTATAGCTATTGGTATATATGATCTGTGTTCATCTGCACTGCAAACAGAAAAAGTGTAACAGTACTCCTTGTGTTCCCGCTGGCTCAGCAATGGTTAAAGAGAAATCGTGACCAAGAATTGAACCTCATCCCAATCAGTAGCTGATTCCCTCTTTTACATGAGAAATCTATTCCTTTTCACAAACGGATCATCAGGGGGCGCTGTATGGCCGATATTATGGTTAAACCCCACCCACGAGAAACCCTGAGGACCATGGTCCTGGCAGTTTTCTGTCTGTGAACCTTGTTGCATTGTGGGAAATAGCTGTTTACAGCTGTTTCCAACTTCCAAAAAAGCAAACAGCAGCTACATCACCTTCCAGCAGTAAAAATGTCACCAAGTGATAAATGTCAGAATGTAAATCAGGGATCTAAAAGATTTTATAATGGGCAAACACTGACTAAATCATTTATACGTATTTATTGTTAAAATGAAGCACTTTTTTTTTATTACATTATTTTCACTGGTGTTCCTCTTTAAACTCATCCCTTGTTGCAATAATGACCTATCTTATCTGCAGAAAATACATTTTGGAATGGGCTGGCCTTTCTTATGGGCAGTGAAGACTTCTCCTGGACCTCACTCATTACTCTTCACTCTTCATGGAGAAGAGGATGACCCTCTGTGGGAATGCCTAGCAGTGACTATCATCCAGCCCTAGGAACTACCGAGCTGCAGACGTGCTTGCTTCTTACCTGAGGGGAGGAGCAGACTTTAGGAGAAACCAGACCAATCACCATCCTCGTCCATGTATAGAACTTTTGTAAACAATATTTTGCATGGTTCCTAGTTTGAATGTGGGCCAGGACTATTTATTGTATTTTCTCCCTGTGTTTGCACTGGATTCCTCTGGGTACTCCGGTTTCCTCTCACATCCCAAAAACGTTCAGATAAGTTCTTATTGTTGCATATTTATATAGCACCAACATCTCCTGCAGTGCTTTTACATAGTGTATATGCCAATAACTGTCCCTCAGAGGCGCTCACAATGTAATCCCTACCATATTTAGTAAATGGGCTTTATTCACAAGACTTCTCATAATTGACTTATTTATCACCTAATTTTTATTTATTTATGTAAGTATTTATATAGGGCCAACATATTACGCAGTGGCGGCGCTGTGCAGAGTATATTGTCTTGTCACTAACTGTCCGTGAGGATCCGCGTGGCTGCCTGCGCAGTCAGGCAGCCTTTTGATCACTGTTCAGGTCTGCATTCTGCAGGTCTCTGGAAGAAAGACCTTTTGTCAGTTGTGCAGCTTGCTGCTGAGGAATTTGCATACGTTTGTCATGCAGATTGCCTAGCCACGTCCCTTGTGGGCTTGCTCTATAAAGAGCTATGTTTCCCACAGTAAGTTGCTGGTCATAAGAGTTAGTCCTGTGGAACACTCACCTGGAGTGTCAGCCTTGCTCTTTGTTTGAAGATTAGCCTAGAGTAATTCCTGGGACTGCACTAGGCAGGTTTCCCTAGTGCAGTTAGGATTGCATTGTTTGTATTGCCTGTTCTGTCTGTCTGTGGGGTGCTAACCAGAGCAGCGGTTGTTGCTGGTAGGCCCTTCTGTTTTGTTGTTTCCTTTCTTGGATCGCACTCGCTCTGACGGTAAGAGCAGTGGATCGTATCTCTTACGTATTCCTGTTTCCGTGTATCTGTCTTGTCTGCTGCGAACACTTGCTGGAGGCTCGGTGAGGTAACCGTTAAGCAAGCGCTCGCGTCCTCTGTTTTATGTTTGTCTGTCGGTGGTTAGTTAGGCGTGCTTGTCTCTGTTGTGCTTATCACACGGGGACCATGCACAAACGCGTGCACTGTTGCGAATGAGTGCGGTGTTCGCGCTTAGTTAGCGTTTGTTATTTTCCTTACCTTCTCATTGTATGATTTGCTGTGCCTTTGCTACTCTCGTGCTCTGCCTTGCTGTAGCCTTGTGTCACCTCTGGCAATCGCCTCTCTCGCGATTGCGTTCCTACTTCATATCTGCTGTTGTGTATGCACTGTCGCGGGTTGGCGACTGGAGGATTTCCGCAGTGTCAGCGCACGTCTTGTGCGCTGATCACGGAGAGAATTCCACAATCGTTACACTGTCCCTCGGAGGGGCTCACAATCTAGTGCCTACCATAGTCATATGTTTATGTATGTATCGTGTAGTGTATGTATCATGCATTGTATGTATGGTAGTCTAGGGCCAATTTAGGGGGAAGCCAATTAACTTATCTGTATGTTTTTGGGATGTGGGAGGAAACATGAGTGCCCGGAGGAAACCCATCACTGCAAGGTGAGAGCGGTAACCACTACGCCCCCGTGCTGCCCGCATAATTGATAAAAATAACCTATCAGCATATTTACAAGCAAAATAATCACTCAAAGTAAGTTGTTCCTGATTAACTTCATTTCAATATTGCTTTTCTTACCTTAATTATAATGTATTATATTTTTGCTCTTTGGGAGCTTAAAAATGTAACATAGATAAGATGAAAACAGGTGAAGAAGCTTTGTGAATCATGCCCAGTGTGTTATTTTCCTGTTGCAGGCCATTTTTTTATGGGGAAGCCAACTACGGTATGTATGCTTTTTGGATGTATGAAGAAACTTGAGTACCCGGTGGAAACCCATGCAAACACAGAGAGAACATACAAAATCTGTGTAGATAGTGCTTGGAGCACCACTGTGCTGTCTATTAACTGTCTTCCCCCCCAGAAAATGGTCTTAGACTATGATGGACGTACGACCCTCTGAAGGAGAGTCAGTGAAATGATTATGTACTCTGTGGCTGGATAGTGCACCGACTAAGGGCTCTGTGTCCGACACAGGAGACCAGGGTTGGAATCTCTGCTCTTCCTGTTCAGTAAGCCTGCACCTATTCAGTAAGGAGACCTTGGGCAAGACTCCCTAACACTGCTACTGCCTATAGATAGAGCGTGTCCTAGTGGCTGCAGCTCTGGTGCTTTGAGTCTGACAGGAGAAAAGCATGATATAAATGTTCTGTGTTCATGTGTCTTGTACTCTGTAAAATGCTGCAGAAGATGTCAGTGCTATATACATGCAAAAGGTTAATTTCAAGTATAGTCACAAAGTATAAACTCTATTCTCCACTGTTGCTGCTAAACACTTTTAAAGAACAAATTAATTATAGTAATGATGCAAAATTATGTTTATTGTATATATAAATTATGTAGCATAAAAAGGAACCACACGGAATTCAGTTGAGTCAACTTGGAATTACCGTATTTGCAACTCACTGACCATCCCCAAGACGTTTTAAATCAGGATGATACCATTTATTGGCTAACTACAAATGAATAAGAATAAACAAGCTTTCGGCCTTGCAGCCTTCGTCAGGTTTACATCCTGTTAGTTTGCAAGCTGGTGGTACAGACAGCTTATATACATGCAACATCAAAAGGAAAAACAGATATTTTTTTCAAGCATAAATACATCATTAAGATGCCTTAATACAAACAGACCATCTAAATAGGGTAAGATAAGGATCCTTGTTTACTTTATTGCTCACAGACCTGGTATTAGGATTGACCCAGAGGTATCGTAAATTCTTAGTTCACAAGTTCAGCTAGGGTGGCTGAGACAGTTCATATATCATCAGCCTCATACCAATATAAAAAGTTGTTGTCCTTATTCAGACCCTTCTGCACAGCTTTGAAACAATTTATAAATTTTGTTTCTGCTATTAATCGGTCATTTGACGTTTTGAAGCCGCCCTTCAGGGCAGTGACACGAAGATCATCCATGCTGTGTCCGTTGGACCGAAAGTGTGTAGCAACTGGGAGTCCAGATTTGGTATCATTAATAGTGTGCCTGTGTCCATTCATACGTTTGCGCAGAGTTTGTCCAGTTTCTCCCACGTACATAACATTGGGGCATTTAGCACACATGATCAGATATACCAGATTGGTGGACCCACAAGAAAATTTACCTTGTATTCTGTACTCCTGTTGTGAACCTGGTATCGTTACCCTGTCAGTGGAGTAAATGTGTCTGCAGGTCCCACATATTTTTTGTCGGCAGGGTGATGTTCCGTTTTGTTGAGGCCTATTCAAAGAGCTCCTGACAATCATTTGTTTTAGATTGTGTGGTTGCCGATATGACAAGAGTGGAGGTTTAGGGAATATCAGTCTCAGTGATCCTTGTGTAAAATGGGATGAAGTTCCTTAGCAATCCTCCTTAAGATTTCCAGGTGTAGCAATAATAGGTATGAAGTACAAATGTTATTTCTATGTTGTTTACAGTCAGTAGGTTATTTGTAAGAAAGTACAATAAATAGTGTAAAAATACAGGCAGCGTTATATTTTTCTCAACAAAACTTGCAATTCCCCTTAAAGCTGAAATATATACAGTATATATTTAAATGCATTCACGGTTTAACATTTTGTACAATTCTATGCTTTGAGAACAGTCAGTACAGAGCATTCATGATGCTCTATTTGTGGCTTGGAGATGGGGGTGGGGTAGGCAGACAGTGGCAATAAATGACACAGGAAGAATCAGAGAGAAAAATAAACTTAATGTGCTTTCCCAGGCACAGAAAATAAACAATCTCAGCAGACAGCTCCAATTCTCACATATAGGCAAGTGTCAGTCTGACTGTCACTGCACACACAGGGGTACTCAGGCAGTCTGACTGTCACTGCACACACAGGGGTACTCAGGCAGTCTGACTGTCACTGCACACATAGCTGGGAGGGTACTTAGGCAGTCTGACTGTCACTGCACACATACTGTAGCTGGCACCGTACCCAGGCAGTTTGACTGTCACTGCACACATAGCTATAGGGTACCCAGGCTATCTGACTGTCACTGCGCACATAGCTGGGAGGGTAACCAGGCAGTCTGACTGTCACTGTGCACATCGCTGGGAGAGTACCCAGGCAGTCTGACTGTCACTGCACACACAGGGGTACTCAGGCAGTCTGACTGTCACTGCACACATAGCTTGGAGGGTACTCAGGCAGTCTGACTGTCACTGCACACATAGCTGGGAGGGTACTCAGGCAGTCTGACTGTCACTGCCCACATTGCTGGGAGGGTACCCAGGCTATCTGACTGTCACTGCACACATAGTTGGGAGGGTACCCAGGCTATCTGACTGTCACTGCGCACATAGCTGGGAGGGTACCCAGGCAGTCTGACTGTCACTGCACACATAACTGTGAGGGTACCCAGGGACGGATCAAGACCAAGTTGCACCTGGGGCAAGGTCAGGTTTTGGCGCCTAAACTTCCATTCATTTTGCCGCCTTTTTAAGAATTCAACAAACTGCGCCTGGGGCAAGATACCCGCTTGCCCCCTCCCCCTAGATCCGTCCCTGAGGGTACCCAGGCAGTGTGACTGTCACTGCGCACATAGTTGGGAGGGTACTTAGGCAGTCTGTCACTGCACAAATAGCTAGGAGTGTACCCAGGCAGATTACAGAGTACCACCAGGACACAAAG
Organism: Hyperolius riggenbachi; assembly: GCF_040937935.1. Classification (NCBI taxonomy): domain Eukaryota; kingdom Metazoa; phylum Chordata; class Amphibia; order Anura; family Hyperoliidae; genus Hyperolius; species Hyperolius riggenbachi. Next base: position 215,508,531 of record NC_090654.1, on the reverse strand, counting down.
CAGAGTCAGGAACATTAGTCCTGATGAAGACTAAATAGTATTCCAAACTAGATGAAATCTGTGGCTCTGTATGTTAAAAAGGAACCTGAAGTAAGTGGAATACTGAGGCTACTTTATCGATCCAGACTGATGCAGCGCAAAGGTATTTGGTGCAGGATGCATCCTTGGCTATGGTGTGCCATTCACTTGAATGAGGTGGTGAAATAAGTTGTGATGAAACCACATGCAGGGGGCGAGACCTCCCAGCAATCAGTGTAATCTTGGTTCTGTTCACTCCAGTATCAAGCAGTTTCTTCGCAGACTGTGGGTGATCTTGGCACCAAGGATTTGGGTTTTAGGCTCCTTCATTAGGTGGAGTATTTTGAGACTTTATGAGTTCCTTTATTCTTTGATGGGATGGGGTATTCCCAGGATATGGTAAGTCATGTGGTTATAGCTTGGCTTCAGAATTGTCTAAAGCAGTCTGTCTGCCAGGGTCCTGTTGATCTTGGCACTGATGGTCAGTGTTGGCACTCCCATGGTGAGGAATTTGTGACCACGGGACTTTACCCCAGAACCCCTCATGGAATAATGGGCAGTCACCCCTAGGCTAGAAGGTGGCATACTACTTTGCTGCCTGGTGGTTAACAGGCCCAGGATTGCCCAACCAGTGACTGAAAGAACGGGAGGGTGAAGCACACAGAGGCTGGGCAGATTGACAAGACTGACAGAATTAGCAGGATGGTGTGACAGGAAGTACTGGGAGGGCAGACTGAACAGGATGGACTAGTAGGGCAGACTGAACAGGAGGGACTAGTAGGGAAGACTGAACAGGAGGGACTGATGGGACGGACTGACAGGACTAGTGGGACAGGCTGCATGCTTGATTTTGGTGTTATTCAGACACTACTGCAGCCAAATAGACCAGAAGGGCTGCTAGGCAGCTGGTATTGTTTAAGAGGAAAAAATTATTGCAGCCTCCATATACTTCTCATCTACAGTTGTCCTTTAATTACAATAAATGGGCTGCTCCAGCCCACATGCCCAAAATTTTAAAGCCGGTTTGTTAGCAGAAGCATTGTTCCACAGAGAAAGGGAATATTTGAGTAGTGTTATCAGATGGTATATTTAGATCTATATATGTAATCAGAGTTTAAGATGGCAAAAATAATTTGAATGACCCATTTTTAAAAAATGAAATGGAAAACACTGAGGTATTTTTTTTTATAGGTGAATAAACGTTCAACTGGAAATCCCTTTTTTTTAATGGCTTTCAGTGTCTGTAAGAAGCTGTACAAAAGACAGCATGTTTCCTTTACATACATGGAAGCTGTCTAAGGCTGCTATGATAAAAAATGTGTAACAGTGTTCCGTTATTTCCAGGTGGACGCTGAATGCATTTGCCACTTGCTGGATAATCAGGCGGTGAAATTGCTTTCTTCTGGCTAACAATGGTGACGAGTGCGTCATTTAGCCGCGTAAGTCTCTTGTTAAGTGTCTGTTTTCTGCTCCTTTGTTGTGCGCTGAATAAACCAAAGCGGCTCTCAGCTGGAGATCTCTGCAGACCTTGTTCACAACATTCCGCCGCGCTCAGGAGGAGCTGCTCTGACTGATCCGCTCATTCCGCTGCTGGATCTGCCGTTACACTGTCACACCGGCTCCCCTAAGACCACCAACTCTGTCACATCCCCATTCTAGGGCATCGTAAACTGGAAAGCGTGACATTGGAGGACAGCCGTCTCATAAATCCAATAGTAAGTTAAGTCTTGTCACACAATATGATAAATAGACATCTAGTTTCCATTTTATAAAGAAATGTGTGTAAAGAAAATGTGCAGAAAGGAAAAAATCTTATCTCAGTAGATTGCAAACATAGGTAGCTAACAAACCCGGCCCGCACTGTTGACGATGTCTGCGACCCATCTTGCAAGAAACCCAGTATCACATCTTCACAGGACCTGTGTGAGAAATTTGCCCACTTCTTCTCCAACAAAAGTCTCTTCCATACAATCTGCCATTCAACCTACAACACCAAAAACCTATGCAGAGCCATATAATGGATGCAGAAACAACTGCCATGGTCTGACTTTAAGGTAATTACTAAAGATTTCTTAGATATCCTGCTAAACCATCGTCAGGCTACCTGTGACTCGGGCCCTGGCTCAACAAAGTTCATTTTGAAATTCCCTGACCTGTTTAGACCAGCATTTCAACAAACAGTCCACTGTTCCTTACAAGCAGGAACTGGATACTGTGGTGGAGCCGCCCAGTGTATCTGTAATATAGATACCTGATGCGAACTATTCAACACAAGATAATAAATCTTTTTCCAGTCACACTGGTGTCTCATCTTCTAGAGAGGTAAGAAATTACCTCTCTTCCCTTTTAATTTCATATATAAGTGTATAGATAGCTATGCTATAGATACATCGGGCTCCTCCACCACAGTATCCGGTCTAGATCTAGACCTCCAGAGGAGATAATTATAGCTTTACAGTTGTCAACTATAAAGTCTTCAAGGAGCGCGACCATCTAGCGTCCAGTTTGGCCTGCAGAACCAAGCGGGAATGGTTATTTTCCTGCAAGTCTAAACGGTAGTTGCAAGAATTGTGAGTATAAATCACAATTATTAAACCTTGCTCCTATACCTAACTGTACTGCGCCATTGGGCTCCCAGTCTCTCCATTTTCTCTTTAGGAGGCACTCTGTACTCACCATAAAGATCACCGATACCTCGTTACAAGAAGGGATGTTTCCCACCTGTTTGAAGAGGCAATCATCAGACTGATACTCAAGAAACCATCCTTATGCTGGGAATACACGGTTGTTTTGTAGCTAATTAGATGGTTCGATAGATCATTTCCGACATGTCCGATCTCCCTTTCGATTGTGTTGCCGCTCGATTTCTGATAGAAGTGAATGGAAAAAGATAAGAAAAACGAGAGGAAGATAAGAATCAAGAGCAAAATCAAGCGGCAAAAACGATCGAGAGCAAAAACGCACGACAGAAACAAACCGTGTATTCCCAGCATAAGACCCAAGTGTTATGAGAAGCTACAGACCTGTCTCCAACTTTTGACTCTTTACAATCTGGCTTCAAGAAAACATTACAGCATCTGAAAAGATCTACGCATGGCAAGAGACAGAGGCAAGTGTTCCATTCTGATTATGCTTGATCTCTCAGCAGCTTTTGACACAGTTGATAATAAAGTCTTGCTTAACAGGCTGCAAGAGTACTGTGGCATAGAAGGCTTTGTTCTCCAGTGGTTCAACTCCTCCCTGGTTGGCAGAACATAAAGGGTATTCTTGTGGCCTTTCCTGTCCAACCCTGTACCACTAAAATACTGTGTGTCCCATTTCTCAATAATGACGACACCCAGCTACAGTATATTTATCATTCAAACCTGGCATGATAAACCCGAGCTGCAGGAGTGGATGAATGATAGCTGGCTAAAACTAAATGTTGACAAAACTGAGGTTCCTGTCATCCGAGGTCATCACTTGAATGCAAAGTAGCTCCAGTCTCAATCAGCACCACTACGGATAGGAAGTTCAGACCTGAATAGCTCAGACTTTGTGCGCAGCTTGGGTGCACTGATTGATGGGGACTATAACTTCAGGAATCAAATCTCAGCTGTGAAATACTGTATTTCTTTTTTTCACCCAATGAGCATCGCAAAAATTAAGCAGCTCAAGCAGATCTTCCAACCCTAATTCATGCCTTCATCACATCACGGCTAGACTATTGCAATGCTTTCTATAAAGGCCCTGTAAAGCTCTGCAACGCCTGCAATTAGTGCAGAATGCCGCTACAAGGCTGTTGATAAAGCAACCCCACCATTACCACATAACACTGATCATTCGCTCACTCCACTGGCTATACATAAAATGGAGCATCTTCTTCAAGATTGGCCTATTAACATTGAAATCTTAAAAAAATTTGGGCTCTGGATACCCGAAGACTTTGTTGCAACCCATTACACCTCTCACAATCTAAAAAGATCAGAAGATCTAATAAATTGGTCACTCCAAGTGTTCACATCAAAACCTTTGGAGGCAAAGCCTTCTGATATACTACCCCTTCGCTTTGGAACTCCTTGCCACACCCAATCAGAACATCTCCATTAGTGATGTTGCGAACTTCCGAATTTCGGTTTGTGAACCTCCGCGGAAAGTTCGCCGCAATAGACTTCAATGGGGAGGCGAACTTCAAAATTTATAAAAATTTCTACTGGCTGGAAAAATGATAGAAATCATGCTTCAAGGGTTCTAATACCTGGAGCTCCACCCCTTCTACCCTTCTACCTATTCCCTCCTACCGGAGGGAGGAGGGTCTCATCTGCCAGGGAATTATAGTATTTCAAAAGCCAGCTTACATACCGTGGCTGGGGATTGAACCCAGGTCTCAGTGTATGGTAGGTAACTAACATATCCATTATACCACCAACACTACTAGCTGAAACTAGCTGAAACTAGCCTAGCATGTACCATTTATGCTCAATCCAAGAGAAAAATTAGACAAGTTCAGTAAGTCAGCACCTATTCAGTAGGAGACGTTAGGCAAGTCTTCCTAACGCTGCTACTGCCTATAGAGCGTGCCCTAGTGGCTACAGCTCTGGCGCTTTGAGTCCGCCAGGAGAAAAGTGTGATATAAATGTTATTTGTCTTGTCTAATTTTTCTCTTGGATTTAGCATAAATGGTACATGCTAGGCTAGTTTCAGCTAGTAGTGTTGGTGGTATAATGGATATGTTAGTTACCTACCATACACTGAGACCTGGGTTCAATCCCCAGCCACGGTATGTAAGCTGGCTTTTGAAATACTGGAATTCCCTGGCAGAAGAGACAAGAGGCTAATTAAACTCTCCCTAGCAGAGTGTGTGTAGCAGCTGTCCCTTAACTAATTAGTATAGGCAGACGAGTGAGTCAAATGGCTCAAGGACCTTGCTTTGTATAAGGGGGGTGGGGCTCCACCAGTGAGTGCAGTCTGATTGGCAACAATGTGCCTGCTGACTGTGATGTAGAGGGTCAAAGTTTTGCTCAATAGAGCATTATGGGGCAAATCGAACTTCCGGGAAAGTTCGCTTTTGGCAGACGAACGCGAACCACCGAAGTTCGCCGGGAACCGTTCAGGACATCTCTAATCTCCATCCCTGGAAGCATTTATGTCCAAACTGAAACGCTACCTGTTTAGTCTGACATTTACAAACACTTTACTATTTCCTCTTTCCTGTTACAGTACATAGTCCACTTTGCAACTATGTATTGATATGAGACGTAGCTATGCGCTTTGAGTCCTACGGTAGAAAAGTGCTTTAAAGTGCTACTATAGGACTTCACTAGAGTCACTTCATCCTAAAGAACTCTTTCCCACTGCCCATCAGGCTTGCCCCCTCCTTCAGCACCTTTAAACAAGCCCTCAAAACTCTTCGTGAAGGCCTATCCCACCTTGCCGATGCCATCCTCAATTTATTATTTACAGAAAAAGTTCTCCATGTGAGTGTGTGCATGGAAATGCTGGTGCACAACTGTATTAAAGGGACCCGAGCCCCATATATAACAGATATACAAAACAGACCTCCCCTTAGGTAAGTAAATGCATAATGTGCATCCCAAAAGCCCACACCTTCCTGTCAAGTGACAGGCAGCCTATTGGGCCAATCAGAGTGCGAGGATCATATCCTTTATAGTGATTGGACCCTGAAGGGGCTCAGGGCGGGAGAAGAGTAGCGCTCCTTATTTGCTGGACAGAGGCTTAACCACTTTAGGACCGCAGTGTTAAACCCCCCTAAAGACAAGGCCATTTTTCTTGAAATTGGCCACTGCAGCTTTAAGGCCTCGCTGCAGGGCCGCACAACTCAGCACACAAGTGATTCCCCTCCCCCCCTTTCTCCCCACCAACAGAGCTCTTTGTTAGTGGGGTCTGATCGCTCCCCCCGTGTTTTTTTTTTTTTTTTTTTTAGTAAATATTTTTTCTATTTATTTTGTAATATGTTTCACCTTTTTTTTTGTAGTAAATATTTTTTATATTTATTTTGTAATATTTTTCCCTTTTTTTTTTCTTTTTTTTTTTATAAATGTACTAAACCCGCCCTCCCTCCCCCTGCCAGTCAATCACTGTGATCAGCTGTCATAGGCTTCAGCCCCCAGTACAGCGCTGCTATGGATCGCATCGCTGTACAAGGTAATTAGACGGCGGCTTCGCCGACTAATAGTCTCCGAGTGGCAAGCAGGGATGCGCATGCAGCAGCGCGAGCGATCTTCTGATCGCTCCTGATAGAAGGCAGTTCACACCAGTCGGCGTGGAGCAGTCCTGGGGCTGCCACCGCGTTCACGCCTATTGGCATGGAGCAGTTGGCTAAGGGTTAAGTTAGGATACGTGTTCCCTGAACAGGGTTAGGCCCTTAGCGCACTAAAACATAACTTTTATTAGTTCTATTAAAATCAGGTATATCAAAGGTACAGCATTTATAAAACAAAAAACAGCTGCGTTGGTGTTTGACACTATTGTGTCATATATGTATCATATCACTGAGATGGATCACTTTCAGGCAGATAAAGATTGTACATCTATGTGCATGTGTCGTGGAGAGGGAAGGAATCTCCTCTCCAGCACCTATGCACAGCTAGTACATGCACAAATAGGACCTGCTGATCACACCCTCTTGCACCAAACACAGGTATAACGGACAGTAGGGGATCACACCATGCAAACAGTGTACAAAATTACAAATAACTCGACATGTTTCGGCTAAACGCCTTCGTCCGGAGTGAATACATATATACAGTGCTGTGCATCAAACATATACATTGCCCCTGCCCCACATAACTGTCAGCATATATAGCCCCTATCAGAGCTCTGATAGGTGCAAGAGGGTGTGATCAGCAGGTCCTATTTGTGCATGTACTAGCTGTGCTGGAGAGGAGATTCCTTCCCTCTCCACGACACATGCACATAGATGTACAATCTTTATCTGCCTGAAAGTGATCCATCCCAGTGATATGATACATATGTGACACAATAGTGTCAAACACCAACGCAGCTGTTTTTTGTTTTATAAATGCTGTACCTTTGATATACCTGATTTTAATAGAACTAATAAAAGTTATGTTTTAGTGCGCTAAGGGCCTAACCCTGTTCAGGGAACACGTATCCTATACAAATCCCCCGAGTACTCTATTAAGTATTTGCTAAGGGTTAAGTTAAAAGCGTTTGCTAGGCTGCAGTAACCGCTGCTGTGGAAACGCACGCTACACGACTAATAGCACGTGTCGGGTGCAGCACATTACATTTAAAGCACGCTGTGGAAATAACGTAACAGGAGGTTACTCGCACTATTTCCTTTAGTGAATCAACCCCCATATGACTGCTATGGGGTCCTTCAGTACAGAGAAAACTGTGGAATGTTTGGCAGCATACTGATAACAACTATATTCAGGAAAGAAGGGTGAAGAAAATGAATATATGACTATCAAACTGCCATGAAAACATAATACACTGTGCTGCAGTGTCTTATTGTTCTACAAAGGCAAAAATCTGATTGGTACTTATGTGCTTTGGCTATGCAATCAGAGATGCTCAAATCCGATCCGGATGCTATTCGGATTGTAGCTATCTGGATTTCTCCCAGTAAAGCTTTGTGGCCTGGGCTGGGGGGTTTAAGCTTACCTATCATGACGTCTTCTTCGTCCGTCCCTCGGCGCCTCCCACGATGCGGTCCAATCCGGCGTCATGTGACTATACACTTCCTCCTTCAACCCGGAAGGAGGAAGTGTTTTTAGTCACGTGACGCCGGATTGGAGCGCATCGTGGGAGGCGCCGAGGGATGGACGAAGAAGACGTCATGATAGGTAAGATTAAACCCCCCAGCCCAGGCCGCAAAGCTTTACTGGGAGAAATCCGGATAGCTACAATCCGAATAGCATCCAGATCGGATTTGAGCATCTCTGTATGCAATGCGGTTTTTGTTTGTAGTTGTGCTTTTGATTGCCAAACCATAGCCAATTCCCTTTAAGAGAATCCAAGGTGGATCTATTAAATCTTAATAGGACACAGAGGCATGTTCACAATGACATGCCTCTGTGTCCTTCTTCTGCCACCGCCAGTCTTCCCGGGCTCTGCTTTCCCCCTGATAAATAGCGTCAGGCTAGCGACAATCTGCTTGTTGCTAGCCTGATGTTTACCTGGCAGCTTATCAATCAGTTTTCCTCGCATCGCCTCCCCCGCCTCCTCCATAGCGTGGCTCCCACCGCCTCCGTTAGCTTCCTCTCATTCGGAAGCTAAGCCCGGCCCCAGGAGCCGCTCCCCACCTACGCTAGCTTCCTCCAATTGTAAGCTAAGCTGCAACTGAGGAGTACTTCCTGGGTTGTGGCATAGGTTCCAATTGGAGGAAGCTAGAGGAGGCGGGGAACTGCTGAGGGAGCAACGTTATGGGGCAGGCGATGCATGGAAAACGGATTGACAAGCTTCCAGGTAAACATCAGACTAGTGACAAGCAGATTGTCGCTAGCCTTGCGCAGAGCCTGGTTGGGACTGGCGGTGGCAGAAGGACACAGAGGCATGTCATTGTGCACATAACATGCCTCTGTGTCCTATTAAGATTTAATAAATCTGCCTCGGGTTCTCTTTAACAAAGATCTCTTTCCTGACGGCCTACCCCAACCTTCGCATTTAACTTTAAAGGACAACCGAGGTGACATGTGACATGATGAGATAGACATGTGTATGTACAGTACCAAGCACACAAATAACTAGGTAGCATTCCTTTTTTTCTTTCTCTGCCTCAAAGAGTTAAACATCAGGTATGCAAGCGACAGTTTCTGTCCAGGTCGGGACTGGGTCGGACTGGGTCAGACTATAGCATAACCCTCACTGATAAGTAATTACAGCCATAAAACAATTTCCTATCAGTAAATAGCTTCTGAAAGTAGAAAAGAGATAAAAAGGATAAATAATTCATAGATTTGAGCTCTGGCATACTTCAATGAAGGTGTTATTGAGCAGAGACAATGAAACAGTAAAAACTTAAAAACTAGATTTAAATATAAAATAAAACTGTGGGATATCTAAAAAAAAAGAAATTTTTAGAAGGAGGAGGATAGATACAATTGTTTTTCTCATCGGTTTATCTTCACCTTGGATGTCCTTTAACCCCTTGCTGAAGACTAACCCTAAACTGTCCCATTAGCATTAAACCCTTTCTGATGCCTAAACCAATTCTCCCTAATGTTAGCCCCCTTAAAGGGAACCAGAGATGGGGACATGAAAAAGATGTTATACATACCTGGGGCTTCCTCCAGCCCCATACGCTCTGATCAATCCCACGCCGCCGTCCTCCGCTGCCTGCATCTACGAGAACCGGGTCCCGTCACTGACGTCATCGGAGCCAGCCTACGCAGAAGAAGTGCGCTCTCTACGTATCTCTCCAGCGGCTGCTGCAGAGACACGCAAACAGCTAAACCTACCCCTCCAAAACGAACCCACTCTTGACTAGTCTAACCAGGGGCGTAACTAGGCCCCACCGGGCCCCCCTGCAGATTTTCTGAGCGGGCCCCCCCCCCCCCCCCCCCGGGGCCCGCTCGCGGCCGTTTTGTGGGTGCTGGAGGGGTGGCAGCATGAGGGGAAAGCCTTGCCCACAGTCGGCGGGGAGAGGGGTAGTTCCCCCCTCTCCCTCACCTCGGGGCTCTCCCCTCTGCGCTCCCCTCCAGCTCGTAAGTGTCTGTGGGGCTGTGGTGGGCAGCGAGCGGCGGGCAGATACATACCTGCTTCCGTGCGTTCCATCGGAGACTTCTCCCTCTAGCGGCTGACAATATTAACATTATTTTTGTTGTGATGCCTAACCTTTAACCTGCCCTCTAAGAATTAACCTCTTGGTGATGCCTAACCCTATCATTTACCCCTTCCTGATCCTCAACCTCCACCCTACCATTCATTTCTCTCTGAGGCATAATCTTAACATCTCACCTTTCCTTCTCTTCTCTCAGATGCCTAATCCACTACTTGTTCAGTGATAAATCATGCCTGGTCTTTCGCCAAAACTTATGTGTTTTGGGCAGAACCTTAGTAAATCAGGTCTGGCAGTTCACAACTTATAGTTATTTGGTAAGTGAAAGAGGAAATCCAGTCTGTTAAATAATTATTAAGCAAAGAACATGCCCACAAGATTTCCAATTATGAGGTCCATGAAGAATTCATTGGCAAATGTCAGCATGCCATACCTCCACAGATGTATGGAACAGGGATGAGCAGGGACAATTACCAAACTTAAATTTGCGGAAAATTGGCCCATTTTAGCTTACCCAACATTTTCACACCACTGGCGCATATTTCGCATTAAAATTCACCTTTACAATTTCAGCAGATTCACCTTAACAAGGAGGGATCCCGTTGGTTAGTGTACTAACCAGTGGAAAAACCTTGGAGGCAAATTCAAAGATGCTTTTGCTGGGATTCCCCAGTACGTTAGTGGTGAGCACAGGTGTTGGTGGTGCGGTGGTTGACATGTGATGGGGTCAGCGGGTGTTAGGCGCTGGATTGGACAAGGGCTTTGGGGGAGAGTGGGAGGCTTTGCTGCCCCTCTCTTCCAGAGCACACCACCCTCATATCATAGAGAATGCAGTCTGGTAAAGCTAAGGGTGCGGATCCCCATGCGGTCCGGGCTTCTGTATTCTTTCTATACCAGTCTGCATGGATGACAAGGTGTTAAAGGAGTTATCAGGCAAAAAAAACTTACCCCACTTACCTGGGGCTTCTACCAGCCCCATGCAGCCATCTTGTGCCCTCGTAGTCAGTTACTGCTGCTCTGGTCCCCCTCCGTCAGCTAGTTTAGTTTTTGACGACTTCGGGGTCGACGGGCCGTTAAACCGCTAACGCGTAAAAATGTAAATGTTAATGTTCCTGCACCAGCGGGAATGCGTAAAAATGTACGCAATGCGGCCCGCCGACCCCGAGGTCGGCAAAAACTAAACTAGCTGACGGAGCGGGATCAGAGCAGCATTGAGTGACTACGAGGGCACAGGATTGCTGCATGGGGCTGGTAGAAACCCCAGGTAAGTGAAACTCATTTTTTTTGCCTGTTAACTCCTTTAAAGAGGAATGGGAAGGCCACACAACATTTAAAAAAATGCCAGACCTCTACGGCAACTGTCTTTAGTTTCTACTTGATCTTGGGGCATTTTCCCTTCAGTTTTGTCTTCAGCAAGTAAAAATGATTCAGGTCAGGTGATTGACTTGGCGATTGCATACCGTTACACTTCTTTCCTTTAAAAAAACTCTTTGGTTGCTTTTGCAGTATGCTTTGGGTCATTGTCCATCTGCACTGTGAAGCACCTTCCAATGAGTTCAGAAGCATATTGCTGAATATGAGCAGATAATATTGCATGAAACACTCCTGAATTCATCAATAAATACAAGAGAACCAGTTCCATTGGTAGCCATAAATGCCCATGCCATGACACTACCACCACCATGCTTCACTGATGAGGTGGTATGCTTAGGATCATGAGCAGTTCCTTTCCTTCTCCATACTCTTCTTTTCCCATCACTCTGGTACAAGTTGATCTTGGTCTCACCTGTCCATAGGATGTTGTTCCAGAACTGTCATTTGTCATTAGATGTCAATTGGCAAACTCTAATCTGGCCTTCCTGTTTTTGAGGCTCACCAAAGGTTTCCATCTTGTGGTGAACTATCTGTATTCACTCTGGTGAAGTCTTTTCTTGATTGTTCACTTTGACACACATTCGCCTACCTCTTGGAGAGTGTTCTAGATCTGGCCAACTGTTGTGAAGGGTGTTTTCTTCACCAGGGAAAGAATTCTTCGGTCATCCACCACAGTTGTTTTCTGTGGTCTTCCAGGTATTTTGGTGTTGCTGAGCTCACTGATATGTTCCTTCTTTTTAAAGGACACCTGAAGTGAGTAGAATATGGAGGCTGCCATATTTGTTTCCATTTCCAACAATACCAGTTGCCTGGCAGCCCTGCTGATCTATTTGGCTGTAGTCGTGTCTGAGTAACACTAGAAACAAGCATGCAGCTAATCTTGTCAGATCTGACAATAATGTCAGAGACACCTGATCTCCTGCATGCTTGTTCAGGGCCTATAGCTAAAAGATGCAGAGGGTCAGCAGGGCTGCCAGGCAACTGGTATTGCTTAAAAGGAAATAAATATGGCAGCCTCCATATCCTTTTTGCTTCAGTTGTCCTTTAAGAATGCTTTGGCCACGCAAACAGGTTTTTTTCAGCCTACTGATGGCTTGCTTCACTGATAGTAACAGCTCTTTGGATCTCATCTTGAGAGTTGACAGCAACAGATTCCGATTGCAAATAGCACACTTGAAAATAACTCTGGACCTTTTATCTGCTCATTGTAATTGTGATAATGAAGGAATAACACACACCTGGCTATGGAACAGCTGAGAAGCCAATTGTTCCATTACTTTTGCTCCCTTAACACGTGGTTATGTATAAAGCCAAAAATTTTAGAATTATGTTGATGTCCCAATATTTATGAATTTGACTGTATATATTTATTTAATATTGATCTTGATAAGCAGGTTACAGGAATGCTGCGGCATTGATGGCATAGTTGTTCAGTGGTTCCAATCCTTCTTGAGTGGCAGAACCCAAAAAGTGTCTATGGGGCCCTTCCTGTCCACCTCTGTACCACTTAAGTATGGGGTGCCCCAGGGCTCAATCCTTTCTCCCATGCTTTTCACAATTTACATGTTACTGCTTGGAAAACGAATCCAAAAACACAGCCTGACATACCACTGCTATGCTGACGACACCCAACTATATCTTTCCTTCAAGCCTGGCGTGACAGACCCAACTCCAACTATAAACACTTGCTTAGGCAAACTTCAGCAATGGATAAGTGACAACTGGCTGAGACTAAATGCAGATAAAACTTAAGTCCTTCTGATCGGTGGGCAGCGCATGACAACAAAACAACTTAACTTGCAGTCTTCACCCCTGGGAATAGGAGGCGCAGATCTACACAGCTCTGAGAATGTGCGTAGCCTGGGCGTTCTAATTGATGGGGATTTAAACTTCAGAACTCGCATTTCTGCTGTGGTGAAACCATCCTATTTTCACCTGAGGAACATCGCAAAATTCAAGCACCTCATTCCCCAGAAGATCTGCCAACCTTAGTTCATGTCTTCATTACATCCCGACTGGACTATTGTAATGCTCTCTACACCGGCCTTCCAAAAAAGGACTTGTACCGCCTACAGCAGATACAGAATACTGCTGCCAGACTGTTAACCAACCAACCCCCTCACTGCCACATAACACCATTCCTGCACTCCCTTCACTGGCTACCTATAAAAAAGAGGGTCTTATTCAAGATTGGCCTACTTACATTTAAATCACTACATAATCTGGGCCCTGCATACATGAAAGAAATGTTACAGCTGCGTAGCAATCCCTGCAATCTCAGATCCACGGGTTCTAATAATCTATTTATACCCAGAGTCCACCTGAAAACTTTCGGGTCCCAGAGCTTTTTGACATGCTGCTACTACGTTATGGAATTCCTTACCTCAGCAGATCAGGACAGCACCACCTCTGGATGTGCTTAAATCCAGACGGTATATATTGAAGGGGTAGAGGTTATCATATCCTCTCTAGGATTTTCCAGCTGCAAAGAACAGGTCCTGCAGCCCTTCAAAATTAGTTTGCATTTAGATCAGAGCTGGATCATCCACAAGGCAATTCTAGGCAGTTGCGTAGGCCTGGACAGTGGCAAAGCCAGGATTTTCAAGGGGGGATTCCTGAAAGATCTCCCTCAGCCACGCACAATACAGTATAATAATATGGTAGGAAATCATGCTTGGTACATATAATGCAATTTCCCATTTGAATGACAGGATCTGACAATTATTTCCTAAATGTCCGATCTGCTCCCGATTAACAACGGGATCGAGCAGGAGCAGTTTGTATACAGATAATAATGAGGACTGCCGACATTGCTGATGAAGGGGAAAGTGAAGCATTCACACAGCAGGGCACAGGGCTGTGCTCATATCTGGTTCTGTGCTCTGTAAGGGCTGGTTCAGACGGACGTCTGTGTGGTGAGGCCTTTAGGGCGTTGCGGCGGCTGCGCAGTCAGGCTTTCAGTCGCGTTCCGATGCGCTCGCGGTTTTTCTTCCCCTAGGGGAACATTAGCCGTCGCGGTTGGCAGCCCCCTTGAAGCTACATGTCGCTTCCAGGGGCAGCTCGAACGCTAGCAAAAACACTGCGGTCGTGTAAACGCGTGCAAAAGCCCGGTGTAAACGCTCCCATTCACTTGAATGGGAGCGTTTACCGCGACGTTCTGAACGCTTGTGGTAAACGGTCCACAAGCGTCCGTCTGAACCAGTCCTTAAGTTCCCCAGAGCTGCTCCATGCTCTGTACACGCGCTGCTGCTCCATGTTCTGTATACACACTGCTGCTTTATGCTCTGTACACACTGCTGCTCCATGCTCTGTACACATGCTGCTGCTACGTGCTCTGTACACAGGCTGCTGCTCCATGCTCTGTACACACGCTGCTGCTCCATGCTCTGTACACACGCTGCTGCTCCATGCTCTGTACACACCCTGCTGCTCAATGCTCTGTACACACGCTGCTGCTCCATGTTCTGTATACACACTGCTGCTTTATGCTCTGTACACACTGCTGCTCCATGCTCTGTACACATGCTGCTGCTACGTGCTCTGTACACAGGCTGCTGCTCCATGCTCTGTACACACGCTGCTGCTCCATGCTCTGTACACACCCTGCTGCTCAATGCTCTGTACACACGCTGCTGCTACATCTAAAGTCAAGTGTAGCAGGGAAAGAGAGGAGGCAGTGCTGTGAGTTGCAGGATACCTGCAGATTCTGGTGTCTCAACTTGTGCCTGTCCCCAGACACTGCACCGGCCCTGGTCTGAGGGGGGTTCTAGGCAGCTGTAATCCCCCCCCCCCCCCCCCCCCCCCCCAGTTTGCCTATGCTGGAGAGAGTCTAGGAGCCTAGTGATTGAAATCTTACTAAATCAAAACTACCACCAAATCTTAAACAAAAAAAAAATAAATGACCATCAGTGGTGGGCAAAAACAACTATCTTGCCTTGGGCCCCATTTCATCCATTTCTGATTTAGATGTTGTTCATGTGTTTCACTGTAAAAGGCAGTACTTTTATACCGTTACTATTCTGTGCTCTCTGCTGCTGCTGTCAGGGCCTTACACTGCTCACTGGAAGAGGTGGAGGGTTAGTGGCAGGGCTGCAGCCAGCTGTGTGCAGGGTGGAGCCGGGGCGTGCACAGAGTCACAGTGTTTTGTGTGCCTTTAGTGGTGTGTGACAGGTGGGGCATTATGCGCCTGTCACATTGAATAGGTTCTGGGCCTGAAGATAAATAGACGGAGCGTATTGTAGGATTTCTGCTTCCCCTGATAACCCATTACAAATATTTTCTCTCCAATCATATATATATCAATTTAGGCTTTCCAGCACTGTTGTGATGGAGACATTTCCAGATATATCAGCGCTACAAATGACCTGTGATAAATGTCTGGCAGTTTCTGCACTGGGTGCCTTATTTTACATGCAGACATCTTTGCCCTGATACCAGTGAAAGCACAGATTTCTGCTGCAAGCAAGTTTATAAAGGGAAGGCCATAATAAACCCACACTGTATGTGTATAGTATATAGTGTATAGTGTGTATAGTGTTACCTTATGTGTGAAACTATTATTTGACTGACTCCTGACTAAAGTGGTGAGGTGAGGTAAAAGAAAAGATCTAAATGTACCAAGTCATAGTGAATTATGCAAAAACACATGTAAAAAAACATATAATGTATCTGTATGGTGCAACTTTATGTGTGCATTTTTTGTAGTACGTTTCCATTGCATTTTTAAAAGTGAGTATATGCACTACTTTATCGTGTGCGTCTGAGAATCACACGTGAAAGGCAAGCGATTGGCACATTATACATTTAAATGAGACAGAACGCACTAAAAATGCATCTAAAAATTTAAAAACGACGCCTGCCTAACAGTATAAATCAGCCAATGTGTGTCAATGTGTGCAGAGCTGCTGTTGTTAGTGATTAGCCCCTCATGCTATTCAGTGTGTATGGAGGTGGGTCATAGGCAGCTGTGTGACAAGATTACAGTCTACAGCAAGGGTCCACAAACAATTTGGGTCGAGGGCCGGGTCAACATGCTTCAGACTGCTGGGGGGCCGGAGTATACATAGAAGTCTTTGCGAGCCAGACAGTGATGCATACTAAGGTGACAACCTTCAATCCAACAGTGTCACCTGATGTGGAATTTGATTGGAAACCAGCAAATTACTGCTTTATGGCTTCATTCTATATGCAGACCACCAATATTTGAAAATGTAGTTGACCACATCTATAATACAACTGTGTGTGTGTGGGGGGGGGGGGGCAGTAAAAAAAAGCCTCAGGGGGCCACATTCGGCCCGCGGGCCTTAGTTTGAGGACCACGGGTCTACAGGTCTGGAAACCTGTACTGTCTGCTGTAAATGGGCTGGGGCCTCATCTCTAGGGACTTTAAAGTGGACCTGAACTCTTGCACAGGACAGGGGGAAAACAGAGATAAATGCATGTATGTATTTAGAGAGTTTAGCCTGTCTAATTCCTCCTCACCTTTGCCTAAAAGTGTAATTTGATCTCTCTGCTCCGTCATCTGGCTGCCTCAGCAGAGCAGCTAATTTGTAAACACAGGATGTTAAACCTGTGTCTACTTCCATGAAAGCATCAAGTAGACTGAAGATTTATTGCAGGATTTGTATCAGCTGTAACAAATAAAAGTCTTTTCTTTAAATGTTATTATGCATCTTTTATAGCAGAGAGGAAGTTCTGAGTTCAGGTCCGCTTTAAAGGTAGTGCATAGAGGCTTTGGTTTTCAACTCAACAAACTTCAGTTTCACATTAGTTCAGTTTGATAGCGGTTGATCAGTCAATTTCCTGTTGGCATTGATTTTCTTGGCGCTCCAAACACGGATGATACAGAGAACAGACACTGTTGTATTGACCTGAGGAAACAGGCAGGTCCCATGAAATGTGTTGTTTATTTCTGGTGACAAATAAAATTCTTAAAGGACTTCCGAGGCCAAAACGAAAAAAAAAAAAGTTAAATACCTGCATCGCATATGAAGGCACGGAGGACGCCGTCCGCGCCTTCTGTGCCGTTCTGCCGGGTCCCCGCCGCTCAATAGCCCCCCTGGGCCGGCTGCCAACCCCACGGCCTGGGTCGGGCTCTCCTGCCTCCACAAACATGGCCACATGAGCTGGCCGCAGCTGCACAGTCCGCATAGCCGCGAGTGCGGCTGCACAGCTCTAGGGCCAACACTAGAGGCTGTTTCCTGTACCGTGGATCAGGGGGTTGGCCCTAGAGCTGCGCAGCCACACTCGCAGCTATGCGGACTGCGCAGCTGCGGCCAGCTCATGCGGCCATTTTTGTGGGGTCGGGTGCCGGCCCGGGGGGCTATTGAGCGGCGGGGACCCGGCGGAACAGCATGGAGGGCATGGACGGCGTCCTCCGTGCCTTCATATGCGATGCAGGTATTTAACTTTTTTTTCGTTTTGGCCTTGGAAGTCCTTTAAACCTCCTTACATGAGGTAAGACTGTTTCTTTTACTTATCTCCACTTATTACAATAGTAATTTCACGATCTGGGGCGCATCCTCCCATTCGTTAATGGTAATCGTTAATGTGGCTGGGACACAAATTTATGTCACATAAACTAAAAGCAAACTATGGTCAGCAGTTTGTGCACTTAAGGCAAGGAACACACTAAGCAGAAATGCTAGCGTTGCGGAAAATGCAGCGTTTATGTATGTAATGTTAGTCAGTGGGCCGCATCAAAAGATGCATGTGTATGCATTTTGACATTTGCGATTTTAAAAATGCTGGTTTTGTTGCATATTTTTCAAAAAGGCATAAAAAAACGCACATAATGAAAGTCAGTGGTGACGCAATGTAATGCGTTTTGTATGCGTTTTTGGTATAAAAAAAAAAACTTTTCTGATGTATTTCCACTTCCTGTTGACCGCATGTTCGTTTTGTATACGCTAACTGCAAATGCATTAAAACGCACACAATGCGCAAAGAACGCATGTGCAGGAACAAAAACCGCAAAATGCAAACACATGGAAAATGCAATACAAATGCACAAACGCATATGCATAAAAACGTGACATTTCCCGCACTGCTAAGTGTGCACCCAGCCTTAAGGTGGCCACTAACAATCCAATTTCTAGCAAAAAATCTTTGAGAGATCAGAAATTCTGATCGGATTGGTTGTAAATAGTCTCAGTTGATGGGCACAATCGATTACGAACGATTATAAAAATTGTCGTCCGATTGGATTTTTGTGAAACCAAAATTTGGATTTTCTTGTTGGTTGTAATAGATAGGAAGCAAAGATTGGTTCGTTGATGGTATAGTGAACGATTTTTCTTCCGATCAGAATTTCTGATCGCTTTAAAGCTGGCCACTAACGGTCCAATTTCTAGCGAAAAATCGTTCGAGCGATCAGAAATTCTGATCGGACGAAAAATCGTTCACTACACCATCAACTAACCAATCATTGCTTCCTATCTATCACGACCACCAAGAAAATCCAAATTTTCGTTCGACGAAAATTAATTCGGGCGAAATTTTTTTCACTCGTTCATAATCGATTGTGTCCACCAATGGAGATTATTTACAACCAATCCGATCAGAATTTCTGATCACTCGAACGATTTTTCGCTAGAAATTGGACCATTAGTGGCCAGCTTAACGATTTTTCACTAGAAATTGGACAGTTAGTGGCCACCTTTAAGCTGGCCACTAACGGTCCAATTTCTAGCAAAAAATCGTTCGAGCGATCAGAAATTCTGATCGGACGAAAAATCGTTCACTACACCATCAACTAACCAATCTTTGCTTCCTATCTATCACGACCACCAAGAAAATCCAAATTTTCGTTCGACGAAAATTCATTCGGGCGACATTTTCTTCACTCGTTCATAATCGAATGTGTCCACCAATGGAGATTATTTACAACCAATCCGATCAGAATTTCTGATCGCTCGAACGATTTTTCGCTAGAAATTGGACCGTTAGTGGCCAGCTTTAGACTTATTTGAAATCTGCTAAAAAGTTTATTTGCAGATGAAAACAATTTCTGCCACTGGGTTCCTGCACAGGAAGAGGAAATCCTTTCTACCTGTGAGTCACACACACGCGTGCGTGCTGATGCTGTTGCTTGTCTTTTAGAGCAAAGAGGAAGTTCTGAGTTCAGGTCCGCTTTAAAATAAGAATCTTAGTGCAGAAGCTTCTGAGAGCAATGTGTGTACTCAGCTATCAGATGTTATTTTCTAGCTCTGCATCAGCAGTTGGGCTGTAAATCTGACGTAGGTAATGTCAGATGGCTTCATCATTCACCAGAGAGGCCACATAACCGCACTGACAATTACAGTGTGAAGGTTTCAATGAGACCCTTCAGGTGTGCAGGCAGCATGCAATCCAATCTGGCCAAAGAACAGATGTCACCATCTGAGGTGTTTATTGAAGCAGACTGCACAGTGATCATGTGTCACCTATTCCTTCCTCCCCTTCTTCCTCATCTGCTGATAACATACACCAATTATCCAAGGAAACCTGAAGTCAGAGAGATATGGAGGCTGCCATGTTTATTTCCTGATCCCCTGCCACTAATAATACTTAGCCATAGACCTTGAACCAGCATGGAGATCAGAGGTTTGACTGAAATCCGACTGGAATTGCTGCATGCTTGTGTTAGGTGTGTGATTCAGACACTACTGATGCATGAAAGATCAGCGGGACACCAGGCAAATGGTAATGTTTAAAAGAAATAAATATGGCAGCCTCCATAGTCCTCTTCAGGTGTCCTTTAGGGCCTGTACACACTGCTGTGCTTTTAAAATCGCATGCATTTTTTAATCACAAGGTCATTTGAAAAATCATAAAAATCGTGAAG
Organism: Hyperolius riggenbachi; assembly: GCF_040937935.1. NCBI lineage: Eukaryota > Metazoa > Chordata > Amphibia > Anura > Hyperoliidae > Hyperolius > Hyperolius riggenbachi. The sequence continues at coordinate 215,488,570 of NC_090654.1, read as the reverse complement.
ACCTGTACACACTGGTGCGATGCAATTTTTCTGTTTTCATGAATGCTTTGCGATTTAAAAATCGATTTTAAAAACGCAGCGCAACCGCAGTACTTTTTGGTACTTTTTCAATTACAGAATGCTGAAAAGTTATTTTAAACTGAAGATGAAAAATGATCTCCTAGAAGAAAATGTGGGAGACAAAGTGAATTAAATAAGGCCGGTTTCTCACTGCAAACTGGCAGCAGTGATGTGGTGCGTTGCGCCTGGCGTACCGCATTGCATTACTACGGGTTGTTCCCTATCTGTCCACCAGCCAAGCAGGAAGTGACGCGGGCTTGCCGTCACTTCCTGCTTCAGGTATCCGTAAGTGCACGGAAGCGTATTCACGCAACGTCACAACTCCAACATTTTGAAAATTCCTGCTTCACCCTAGGGTAACATGACGTCCAGTCCAATGCAGAGTGACGCAAGTACGCATATTAACGTAATTTTGTCCTAGCGTCAGGGGTGTGGGGAAACATCACTTCCATCGCATCGCGCCATACAGTGACAGTATGAAAGTCTCCATAGACTTTCATCGCCAGGCGGTGGGGTGTGGTAAAAATACTACACCGCGCTGCCCCGGTGTGAAAGGGCCGTCAGGGCGTGTAATTGAAAAAGTATTTTCTCGCTTGCAGTGAGCTTAAAATGTACCCGAGGCGGTTTTGTATGTAATAAATGGGACACAGAGGCTTGTTCCCATCAGCAGGACATGTCACTGTGCCCCCTCCGTGCCACTCTCCAATACTGACTAGCAGATAAGTAGACTATCAGGAGAAGGAGCATCTCTTGCAGGAGTATAACCCCTGCTTAACGCCCCTTCCCCGCCTATCAGGCCATCTCACTGGCTCTCCACCACCTATTCCCTGCCTCTCCCCCTCCATGTATCTCTGTGCTCTGTGCTCTCGGAGGAAATGATTCTGCAGAGTAGTGACCCAGGGGTCGTGGCCATTTTGTTTTGTTTACAATGATACTGCAGGATATCTGGCAAAAAGGAGCAGGATTAGATAGTATGCTTTTTTTTTTTTTTTTTACTTTGGATACCCACTCAGTTTCTCTTTAACCCCCCTGGCAGTATGACTATTTCCGGATTTTAGGGTCTTTTTAAAAGGTTTAATACCCTAAAATCAAGAAAAAATCATGCCGCCAGAGTCTCCGCAGCAGCCCCTGCTCTGACTCACCTCCCTGGGCTTTCGCGCTGCAATTTTACCTCCCTCCTCTGGGTGGTGCTGTAACACTTTAGTGAGATCAATGACGGCGATATCACTAAAGTGATTCAGAGCCTCCAAGGACAGGAAGGAGAACGGCTACCGACATCTGGATCCCCCGGGAGGTGAGTAAAAATGCCCGCTGCGTGCTATACTCTGCACAGAGCTCCCGGCTGCTAGCCCGAGCTTAGCTCGGGGTTACCGCCAGGGAGGTTAAAATGATCCCAAGCCAAAGTTTGGGGTCAAAATTAGATACTTACCTTTAGGACCCATTCACACTGGAAGCACTTTTCTGAGCGTTTTGCGATTGATTACCGTTTTTTAAAATAGATCCAGAGGCTTCCCTCACTAAGTATCTAATTTTGTACCTGAGCTTCAGCTCGGGTATACTTTAAAAGGCATTTGATTGATAAGGTGTTAAAATATCACCTCTGAGAAAAAATGAATTTCATATGGACCACACAACCACACACTCCATGTAAATAGTGTCCTTGCCATGAATCAAACCTGCACTGTAGTGATTACTATTTTGTAAGGCCCCCCTTCCCCCCTCACTTGCAAGCTGCATTGCTATACAACTTTCTTTGCTGTGGTTGCGATCAGATACACGTGCGTTGCTGAAAACTAATCAGTGAGGAAGGAACCTCAATGTTTGTCTCTAGAAATGTCCAGGGCTGTCAACAATCAATTCAATCTGAAAGTACTTCTATAATAAAAAATGTTGACATTCAGCTACCCAATCAATCATGAAATTGCAGCTGAATCAAACCTTCAGCGCTCTGGTGACTTCCCAGCGTGTGACGTCAATCTGCACATGCCTCCAGGAAACACTGATGCAGCCCCATCGGGGAGACAGCAGGAGACACAGTGATCAGATTGGACAGGTGGAACAGCTCCACCAATCCTCCACTGCTTCATGGGGCCAGGATACTGAATACTCCTATGGGAGGGGAGGGGGGCACCAGGCCACCACATTCTGTTATGGAGGTTACCGGGCTACTTAATTGTTATGGGGAACCAGGCTACTTAGCTTGTTATGGGAGAGACCAGGCTACTTAATTCTGTTATGGCGAGACTATGCTATGTAGAACTGTTATGGGGGGACCAGGCTACTTAGCTTGTTACTGGGGGACCAGGCTACTTAGCTCTGTTATGGTGAGACAAGGCTACGTAGTTTTTTAATGGGGGGACCAGGCTACATAGTTCTGTAATGGGGACCAGGCTACTTAATTCTGTTATGGGGGGGAGCAGGCTACTTAATTCTGTAATGGGGACCAAGCTACGTAGTTACTGTCATGGGGGACCAGGCTACTTAATTCTGTTATGGTGGGAGAGCAGTCTACTTAATTCTGTTATGGGGGGGGGGAGCAGGCTACTTAATTCTGTAATGGGGGGACCAGGCTACATAGTTCTGTTATGGGGCGAACAGGCTACTTAATGATGTTATGGGTAGAGATTGCCCAAACGGTTTGCCGGCGAACGGTTCGCCGGCGAACTTCCGGTGGTTCGCGTTCGCCATCTAAGGCGAACTTTTCCGGAACTTTGATTCGCCCCCATAGTGCACCATTAGGGTTAACTTTGACCCTCTACATCACAGTCAGCAGGCACATTGTAGCCAATCAGGCTACACTCTCTCCTGGAGCCACTCCCCCCCCCCTTATAAAAGGCAGGCCCCGCCGGCCATTACACTCACTCGTGTGCCTGCATTAATTAGAGAAGGGACAGCTGCATCAGACTCTCTCATAGGGAAAGATTAGTTAGGCTCTTGTAGGCTTGTTAGCTTGCTCCTTGCTTATTCTTTTTGCTAAAATAGCACCCCACAACAGCTCTTTTGAGAACTAATCTTGTTCTTGTGATCTATTTTTTTTCCTGTGTGTCCCGCTGACACTTGTGTTGCATAGACAGCCTTGCTAATTCATACTGTGTGTGCCACTGCCAGGCCCAGCACATTCAGTGACTACCTGTGTGTGTGACAGTTGCACATTGTAATACCCAGTACTGCATATACCTACCTGTTGTGTTGAGAGAACCCACCTCATCACTGCATATACCTACCTGTTGTGTTCAGTGAACCCACCTCATCACTGAATATACCTACCTGGGGCTTGATTCACAAACCGTGCTAACTGTTAGCACGCTGGTGAAAAGCCCATTATCACGCCTAAACTCAGTTTAGGCATGATAAAATAAACTTGCACGTAAAGTTTTACGTGCGTAAACTTTTACACGCGCAAAGTTTACGCGCGCAACACCATTAAACCCTATGCGACGTTTCGTGCGCACCAGACTTTGCGCGCAAGTGTTTCCCTCAAAGCGGTGCTAACCTACTTAGTGCAATGCTTATCACGCCCAAAAGTCTTTAGGCATGCTAACTAGGTTAGCACCGCTTTGTGAATCAAGCCCCTGTTGTGTTCAGTGAACCCACCTCATCACTGCATATACCACCTGTTGTGTTGAGTGCACCCACCTCATCACTGCATATACCTACCTGTTGTGTTCAGTGAACCCACCTCATCACTGCATATACCTACCTATATGAGTGTCTCGGGGGGTGGCACACCACAGATAATAAGGTTGTTGCTTCATTGTGGACAGACCAAATTTGATCAGCTGGACAGTCACTGTTGTTCTATAATTGTGCTACCACAGCCTGGCGACCATATGGGCTTGAAAACCGCCACGGCCTGCACACTGGCCATGGTGCGCACCAGTCCAGCACGGCCGTCACTACGCAAACAGCTGTTTGCGGTGCATTACACAGTGAGTTTGGTGTGTGTAACGATTGGTGTCAGCAAGTAACAGAATTCTGATTATTAGGTGATCTGCAGTATCACCTATAATGCAGATATATACCTAATTATATGGTGATCTGCAGAATCACCTATAATACTGGTATATAAGAGCTGATGTGACTACCAATAGCAATAAGTGATAGGCAAGGTATAGTGCTTGGTGCAACAGTAGTACTGATAGGTATAGCTATGCCACACCAGAGGAGCTGGTGGGCACTAACTGTACCAGATAGCTATGCCACACCAGAGGAGCTGGTGGGCACTAACAGTACCAGACCCCTCACCAGAGACTAGGGCCCTCTGGTGAGAGTAGAGAGGTCAGACTAACAGAGTTGGCAACAGGCTGGCAGATACGGTACAAAGTCACAAGGCAAAGGCAAGAAGGATATAACAGGCTGAGTGGGCAACAAGATCAGATGGGCAGAAGTACAGAATCACTGAGAGTAAGAATAGTCAGAACGAGCAAGAGTCATACAAAGATAATACAATATTCAATTATAATTATGGCTATCAAACAATCCTATCACTGTGTGAAATCCTCGTTTTCCTCCCGGATCAAAGCACACCGGATCTATCTTAGGCCCCGTTCACACTTGCGGTTGTCAGCCAAACGGACCGGATGGCCTGACCGGATCCGGACCGGATCCGGATCGGAACCGTACGGTTCTGATCCGGATCCGATCCGGATCCGGTCAGGTTGCATCAGGTGTTCATCCGGATGCGATCCGGATCCGTTTGGCAAAAGTATCGTAAAAAAAAAAAAAAATGTTGGGGTCTGGGAGGTCAGCAGAAGGGGGACCTGTGGAATCAGGCCCTCTGCTGTTTAGCACTCACCTCCACCTCCAACATGCTGCCAACATCTCCAGCTCGTGCTGCTCCACTCCAAAATGCTTGCCCATGTGTCCCCGATCCAATATCGCCGCAACAATCCTCATAGGAAGTGGGGTAGAACATCCGGATTTTTTGCCAGTGTGTTGTGCGCTCTCCGGTTCTCATTGGTTTCCATTGGCCGGATGGTGCAGTCCGGCTCCGCCCCGGATACGGCTGCCGGAGGAGCCGGACCCAAAAATAGCGCATGTTGGAACGGACACCGGAGTCCGGATCCGGTCCGGCTCCGGTCCGGACGAAACGGACGCATGTGAACCGTGGCATAGACTTACATTGCTATGCCGTGCGTCCGTTTCGTCCGGCCACCATGCGGTGCGGCTCCGGCACGGCTATTCCGGATAGCCACCGCTAATGTGAACCGGGCCTAAGGTCTGAGCGCTAACACGAAGTATTCGCAACAGCAGACAAATAGCAACTGACAGCTCTCTGCCTTTATGCTGACAGGGACTCTCCGAGCCCTGCCCAACTAGCCAGACCAATCAGCGGCGAGAAGCGTTCCCTGTGACGTCAGCTGACCCGCAGGTCAGCTGCCACGCCTTCGGGAAGAGTAAAGGTCCCGCCGCTGGGCGCGCACACACGCGTAGCTCTGAGCCTGTTTGCTGACGAGAGCCCCGTGCGTGGCGTGTGAGCCAGCTGAGCGGCAGGGATGGCGGCGGCAGTCACGCTGCTTTTCGTGATCGCCGCTTCCCTGCCGCTCGTTGCAGTGTGTCAGTGTGAAGCAGTACTCTAAATACACTCCCTGATTGATGTATACACATGCAAGATGTTTTAAAGCACTTTAGGCCTGCAATTTAGCATTCAATGTGATTTCTGCCCTTAAAACGCTGCTTTGCGTCAAATCCAGATTTTTTCCCGGGACTTTTGGCATGTAACCCACTCTGCCATGCCCCCCTCCAGGTGTTAGACCCCTTGAAACATCTTTTCCATCACTTTTGTGGCCAGCATAATTTTTGCTAGTTTTCAAAGTTCGCCTCCCCATTAAAGTCTATTGCAGTTCACGAAAGTTTGCGCGAACCAAACCTTTTGCGGAAGCTTGCGAACCGAAAATCGGAGGTTCGGGCCATCTCGAGGTGGACCATCCTACATAGTTCTATTATGGGGGACCAGGCTACTTAATTCTGTTATGGGGAACCAGGCTACTTAATTCTGTTATGGGGGACCAGGCTACTTAATTCAGTAATGGAGGACCAGGCTATGCAGTTCTGTAATGCAGGGACCAGGCTATGTAGTTCTGTAATGGGGGGACCAGGCTATGTAGTTTTGTTAGGCCTGTTTCACACTAAAAGTGCTTTTTAGCGCTTTTGTGATCAAAAGCATTTTGAAAAACGCTTACACAATGAAATCCTATGGGCTTTATCACGCCACAATGAATACTTTTTTTTATCACAATTGCAAAAACAATGCATTTTTGCAGCAATCGTGTTATATTTACAGTATAGAAAAGCAAAATTGCTGTCAAAACACAAAGAGATTGCAATGCAATTGAGATCACGAGTCACAAATTTCAGTGTGAAACTACCCGTATGGGGATACCAAGGTACTTAATACTATTGTGGGGGTACCAGCCTTGTTAACTCTGTTATGGGGGGCAGCAAGCTACTTAGGCCTGTTATGCAGGTACTAGGCTACATCATCCTGTTGTAGGGACCACCAGGCTACTAATCAGCAATCCCCATGGCTACATTTTGTTTGCATACACTTCTCCATTACTCGCATTGTGTACACTGTGTAGAAAAGTGCTGTAACTGCTGCTAGCTTTCCCCGGCTTTCTGTTTCTCCCTATATGAGACACAGTGGGTTTGATCCAAATCACTTTTTTTTACTTTATTTTTTCGTAGGTGATATTTTCGCACCTTACCAATAAAATGCCCTTTAAGCCACCAGCAAGAAAGAAAACAGAATCATTTTGACTAATTTTTTTAACTTTTTGGAACTTTGCAGAGTGCTGAAAAATTATCTCATAGGAGAAAACGTAGTAAAAAAAAAGTTAATTGGGAACAGTGGCGGCTCCAGATTCAAATTTTTTGGGGGCATATAGGGGGCACAATGGCTGGCTGGTGGGGCCCATTTGGGTGATCAAAATCAATGTTTAGCGAGCTTTAAATATTTTTTGCCTAACTCACCTATTTCCACTACACATGGATTCTGGATGCAGAAAACTGACTCCAATTAATGCCTATGGGCCTGTTTCCACTAAACGTGATTTTTCTGATGCAGAGTAGTGGAAACAGGCCTGAAATTAAGGATAAGTTGTTCAGCAATGATAGGAACCAAATGTAAACATCACAAACAGAACTCAGAGGCTTTTGAGCAGAGCAGATTGTCCAAATGATGGTGCTATTATGCAAGAAAAGTTAACTACAGATGTACTTGGCTTAGATTCAAAACATTTTGTCTGTAAAATACACGCTCTACTCTATTGGCTAATTTAAAAGCAAAACAGTAAGTTTTCAGCTTGTAAGCGTTCTTCATACTCTATTCCTGTTGACTGACAATGTTAGAACATACAATCAGAAGGAGGTATAGAGATTTTTTTGCAAATATAAGTGTCACTCAGGTACATTCATGACAAGGGAACTTGCAAGGATTGTGAGGTATTTATGGCAAATAGATAATACCCTTGGTTTACTTAATGCCTACATAGACTCAGGCTGACATGGAGAGTTTTTTTGCAGATCCTTATCCTGTTCAGTGTATGCTGCTGGAGCCTGAAAACATTTAACTGTATATTACTGAGTAGGAGGGTACTCAGGGGAGGGGGGGGGGGGGGCAGTGATTCACAGGGGGGCAGTGCCCTAGTGTAGGGCCCATGATTGGGAAGGTGTCAATGCTAGATGTAGGATTTACATCACATAATTGTGAGTAATGCTAAGGTGTTATGAGGTCAGAAGGAGAGCCAGGCAAAGCTTTCAAACTAGCAGGAAGCAGCCACAGCTCTGCTGTACAAAGAAATTAAGACAAAATAAGTCTTGAAATAAAAAAAGTCTAAAAATAAAATAATCTTAAGGATTAAGACAAAATGGGGCCCAAGGCAAATAGTAGTTTTAGCTGCCCCCATAGTCTTTTTGATAATCTAAGGTGGTAGAGGGGTCAGAGAAGGTGGCCGTCTGGTCCCTTGATAGTCTTTAGGCCCCAGGCACTTGCCTAGGTTTGCCTTGTGGATGATCCTGCACTGGCTGTACACAATGTGCACTTGTAAATGACAGGCAGCCAAAGGGTTCTCACATCTCTTCTGGGAGCAAAACCAGTGTTGCTTTATCCATGCATTATTGATCAGGCAGCAGAGCAAGGCTGATTTGTGTTATTTAAAGTAGAGTGACCAGACGTCCCGGATTGCCCGGGACACGTCCCGGATTCGGGGTCCACTGTCCCAGGCTTAATGAGGTCCCGGGAAACGTCCCGCTTTCAGCAGCGGGACGTCCCGGCCTCGGGACTCTGGCCACTCTCTCCTCAATGAACTGGCAGCGGCGTCTATAGACGCCGTGCCAGTTCATTGCCCGCAGCCCGCTCCAGCCTCCTCTTCCGGTGTCTGTTTCCGACACCAGCAGGCGAGCAGGGCTACGGCAAGATGGCTGCCGGAGCCCTGTACTGGAGACCTATTTGTGTCACTAGTACAGGGCTTCGGGCGCCATCTTGCCGTAGCCCTGTCAGCGCGGGAGACCAGAGCAGGAGGAACAAGACGGTCCCGGGACGGAGCAGCGCGCCAGAGGCCGGACACTTCTGCCAGGTGAGTAAATGCTTTCTTTTCCAGGTGAAATGTTTGCCCGCATTGTTTCTTTTCCAGGTGAAGTGTTTGCCCGCATTGTTTCTTTTCCAGGTGAAATGTTTGCCCGCATTGTTTCTTTTCCAGGTGAAATGTTTGCCCGCATTGTTTCTTTTCCAGGTGAAATGTTTGCCCGCATTGTTTCTTTTCCAGGTGAAATGTTTGCCCGCATTGTTTCTTTTCTGGTGAAATGTTTGCCCGCATTGTTTCTTTTCCAGGTGAAATGTTTGCCCGCATTGTTTCTTTTCCGGTGAAATGTTTGCCCGCATTGTTTCTTTTCTGGTGAAATGTTTGCCCGCATTGTTTCTTTTCTGGTGAAATGTTTGCCCGCATTGTTTCTTTTCTAGTGAAATGTTATTGTTTGCCCGCATTGTTTCTTTTCTGGCGAAATGTTTGCCTGCAGTGCGTTTCTTTTCTGGCGAAATGTTTGCCCGCAGTGCGTTTCTTTTCTGGCGAAATGTTTGCCGCATTGCGTTTCTTTTCTGGTGAAATGTTTGGCCGCAGTGCGTTTCTTTTCTGGTGAAATGTTTGCCCGCAGTGCGTTTCTTTTCTGGCGAAATGTTTGCCCGCATTGCGTTTCTTTTCTCAGCGAAATGTTTGCCCGCAGTGCGTTTCTTTTCTGGCGAAATGTCTGCCCGCATTGCGTTTCTTTTCTGGTGAAATGTTTGGCCGCAGTGCGTTTCTTTTCTGGTGAAATGTTTGCCCGCAGTGCGTTTCTTTTCTGGTGAAATGTTTGGCCGCAGTGCGTTTCTTTTCTGGTGAAAAGTTTGCCCGCAGTGCGTTTCTTTTCTGGTGAAATGTTTGGCCGCAGTGCGTTTCTTTTCTGGTGAAATGTTTGCCCGCAGTGCGTTTCTTTTCTGGTGAAATGTTTGCCCGCATTGCGTTTATTTTGTACTGACATGTTTGCCCGCATTGCGTTTATTTTGTACTGACATGTTTGCCCGCATTGCGTTTATTGTCTGGTGAAATGTTTGCCCGCATTGCGTTTATTTTGTACTAACATGTTGCCCGCATTGCGTTTATTTTGTACTGACATGTTTGCCCGCATTGCATTTATTTTATACTGACATGTTGCCTATTGCGTTTATTTTCTGGTGTCCGGGGTAACTGTTACTGCATTTATTATTTAATGGTCATAGATGGCTATGTTTGCTGCTTTGTGGTTACGGTATACTATTAGCATCACACAGTTTCTGCACACCCATGATACAAAGTCTCGTTTGTCCACATCATGGCATAAACACTGCTTTCTTATGCCTCGCTGTTACATCATTACGTTAGCTCCGCCCATACAATGTCATGGCCACGCCCATTTTTTCGGCGCGCCGCAGCCCCCCTCCCCCAGTCTTCGCCGCTGCGTGCTCCTCACTCCTTCCCACTTTTCGACGCGGCGCGCTACGCGCGCCCCCCCCCCCCCCACGCCCCCCCCCGTCCCAGGTTGGACCCACAAAAATATGGTCACTCTATTTAAAGGGAACCAGAGATGAACGATTCACACAAAATAAACATATCAGTTGATAGCTTGTAAAGAATAAATGCTCTACCTGATAATTTCGCCGCTCTGGTGTGCCTTTTTGAGTGTTTTTTTATCCATTATTGCTCCAGGAAATATCCTACATGGCCGCCGGCTCATATCACTTCTGCTTCCAGGTTATGAGGTGTTCTGGATGTGCTGTCTAGCCTCTGAGACTATAGACAAGCAGGGCTGCTGCAGGCTTTCATCTGTCTGCTTTCAACCATTATTCTGGTATGCTGTGTGGCTGCCTGTGTAGTAAGTGTCTCTCATAGAAATGAAACTGCATACAGTAGATAATGACTGGCTGCACACTGCACACAGATACACTGTGTGTGTCAGAGCTTCCTTCTCGGCAGCAGCAGCCCCTCCCATGTCAACAGCTCTGAGTAGGAAATCTGAGCCAGGAAGGGGGCTGGCTTGGGCTTGAAAAGACTCCACAGAAGAGTGACTCAGCTTTAATGATTCCAGGTCAAACCTCGACTGAATAGTCGGAGGATTCTTATCACAGTTGATAACAGATAGATTAGACTGAAAAGAATAAAACTAAAAGCAGGGTAGGTGTTTACTGTCATGTTCCCACTGATAAATGTAATAAAATACATGAGGGTGCTTCGTCTCTGGTTCTCTTTAAAGCGGATCCGAGATGAAAAACGAACTATAACAAGTAACTTGTCTATATATCTTATGTACAGTTTAGATGGTTTAAACAGCAAATCTGTCTGCATACTGCTTTAATAGAATATGATTATTTCTTCCTGTGATACAATGACAGCAGCCATGTTGTTTGTAAACATTAGACAGAGGCAGGCTTATCTGCACCATCAGCACTCAGACTGAAAAAAACCTAATCTCCCCTCCTCCTCCCTCCTCCCCTCTGCCTCTGAAATCTCTGGCTAGTAATACCTCCCCCTCCTCCCGCCCAGACTAAGCTCCCATGAGCCCTTGCTACTGCCAAGGCTCTCTGAAAACTGTGGGTGGGGCTTATTTAGTTTATAGGGAATTAACAAAAACAAAAAAGTATTTAGCTTGAGGAATGCCCTATAAACTATAGGAAGGGAACACAATTATGCAATGAGTAAAAGTTCATCTCGGATCCACTTTTAAGTGTGCTTATTGTTTAGGAAGTGATGGATGCAATGGAGTCACATCCCCCAGCAGCCCACAGATCACACACAAGCGGACACAATCCATAGAGGACAAAACGAGGCCCAGTAAACCTAGGTGTACACATATTGATTTTTCTGGCTAATTTCGATCACTTTGATTGAATCTGTCGGACATTTATTACCCCCTACATATTCACCTTTAATCAATTGTGGGCAGTTTGTTTATTGAAAGTGTCATGGTATTTATTGGAAAACATCAAGCAGCTCAAGTAGTGCCTCATAGATTTCAGCTAAAATCTATTGAAATTGAATGTGCAGTGTGATGTAGAAACTGATCACTATCTGATTGATTACCGATCAGGAAGGAACTGGTTTGGCATGCTGGGCCAATAACTGACCTGCGTATGGCAGCTTTACTCTTGTACTTCAAGAGTAAGGACCCGTTTCCACTATCGTGAATTCGCATACGTTTGCCGCTTGCAAATTCGCATAGCCAATACAAGTGGATGGGACTGTTTCCACTTGTCAGGATTTCTGAGCGTTTTCATCTGCGTGAAAAATCCGCATGGCAGAGCCATCAGAATTCGCATACCGCTATGTGGGTGTATGCAAATTTTCATGCGAATTCGCACGTGAATTCGCATGGAATCAATGGAAAAGCACACAGGCACTGCCATGGTTAAATTCGCATACAGCGCCATGAATGCGAATTCACATGAAAGTTTGCATGAAAATTTGCATACACCCACATGCAAAATTCGCGGCGATTCGCACCGCACAAGTGGAAACGGGCCCTGACTCCAGTGAAAATAATGTAATAAAAAAAAGTGATTCCTTTTTACAATAATTATGTATAAATGATTTAATCAGTGTTTGCCCATTGTAATATCTTTCCTCTCCCTGATTTACATTCTGACATTTATCACATGGTGACATTTTTACTACTGGCAGGTGATGTCACTGGAAGTAGCTGCTGCTTGCTTTTTTGGCAGTTGGAAACAGCTGTAAACAGCTGTTATTTCCCACAAGGCTCCCACAGTTTGATGTCAGAACCATGGTCCTGATATCACACTGTGGGAGGGGTTTCAACACAATATCAGCCATACAGAGCACCCTGATGGTCTATTTGAGAAAAGGAAAAGATTTCTCATGAGAAAGGGGGTATCAGATACTAATTGAGATGAAGTTCAATTATTGGTTACAGTTTCTCTTTAACTAATCCCTGTTTTTCTATACGAACAGCATCCGCTAGTTGCTACGGACAACACAGGCAGCTCTTGTAGCAGACATTTGTAGTATTGAGGCCATGTGTGGCTACACAGGAGCTCAATCTGTATGGTCTTGCTGTGCTCAGAGGCCAGTGTCTTGTGCTCCACATACTTCCCTAATCTCTCTCATGTAATTTGTGTTTGCACAAGTGGTACTTATCAGATTGAATGTAAACAGTGGTCTCTGTTCCAGAAGAGCCTGCTGTGACTTCAGCATCAATTTGTGTCAAGGGTGAAGCAGTTTCACTGGGTGCTGCACTGAAACCTGACAGTGGGAAGAACAAAGTCTCCGAAAGCTGTTACCTGGAGCTGCTTCGTCACATCAGTATTGTGATGCAGCACTTGCAATGTTAATAAATGCAATCATATTTCCAGTATTGATTACTCTTCTAACTAGACATTTATTTATCCTTAAAGAGGAACTGTAGTGAAAATTACCTAATTAGTAAAATTGCTTATTTTTTTTTTACAATATTCATATATAGATTATTTAGTCAGTGTTTGTCCACTGTAAGATCTTTCCTCTCCCTGATTTACATTCTGAAATGTATCACTGTTGGTGACATCGTTAGTACTGCCAGGTGAACTGTGCAGAATATTCGTTACTGAGGGTTCTATGCACAGAACGTGATATTGTTTGCTTGGCAGAAAAATACCTTATTTCGCACAATGGAACAAAGTTTATAGACAGTAAACTGTCAGGACCATAGTTATGACATCACACTGTGGGAGAGGTTTCACCACAATATCAGCTATACAGGACCATCTGATGATCTATTTGAGAAAAGGTATATATTTCTCATGGTAAATGGGGTATCAGCTACTGATTGGATTAGCCATAGCCATACATATGCCTATTATTGCCAAGTCCTGTGCGTTGCTAAGTGGCGGAGATTGCTTTTATGTGTATATGCTGCATATCTGTATATGATATATATATATATATATATATATATATATATATATATATATATATATATATATACTGTATCTGCTGAAGCCATCATTCTCAGACTCGTGGGTTGTCTATTTTTAATACATACTGTATTGTGTGGAATATTAAGCTAAGTACCCACTGAAAGATGAATCCTATGAGATGACCAATGAACAATCTGTCCACGAGTCATATTTCAAGATATACTTGCAAAACCGGCCCCATCAGATTAGTATTATTGCTCTTTTTATAAACTAAAAACAGAAGGTAAGCGCTACACAACTGAGTCCATGTGAAATGAAGTTTGCAAAAAGAGGCATCAACCGCAAAGTCCACATCCAATGATAGCATAAGGCTATAACTTCTTATCTTCCTCTATCCTCCACCAACAACCGGTGTGCAGACACTCACCAGAAAATAAGACCTTAACTAGGTCTATAGGTCCGTACACACGTCGGACTGGAGGCAACGACGGGTCCGTCGTTGCCTCCCGCTGGGTGGGCGTTCCAACGACAGTCCGGCGTGTGTACGCACTGTTGGCGGACTGATACGGCTGTTTCTGAGCGATCCGCCCGGCGGATCGCTCAGAAACAGCCGTATCAGTCCGCCGACAGTGCGTACACACGCCGGACTGTCGTTGGAACGCCCACCCAGCGGGAGGCAACGACGGACCTGTCGTTGCCTCCAGTCCGACGTGTGTACGGACCTTATCAGCGCTTTGGGACACTTCGGGTCGTCCCCCACCACACCGAACTGCTGTATGTCACCACCGGAGCTGTATCTCCTTTTACAGCCCTTCTCATTAGATGCCGACCTCCATGCACTTGTCACCTCAAAGCAAATGCCTCACATAGTGTAAAACCAGCAATATTTATTTGTATATAAAAAAGATTGCACTTACACATTTTCTTTCCTTAAAAATTGCACAGAGTTATTTCTGATACGGGCTCTCCCCCGTTTTGTTAGGCCCCGGCTGGCACTTGTAGTCCCTCTGCTGTGTCCGATACGGCGTGCACTACCGCTATCCCCACTGCTCAGGACGCCGCTCTGCCCTCGTGGTAGCTGTTATTTCCGCGTCAGTAACCCCGCCTTACATGTTTCGTCATAGTGACTCATCAGAGATTAACAAAACGGGGGAGAGCCCGTATCAGAAATAACTCTGTGCCATTTTTAAAGAAGAAAATTTGTAAGTGCAATCTTTTTTATATACAAATAAATATTGCTGGTTTTACACTATGTAAGGCATTTTCTTTGAGGTGACAAGTGCATGGAGGTCGGCATCTAATGAGAAGGGCAGTAAAAGAAGACACAGCTCCGGTGGTGACATACAGCAGTTCGGTGTGGTGGGGGATGGCCCGAAGTGTCCCAAAGCGCTGATAGACCTAGTTAAGGTCTTATTGTCTGGTGAGTGTCTGCACACCGGGTGTTGGTGGAGGATAGAGGAAGATAAGATGTTATAGCCTTAAGGCCCATACACACGTCGGATTTCCGTGAACGACAGGTCGGATCGCTCAAACTCACTTTTATCGAGCGAACGATAGTCTGTACACACGCCCGATTTAGCGACCCGTCGTTCGCGGAAATCCGACGTGTGTATGGGCCTTTATGCTATCATTGGATGTGGACTTTGCGGTTGATGCCTCTTTTTACAAACTTCATTTCACATGGACTCAGTTGTGTAGCGCTTACCTTCTGTTTTTAGTGTATAAAAAGGGAAGCTCCAACTTACTTTTGGACTCTATTTAGAATCCTGAATGTGTGTGGTGTAGCGCTGGGCTCCTTATACATAACATTATTGCTCTTTTATTTAAAGACACATGTACAGACTGCAGTACAGCATAGCGATGTTTCGGAGGATAACACCTCCTTTTTCAAGCTCATGGAGATCACATGGAGATAGACCAATCATATTGCAGCAGTTGCTTTTAGCGACCAATCCCCATCCATCCTGCAGAGCGCACCTGACAGGGGACTACTACTTGTTATGCATGCATCTAAATAGCCAATAAGGATCTTGGAAACACAGGTCATGTGTGGAGCAGTGCGGCTCAACATCACCGCTGCCCAGACACTCCCATCCAGAGCGCCAACCAATTAGGAGAGGAAGGCATCATCAGGTACACGCCCCTGCATCATCAGGTATTACGCTTCTGCATCAAAATATACTTGCAACATGATGCAAACCTTGTGTTGTGTTTTTAAAAGACTAATGGCCAATATGGATCGTCAAACGATGAGGAGGTGCTGTAGACTGCACAGACACACATCATTTAATACTGTATATACTTGAGTATAAGCCTAAGCCCAAAAAATTGCCCCAAAGTGGGGGTCTCGGATTATACGAGTCACTACTCTTATGGCCCATACTCACGGGCTACAATTGTCGCCGCAACACGCGGTGCGCGCGTGTTGCGGCGTCAGGTCGCCTGTGAGTATGGGCCGTCGTACGGGCGCGCACCCCGAACTGTCGCCCGTCGCTGATGTCGCCAGGCCATTGAAAGTTTCAATCGCCTGGCGACAGTCGCCGCCGCAACTGTCGCTAGTCCGCGTGAGTACGCGGACTAGCGACAGCAACCTCCATTGAGAATGCGGAGCTTCCGGCGGGGGGGAGGAGGAACGTCGGCGACAGCTTCCGTCGCGCCGCTGGTCCCTCTTCCGCGTGTGTACGCAGAGGGACCTGGCGAGGAGCTGTCGCTGGCCTGTCGCCCACACGCTCACGTGTTCTGGCGACAGGCAACTTTTGCTGCCCGTGAGTATGGGCCATTTGAGTAACCACCACAGTGCACTTACTATATGCACAGCGGTGCATCATCTGAGGGAGACCACACATTTGACATTTCCATAGGAGGTCCTAGCTAACCTCATCTCGAGTTGTAGTCTTGGAAGGCATACAGGAACAGTGTCTACTGAGTGGTGAGAATCCTTGCATTCCTATGTCAAGTTTTAGATACATGACTATGTGTCTCTGCATTCCTTGCTTTATCTTTATACCAGCTTAAACTTTGCAACAGGATTTCTTTGCATGTCCATCTCCATTGCAGGCCTTTCTGGCTAATTATTGCAGTCTGCTGAATTTATGCTGCTTTTCTAATATATGGTTGTGGCCGGCCATGGCTGTGAGTGGTTGTGACTTTTGCCACCCCCGGCTTATACTTGGGTCAAACGTTTTTCCAGTTTAAGATAAAAGTTGAGGGTTTGGCTTATACTCGGGTCGGCTTATACGTGAGTACATACAGTAATCTTTCATAGCTCTGTACTATGAACAATTATTAAAAAGAACCCCTAATGACGGCTTAATGCCTAAACTGGTTGGGACTGGAGACTGGGCATGTGTTGTTTACTACTTTGATGTATCTATGGTGTATTGTTTAAACGATATGCTCTATATGCTTGAAGGGTCCCTGTCGCGAGGACCCTAGAATTAAGTCATTGTATACTTGCTGTTACATGTTTTAATGGAATAATGTGACTCCTATATTTAAGCAAAAAGTGACCTTTTGGTTTATTTCTGTCCCAGTGATGGTCACTTGTTAATGCTGCTGATATTGCAGATCCTGACCCAGAGCAGGGACAAGGTCCTCCAGCACCCAAGGCTGAGACACCAAAGTGCGCCCCTCCATCCCTCCCACCCCAGCTGTCACACACTGATTGCTATTAGACTAAGAGGGCCACAGGGCCCACAACCTCCCCAACACCTTAATATCTAGTTATCTGGCTTGCAGTCACTGCTATGTATCCCCTTTTCTTATTTATTTCTGCTTCATACACAATTAGGAATGACAGCTGAATGAATTGTGCGCCCCCTCCTACACTGCACCCTGAGGCTGGAGCCTCTCCAGCCTATGCCTCGGCCCTGCCCTGTCCTGACCCCATCATTCAGCGCTGAGGATTCTTGTATATATTTTCTAATACCATTGTTGGATCATGTGGTGACCTGAGCAGCTGATGGATATAATCTCTTTCTACCGATATTGGATCAACGCCTGTATTCTACCAAACAACAGTGAACAATTAACTGTCAATCTGATATGTCATGATGGCCACTCGAAACGCCCATTGCATATCGTTTGTTGGAAGTCGTTGTTTGCTACAATTTCCATGAAAGATATCTGAATGATGTGCCTTCATTTTGTGCTATTTTTTTTCTCCCATGGGTGTGGGACTCTAGCAATACACAATGGTTTGTGAATCGTATATAAATCATTCTACGTTTACAGTTTTAGTGACGCATACTTTTAATGTACTATATGCTTTACTGTGAACAAGTGACTTTTTCCCTCCGTTGCGTTGCTATCCAGTATAACCTGTATGTACTTCTATGTGATGAACTACAAGTGTCAGTATAGCCTGCACCTATTCCACTGTGCAAAAGGTACAGGCTATGTTAACACCTGTAGTGCTTTAGGTGAAGGCTATGCTGGTACTTGAAGTGCTTTAGGTGCTCTCTCTAGGCATGCAGTCCCCCATTGTCCCCTCCCCAAGCTGTCACTCATACTGCATGTCAGTCGTGATGGGCCCAGGGGCAACTCTCCTGGTCTGACTAGCTGGTCCTCCGCCATGCAGTTGGCTCCCATTTTCCCTGTTCCTGTCCTCCTCCTACCCAGAAGTCCTCAACCCGCTCTGCGCCATGAGCCACCAGCAGCCCCGCACCCACCAAGTCACCCGAACACAGGCGGCAGCTTCAGCCAATCCTGCTGCACGCTGCCACTGCCTTCCTTGGAATCCCCACCCCTCCACACCACTAACAGGCTGACAGGCAGGAACTGAGGTAAAGGATGGTGGAGACAATGTTCATTTCTGCTCACTGTATTATATAAGCCACCCTAAGCCATTGCAACAGGCAGTCGGATGACTAGGATCGGGCGATTTGCAATTGCCGGCAAGCACGGATCGGGGTGTGGACAGTTTGCAATGCGCACATTGAACTCTGGCACCCTAGGCATGGGCCTTAGGGGCCTTCCCACAAATCTGACTCTGCCAGTTGCCTGGTAGTCCTGCTGATCTCTTTGGTTGTAGTAGTGTCTGAATCCTGCTCCAGAAACAAGCAAGTCACAGTGCTGAGTTCCACATCGGCTTGAAAAAAAAGCATCGGAGTCATGTGAAGCGCGTTGTACGAATCTCTCCGCAAGTAATGGTGTTGAATTGCTTTTGACGACATTATCACGGTGTCTGAATAAGGAAACCAAAATTTGAACAGCAACACTAACAGTTTTCATTATAACCCTTGCTCTGTTTTTTAAACAAATAGGATTTATAAAGGAAACGACATGAATCAGGATACAATGTCTGATCTATTTGAATTGTTTACATCGTACAGGCTATTTCCCCTGATTGACTCACCTGCCATTATTATGTCATAATGTCAATAAAAAGTCTGTGACTTTTACAAGGATGAGTAGCTGCAATATCCAGGCTAGTTGGATTCACCTACAACTGCAGGGATTGCACTTTCTCTCAGTCTCATTTATATGTGGGGACAGTGGGGACTTATAAAACAACCCAATAAGCATTTAACATCCTTTTCTTCCGGTATGAATGTTTTACTTAGACTAACTTTACACTGTTCTAGCGTTCAGTCTTCATTCATAGCATGTTAAAGGGACCCTAAGCAGAGGTAAAAAAAAGTAAATCTGGACTTACCTGGGGTTTCTTCCAGCACCCCATAGCCCGTGAGGTCCCTTGGTGTCCTCTGGATCCCCTCCGTGGTCCCACTGGTGGCACCAAAACCTGGAGACTTCAGCTGAAGTCACGCATGTGCAGTATGTATAGGCACCCGGCGCGTCATCACGCCCATCGCCGTAAGAGTCCTGCACATGCGCAGTTCAGTCCAGCACCGCTTATGTGTACGACCCCCCAACATCAATGGATGTGATGAGGCATCGGGTGCCTGGACCCAGCATGCACAACTCTGACCGAAGTCGCGGAGCTGGCAGCGGGACCATGGAGGGGACCCAGAGGACACCAAGGGACCAGGCAGGCTACAGGAGGCTACAGGAAGTCCCAAGTAAGTTCAGATTTCCTTTTTTTCACCTCTGCTCAGGGTCCCTTTAAGTACATCAGATCTTTCACTAATAAAAACAACAAATCAAATGAAAAGCTATCAAGAATTAGTGGGATGTTTACTGTCTCATTTGCATAGTTCTCTTGTCCCTGAACCGTTGCCAGGCTCCATCTTGTGCAGACACCTCCCATACAACCAGTTTGTTCTCTCTTCTTGCACGGCTTGGCCGGGATCACTGTGCTACGCCCTCTGGGGACACTGGAGAGGCACAGTTTACAGGCTGTGCTAATTATCAGCTAATTATCCAATTAAAGTGACACCAACACCATTTCATTGTTTGCTGTAATAAGCACCTGGTGTTGTCACCCTCTGCCTATATTTCACCTACATTTCAGTGGTATCAGAATAGAACTATTCTAACAAGCAGTACATTAATTAGTCAGCACATAGGAAGGAGATCAGGTACGCTGTGCCTGGAGAACTACTGTCCTCTATCATGGTAGCCACATTTGGCTGGGTCGGGTGACAGTCTCATGTCATTGGTGAAACTGATACCCACCACCCAATCAGTGGAGAAGAGTTGCTAAGAAGCGGCCACCATATTATTAATTTTCCTCCAGAGATAAACGATGCCTCTAGAATCTATGTTCCTCTTTATGAGAAGCAGTAAAGTGTTGTACCGTGTTAGCCATGAGTAAAAGCAAGAAGTTTTGAATCAGGATGATACCATTTATTGGCTAACTTAGAGATGGATAAACAGTGAGCTTTCGACTTATAAAAAGCCTTCGTCGGACTGGTTCCTGACCAGAACTGAAAAACACAGCTTATATACACTGACATACAGAGGAGAATGTTTCTCCCCTCTTTATGAGGTGACTGTATCTTAACTGTATGCTTTACTACTTCTGATCAGCTTCTCTTCCACTGGAGGATCACATCCTTGTATTTATATTATCTATGCTGCATTTGTTCGGCTGATTGGTATTATATTTTCCCACAGCATGATGTCCTCCTATAAAAACTGAGCCTGTCCATAGTGCTTCCCCTTTCACTGCCCAAGCCTTACCATTGGTCATTTGATATGATGAGCACTTTCACTGGTGATGAACAGCTCAGGAGATGAATCTACTTTAACATGAACCATTTGCAGCCTTCCCTTCCATATGCAGTAACCCCTTTTCCATATCCAGCTACTCCTTTGGACAGTAGCCATCCAAGACCTGGGCCTTTGTGGCCTTTCCATAAATCCAGCCCTGATTTTTAGCAGCTTTATAAAGTGCAATAGTGTGTTCCTTCCTGCAGCTGCATCGCATTACTGACTACTGAGGTAAACCCCATACAAAAGATTGGAAGCTGCAATGCAAACACCCAACTGATGCAAACACCCATCATTGCAATCGTAATAAGGAGCCTAGTGTAAGAAGTCCTGTAATCTTAAAAGTTCAGCTGGGCCAGATAAAAAAGTTTAGTGGGGAGACGTTCTACCAGAACTTGGGTATTGGGTGAAAAGGGAGTTGGTACTTGTAGCAGCTGAAATTGGCCTTGATAATATTCAAACTGGGCAAGATACAGTATTTCACATTTCTTAGAATCATGTGGTTGTTGCCCTATCAGATTATTTATGGTTGGATTTGGAGACGGGCCTTATTCAATTCATTTTGGGCCCGATCCAATTCACTTTTTCTCCTAAGGGCCATTTCCACGGGAGGCTGAACTGCACGCTCAGTGAGCAGTTACCAAGCAGTTACCAGGCAGCATTGAGCAGTCACTAGGCAGTTGAGAGAGTTTGAGAGTCTTTTCACTGCTTATCAACTGCTCGTAGAAAAGGGCTCTTAAAGGAAACCTGAGATCGCAGGATAAAAATATTTTATACTTACCCAAGGCCGTGCATGCACAGAAGAGTCGACTGATTGTGGCCAAACGGAGGCACTCCTTAGGATGGCAAAGGAGGCATCAGTGCTCATGGGGCTGGAGGAAGCCCTGGGTGAGTATAAAATCTTTTTATCCCGTGATCTCCGGTACACTTTAAGCCACCAGCAAGCAAGAAAATACTCAAAAAAATGTTGACTGTATTTTTTTACCCTTCTTAGGAGATAAAAGTTATTTTTTAATTTAAGATGAAAATTATCTCATAGGAGAAATCATAGGAGAAAAAGTCAATTGAATAGGGGCCTTGGCATGGGAGGCCAATGATTGCCAATGATTTCATTACCTTGCCATAGGAGTTCTCCTGCTCCGCTACACTCTTCAATCTCTGTATGTACACAATTAGCTGAGTCATGTTTGAACAACAGTCCCTGGTTAGACTGACATATAATAGTCAGATCGTGCTGTGCACGCCCGAGTATTATCTCTGTCTATACCAGCCCGTGCTTCTTTCTCAGCCAGTCAGCGGATAGCTATTGGCTATGCAGAACAGGTGTAAAATCACCTAAACTTGTGTTAACTGTAGTGCTATAGATCTATAATCTCCTTTTATTAGTTCCTCTGCTTTTGTTTTACTTATCACCTTGGAGGTATTACCTGCTTCTGCGTAACGGCAGTCACACTTAATTAGCTATTTCATCTCATTATCTAATTAACTGAAATTGCTAACAGCAATCTAACTTAATTAGGCTTAGCCACTAAGTGATTCATGACATGGGTTCATGTGCGATTTTTGGAAGAGCTGCAGCATGACCAGATACAGCACTACATTCTGCTCTCAGCAATGGAGATTTCTTCATAAAGCAAAGGATTTTTACAATAGAGATTAAGCTGCGGCAGAAACTAGAAACTACTTTAGTATTATTTACTTCCGCAGCGATGTACAGAGTATATTGTCTTGTCACTTAACTGTCCCACAGAGGGGCTCACAATCTAATCCCTACCAGAGGAGTAACAATAGACCCTGCAAGGGATGCAGCCGCAGGGGGCCCAGAAGCCACAGGGGGCCCTGTGGGGGGAGAAGTTTCTTTTCCCTGTCCTGAAACACTGACAACTAAGTGCCCAGAAGCCACAGGGGGCCCTGTGGGGGGAGAAGTTTCTTTTCCCTGTCCTGAAACACTGACAACTAAGTGCCCAGAAGCCACAGGGGGCCCTGTGGGGGGAGAAGTTTCTTTTCCCTGTCCTGAAACACTGACAACTAAGTGCCCAGAAGCCACAGGGGGCCCTGTGGGGGGAGAAGTTTCTTTTCCCTGTCCTGAAACAGTGCACAGAGTTGAAAAAGCTTTCTATTGCCTGCACAATTGTTATGACTACATCTGCTCAGCCACTGATAAGGGTTAGGCAGCGCCGGGGGGGGGGGTTCGACTAGTGTTAGACATCACAGTCTAATCCCTACTACAGTCATATGTCCATTATAATCTAAGGCCAAATTGGGGGGAAGCCAACTAACTTATCTCTATGTTTTTGGAATGTGGGAGGAAACTGAGGAGCCTAGAGAAAACCCATGGAAACATGGGGAAACCATATGCAAATTCCATGCAGACTCTGTCTGACCCAGATTGAAACTTGGGACCCAGCGCTGCAAGGAAAGATCTACTACAAACGTAATAGTAAATGGCCATCATACTACAGATATTACCTAGTCACTATCATACAACACAGTGGAAAAAGGTGCATAGCAAAAAATACAAGCCAATATATAGCAACACTGTGATACATTAGGAGTGATGGCCCATGTGATCTTACAGTGTAAAGGAATAAGGGGATGAAATGTAAAGTGAATGGAAGTCGGTAGGCTGTACAGTAAGTTGGCAGTAATGTTCTCTCGGAGCAGAAGAGATTGAGACCAAGCAGATCAGTAGCTGGATAAAATGTCCCAGCTCAGATTATAAGATTGCCTGAAGAGTTGGGTTTTAAGGTTGAGTGCAGAAAGGATTGTGAAAGCATGTCTCCCAGCTTTCTGAGATGAGAGATAGGGAACCTTCCTTCTGATCACAAGCATATGTAAACATAATACATTCCCACCACACCACCAGTCACACCTTCATCACACCTTTTCCATTCAGGCATGCCACAGGAGTCCTTAACTAGTTAACGTTACAGTATATATAAATGACCTTTGAGACTCCAGAGATGCAGGAATACTTCCTCAGCAATTAATGAGTGCAGAGCGAGTTGCATGTGCCTGTGCTTATTTATGCCGAAAAATCAATCAAGGACTAATCTGGGAATCCCCCTTTCATGTCCAATCTCTCCTCCCCCAGAGATCAGCAGTTTCAATTGATGCTTAGGTAAGTAGTAGTCTCACCTGTCACCTGTTCCAGCGACAATCTTAGCTCTCCTGTATCCAGTACTGTTTCCAGCCTCCTCCATCTGCATGTACCCGCTCCTGGCTTGATGGTGTCGCCAAGCTGGAAATAAGTACATATAGCAGAGGAGGCCGGCTGGAGTGAAAGAATGGAAGTACCACAATAACTGCTGAAATGTGGAGAGGTGAGATACTACCAAGTCAGCATGGAGTGGCATAGCTAAGGAGCTGTAGGCCCCGATGCAAGTTTTACAATGGGCCCCCCCAAGCATTCTATAAGTAACAAATTGATATGACGCACCAAAACCTGCCAATGGCAACTACAGTGTCACAGGTGCAAGAAGGGGATGGGGAACAGTTTGTTAATGATTAACACTATTCAAAGTATCTATAGAAGTGATTATTATGAGCACAGGACCAAAAGAGAGCTAATACTGAAGTTGAGGGAGTGCCCTTTGGGTCCCCTCTAGCTCAAGGGCCCTTATGCGGTCGCAACCTCTGCAACCCCTATTGCTACGCCCGTCAGCATGCTTCTGACTGCTGATTTGTGTATGGGAGGGGGGAGGAAGTACCTCTAGACTAGTGGTGCCCACGCTTTTTTGGCTTGTGAGCTACTTTACAAATTAGCAAGTCAAAATTATCTACCCATGTACAATTTTAGGAGCACAATTGTATATGTTACGGCCAGAACCTGAAGTGGCCAGACTTCGGGTTCTGGCCGTATCATATACAATTGTGCTCATAAAATTGTACAGAACGCGAAGTGGCCGGCTGATACGGCCAATATGCGAAACGATTCTCCATTTCGGACTTTGGCCGGCCAGAACGTGTTGTAACTAAATGTGGCCAGACAAGTCCTGAAGCTCACCTCTCTGCAAGTGTCCCCGCTCAGTTCTCCCGGCACTGTCAGTGTCCGCGCTGTCCCATGAGGGACAGGTCCCAGGCTTGTACCGCAAGATACCTCCTCTTCTGTAAAAAAAATGCCTCCATCCGATTCCGCCTCCTCTCCCTGCGTCCTCACCCCGGGGCTTCTTTTCATGCTGCCGGCTGCAGATGCTTTCTACAGTGCTCTCCTGCATGATGGACACAGGGCTGGCTGTAGCCGATACCTCCGCTGAATTCAGTCTTCATGTCCGGCTGATCCCCACCGCTCCCCGTGGGCCTTATGAAAAGTGGACCTGAACTCTTGCAGGGGACAGAAGGAAAACATATAGGAATGCACCCCGTATGTATTTAGAGAGTTTAGCCTATTAATTCCCATTCATCTGTGTATAATCACAAGTTGTAATTTGATCTCTGTCACCTGACCGCCACAGCAGAGCAGCTAAAATTGAAAGCACATGATGTTAACAATATGTCTGCTTCCATGAAAGCAGGAAGTAGACACACAGCAGATGTATTGCAGGATTTGTATCAGCTGTAACAAAGAATATTTTTCTTTAAAGAGAGCCCAAGGTGGGCTCATAAAATAATTAAAAAAAATTAGGCTACCTGATCTGGGGGGCTGAGCGGATCAGGTAGCCGCCAAAACCGCTGCTCCTGTGGGCCGCACTGGCCCACTTTCACTTTTCTGACCTCGGGGTCACGACACTGGAAGGAGATTGATTCTCTCTCCCAGCGTGCAGGGAGGCATGGGGCCTCTTTAAAGGTTGTTATGCTGTTGCGTATATTTCAGAGCAGAGAGGAAGTTCAGAGTGCCATTCATGGTGCTGGACAGGACCCGGGATAATCTGGAATTTGTGCATTTTGGACTTTGGCCGACTGACTTTTGCCGTTTCAAGAACTGGCCGGCTAATGTCCGAAATCCCCAGCATTTTGGACTTTGGCCAACATCAAATCGGCCAGGTCTAGAAACGGCCGGCCAATTCTAGAATTGGCTGATTTCTGGTTTTGGCCGTAACATATATATACAAAATGGAGAATGTAGTGCATCAGGATCAACAATGAAGTGCTTTGCAATCTACTGGTAGATCGCGATCTACCCAATGGGCACCCCTGCTCTAGACTACCAAGAAGAACCATGAGGGGAAAAGGGTGGAGGGGGGAAACTAGACTACTAGAGAAAACTACAAGAGGGTTGAAGGACTACTTAAATACCAAGGAAAACTATAAGGGAGGAGGGACCACTAGACCTCCAAGGCAACCAAAAAGGAAGTACAGGACAGGGGCCATTATAAGGAGGCACAGCATGTGGGCTACTTTAAGAGGGCAGAGCACAGGGGCCACAGGATAGGAACACTATAAGGCAGGCAGGGTTGTAGGGAGACTATAAGGTTGGAACAGTGTAGAGACCACTTTAAGGAGTACAGCACAGAAACATTGTAAGGAGGCCCAGAGTAAGAGAGCACAACATTGGGGTCACTATAAGGGGCAGTATATATAAATAAACTAGGAGGAGGACACTATTGGCATGCTAGAGGCTTCTTTATTTGGAGGGGGGTGTTCATAGACATGCAATAAGTCACCATACTAAAGGGCATGCAATGGGAATCAAACTGAGTCATCTCGTCACAAGGCTGGTGCAAGCATGTGAGCTGCACCGGGTCTCACCGCAGTGGTGACAGTGACACGCAGGCAGAAGATAGACCAAGCGTGGGTTGACTGGGGCAAAGGGGCGTGTCACAAGCCCCCTAGTGGCCGGACTGCACAATGCCTTCCAATCGGTTTCAGCACACAGACCATGCAATCTGTGGTCGCAATCGGTGCGCAGAAACCACTGGAATTTTGGCAGCAGATCGACTAGAAGGGAGCTTGTGAGTTACGGTAATACAATTTACACACAATTTCAGGGTATAACTGCCACCATCCTACAGAAGGGTAGGAGCCCTAACTATACTGAGACTAATACCTGCAAATAAAAACGGTTAAACACACTCTATTTTGTCTAGCTATGAACAATAGTAGCGACTCTTCAGAAGCTAAGTTCGGTTTTGTGTTGCTGAATAATAGGTGTAGCTGAACAAATAAATGACGTTAGCGTTGTTTATTATAAATGCAATATAAATACTTAATATATACAGAAAATCGTTAAAATCAACAATTATAGAGACAAATAATAGCACAGTATGGAAAGTAAAAATAAGGGAAGAAAATACTTAAAGGGAACCTTAAGTCAGGGAGAAAAATGAGTTTAACTCACCTGGGGCTTCCCTCAGCCCCCTGCAGCTGATCGGTGCCCTCGCAGCCCCGCTTTAAGTTTGTGGAAATATGTCCTTTCTGAGAAAATTCGTAAAGTTCCTTTGTTTCAGTTCAGGCAAAATGGCCACCAGCCACATGGTCCTCAGGCTGGCTTGATCAGGTGATGGTACACAGGGGAGGACTGCCTCTCCTTGTATGCATCCTGGTTTTATGAAAGCTAGTTTTGGGGTGGGACCAAGCCCGCCCCTCTGGTTGACAACCCAATCACATTTCAAGTCCTTGGAGAGAGATTTAGGTTTAAACTTATAAAACGCTGTAATTCAAAACCGATAAATGCCACATTTGCGCTGATAACAGATTAATACACAGTGAATTTGGGGAATCATACAGAGACCAAGAATCCTGAGTCTAGCCCAAGTGGTTGCACCAAAATTAATAACTCCGCTTAGGAATGGGCTAAAAACTCCCACGATCTCTTAAAGCGTGCACAATTTCAACTGCGCCTAAATGTGTTATTTTAGTAGAGATAGTCAGTGGCATTCTGCTACAATCTTACCAAAAAATTACTGGCTATATTTTCACTTTGGGCTGTCCATATGACAACAATGTCCTGCTGTGTTGCTGCTGTTCTGTCTATGGGACTGCAGTTTTGAATAGGCCCCCTGCTGTGGCTTTTCCTGACTATTCCTGTGTATGCTGTAGTTCACAGATAACTGTGATGAGGTTAATTACCTGGTCAGAGTTGTGACAGGTACTTGTGAACTGTCTTCTTTTGATCAAGTTAATTTAAACCAACATGTCTTCACTGGTCAGCAAACATACGTCAGGAAAAGAAAAGATGTAATTCTGATCGCTGCAATGACTGCGCAAATCTAACCGGGAAGCGATCAGAAAATCGACTGCGCGAATCTTTCCGATTCGCCTGCGTTTCTCACGGCTGTTCCTTGACAGGGTGGAGCCAACGTGCAGAGTGCACAGCAGAGGAGTAAGGAACTCACCTCTACAGGATCAGTCTTCATTCTCCTAGGCTCTCCTTCTCTATAACTTGAACAGCATCTGTCATGTGACAGATGACACTCGCACCATACAGATGTAGAATCTAGGAGGATGAAGATAGTTCCTCGAGAGGTGAGTTCTTTACCTTCCACTGCGCACTCTGCATGGGGATGGAACACCCTCTTGGGCTACCTATACTGGGGGAGGGGGCCATGTTGCTACTTATACTGGGGGGGGGGGGTGAATCTGGCTACCTATACTGGGGGAGTCAAGTGGCTGCCTATACTGGGGTAAAGGGGGGGGGGCATCTGGCTACCTGCACATGGGGTGATACAAATCTGGCTACCTATACTAGAGGGGGGGGGGGGGGGTTCACCTGATTCCACACTGGGTGACACCAATCCTTGGGACACCTCTGACCATGCCAAATTATTATTATTATTATTTATTTATAAAGCGCCAACATATTCCATGGCAAACAAATCCATGTAAGCAAACAAACAAGGGATACATAATGATACAGACAATGATATACATCAAATATGAACACTGATACAAAAATACAGCACTGCTGATTACAATTTGATTTAACATGATGACTAAAATGTATAAATGTCTAACAGAGTGCAAGCAATTAAATTAATAACATTTCATGACACAAAATTGAGTGTGGTAATTTGGTTCAAATTCATTGCTTGCCTGGGGTCCTGTATAGTCTTAATCCAAGTTTAGTTCCAGAGGGGGGTATTACATCAGTGTATTTAGGATATGACAGCATACGTTAACATTCTCCCCATGTGGCACTGTTGCCTGCTACTGGTTTTATACATTTTGCTATAAAAATAAAGTTTTAGCTTAATGTGCACTGGCACTCTGCCTTTTGTTTTGGAAGTTGCAACAACCCTATGATAAGCTGCACTCTGGTGTTTTTGGTCATGGTCCTCTGCATCGGCCTGTCTCTCCCTATGTGTTATACTTTAGCATTCTGGTGGTCTCATCTGAAAGGAAATGGACAAGGTACAAGATGTTTTTTTTTAGCTGGAGACTACCAAAGGTAATTATTGTGTTTATGTAAGGTATTAAAAAGAGTAAAATCAAGTGTTACTTCTAGACCAGGGGTGTCAAACTCAATTAAAAAGTGGGCCGAATTTGAACACTGGGACAGAGTTGCAGCCCACACTCAATGTCTACTGGCTAACTCCCTCCCTTATAAAGTTCCCTGGTGTCTAATGCACCTCCCCCCACCATACAGTTCCCTAATGTCTGGTGACCCCCTCCCTCCCCTATACAGTTCCCTGGTGTCTATTGTTAGTTCTAGAGAATCGCACACTTTTAACAAAAAGCCTGTTGGTACTACTGTCTGGACCCTCTTGAGATCCCGAAACGATCATCAGAGTGACGGTCAGATGCCTAAGTAACTGCACTTTGGAACAATAAACATCTTTTGTTCCTGTCAACCTGTCTGTGTGCGGACCCTACTTTGAATTTATGGTGTCTATTATTTTGCCCCTTCCCTATACAGTTCCCTGGTGTCTATTGCATTCCCCCGCCCCCCTTATACAGCTCCCTAGTGTCTAATGCATCCCCCCTCCCTCCCCCCTGATACAGTTCCCTAGTGTCTATTGCATACCCCTCCCCCACTTATACAGTTCCCTGGTGTCTTGCGGTCCCCTTCCCACCCCTATTCAGCTCCCTGGAGTCTAATGACTCCTCCGTCCCCCATATAGTTCCTTGGTGTCAACTGACTCCCCCCCCCCATTTAGTTCCCTGGCGTCTAGTGCTATACCTCTCCCTCCTCCATATGGCTTCCCTGGTGATCAAAGGCTTCACCTTCAATATAGCTTCCCTGGTGGTCTAGATTGGGCCAATCATAATGCAAAGTGGGGAAGAAGCCACTTGCTGGCCAAATTTTATGGCTAATCATTTGTATAGCTTGAATTGTCAGGTTGTTATAGCAGACTAACACATCCATTCAGCATTTCCTATAAAGAAGCCTCTACAGCTACTCAAATGCAAACACAATATCAACCAGAGTACCATTTGTAAAAATCCTGGCACTCTATAAAGCTGAGCTAGAGTTTAACTTTAAAGCAAGCACTCATCATTGCAGTTAAAGAGGAACTGAAGAGAGAGGTATATGGAGGCTGTCATGTTTATTTCCTTTTAGACAATACCAGTTGCCTGGCAGCCCTGCTGATCCTCTGCCTCTAATACTATTAGCCATAGCCCCTGAAC
The DNA here is from genome assembly GCF_040937935.1 of Hyperolius riggenbachi. Taxonomy (NCBI): domain Eukaryota; kingdom Metazoa; phylum Chordata; class Amphibia; order Anura; family Hyperoliidae; genus Hyperolius; species Hyperolius riggenbachi. Next base: position 215,458,470 of record NC_090654.1, on the reverse strand, counting down.
AAGCATGCAGCAGATCAGGTGTTTCAGTGGTTCAAACTTATAAGTCTGATCTGACAAGACTAGCTGCATGCTTGTTTCTGGTTTTAATCAGATACTACTGCAGAGAAATAGACCAGCAGGGCTGCCAGGCAACTGGTATTGATTAAAAGGAAATAAACATGACAGCCTCCATATACCTCTCTCTTCAGTTCCCCTTTAAAACCCCAGTATAAAGCTTGAGCTGCAGAGACTGACAAGCCTTCTGTAGCTGTGCTCGGTTTAGAAAATCCTTCCCAATCAAGGCCAAACTATTCCAGTTTCCTGCAGCCTTGCCGTCTATCCAGGCAGAGACACGCTGAATTAACCTCCTAAACAAAAGCTCTTTTTTCCCCTCTTTCTTTTCACCCGCAGAACGGACGGAGGCGAAATAAGAGAATGTGTCTGACACGCACGCCGGTAGCCTGTCTGGTTGCCACAGAGACAACAAATACTATTGCAGTACCTGCTCTGATTCTTCAAGAGCTCCCCAGCTAACTCTGATGCTTATCCTTCTAAGTGCTGATCCGTCTACTTAGCATGCTCAATAGGCATTATGCCTGCCTGCTCTCTTCTATCTGACAAGTGGCTGCGTAACAAGAGCTATTGAACTACCAGAGAACCTCAGCTTTTTCGATTTTTGGGCACTTGCAGAGATGCGTCTGACTGACGCTTCCATTGGCAAATTGCTTATCTGCACTCTGAGAGGGTAGAACAATGGAATCCTGGAGTGCTCGATGTGTGCCAGTAATCACCTGCCAATCGTGTAACAAAGATCAGCAATGTTTATTGATCAAGTGTAATATAGGCAAGCAGACAACACCCGCCAGTGTAGATGCCAACACACTTCATGTGACAGTCCATTCTGCCAAACCAATCCAATGCCTAAAGGATCTTGAAAATGTACCCGCAAGTAGAGATGTAATTATACTTTTAGACCACACAGCCAGGGGCATAACTACAGGGGAGTAATCAGTGTGAGCGTAGGGAGGCCAAGAGATGTAAGGGGGAATTACTACTACACTCTCTCCAATAAATTGGTCTATCCTTCAGATCGGGAGTTTTTGAGGCTACACTTGTTATAGGTGTGAAGATTATGATGTCTACACTTTTTGTTTGATGACCCTTGCAAGATGTCCTCCTGGCTGTGAGGGTCAACTGAGGTGTACAAGCGAAAGGATGTGAGCATTGGGGGGCCCAATCACTTTTTGCTGGGGGCCCCCATAATTTGTAGTTATGCCACTGCACACAGCCCAAATGTCTTGTGCACTCTTTCCACTTGAAGCATCCCTCTGCCATTTATATGTGTCTCTGCCCTCCCAGCATGTATAGCTACAGCCTGTGTGCAACCCCCCAATCCTTCCTCCCAGCTTCACTGCTACATGCTCTGTCCTCCTCCATCTGCAGCTTTTCCCCTTCCACCTGAAGTTCCCATGTTGTTCCAAATCTCCTTTGTGTTGTCACAGACCTGCCCAGCTCAGTAAGCATGCTTGTCATTCTTTAACTAGCTGATTAAATCTGTTCCCAGGTGTCCCCTGAATGTGACATCATAGTCATGTGACCAAAGCCATGTGCAAGACCGTCATCAGAATTAGTGTTGGGCGAACAGTGTTCGCCACTGTTCGGGTTCTGCAGAACATCACCCTGTTCGGGTGATGTTCGAGTTCGGCCGAACACCTGACGGTGCTCGGCCAAACCGTTCGGCCATATGGCCGAACTAAGAGCGCATGGCCGAACGTTCCCCGAACGTTCGGCTAGCGCTGTGATTGGCCGAACGGGTCACGTGGTTCGGACCCGAACGCGCTCTGATTGGCCGAACTGTCACGTGGTTCGGGTAAATAAATACCCGAACCACGTCATATCTCCGCCATTTGTCTGTGGGTTTAGCTTTGGGTAGGCAGGCAGGGTAGTTCGCGCTCCAGCCACGCTAGCCAGGGTCCCCCCCAGTCATTGTGTGTCACTGCTGGGAACAGTAGTACACCGCTCGTTCAGCCACACTATATAGCATTCTGTGTACTGTTCTGTGTCTGCTGGGAACAGTGGTACACCGCTCGTTCAGCCACACTATATAGCATTCTGTGTACTGTTCTGTGTCTGCTGGGAACAGTGGTACACCGCTCGTTCAGCCACACTATATAGCATTCTGTGTACTGTTCTGTGTCTGCTGGGAACAGTAGTACACCGCTCGTTCAGCCACACTATATAGCATTCTGTGTACTGTTCTGTGTCTGCTGGGAACAGTAGTACACCGCTCGTTCAGCCACACTATATAGCATTCTGTGTACTGTTCTGTGTCTGCTGGGAACAGTAGTACACCGCTCGTTCAGCCACACTATATAGCATTCTGTGTACTGTTCTGTGTCTGCTGGGAATAGTGGTACACCGCTCGTTCAGCCACACTATATAGCATTCTGTGTACTGTTCTGTGTCTGCTGGGAACAGTGGTACACCGCTCGTTCAGCCACACTATATAGCATTCTGTGTACTGTTCTGTGTCTGCTGGGAACAGTAGTACACCGCTCGTTCAGCCACACTATATAGCATTCTGTGTACTGTTCTGTGTCTGCTGGGAACAGTAGTACACCGCTCGTTCAGCCACACTATATAGCATTCTGTGTACTGTTCTGTGTCTGCTGGGAACAGTAGTACACCGCTCGTTCAGCCACACTATATAGCATTCTGTGTACTGTTCTGTGTCTGCTGGGAATAGTGGTACACCGCTCGTTCAGCCACACTATATAGCATTCTGTGTACTGTTCTGTGTCTGCTGGGAATAGTGGTACACCGCTCGTTCGCCACTGTATAGCATTGTGCTCTGTGTCGCTGCTGGGAATAGTGGTACACCGCTCACCCGTCACTGTATAGCATTGTGCTCTGTGTCGCTGCTGGGAATAGTGGTACTGTATAGCATTTCTGTACTGCCACTGTACTGCTGCCAGTCAGCGTGTACTGTAAGGATAAGTGAAATGAGGAAGAAATCCGGTGAAAGAGGGAGGGGCAAGGGAAGAGGTGTTTCCCCTGACGGTTCACGTACAGGCCACAGGGGAGCACCCAAGAAAACCCACTCAATACCGCCCATGTTGTCCAGGACAACAACCCTCACAAATCCAAAAGAACAGGACCAGATAATTACTTGGATGACCTCTCAAGCGTCCAGCAGTGGGTTAAGCAGCACCAGCACATCACGCACGAGGTCCGAGTCCTCAGCCAGTTACAAGGAGCCAGTGGGCACAAAGCTGACACAACCGGCAGCGACACCACGCACACAACTGCCAGATAACCAGTCCGATGAATTACCTCAGGACACAATGGGGTATTCGCAGGAGCTATTCCCAGCCCAACAAACTTCCACCTTTCAAAGGTCAATGGAGGAACAGCCAGAAATGTTGTGCCTGGATTCACAACCGTTAACTGTGGGAAATGCACCGCGCACTGAAATACAAGGCGAGTCCGAAGAGGACTCGGAAACCCAAATCCCAGAGCAATTTGGGCAGGAGGGGTTGCAATTGCAGGAGGTCGGCCGACAAGATCTGGAAGACGACGTTGGAGTGTGCTGCGCAGAGGTTGTTGTGGGGAGCTCTACTCCACGGCGGTGGCCCACAATGACATATGACGAGTTTGAGGAGATGGAAGAGGAGGGTATGGACAATGTGGACAGAGACCCAGATTTTGTTTGTGAACGAGAACATCGCCGTCGTAGCAGCAGCACAGATGAGTCTGTTGAAGAACACACTGCTGCACGAGTTCGCCTTGTGCCACAAGGTAGGCGGCGCGCAATTTCAGGCACCACAAGCGTGGAAGTTCAAGTGAGAGGCAAAAGAGGAGCAAACAGAAATCGCCAGCAAGGAGGCAGGTGCTCCAAAGTCTGGGCTTTCTTTGAAGACTGCACTGAGGATGTTACCATGGCGATTTGCAAGGTGTGCAAGACCCGCCTGAGCAGGGGGAAAAATATTAACAACCTCTCCACCACCAGCATGAGCCGTCACATGCTATCCAAACATCCCACTCTTTGGGCAAACGCGTCAGGACAGGGTACCAGAAACAACACTGCCTCCCTTGGGTTCACCAGACTCACCACCAGACCCGCCTCAGCAGCAGCAGTAGCCCAGCCATTGCGTGGTTCACAACATTCACAAACATCAGACGACGCTGACAGTGACACTGTCACTTTCCGGAGTAGTGCTCTTGAGGTCTCCCAGTGTTCATCAAACACAACAACCAACAGCCCTTCCGTGTGCAGCGCTACGGTTCAGTTGTCTGTGTCGGAGATGTTTGAGCGCAAGAGGAATTTGCCAGCAAATGACCCCCGGGCCGTGGCAGTAACAGCCAGCATAGCCAAGCTTCTGGCCTGCGAAATGCTGCCATATCGATTGGTGGAGACAAACAGCTTCAAGGGCATGATGTCAGTGGCCATCCCACGTTACGTGGTTCCCAGCCGCTACCACTTTGCGCGCTCTGCAGTGCCTGAGTTGCATGAGCACGTGGTCAGCAAAATAACCCGAAGCTTGAAGAATGCCGTTGCCTGCAAGGTTCACCTCACCACTGACACCTGGACGAGTGCGTTCGGCCAGGGTCGATACATCTCCCTTACCGCGCACTGGGTGAACCTTGTGGAGCCTGGCAGCGATTCCTCACCTGCTACGGCACGGGTGTTGCCCACGCCACAAACAGCTGCACCGCCGTCCCTCCCACTGGATAACAGCAGCACCTACCTCTCTGACTCCTTCTCCTCCAACGCATCTCAAAGCTGTACCTCATCCGGAAACGCTAACCCAGCAGCAGTAGGATCGTGGAAGCAGTGCAGCACAGCTGTTGGCATGCGTCAGCAAGCGTTGCTGAAGCTAATCTGCCTTGGGGATAAGCAGCACACAGGGGAGGAAATTTGGAGGGGAATAAAGGAACAGACGGATTTGTGGCTGGCACCGCTGGACCTGAAACCGGGCATGGTTGTGTGTGATAATGGGAGTAATCTCATTCGCGCTTTAAGGTTGGCTAAGCTGACACACATCCCTTGCCTGGCGCACGTGATGAACCTAGTAGTTCAGCGGTTCCTGAGGACATACCCAGGCGTGCCCGATCTGCTGTTGAAGGTGCGTCGAGTGTCCAAACATTGTAGAAATTCCAGTACTGCTTCGGGGGCACTCGCCAAGATGCAGGAGCGCTTCAATCTCCCCCACCATCGCTTGCTGTGTGATGTCCCTACGCGCTGGAATTCTACGCTGCACATGCTAGCCCGCTTTTGCGAGCAGAAGAGTGCAGTGGTCCAGTACATGACGGCGCAGTACCGAGGCGCATCCGGCCAGCTGCCAAGCTTCTGTGGATCCGATTGGGCCAACATGTTGGACCTCTGCCAAGTCCTCCAAAATTTTGAGCAATCCACGTTGCTTGTGAGCAGTGACAACTCTTCAGTCAGCATTACCATACCACTGCTGTGTTTACTGAAGAGGTCGATGTTAAAAATCAAGGAAACAGCTGTCATGATGCAACTGGGGGAATCTGAAGGAGAAAACGATCAGCGTGATGGTACCAACATCAGGCCATCCGCCTCAGGGAACGCTGGCCCCAGCAGCTATGACGAAGAAGAGGAGGAGGAACAGCTGGAGTTGGAGCAGGAATTTCATGCCACCACTGACGAGGGCCAGAGCGGTGCACGTTGGACTTCCACAATTCAACGCGAATGGTCAGCAGAAGCAGACCAGGAGGAAGGTGACGACTATGATGCATCACAACAACTATCACAACGCTCACAAGAGGATGATGAGGATTCTGGTAGGACTCTGGCACACATGGCTCAATTCATGCTAGACTGCATTGAACGTGACCCACGCATTGTGCGCATTCTGGACAACACCAATTACTGGGTTTATACCCTTCTGGATCCACGGTACAAACACAATGTTCCAAAACTGCTTGAAGAAAGAGTCAGACAGGTCAAAATGGAAGAATACCAGCAGGCCCTTGTGGAGACTTTAGAGAGGAGATTGACATCCTCCCCCTCCTCTAGCCAGTTGTACGCAGACAGACTGACTTCCGCAAACCCAGGACGACCAGGAGGGCAGCAAACAACGCAAGCCGCAGCTAGTACCCAAAAGGGAATGGTATCGGCAGTGTCCTTGGAGTGGGAAAATTTTCTGACACCCATGCAGCCGCAGCCCACTGAACAGCAAGCGTGCAGATCCACCTCCAACACCGATCGCCTGGAGAAGATGGTCAAGGACTACATGTCAGATGGCGTAGCTGTGTCGAACCATCCATCTGCACCCTTCAACTATTGGGTATCGAAGCTAGACACCTGGCACGAACTGGCAATGTACGCAATAGAGGTGCTGGCTTGCCCGGCAGCCAGCGTTATGTCGGAACGCTGTTTCAGTGCTGCCGGAGGCATCGTCACAGATCGGCGTATCCGCCTCTCTACAGAAAATGCAGACCGTCTGACTCAAATTAAAATGAATCAATCCTGGATTGGAAATGACTACGCAACACTCCAGGACCCCAACCAAGTAACATGACCAATGAACATCTGGGATGGTGTTGCGTTTCCGGGCCCTGTTTATTGAACCTCTCATCTGTATTACATTTATGACTGCATGGCGGCAAAAAGCATTGCTGCTATATCCGCACGCTTTTTGTCCACATGCAAGGCCTGGGTTGTTGTGTCTCACAAAGCGTGGCCTTCTCCTCCTGCGCCTGCTCCTGTTCCATCACGTCTGCTGCTGCTGGGTTAGCGTTGCCGCGTGGTCCCTGTTTATTGAACCACTTATCTTTATTACATTTATGACTGCATGGCGGTACAAAGCATGCTATCCGCACGCTTCTTGCCCTCATGCAAGGCCTGGGTTGTTGTGTCTCACAAAGCGTGGCCTTCTCCTCCTGCGCCTGCTCCTGTTCCATCACGTCTGCTGCTGCTGGGTTAGCGTTGCCGCGTGGTCCCTGTTTATTGAACCACTTATCTTTATTACATTTATGACTGCATGGCGGTACAAAGCATGCTATCCGCACGCTTCTTGCCCTCATGCAAGGCCTGGGTTGTTGTGTCTCACAAAGCGTGGCCTTCTCCTCCTGCGCCTCCTCCTGTTCCATCACGTCTGCTGCTGCTGGGTTAGCGTTGCCGCGTGGTCCCTGTTTATTGAACCACTTATCTTTATTACATTTATGACTGCATGGCGGTACAAAGCATGCTATCCGCACGCTTCTTGCCCTCATGCAAGGCCTGGGTTGTTGTGTCTCACAAAGCGTGGCCTTCTCCTCCTGCGCCTGCTCCTGTTCCATCACGTCTGCTGCTGCTGGGTTAGCGTTGCCGCGTGGTCCCTGTTTATTGAACCACTTATCTTTATTACATTTATGACTGCATGGCGGTACAAAGCATGCTATCCGCACGCTTCTTGCCCTCATGCAAGGCCTGGGTTGTTGTGTCTCACAAAGCGTGGCCTTCTCCTCCTGCGCCTCCTCCTGTTCCATCACGTCTGCTGCTGCTGGGTTAGCGTTGCCGCGTGGTCCCTGTTTATTGAACCACTTATCTTTATTACATTTATGACTGCATGGCGGTACAAAGCCTGCTATCCGCACGCTTCTTGCCCTCATGCAAGGCCGGGGTTGTTGTGTCTCACAAAGCGTGGCCTTCTTCTCCTCCTGCGCCACCCTCCTCCTGTTCCATCACGTGTGCTGCTGCTGGGTTAGCGTTACCGGTCCCTTTTCCTGGAACCTCTTATATGTATTACATTTATGACTGCATGCCGACAAAAAACATGTTACCTGTGCAAAGAAAACAGACATTTCCCGCATTTAAAAGACAGTTTTCCCTTTGAAACTTTAAAATCGATTTTCTCAAAAACTATAAGCTCTTTTTGCTAATTTTTTTTTCCTCTTGTACCCACTCCCAAGGTGCACATACCCTGTAAATTTGGGGTATGTAGCATGCAAGGAGGCTTTACAAACCACAAAAGTTCGGGTCCCCATTGACTTCCATTATGTTCGGAGTTCGGGTCGAACACCCGAACATCGCGGCCATGTTCGGCCTGTTCGGCCCGAACCCGAACATCTAGATGTTCGCCCAACACTAATCAGAATCCATTCAGTACAAGAGTAGTCCGCTGATGGTGTTTGTGGTCATTGGGGACGCATAGGAATTCAGACTTCAGTTGCATCTGCAAGATGAGCTAATAGCAGCACACTTATATGCCATTGAGGTTTAAGAAGAAAGGGGAGCTGGCCCATAAGGAATGTAAATGTTGGAGAAAGTGTAGGGCTGGAAGAGCAATCAGGGTGTTCAAAGTGATTGTAGAGGATACAATAGACTATTCAGAATATTACAGGGCATGCTGCATCCGATTATGCCAGAAGAACTTTATTGAAAGACGGAATGGGAGCACCAACCTATAGAATATTACTTATATTCTGTAGCATTCAGTCCACAATATGTGCAAATTGAGACTCAGGATTGCCAAGCAAGTGGGTGGCTAGAGCCCAGAGATCTGTGGGTGACAGCCGTTTCATGCTAATCTGTGATCCTTGCCTGTGAACAAGCAAACCTATGCGAATCAGCTGTCAGCAGGACTGGATTTCTGCAAAGCCACCAAGGCCTGGGCAGGAAGAGGGATTGCTGCATAAGTAAGAAAAGGCTGCAAATGGAATACAGAGGTTGCAAATTAAGAGCAACACATGGAAATAGGCATTTGCTGCCCAAGGAACCTGTATAGAACTGAAGGAGGCTGCTGTACATGACGGTTAGACATGGGAGAGGGGGCTGCACAAGGAATAGGAGAAAGCTGCTGCACATGGAAGGGAAGCTGCAAGAAAGTTAGCCTGGGGCAGAAAAAGTAAAAATCTAGCCTTGGCTGTCAGCCACAGCTCTCTAGCCACCCTCTTGCCTGGCAATCCTCAGTCTCAGTTTGCACGTATAATAGATTGTATTCTACAGAATAAAAGCAATGTTCTTCAGGTCGGTGCTCCCATTACTTCTTTCAATCTGGTTACACTTATATGTCAAACTGTGCAGATCAGTTACAGGACACACAAGGGTAATGCTGGGAATACACATTTCGTTTTTGCCTTCGTTTTAGCCTTCGTTTCGATTGTGCCTTTTGTCCTTTTCGTTCCCGAAATAATCGAACGTACGGTTATTATCACCACCCACGGTTTCGGGTTTTTTTTTCGATTCTGATGGTTTTGTTTTTCCAATGATCGAAGGCTGCAAAGAAACGAAACGAAAATCCCTTTTTACAGGGACGGACTAACATAAACGAACATATAATCGATCTGAACAGCCATCAAGCCTACCAATGGCTCGATTAGATGGATAAAGAGAGATAATATCAAACATGTTCGATCACTAGTCGTTCGTTTTTGGGGTCTATTAATCGAAACTATAATGAGATTATGACTATTTTCACATACGTTTTCAACACTCGATTCGTTTACTGAACGAATCGAAGGCTAAAACGAAGGCAAAAACGAAACGTGTATTCCCAGCATTAGGCAAAAATACAAATGCTCTATGTAGGGAGGAAAAATGGCTCTACCAGCTGCCATCCCAGGCATATGTAGGCATTTGTCAAATCTGACCTGTGTGCAGGTTGGCTTCTAGGGAGAGAGCCCTTCTTTTCTCAAGGAAAATTATTAACAATTATTTTAGACAATGAAACATGAATGTTAAAACCAGGAGAAGATCACACATAAGAATAACAATGTATACAGCACATCTATCTTTAAACTTCCATATGTATAACACTGCAAAGCATTACACCCAAACAAATTTAATGGATTGAAAATTGATGACTAGCTAAATAATTAAAAAAATGTCCTCACATAGCATTTTAGTCCTTCCTGGTGAGTAGAATTTCCCATAGCTCAAGTATGTGTTTTCCACTGTGCACTGCTCTGCATGAGTGAGATAGAGGGATCTGTGGGGAGTAAAGTGTCACACTGGGGACCCGGCTGCTTGAATTCTCAAGCAACTGGAAAAAGCACCTACCCGGTATAACAGAGCCAGATAACAGAGACTCTGATGTACTTTCACTTTTCATTGGCTGAGGTCACATGATTATGCCTACAGAAAGCTATTATACTAAATGCATGCTGGGAGAGAACATCACCATCATTTAATACTGAATTTCTCTCCAATTCTGGCTGGCACATTCTTGCAACCATCTCCCATGGAAAGTGAAGCAAATGTTTTTTTTAGCATCAAAATAAAAATTAAGGGTTATATGTTTATTGCTACAGGGAATGGAAAGTGGAAAGCATTCATTTAAAAACATAATATGCGTTAACTTTAGATCAGATTTAAAGTGGCCTGGAAGCCAGCATTTCTACTTTGCTCTTAAAGATATTCCTCACAGCTTTAAAGCTACTATCCCAGAAAAAAATTCTAGCCGAACATCACTGAAATGGTTAAACAAAGCACTCTCTCCCGCTATTCAGCTTCAAATCCACATCTAAACTGGAGATAACAGTATCCGCGGTACGGATATCTCTTTTTCCATCCTTATAAAACCTACGGGACGGAGAAATCCGTACCTCCTGCGCTACTGCCGCTGTCCGCGCTTCCGCCGCTCGTGCGCGTGCTCCCGCCGCTCGTGCACGCTGCCGCCCGCTCGCCCGGAGATCAATGAAGGGGAAAATCCATTCCCGTTCGTTGATCTAAGCCCCCGCAATAATCTGCTGCTTCTATGAGAAACAGCTCAATCATTGTGATTTTTCCAGCCTCGTAGTGCTTCCTGTAAGTGTCCTTCCGGACGCTTACAGGTCGCATGAACAAAACATCACTGTGGCCATCTTGTGGCCAAATAGTAAAACTACACCCTAAAGCATTTTACATATACAAATACATTAGTTTTTACACAATAAATTAACTCATTACCTCCCACACTCCCCAATGTAATTAAAAAAAAATACAATAAAAAAAACATAAATAGTTACCTTAGGGACTGAACTTTTTAAATATTTATGTCAAGAGGGTATAACACTGTTACTTTATAAACTATGGGCTTGTAATTAGGGATGGATGCAAAACTGGAAAAAATGCACCTTTATTTCCAAATAAAATATTGGCGCCAAACATTGTGATAGGGACATAATTTAAACAGTTTTATAACTGGGACAAATGGGCAAATACATTTCATGGGTTTTAATTACAGTAGCATGCATTATTTAAAAACTATAATGGCCGAAAAACTGAAAAATAATGATTTTTTTCCCCACATTTTTTTCCTATTTTCCCATTAAAACACATTTAGAATAAAATAATTCTTGGCATAATGTCCCACCTAAAGAAAGCCTAATTGGTGGCGAAAAAAAACCAAGATATAGTTAATTTCATTGCAATAAGTAATCATAAAGTTATAGACGAATGAATGGAAGGAGCGCTGAAAGGTGAAAATTGATCTGGTGTTTCAGGGGTAAAACCCCTCAGTGGTGAAGTGGTTAAACACAAATGTATCAACACTGGAATGTAAACAAACACTTTCTGAGAAGCTGTCTCTGCTTCAGGTACACACAGTGTTCAGAATAGCTCATTAGAAGATTTTAATATATAATAAAAAGCAGTTATAATAGAAAAATAATAAAATGCAATGCCAGCTTTCAGGGCAAGAAAAACTACACTTGGGAAACTTGCAATTTGTAAACAGATAATATTACATATGCACAAAAGCAAATATGATAACTGTATGAGTAATAAAAAGTAGGAAAACACATTTTTATTGAATGTTATGTCAGTTTCAGACCACTTTATTGCCCAAGACTGGGCACAGTTTATAGCATCTGACAGTTTGGTAAGCCGAATATCAAAAGTTATCTTTCTAGAGTCAAATGAGGCTTCTGCAGGTAAAAAGATTCTATCTTTTTCTCTTTTTATTTGAACATGTGCCCTGAAACAGCCCAAAAGGAAGTGTCAAACGTAGGTAGTGTTAGTTGCTGCTGTGTCTGGCATCATCCCGCTGCTCAGACTACAAAGGGGCACTGGGAAGGGCACAGACAATACGGCTCATGAAGTTTGCTAAAAATCCGCCAGGGGGCAGCAAATGCGGTTTTAAAAAAAAATAAATTATTTTTCATGTAGCGAGACAAAGTCTCGCTACATGATAGCCGCTGCTCAGCGGCACCCCCCCCCCCCCCCCCCAGCCCCTCCGATCGCCTCAGGCGATCGGAGATCAGGAGCTCCCATTCAAAGAACGCCATGGCGACGGGGCGGGATGACGTCACCGACGTCATCGACGTCGTGACGTCAAGGGGGACTCCGATCCACCCCACAGCGCTGCCTGGCACGGATTGGCCAGGCAGCGCACGGGGTCTGGGGGGGGGGAGGCGGCTGCGGCATGATGGATAGCGGCGGATCGGCGGGTAGCGGCAGCGATCGGGCACTGCACTGCAAAAAAAAAAATACGCAAATCGGCCCAGCGGGGCCTAAGCGGTGCCTCCCGGCGGCATAGCCCGTGCTCAACACGGGCTTACCGCCAGGGAGGTTAAAGGTGGTATAAGATGCTCCCGATCAGGAAATTTAAAAGAGAACCTATCAGGCCATCCCCAGAAGAAGTGGTAGTGGCACAGAAGTGGCTGACTGAAAGTGCCTACAACCTATCCCCCTGCATGGCATGCATGATGCCATCATCTCCTTAATAAACTTTCAGAGAGGGCCCATGCAGATGTGAGTGGGGAGGTGCCTGCAGCAGAGGAGCAGCCATATTCTCCAATCATTTTAACAAGGGGAACAAATACCCAGTTCAGTTTCTAGGCTTAATAGTTTTCAGGGGAAAATTGTAAAAAAAAAAAAACAATCCTCAGGCATACTGTTGCAATGCAATAGTCAGAAGTGCCCCCAGTATTAGTTCACCCTCAGTTGGTAGTCAGAAGGAGCCCCAGAACAGGTACCAAGATATGTCCCCCAGTATAAGTAGCTAGAGGAGTCCCAGTATTAGGTAGCCAGAGAGGACCCCATCAGTATAGGTAGTCGCAGACCCCCCCAGTATAGGTAGTCGCAGACCCCCCCAGTATAGGTAGCCAGAGAGCCCCTGCGCAGTATAATTAAAGCAACAGTGCTTCTCCAGTATAGATAGCCAGCAAGCCTCCCAGTATAGGTAGCTAGAGAGCCCCTGCAATATTATATATAGCCATAGAGACCAGTAAAAGGTAGCCATGGAGCCCCCAAGTACAGGTAATCAGAGAGGCACCCCCACCTGAGCGGGACAAGGCACCAGGAGAGGAGAGGGGAAGTCTCATTAGGACTCAGAGCCTTCCCTCTCCTTAGGTGAGTATCTGACTTTTGTTTTTTTAGGACGGGTAACATTGACTTTAAAGAGCAACTCTAAATAACACAAAAATAAGTTATTGAACTTGAATACTGCAATTGTACAAATCAGAAGGCTTACTATGTTTTTTTATCTGTCTAATATTTCTAAAACTCTAAAGCAACCTAAAAAGAGGACACACAGTGGCTATTGAGATGACTTTTAGCATTTTCACCCACTGGGACCCACAGGGTCCAACTGTATTTTATATTATATGTTTCCCCCTGTAACACAATTAGGCAGAATGTGTCCGCCACAGGTATCCTCCAATAACACACGAATACACATGGTCTTATGTGTGCCCAGGAGTTAGCATACCTCTAGCAGGAGACTCCCACACCAACTTTTTTGTTAATTCACTGTAAGGATGAAAAACAATGCATGTGCATTATTGGTTACCATCTGCGTCAGGCAGCTCTTAAAGGATACCAGAGGTGAGAGGGATATGAAGGCTGCCATACTTATTTCCTTGTAAACAATGCCAGTTGCCTGGCAACCCTGTTGATCATCTAGCAGAACTAGTGCCTAAGCCAAACCCTGAAACAAGCATATGGCTAATCCAGTAAAACCTGAATCAGTGCACCTGATCTGCTGCATGCTTGTTCAGGGTCTATAGTTAAAAGTATTAGAGACACAGGATCCAGAGGTCTACTAGGCAATTAGTATGGTTTAAAAGGAATTAAATATGGCAGCCTCCATATCCCGCTCACCTCGGGTTCCCTTTAACCACTTAAGTACCAGTGGTCTCTGCCCGCTTAAGGACCAGAGACCGCTGGTACAAGAAACGGCAGAATCCCGAAGAATACCGACAAATCACCGCTGCTATCGCCGTCACCCCCGCACTTTGGGATTCTGGGCCACCCATTCTGCCGCTTTCATTGGCTCCGGACCCTGCCTATCAACATAAGCCAATGGGAGAGGCGTACGTTGATAGACAGGGTCAAGAGCCAATGAAATTGTCTCCTGACCTGCTCACAGGGTTCTGCGTCATAGAGACGGCAGAGCAAGTGAGCTGCTGCGGGGAAACAGCGGCGAGATCGTCAGGAGCGACGAAAGCAGTCGAGAACACGCAGCGTCGGTTGATTGAATTCTACGCCCTTTCAGCCAGATAGCCATCAAAACAGGGCATAGATTTCAATCAGCGTGGTCCTTAAGTAGTTAAGTTTGTCCTTAAAGTGTACCTCCAGACTACAAAATCTATTCAGCAGCACTGAAAAGGCTTGGTGTTACTTTTTTTAGTTTCACAGCATCAGAACTTTGTTTTTCTTACCCAAACCTCATTTTTAGCTGCACAGAAGCTAAGCTTCGCCCCATCAAAGAAATCTGCCCGGGCATCTTCCCCCTGATGCTGTGCAAAGCATGATGGGATTTCTGATGTTGTTGTTCTCGTTGCCTAGCACACGCACGCGGGAGGGGTGTTCAGGACACAAGACAGTAGGAACTGCGTCTCATGCTCCCTGTCACCTCCTTTCAACCAAAAAGATGGCTGCCCCATGAAATCACAAACATTTGCCTGTTTTTTTAAAACAGGGTGGGTAAGAGATTATATTACCTATCTATTTTAATTAACATAACTAATGTAACTTAATGACAGTATGTTTGTTTAGGCTGAAGTTCCTCTTTGAGTCACATTTGCCAGACCGCTAAAAACCTGTCATGAATCCTGTTTGTATTAGTTTGGGGAAGGCATTATTATTATTATTTAGTATTTATATATTGGCGACATATTACGCAGCGCTGTACAGTGTATATATATATATATATATATATATATATATATATATATATATATATATATATATATATATATCTTGTCACTAACTGTCCCTCAAAGGAGCTCACAATCTAATCCCTACCATTGCCATATGTCTATACTAGTATCCATATGTTTTTGGAATGTGGGAGGAAACCGGAGTGCCCGGAGGAAACCCACGCAGACACGGAGAGAACATACAAACTCTTTGCAGATAGTGCCCTGGCTGGGATTCGAACCAGGAACCCAGCGCTGCAAGGCGAGAGAGCTAACCACTACGCCACCGTGCTGCCCAAGGCATAGAACATATGAGGTTTTATAGCTTTTTGTGGCCCCCTAGAAAAGAGTTCCCTCACTTCCTGTCTGGGTTACAGTGTAAAGAGAAAAGGAAGTGAAGGAAAATTTCTTCATGGCAATACAGATAGAAGTTAAAGAGAAACTCCGACCAAGAATTTAACTTTATCCCAATCATTAGCTGATACCCCCTTTTACATGAGAAATCTATTCCTTTTCACAAACAGACCATCAGGGGGCTCTGTATGACTGATATTGTGGTGAAACCCCTCCCACAAGAAACTCTGAGGACCGTAGTACTCCTGGCAGTTTCCTGTCTGTGAACCTTGTTGCATTGTGGGAAATAGCTGCTTACAGCTGTTTCCAACTGCCAAAAAAGCATGCAACAGCTACATCACCTGCCAGCAGTAAAAATGTCACCATGTGATAAATGTCAGAATGTAAATCTGGGATTAAAAAGATTTACAATGGGCAAACACTGACTAAATCATTTATACATAATTATTGTAAAAATGAAGCACTTGTTTTTATTACATTATTTTTACTGGAGTTCCTCTTTAAAAAGCTAACAGAGGTTCTAAACATTTTCTTCCTATCCAAAAACTAAAATAAAAAGACAGAGTTCCACTTAAAAGGAATCTGAAGTGAAAATAAACTTATGATATAATGATTTGTATGTGCAGTACAGCTAAGAAATAAAACATTAGCAGCACAGATACGAGTCTGATATTGTTTCCAGTAGAGGAAGAGTTAAGAAACTTCAATTATCTATGCAAAAGGGCTTCACTGAGCACTGCCACCTTGTGGACAGCACTGTCTTTTGAAGCTCTTATCTCAACTGTCTGTCATTGTTTCTTGTTTGTTTATGGTTTTCCTGCAGTGGAGAGTTGAAAAGGTCATTAGCTCTGCTCTGTGAAATCATTTCAAATGCTGTGTGTAGTGTGTAAACTGCACATATTAGAGAATGATGCAATGTTATTAAAAAAAAAAGTTATATAACTGAAAATATGAGACTTTTTTTCTTTGATACTAATCTTCTATTTATTATCCGTATTACACATAGAATTAATTATATCAAGTTTTTTTTTCCGCTTCAGTGTCACATTAACCTCCCTGGCGGTCTATTAAAACCGCCAGGGGGCAGCGCAGCACTTTAAATTTTTTTCTTTAAATCATCTAGCTAGCCTAGCGCTAGCTACATGATAGCCGCTGTGCAGCAGCATCCCCCCTCCCCTTCCGATCACCTCCGACGATCAGAGCAAACAGAAAATCCCGTTCAGAACGGGATTTCCTGTTTGGCTTCCCCCCCGTCGCCATGGCGACGATCGGGATGACGTCATCGACGTCATGGCGTCGGAGGGAGTCCCGATCCACCCCTTAGCGCTGATTGGCCAGGCTACACAAGGGGTCTGTGGTGGGGGGGGGCGCGGCGGGTAGCGGCAAATCGGCGCGGAGCGGCGGCGATCGTGTAGTACACGCAGCTAGAAAAGTGCTAGCTGCGTGTAACAAAAAAAAATTGTACAAATCGGCCCACTAGGGCCTGAGAAATCTTCCGCGGCGGCTTAGCCCGAGCTCAGCTCAGGCTTACCGCTGAGGAGGTTAAGATGCACCATGGCGTTCTTGCTTGGGAATTAGAATGTAAACCACTTCAATATTTTCATGTTTAGTGTATGAAACAGCTTTGTCTGTCGCTTGTTGTGTAAAGAATACTTACAATATTTATATGACAACTTGTGCTTGTTTTATAAACACTGAGCAGAAATGTGTATAACTGCTTGTATCACATTTCAGCACTGCTCCTGTACATCTACCTGTGTGCAGAATTCACATGCAGCTGGATAATCAAGCTTAGTGAGCAGAGTTCACCAGCATTTCTTGCTACACATTGGCCCTTATTTAAACCTCCTAAAGGTATCCCTACATCTAATGATTTTGGCGGCTGATCGACCAAGAGACAGATCTCTCTTTGGTGTAAAATCACTTTGCCGTGCTTGGGTATTCCTATGTTCGTCAAGAATGTGTGAATATGTTGCATTATGTATACTGTATAATGTTCTTTCTTCTATATGTGGAAACAATGAAAGATTATTGAAGTTAAAAAAAAAAAAAAAAAAAAAAAAAAAAAGAGATCTCTCTCTGATTTAATCTTATTAGAGAGAGATCTTTTGGCCACCATAAACCACAGGCCACTTGTATCAGAAACACAGAGGCGCCAAAAGGATAAAACAATGTTCGAATTAAAAATAGGGGAGGAGGTACTCACCTACCCATAGAAGATTCCACAAAGATAAACGTTTCAAAAGTAATGTACTCCAATAATTGCAATGCGTTTCGTGGGACACAGCCCACATCCTCAGGCAGTGGAACAGAAGCAGCTGGGGGGCACCAAACATAAGACTACATATCTCTTAATACAGACCTGTCTCCAACCTCCCCTTCTTAGGTAAAGTTATTGAAAAGGCTGTCTATCGGCAACTTGAAACCAGGCTGTCAGTAAACAACATCCTGGACCCTCTACAATCTGGCTTTAAAGAGACTCCGTAACAAAAATTGCATCCTGTTTTTTATCATCCTACAAGTTCCAAAAGCTATTCTAATGTGTTCTGGCTTACTGCAGCACGTTCTACTATCACCATCTCTGTAATAAATTAACGTATCTCTCTCTTGTCAGACTTGTCAGCCTGTGTCTGGAAGGCTGCCAAGTTCTTCAGTGTTGTGGTTCTGTAATGCATCTCCCTCCTCCAGGCCCCTCTCTGCACACTGCCTGTGTATTATTTAGATTAGGGCACCTTCTCTCTTATCTTTTACAAGCTGGAAATCCTCCTCTGAGCTGGCTGGGCTTTCACATACTGATGAATTACATACGGGCAGAGCTGTCAGCACTCTGCAGTAAGAAACAGCCTGACACTTCAGTGGAAGATAGCTGCAGGGGGAAAGAAACACACAAATGATCTCTTGAGATTCAAAAGGAAGGGTGTATACAGCCTGCTTGTGTATGAATGTATTTTCTATGTGTGGACATACTGTACATCAACTTACTTCCTGCTTTGGTGGCCATTTTGTTTGTTTATAAACAAACTTTTTAAAACTGTTTTTAACCACTTTTAATGCGGCGAGGAGCGGCGAAATTGTGACAGAGGGTAATAGGAGATGTCCCCTAACGCACTGGTATGTTTACTTTTGTGCGATTTTAACAATACAGATTCTCTTTAAGAAACACCACAGCTGTGAAACAGCCCTCATCCAAGTCTGCAACGATCTGCTCATAGCAAGGGACAGAGGGGAATGCTCCATCCTAATCCTGTTGGGCTCTCTCAGCGGCTTTTGATACAATTGACCATGAAATCCTGCTTAACAGACTGCAGGAGTACTGTGGCATCAGTGGATCAGTCCTCCAGTGGTTCAGATCATTCCTGACTGACAGAACACAGAGAGTATCCCTAGGTCCTATAATGTCCAAACCTGCACCTCTACAATTCGGAGTGCCACAAGGATCAATCCTATCCCCTCTGCTGTTTGCAATCTACATGTTGCCACTCGGTACACTTATCCTACGTCATGCCTGACGTACCACTGCTACGCCGATGACACACAGCTATACCTGTCCTTCAAACCTGGTAGAACAGACCCTACCCCAAAAATAAACTCTTGCTTAGCTGAGCTACAGGCATGGATGAATGATAACTGGTTGAAACTGAATGCTGACAAAACTGAGGTCCTGTTTGTCCAAAGCCAACACTTGCCATCAAAACAGCTCTATCCTAAAGCAACACCAATCAGGATTGGGAATTTAGACATAAACAGCTCCAACCTTGTGCGCAGCCTTGGAGTACTAATCGATGGGGAATTGAGTTTCAGAAACCAAATTTCATCTGTAGTTAAATCTTCCTTCTTTCATCTGAAGAACATTGCAAAGATTAAACATCTGATTCCCCCAGAGGATCTTCCAATCCTAGTCCACGCCTTCATCACATCACGGCTGGACTACTGCAATGCCCTTTATGCTGACCTCCCTAAAAAGGACCTGCGTCGCCTGCAATTAGTGCAGAATGCTGCTGCCAGATTGCTAACAAACTAGCCTTGCCACTGTCACATTACACCGATCCTTCGCTCACTGTACTGGCTACCAGTAGAATGGAGAATACTCTTCAAGATTGGACTGCTGACATTCAAATCCCTGTACAATCTGGGCCCTGGATACATGAAGCTGCTGACCTGCTGAAGCTGCACCACACCTCTCACAACCCCAGATCAGCAAGTTCTATAAACTTGGTCACTCCCAGAGTGCACCTCAAAAAATCTGGAGATAGAGCCTTCTGTCATGCTGCCCCTACTCTTTGGAACTCCCTGCCACACCCAGTAAAGACAGCACCATCCCTGAAGCTATTCAAATCCAGACTGAAAAGCCACCTGTTTAGCCTGGCATTTCCAGACTTATAAAATTCTTCCTCTGTACCAAGATGGTCGGAGCCATGCTTGTTCGCTTTGAGTCCTACGGGAGAAAAGCGCTTTACAAATGTTATTTGTTGTTGTTGTTGTTAATATAAAGTAGATATAGTGAATGACAATATATACTAATATACAGGGAGTGCAGAATTATTAGGCAAGTTGTATTTTTGAGGAATATTTTATTATTGAACAACCATGTTCTCAATGAACCCAAAATAACTCATTGATATCAAAGCTGAATATTTTTGAAAGTAGTTTTTAGTTTGTTTTTAGTTTTAGCTATTTTAGGGGGATATCTGTGTGTGCAGGTGACTATTACTGTGCATAATTATTAGGCAACTTAACAAAAAACAAATATATACCCATTTCAATTATTTATTTTTACCAGTGAAACCAATATAACATCTCAACCTTCACAAATATACATTTCTGACATTCAAAAACAAAACAAAAACAAATCAGTGACCAATATAGCCACCTTTCTTTGCAAGGACACTCAAAAGCCTGCCATCCATGGATTCTGTCAGTGTTTGGATATCTATTACAGGAAATAGCAGGTGAAGGGGTTCCTGGCCAGCTATTATAGCAACTGATCATCACAGTTTCAACATTCTCTGTGGTGTTGTACAAATATTTCACAAACAATGTACTAGGATAAACAAGGGTAATTTGCATAAAACAGTTGTACATAAAGAAGGGACAGTCAATAAATACACAAATACTAAGATTCAGGAGAAGACAGAGCATAAAGGACACCTGAACTGAGGGGGATATGGAGGCTGCCATACTTATTTCCTTGTAAACAATACCAGTTGCCTGGCAGTCACACACCTGAAGCAAGCATGCGGCTAATCTAGTCAGACTTCAATCAGAAAAATGTGATCTGCATGCTGCAATGTTCAGCGTCTATGGTTAAAAGTATTGGAGGCAAAAGATCATAGGACAGCCGGGGAATTTTCACGGTTTTAATGAAAATAAATATGGCAGCCTCCACATCCCTCTAACTTCATGTGTGCTTTAAAGCTAATGAGAATCTAAAAAAAAAATAATTAACCAGATACTTACCTAAGGAGAGGGGAGGCTCTGGGTCCTATTGAGCCTTCCCGCTCCCTTCACGGTCCGCTCATTCCAGCGCCCCATCGTGGGAGGCTTCAGAAGTCTTCGGGAGCCCGAGTGTTCCCGAAGACGGGCTGCTCCATACTGCGCATGCATGAGCATGCGATAGAGCATGCTAGTGCAGGCGTAGTATGGAGCAGCCCGTCTTAAAGAGAACCTGAGGTGGGATTTAATTATGTTAGTGGGGCACAGAGGCTGGTTGTGTACACTAACACCAGCCTCTGTTGCCCCATGGTGTGCATCCAAGACCCCCCTGCACGCCGCTATACCCCCCGCAGTGCTAGAGACACGCAGCGTGCCGTCAGCACAATGTTTACCTCTTGCCTGTCTGTTAGCGCCGCTCCCCCGCCTCCTCCATATCGGCGCTACCCGCCCCTCGTCACTTCCCTCCAATCAGCGGGAGAGAAGGGACGCGGGCGGGTAGCGCCGATACAGAGGAGGCGGGGGAGCGGCGCTAACAGACAGGCATAGGTAAACATTGTGCTGGCGACACGCTGCGTGTCTCTAGCACTGCGGGGAGTATAGCGGCGCGCAGGGGAGTCTTGGAGGCACAGCATGGGGCAACAGAGGCTGGTGTTAGTGTGCACAACCAGCCTCTGTGCCCCACTAGCATAATTAAATCCCACCTCGGGTTCTCTTTAAGGAGAACTCAGGCTCCCGAAAACTTCCACTTTACTCTTCCAGAGTAAAATGAGCCATAAATGACTTTTCTCCTATGTTGCTGTCACTTATAGTAAGTAGTAAAAATCTGACATTACCGACAGATTTTGGACTAGCCCATCTTCTCATGGGGGGATTCTCAAGGTTTTCTTTATTTTTAAAAGCACTTAGTGAATGGCAGTGGCTCCGTCCAACTGCCAAAAAAAGTGTACAGTGAGCAGGGAGGCTGGCCAGCATCTTTGTATAAATCATTTTCAGGGAATGTCTTTATAAAGAATAAAGGCCATGCTGAGAATCCCCTATGGAGAGATGGACTAGCCCAAAATCTGTCGGTAATGTCAGATTTCTAATCCCTACTGTAAGTGACAGCAACATTGGAGAAAAATAATTTATGGCTCATTTTACTCTGGAAGAAATGAACTTCTTATTTGTATGTGTTTTAAATGTTAAGATTTTCACAACAGTTATTATTATTTATTGTATTTATAAAGCGCCAACATATTATGCAGTGCTGTACAGTGTCATAGGTCAAAATAGAGACTGTTCTAGTCCGCAAGAGGGGTAATTGACAGTAAGATTGCATAATCAAGCTGGATACATTAGGGAGGAGGGCCCTGCCAGAGGTTTACAATCTAAAGGGTGGGGGTGGAGACAATAGGTGCATCTGTTGAGACTGTGTCTACAGAACGTATTATGGTGCTGGTGTAGGCGGTATGCGAGCATGAAAAGGTGAGTCTTGAGAGCTTGTTTTAAGGTAAAAGGTGGGGGCTGGTGGGAGCGAGTTCCAGAGATTGGGGGGCAGCTCTAGTAAAGTCCTGCAATTGTGCATGGGACTGAGATATGCGTGGTGCGACTAGCTGCAGGTCATTGGAGGATCGGAGGGGGCGAGCTGCTATGTGCCTGTGGACCAGATCAGAGATGTAAGTCAGGCAGGTCTTGTGCACTGATTTGTAGACCAAGCACATGATTTTGAAATTGATCCTAAAGCTGATGGGGAGCCAGTACTGACAGCAGAGCCAATACAATAACACACATGTTGGTCCCCCAATCTCTAGTTTTCACTATGCTTGATAGTAGTGTATGAGGGTGAAGAGAGGTGCCGTGCAAGGTGGGCAGCAAATCCTCCCCTCCCCACAATAAAGCACCATGCTTATTGCTAGTGGGCATGGTGTGTGGTAATGATGGGACAAGGGTTAATGATTAAATCCAGTTGTCCTGAGAGTGAAGCGATCATGTAAACCCCCCAGCCCTGTCAAAGGAGTATAGGGGTTTTCTACCTAACTGTGAATACCAAGCAGATAATTGCTTCTTTCACTTGTAGTGACCCTGGACCAAGATTACTTTTGCTGAACTAAGCCCAGCTCCATGCATCGCTTTGTACTAAGAGGTGAGCAAGAAGCTAGGTTCTCAATACATTGTGCACCTACCCCAGGGGGTACTCTGGAGGTGTTTAAACTTGTCATAGTCAATCCTTTAAGCCCCATCTACACGATACGATTCTTTGTGCGATTCGATTACGATTCTATTTACGATCCGATTAAATCCGACATGTCCGATCGGAATTCAATTCAATTCGACTTGCCATTGTTTTGCAATGGCAAATCAAATTGAATCGAATCCCGATCGGACATGTCGGATTTAATCGGATCGTAAATAGAATCGTAACCGAATTGCACAAAGAATCATATCGTGTAGATAGGGCTATACAGAAGTCCTGTGTAAACAAACCTGAATAAGTGTTTAATTTTAACTACCTGCAGACCGAGCGAGTATAAATCTACGGCGGGCAGGGGGCACTGCGGTCCTGACCGGACGTAAGCTCTACGTCCCATTGACCGCACGCCCCCGCCGCTCGGTCCGCTCTGCCCCCGCCGCAATGTAATGCCCTGTCGCCTCTATGACGGCAGAACACTGTGCGCCGGGCAGAAGCAGTTTTCATTGGCTCCTGGCCCTGTCATTCATGTAAGCCGTTCCCATTGGCTTACATGGAGTGACAGGGTCAGGAGCCAATGAAAGCGGCTCCTGACCGGCGCACAGCGCTCTGCCGTCATAGCGACGGCAGAGAGAGCAGCCTGCGGCGGGGACAGTGCGGCGTGTCCGGCGGGAGCGACGGTAACTTGCGGCGATTCGTCCGGAAGCGGCGGTTTGCTGGACCAGCACCCTCTGGTCCTTAAGGGGGCAGAGGGTGCTGGTCCAGAAAGGGTTAAAGAGCAATTATACATAATTATGGAGTACTCCTAACACATGTATTTACTTCAAGACATACTTGAAAAGTTACCAATGGTAGGAGGTACTTGGCCAATGCAATTATTAATAAAGGGGTATTTGCTACAATAATTTTGAAAACACTGAGCTAGAAGGCCCCTGTACTGTTTGGCCAGGGCAGAGGTGATTAATTGATTTCTTTATTACAGCAATTGTATAGCGCTATAAACCTCCAGCTCTCATTAGACCCATACACACGGCAATGTCTGTAGCTGTACAAATGTCTGTAGCTGCAAAGTAGCAACAGACAAGCGACAATTTGGGATTTTATAGTAGCAACAGTTTGCGCTAGCGAAAGTTGTACGAACGTGACAACAGAAGGAGTAAAGACTCAGCGGAAGCTGTCTGCTAGCCAGAGCCGACAACCAGATGTTGCATAAACGTCTGTTGCTAGCAAGTCTACTGTCTGTAGAAGACTTCCATACACGTGAGGACGACAGACTCCGCGACAGTTCGCGTGTCAGAAACCAGGAGTGATTTACCAGTGAAATCACTCAAACATGGCCGTTTCAGTACACAGTCTGCTGACAGTCTTTGTCTCTTGTCGCGTCCACAAAAATGAACCGTCGCTCAAAACATTTTTTAAGCCGTGTGTATGGGCCTATTGCCAGATACCCCACTGGTCCAACAGGGGTCCATAGAAATTCCATGTCCATCAGCAGTTAGCACAGTGCTGTGTGTGTGGGGAGAGGGGGTTGTGGATTTGTTACACCATTGCAAAGCAGCCTCTATGGTAGCTAGCAGAGGGTTGCTAGTAACTACAGCTGGGAGGGGATTTACATGCTTTTCTGAGTCCCCACAACTTTCTGCCACCTCCTATGCTTGGGGGACGGGAGCTGATATACCTCCAGCTTAGAACCCTATATACAGGTTTGGGTTTTTTTTTGTTTTTCTTACAACTGAACATATCCAGCAACTTGGAAAATGTCTCATCTGTGGTAACCGCACTGCTAATAGTAGCCTCTTCAGAATATTAGGTCATTAGGGCAGAACGGTGGCGTAGTGGTTAGCTCTCTCGCCTTGCAGGGCTGGGTCCCTGGTTCGAATCCTAGCCAGGTCAACATCTGCAAGGAGTTTGTATGTTCTCCCCGTGTATGTGTGGGTTTCCTCCAGGCTCTCGGGTTTCCTCCCACATTCCAAAAACATACAGATAAGTTAATTGGCTTCCCTTAAATTGGCCCTAGAATATGATATATGCACTACACAATTCATACATAAACATATGACTATGGTAGGGACTAGATTGTGAGCCCCTCTGAGGGACAGTTAGTGACAATACAATATACTCTATACAGTGCTGCGCAACATGGCGGCACTGTATAAATACTTACATAAATAAATAATTCTCACATTTATATAGTGAATGAAGCGTTAAGTAAGGTGTAGTAACCAGCCGTAATTTAAGCACTGATTACAGCAGCCTTGCTGAACCATAGTGCCTTGTTCAGGCCCTAATGAGATCATTGTATTTGTGGCTTTGCACATACAGTAGGTGTTGCAATGCATTAGGTGCAAATTTTGCAGATAAACTATTGACCCCGGCCCTGCGTTCCCTTTCTTACCCCTCCGTCTGGAAGCACAGCACTGCTGTCTTTCCTGCCATCTAAGTAGAAACAGATGCATCGCTCTGCTGCTTTTCCTGCCATCTCAATAGAAACAGATGCATTGGTCTACTGCAGCCCCCAAACTTTCACCCAAGGGATTGAGTCCTAAATCCTTTGGGCAACAATCATTGTGTGTGTCTGCATGTTTGGGAACACCAGCTCTGCGAACAAGGTAATGGCCAAAACCTCCAAAAGCAAGTTAGCAGTGTCTATGACACAAAGACAGCACGCTTGCATTAATATTGATTTCAACAGCCCATCCCTACTGACTGCAAATGATTACATTATTGAATTTTTAAACAATCGATTTAAAAGGGGTCAAAATAGTCTGCAATCATTTAAAGGAAGCAGATAATTATTATATACGTAACCATTTATCTTTCATTTAATATAAAATTATGAAAATGTTTACACTATTGCAATTGATAATTTGCTCAAATTAAACTAGAAAAATCGACAAAACATTCCTAAGAATGTCACGAGGAAGCAGTTAGCCAGTGTCAGGCACACTTGCTATGTGCGAGGGAGTTATGTTGGCCACATTTTTATTGGGTGGGTGGGGAAGGAAATGGTGGTGGCACTGCTTGCTATGGGGGAGGGGGGTTGGGGTGGATGGCTGCTGCAATTCTTATTGAGGGGTTGGCCACACTTGCCAGAAGGATAGGTTGCTAGGACCGTTAGGCATAGGAAAACCAGGCAGATGCTTGAGGAGGGGAACCACAACTTTAGGAGGGGAACCACAGAGCTAGTCTTAGCACACCATACTTTATAGAATCTTTATAGCTAATTATAGTTCCAACAAAGAGACTGTATTTAAAAAAAAAAAAAAAAAAAGTCCCTCGGGACTTACCTTAGGAGGGGGAAGCCTCAAGGTCCCAATCCCCCCACCCTCCCCCCTGACAAGGCTTGATTTATTTACCTTGCTGGGATCAAGCGCAGTAGCGGTTCTTTGTTCGGGCTAGGCGGAAATAGCCGATTCCGATTGTATCCGCTCAACTGTGCAGGCGCAAAAGTACTCGCGGCTGCGCTGTAGAGCGGATCGTTCGGGTTTGGCTATTTCCACCTTAACCCGAAGGAGGAGCAGCTAGTACACCTGCGCTGGGTCGCGGAAGGTAAATATTTACATTGCTGCACTTCTGGGGCAGTTCTGCAGAGATTGCCAGGACACCGGAGGACAGGGGAGGGGAAGCCTCGTTAGGATCCAGAGGCTTCCCCTTCCAAGGTACGTACCCCCCAGGGGACAATAATGTTGCATACAATTTGCATGATACCACATACTTAGTTAATTTTATGTGGCTCGCTACGGCAACGTCTTTTGTCTTTGTCTACAGTTTGTCCCCTATCTTATTGCCTGATGAAGCGGGCTGTGCCTGCGAAACGCGTTGCATCTTTTGGGGTACCAATAATAAATGTATTTGTTTAATTCAGACAGTATTTTGAGTCTGCTTTCCGGAGGTAAGTCCACCACTGCCTCCCAGCACATTTTAAAATTTTTATTACCTTTTATCCTGCTGGCGCCTCTGTTCTCTTACGAGAATACCCCCCAGGGGACATTTTTCTTAATACAGGTTTTCTTTAAGAAGGGGGTGGATGGTAGTTTTAACACCTAAATGGCATTGCTGTGTCAGTTGTAGCAACTCTGATTGGATTTCCATTCCAGTGATTGGATAATATTCTAACCTGTAAAGACTGAAGTTGTACATAAAGAATATCATGTTTATAAAGTGGATACACACCCTCAAAAATGTTATTGGATGGCAGGGGTGCTCATCCGGATTCCGGATATCCGTGTAACCCGGATATCTAAACTTTTTTCAGCTATCCGAGTCGGATTCGGATTCCGGATTTTTTTCCAAATCTGGATAACTATCTGTGGATATTTGGGCGCATAACGCGGATATCCAAATCTGAAATACTGTAACTAAGGAGATGACGCAGTCAGAGGGCTCCCAGCAGAAGCCCTAGCAACCAATCACAGAGGAAAACCCTGGCCAGCCCCACCTTACCTCATTGAGCCAATCAGAGGGCTCCCAGCCTAAACCCTGGCACCCAATCACAGAAAGGAACACTGGCCAGCCCCCCTGTATAATAAGGAGGGCTGCCACGATGAGACATATCGTCTTAGCTTGCTGAATGCTCACTGAGAGACATGCTCCAGTGCTGGTGGCTTAGCTAGGGCTGTACACAGTTATAAACCTAAAGCTGTTCAGTGATTAACCCCTTCACTACTATCATTACACTATTGTTAAATTGTTAATTAGCTTGAATGATGTCATAGTGTGACAGTCAGAGTGTGTGCTCCAGTGCTGCAGGGTCTAGCAAGGGCTGTACACAGTGATAAACCGAAAGCTGTTCAGTGATTTACCCCTTCACTATCACTGCACTATTGTTAAATCATTAATTGACTGTCACACAAATGACATCAAGCTAGAGTGTGTGCTGCAGGATTAGGGGATAGGATTACTGTGTTATTGTGTAGTTAGTACTGCAGTCAATGCTAGTAGTTGTTAGAGTAGTAGTACTACTGTGTTAGCTTTCTACAGAACTGCTGTGGTGTGAGCAGTGCCAGTGTGACAGTTAGTGTTCACTAGTGTGTTCTCCTCTGCTGTTTGACTGTCACTCGGCACGTGGCACTTGGCGGGTGGCATTTGCCACGTGTCACGTAGCACTTGCCACGTGTCACTTGGCAAGTGACACGTAGCAAGTGCCAAGTGACACGTGCTACATGGCAAGTGCTACGTGACAAGTGACACGTGGCAAGTGACACATGCCACGTGCCAAGTGCTAAGTGCCAATTGCCACGTCCGGCATGCTCCTGGCACACATTACACCTGCTGCTGCTGCATTGCCCTGCTCCTGCTGCCTGTGCTTTTTTGGGGGGGGATTTTAAGTCCCCACATAATCAATTAGTGTTCCCCTTTACAAAATAATGATGCTACATGCCTCATATACCCTAAAAAAATTTTTAAGCAATTTAAAGGCCACTTACAGTTTTTCTCTCCAGATATCCGAATTTGCCCGGATATCCCGGATACTAGGGTTGGATATCCGACCCGGATTGGATATCTGGGTATCCGGATCAATCCGGATTTTGAAAAGGGGTATCCGAGCACTCCTGTTGGATGGCAGTTGGGCGCAGGATTAGACGAATGACAGCTCACCCTGCTGTTGCATAAAATACTATTACCCCATTGAGTTGTAGCAAATTGGGGATACATAATTTGGAGTCCGGCTACTGCCACCACCCAGATTACTGGTACCACGGGATCCTCACATAGAGCCTCTTTTTTCTTCCTGTCCCAGGCGTCCGTCGCATTGGTAACAGCGCTCCCTGTGATGACGTAACCGCATGTCATCACGGGGGCGCTGTTACCAATGCATGGGGTGCCTGGGACAGGAAGAATATACAGGCTCCATGCAGGGATCGCGGAAGGTGAGTTGTAACTCCACTATGCCTGCTCTCCCCCGTTTCATATGGAGGCACCTACCTATACTACAACCTATATTCCACAAGTCCTGGCAGCTTGTGTATGCCGGGTATGCCATTGCGCAGGCATGCATGCGTGTGTACAGTACACTGGGTTCACAGCAAGCACAGTCACAAGCCGCCCCAAGAGGACATACTGCGCATGTACAGCACAGTATGTCCGGGCAAAGGTCACCAACCACTCCAACCAGCACAAGGACAATGAGGGGCATAGTGGGCAAAAGGCGGCAGACTCCGGGCCAAGGGAAAGGGGGGGGGGGGGGGGGGGTCGGGGGAGGGTGCAGTAAGCCTATGCTTATCTTCCCCCCCCACACACACACAGCGTCATTTTTAGATTTTAATAAGGACCAAGGTGTCCTTTAAAGAGAACCCGAGGCGGGTATTTTAAATCTTAAGAGAACACAGAGGCATATCCTTTGCACAATGACATGACTTTGTGTCTCACTATTGCCGCCTCTAGTTCCCCCCCTACCCCCCCCCCGGGGTCTGCTATGCCCCCCTGTAAAAAGCGCCAGGCTATCGACAATCTGCTTGTCACTAGCCTTGTATTTACCTGCAGCCTGTCAATTAGTCAGTGCTCCCCCGCCTTTGTCCACCTCCTTGAGCTTCCTCCAATCGGAAGCTGAGCCGCGACCCAGGAAGTACCTCCCAGGTCATGGCTTGGCTTCCGATTGAAGGAAGCTCACGGAGGCGGGGACAGAGGCGGGGGGGGGACAAGGCGTGGGGCACATGTATAGAGCAAACACTGCGTCCGGAGCCAGCGGAGGACAAGTAGCGGCCATGGACAGGTAATGTATAGTGCCCTGGGCACAATACACATTAATACACATTGTCCCAATATCGCTCGTCGTTACCACCGCGCACACAATTGAGCAATTCAGCCCTACATCTTGCAGCATGTCCAACCGATTAATGCGACCAATTTTGGCCCGAAATTGGTTGCATTGTTGATTAAGTATGCACTTGGCGGCACCTATTTTCATCAATTATAATACACAAATCAGATGGTCGAGTGACTGCCAAGTTGTCTGATGTATGGCCACTCTAAGGGCCCTTTCACACCGCCGTGCAATGAAAGTCTACAGAGGCGTTCATACTACGCCGTTACAGCGGGATGTGACGGAAGTGATGTTTTCGACGCATCCCCGATGCAGGTCAAGAGCTATGTTAACGCGGCACTGCGTTGAGTTGCTGCAATATGCATCGGCCCGGAAGTCATGTTAGTTTATGGCGACACATGGATGGTTAGCCCTTTCGGGACTGGCTGCCTAACTCCCCTTAAGGACCAGGTGATTTTGCATGTGGGGGGGTGGTGCGTTTGGGGGTCAGGCAGCCGGATCCCCACTGGCTAGCTGGGCATGGTGTCCCTCTGGTAGTCAGGTATTCCCCCTGTAGCCAGCAGCCTTTACTCACCTCCTAGGCTCCAGCGATGGACCCTTCTGCTCTGGCCGGCATCCCCGCTCGTACTGCCGCTCAGTTCCGTGTCGCGGCTTGATGACATCATCAAGCTGGGAGCCAACACTTAACGCAGAGCGAGTGGGGATGCCGGCCAGAGAGGAGGGGAACGTCAGGAAGGCGAGTGGATCCTCTTCTTCCACTCTCACCGCCACAGCTCTAACAGTGATCACTATGATCTGCCAGCGATCATAGTGATCACGTGATCAGGAGCCAATCCCGATGGCTCCTGATCACTGAGGGGAGATGGCAGTTGTCATATGACAGCTTAATCTCTCCTCTCGGGTGTGCACGATCTTGTCGGGAGTGGAAATGGTGGATTGCATAAATCGTACACCGCATCAGCCTAGGGCAGCCACAAGTGCGGCGTAGGATTTACATGCGTCGGTGCCCAAAGGGTTAAAAAAATACTGACGCAATGTTACAGCGCACATGCGCGATAGTGTATTTAAACTATACACTTCCGAAGTTCCGCATACCCGAAGCAGGAAGTGACAGCAAGCGTGTGTCACTTCCTGCTTGGCCGGTGGCCAGACAGGGAACACCGCGCAATAGCGTGATGTTCCCTGAAGGCCTGTTTTTGACGGTAAGTTGGTGTGAAACCAGCCTCAGGCTTTCAGCTTCCCAAGAGACAAAGCTGACAAGATCTTGCCAGAAGTGGAAGGAATGATTGTTATAAGAAATGGTGAGCTTCTGAGAGGAACTGACTGCAAGGTAAATATGAAATTTTCATTTGCAGGTACATCATGTGTTCACTTTAAGGCAGTTAAACAAAGAACGGACTTCCAGACACTGCAAGCAGCATCTAAGAATGCAATAACTATTGTGGCAGTTGATAAATGTTGGTCAAAACCGCTTCATGACTGCTCTCATTTGTTGCAATGACAGAGCATGGGGGAGGTGGCCCAGCGGCAGTTGTTAGGCTGTCTATTGCCCGGAAACAATAGCCATCTGTGTAAATTAACCATTTATCTTCCCTCCCACCCACAGAACTTACAATCTATTATCCCTCCTACATACATATACTCAGGGCCGGGCCGAGGCATAGGCTGCAGAGGCTCCAGCCTCAGGGCGCAGTGTAGGAGGGGGCGCACAATTCATTCAGTTGTCATTCCTAATTGTGTTTGAAGCAGAAAGAAATAAGAAAAGGGGATACATAGCAGTGACTGCAAGCCAGATAACTAGATATTAAGGTGTTGGGGAGGTTGTGTGCCCTGTGACCCTCTTAGTGTAATAGCAATCAGTGTGTGCCGGCTGGGGTGGGAGGGATGGAGGGGCGCACTTTGGTGTCTCAGCCTTGGGTGCTGGAGGACCTTGTCCCGGCTCTGCATATACTGTAGGGCCAGTTTCACCAGTTAATCAGCCAATATTGTATTATCTGCAAGTGATTAGCTCACAGTTCTGCCATTAGGAAATTCAAATATACTTTTTTTTTTTTTTAAAGGTCGCTTTCACAACTCACAGCACATAAGACACAGCTAGTAAATGAGAAAAGAGGAACTTGGGTTGTAGACTGTTGTGTCAGATCACCCCTCTCACTGGGTTATGTTATTGTTTTTAGTACATTCTTCATCCTACAATATACTGATAACCTGCTATCCTCTTTCTCTGCTTCCTGCCTATCCAAGGTCTCCCATCATTGGCTCTATAATATGCATCCTATTCCCAGCATGTTATCAGTGTAACCTCTGACCCATCACCTCCTAATTGCCTTGCCTCTCTTCTTCCCCTCTTCCTGCTCTCTCTTTCTCTTCCTCCTGTGTATCTTAAACTTTAATTTCCTGTTTATCTTCTAACTTTGCTTCATCATAAATGGTGTCATATATTGTGTGGCATTTTACACAGTCACCATTGCCATTTTACATCAGCAGTTGTAAATGGCACAAGGTTGGAGTACATTTACAGCAGGGGCGTAGCAATAGGGGGTGCAGAGGTAGCGACGGCACCGGGGCCCTTGGGCCAGAGGGGCCCTCCCTCAACTTCAGGGTTAGCTCTCTATTGGTCCTGTGCACATAATAATCACTTCTATAGATGCTTTGAATAGTGATAATCATTAACCTCTTGAGGACCACAGTGCTATACCCCCCTAAATACCAGGCTGTGTTTTGTGTAATTGGCCACTGCAGCTTTAAGGCCAAGCTGCAGGGCCACACAACACATCACACTAGTGATTTCTTCTCCCTTTTCTCCCAACCAACAGAGCTCTCTGTTGGTGGGGTCTGATCGCCCCCCTTGTGTTTATTTTTTTAAAATAAATATTTATGTTATGCTTTTTTGTTTTATTTTTACTATTTCTCTAATTTTTTTTTTATAATCCCCTTCCTCCCCCCAGCTGGCCAATCCTGGCAATCGGCTGTCATAGGCTTCTGCCTATGAGAGCCGATCGCTCTCTAGTGCCCTAGGGGGACAGCTGTGTCACACGGCTGTCCCCAGTACAGCGCTGCTGATGATCGCAGCTCTGTACCGTGTAAATAGACGGCGATTACGCCGTCTAACAGTCTCCCGAGAGGCGACTGCCGCTCTGAGACTGAAGGTGGGGCAGAGCTCAGCCCCTCAAGCAGGAGATGCGCACGCAATCTCCTGCAGCAGCTGGCCCCAGGACCTGATGCCAATTAGCGTTAGGCGGTCCTGGGGCTGCGGCCACGCCCATTGACGTGGGGCGGTCGGTAGGTAGTTAAACTGTTCCCATCCCCTTCTTGCACCTCTGACACTGTAGTTGCCATTGGTAGGTTTTGGTGCGCCGTATCAATTGTTATGTATAGAATGCTAGGAAGGCCCCATTGTAAAACTTTCATCTGGGCCCACAGCTCCTTAGCTATGCCACTGATATACAGTACCATCCACCACCAGAGCCGTAATAACATACACTGCAGATATTACTCTGTCTAACCACTTCTGCTGGAGCTCAAAGCAGCAGCTATATTCAGTCTCCAGGTTAAGAATAAATATCTTATAATAATAAATAATGTAATAAAAAATGGTCAGGAACCTTGAGGTGCTGCTGTCTGCAGGTGCCACTTGCAATCCTCCTGATCTAAAGTTGTATGAAACACAGCATTTCCTCTTTGCCCTAAAAAAATATTTACAGTATAAAATCTACTACCACAAAAAAAAAAATTGTAGCAGAACAGCATTCAGACAGTTAAACACAGCCCTTTGTTCTTCATTGTAAAGCCCCTTGCTTGCTTCAGTGGGCAGCTTCTGGCCTCACCTGAAGAGGTGAGAACATTATCATTTGATTACTTTTACTAAGGGCCTGTTTCCACTACACACGGATTCTGGATGCATAAAAACTGACTCCAATGAATGCCTTTGGGCCTGTTTCCACTAAACGACATTTTTCTGACGCAGATTTCCCAAAGGCATTCATTGGAGTCAGTTTTCTGCATCCAGAATCCGTGTGTAGTGGAAATAGGCCCTAAATATATCAGACAAAGGAGTGTAAGCATTAGCAAACTGCCGAAACTGAGCTGTCATTAGCTGAGAAGTGACCACTGGATAGAATGTAATATATAAATACAGCAGCTATGCAATAAAATGCAATGGCAGATAAGCTGTACTTTGGGAATTTGTTGACAGACAATATTACTTGTGCACAAAAGCAAATATGATAACTCTATGGGTAATAAAAAGTAGAAAAACATTTTTATTGAATGTTATGTCAGAGCTTTATCACTCTCTAACAAATGTCATCTTGGCATGAAAGTACAGTATTCATTTATTGTAATATTACACATATTGACTTGTGGTTGCTTGGAGTATATGCCTTCTTTATCTTCCTCCTAAATGTTGCTGTGTTTATTTACAGGGAACCTGAGGTGAGACCGATAGAGGCTGATATATTTCCTTTTAACCACCCTGGCGTTCTGATTAAATCGCCAGGGTGGCTGCGGGAGGGTTTTTTTTAAATAAAAAAAAAACTATTTCATGCAGCCAACTGAAAGTTGGCTGCATGAAAGCCCACTAGAGGGCGCTCCGGAGGCGATCTTCCGATCGCCTCCGGCGCCCAGAATAAACAAGGAAGGCCGCAATGAGCGGCCTTCCTTGTTTTGCTTATATCGTCGCCATAGCGACGAGCGGAGTGACGTCATCGACGTCAGCCGACGTCCTGACGTCAGCCGCCTCCGATCCAGCCCTTAGCGCTGGCCGGAACTTTTCGTTCCGGCTACGCTGGGCTCAGGCGGCTGGGGGGACCCTCTTTCGCCGCTGCTCGCGGCGAATCGCCGCAGAGCGGCGGCGATCAGGCAGCACACGCGGCTGGCAAAGTGCCGGCTGCGTGTGCTGCTTTTTATTTCATTAAAATCGGCCCAGCAGGGCCTGAGCGGCAGCCGCTGGCGGTGTTGGACGAGCTGAGCTCGTCCAGACCGCTCAGCTGGTTAAACAATACCAGTTTCCTGGCAGTCCTGTTGATATAGTTTATATTACAACCCTGGAACAAGCATGTGGCTAATCCAGTCAGAATCAGAGCACCTGGTCTGCACACCTGTTCAGGGCCTATGGCTCAAAGTATTGGTGACACCAGGATCAGGGGGACAGCCTGGAAATTTGCATTGTTTAAAAGGATATAAATATGCATTAAAGTATTTTATAACGTGCGACTTTAACGTCGCACTGTGAAAGAGCCCTAAGAGTAACCCTCCTGTAACTATGCCTAAGAAAGGACTACTGAAGCCAGAGGTATATGGAGGCTGCCATATTTATTTCCTTTTAAGCAATACCAGTTGCCTGGCAGTCCTGCTGATCCTCTGCCTCTAATACTTTTAGCCATACACCCTGAACAAGCATGCAACAGATCAGGCGTTTCTCACAATATTGACAGAACTGACAAGATTAGTTGCATGCTTGTTTCTGACGTGATACAGGCCCTACTGCAGCAAAATAGATCAGCAGGGCTGCCAGGCAACTGGTATTGGTTTGAAGCAAATAAATGTCAGCCTCAGTGTTCTTCTCACTTCAGTTGTCCTTTAAGCTCTAACCCTGTGTCCTAATACTAACCTCTAACCCTATCACCTAAAACTAGCCCTCCTATAACTTTGCCTTACACTAACCTCTAACCCTATCGCTTAACACTAGCCCTTCTATAACTATGCCTAACACTAACCTCTAACCCTATTGCCTAACAGTAACCCTCCTATAACTATGCCTAACACTAACTTCATCACCTAACACTAACATCTAACCCCGTCACTTAACACTAGCCCTCCTATAACTAAGCTTCCAAACGCTGTAGACAAAAACACTCTGTTCCAGCCAAAAACATAACTCAGCTATCCATTAAGCATACACAGTTACTCACTTATACCTGCGCCAAAGCTGATCTGAAACGTAGCTTTATAACAACTGAACCCCAGCGCAAATTCTATACCACCACCGCACACTGCAGCACTCGATGCACCATAGCTGCATATTTCCACTGCGGCCTATGGCTTCTCCTAAGTAAACAATTGGTCCTTACACTCAAATTACCTTTCTTGGACAACAGAATGAGGATAAGGTAGGAAGCTGAAAAGGATAGAGGAGGAAGGAAAAGAGAGCAGGAAAAGAAGTGACAAGAGGAGGAGGGTATGGAGAGGAGAGGGAAGACAGGACGCAGAGGAATTGGACATATGGAAATATGAGAGTACATGAGAGGAGGAATAGAGGAGAACACTGGAAACCTGCTGAGGATAGGGTACAACAGGTGAAGACAGGAAAGGATAGGAAATACATGATTAGTAGAAACGTCAGAGGAGGTGATGGGGTGCAGAGAACAGGAAAAAAATATGGGATGACAGGAGAGGACAAGAATGGAGGGGACATAATTAATAGGGGAGGACAGAAGAGGAGGAGACAACAAGCGTAACATGGCAGCATAAGTCAGGGAAAAAATATAGGACAGGAGAGGTTAGGCTAGCACTGGGTTGGTGATAGAACAGCAGAGAAAAGGACAATAGGAGAGGACAGGGTGGGAGAAGGGAAGAGGAAAGGATCAAGAAGACCACACAAGGGAAAGATCTGGGCCAGCTTTCTGGAAAGGCACAAAGCTGGGACTAGGGGAATGCTTGACATGGGCATGGGGTTGCCGTTTATGAAGAGGAGGCTACAAATGGAAACAGGAGGTGGCAAATTGGGAGCAACACATGAAAGAGGGGAGCTGCTGCCCAAGGTACCTGTACATGAATGGGAGGGGATGCTGTATATGGATGTTACACGTAGATGAGGGGACTACACATGAAATGGGATGGGGGCTTTTGTTAATGGAGTGGAAAACACAAGAAATTTGGCCCAGGTACAAGGCCAGACTTCTGGAAAGGTCACAAAGGCTCAGGTCTTGGGCGACGACTACCCACAATGGCAGCTAGACAAGGAAGAGAGCTGTAGATGAAAGAAGATACTGTAAATGGGGAACACATGAGAGAAGGATGCTACCAATGGAGCTATACATAAAAGATAAAAGCAGAGCCGGTTTTAGCAACAATGGGGCCCCAGGGCAAAATAAACCTGCCCCCCCCCCCCCCCCAACAGATACCCCGGAACAAAAATCGGCATTATGGGACCTTTTTGCAGCTGGTATAGTCAGGGTGTGAAGTCCCAATCAGTCGGAGCTCCACATTCTGGCTATCCCAGTATCCCAGCCTGCATGGAGGACAAGCGGTTAAAAAGTCTCAGGAGGGAGGACCACACATAATTTTTTTTTTTAATATCCCACACTCCCCCCCCCCCCCCCCCCCCCCCAAAAAAAAAATTGGGAAAAAATGGCAGGGATCTTCATACAGCCATATTGCGGCTGTATAGCAATCCCTGGCCAAAGCGCTGCTGCTGTTGCGGAGTGTCCACCCCCTGGAAACCCCATCAGGAAATGTATTGCTCTTTCTTTTGATACATGTAAAATTACACTACCGTTAGGTTTGCTACTAAAAGTGACATTTACCACATTTAAAAGTATACTTTTTTTCCTTCGAAACTTTAAAATCGATTTTCTCAAAAACTATAAGGTCTTTTTGAAAAATGTTTTTTTCCTCTTATTCTCAATGATATCCTTAATATATCCTGCAGGGGGTTTCTAGCATTTAAGGTGGATTTGCTATTAACCATTAAAGTCAGCGGGTTTTTAAATGTGTATTTTTTTTTCCTTTGAAACTTTAAAAAGATTTTCTCAAAAACTATAAGGTCTTTTTGAAAAAGCCACTAGGGGGCCATTACAGGCTCTGGGGCCCTGGGGCAATTGCCTCCTTTGCCTCTATGGTAGCGCCGGCCCTGCATAAAAGAATAGAACCACTTTACATGGCTGTTACACATGGAAAGGGACTGCAGATGGAGTGGTAAAGCCCTTGATGCTCATATGGAGCCACAAGAAAATTGGCCCAATAGTGGCCATACATGGTACAATTTTTTCATACAATCTTACCATTTCTATGTAGTATAATGGTAAATTAAGTGACTATACTGAAAGGATAATATAGGCAGTTCCCTTATACTACATAGAATTGTTAAGATTGGATGAAAAAAAAAAATGTACCATGTATTGGCCACCATAAGGGAGTAAAAAGTAGAAATCCAGCCTTGCCCAGAGATGGAAAATGTATTAATGAAATCTGGCCTTGGGGAAGACAGGAGACAAGGTGATGAGAAGGAGTGAGCAGTAACGGAAGGGGAGGAGTGAGCAGGAGCAAAAAGGGAGGACAGAGGAGGATAGAAAGACAGGGCAGAGGGGGAAGCAAGGGTATAAGTGTATAGTGAACAGGAGGTGATAGGGAAGGAGAGTGGGTAGCTGCAGTGGTCGGGGAATAAGAGTGAAGTTTGCAGGGGAATAAGAGTGAAGTTTGCAGGGCCATTTTAAGCTGCTAACCACTTCCCAGGGTGAAGTGGCAGAGGGGGGAGAAATGGCTGAGCCCATGTAGTGTACCCTGAGGTGGGTTGAAGTAACTCACTCATCCAGTATCCACCAAGCACACACGCAACATGTCTTCAAGCAGTGAAGCGGAGGGCAGGAGAGGGAAGCGGTGGAGCGGAGGGCAGGAGAGGGAATCGGTGGAGCGGAGGGCAGGAGAGGAGAGCGGAGGAGCAGAGAGGAGGGCAGGAGAGGAGAGCGGAGGAGTAGAGGGCAGGAGAGGAGAGCGGAGGAGTAGAGGGCAGGAGAGGAGAGCGGTGGAGTAGAGGGCAGGAGAGGAGAGCGGTGGAGTAGAGGGCAGGAGAGGAGAGCGGTGGAGTAGAGGGCAGGAGAGGAGAGCGGTGGAGTAGAGGGCAGGAGAGCAGAGCGGTGGAGTAGAGGGCAGGAGAGCAGAGCGGTGGAGTAGAGGGCAGGAGAGCAGAGCGGTGGAGTAGAGGGCAGGAGAGCAGAGCGGTGGAGTAGAGGGCAGGAGAGCAGAGCGGTGGAGTAGAGGGCAGGAGAGCAGAGCGGTGGAGTAGAGGGCAGGAGAGCAGAGCGGTGGAGTAGAGGGCAGGAGAGCAGAGCGGTGGAGTAGAGGGCAGGAGAGGAGAGCAGAGGAGTAGAGGGCAGGAGAGGGGAGCGGTGGAGTAGAGGGCAGGAGAGGGGAGCGGTGGAGTAGAGGGCAGGAGAGGGGAGCGGTGGAGTAGAAGGCAGGAGAGGGGAGCGGTGGAGTAGAAGGCAGGAGAGGGGAGCGGTGGAGTAGAAGGCAGGAGAGGGGAGCGGTGGAGTAGAAGGCAGGAGAGGGGAGCGGTGGAGTAGAGGGGAGCGGAGCGGTGGAGTAGAGGGCAGGGGAGCGGTGGAGTAGAGGGCAGGGGAGCGGTGGAGTAGAGGGCAGGAGAGGGGAGCGGTGGAGTAGAGGGCAGGGGAGCGGTGGAGTAGAGGGCAGGAGAGGGGAGCGGTGGAGTAGAGGGCAGGAGAGGGGAGCGGTGGAGTAGAGGGCAGGAGAGGGGAGCGGTGGAGTAGAGGGCAGGAGAGGGGAGCTGTGGAGTAGAGGGCAGGAGAGGGGAGCGGTGGAGTAGAGGGCAGGAGAGGGGAGCGGTGGAGTAGAGGGCAGGAGAGGGGAGCGGTGGAGTAGAGGGCAGGAGAGGGAAGCGGTGGAGTAGAGGGCAGGAGAGGGAAGCGATGGAGTAGAGGGCAGGAGAGGGAAGCGGTGGAGTAGAGGGCAGGAGAGG
The DNA here is from genome assembly GCF_040937935.1 of Hyperolius riggenbachi. Taxonomy (NCBI): domain Eukaryota; kingdom Metazoa; phylum Chordata; class Amphibia; order Anura; family Hyperoliidae; genus Hyperolius; species Hyperolius riggenbachi. The sequence goes on along the minus strand of NC_090654.1, from coordinate 215,419,008 downwards.
GAAGCGGTGGAGTAGAGGGCAGGAGAGGGAAGCGGTGGAGTAGAGGGCAGGAGAGGGAAGCGGTGGAGTAGAGGGCAGGAGAGGGAAGCGGTGGAGTAGAGGGCAGGAGAGGGAAGCGGTGGAGTAGAGGGCAGGAGAGGGAAGCGGTGGAGTAGAGGGCAGGAAGGGGAAGCGGTGGAGTAGAGGGCAGGAGAGGGGAGCGGTGGAGTAGAGGGCAGGAGAGGGGAGCGGTGGAGTAGAGGGCAGGAGAGGGGAGCGGTGGAGTAGAGGGCAGGAGAGGGGAGCGGTGGAGTAGAGGGCAGGAGAGGGGAGCGGTGGAGTAGAGGGCAGGAGAGGGGAGCGGTGGAGTAGAGGGCAGGAGAGGGGAGCGGTGGAGTAGAGGGCAGGAGAGGGGAGCGGTGGAGTAGAGGGCAGGAGAGGGGAGTAGAGGGCACGAGAGGGGAGCAGTGGAGTAGAGGGCAGGAGAGGAGCGGGCAGCAGGAAAGGGAACCAGAGGAGTAGAGGGCAGGAGAGGAAAGCAGTGGAGTGGAGGGCAGGAGAGGAAAGCGGAGGGCAGGAGAGAAAAGCAGTGGAGTGGAGGGCAGGAGAGTGAAACTGAGGAGTGGAGGGCAGGAGAGTGAAACTGAGGAGTGGAGGGCAGGGAAATGTAGCAGAGGAATGTAGGACAGGGGAGGAAAGCACAGGAGTGAAGGGCAGAAGAGTGAAACAGAGGAGCGGAGGCAGGAGATGGGAGCAGAGGAGTGGAGGTGAGGGCAGGAGAGAGTGAAGTAGAGGAGTGGAGGGCAGGAAAAGGTAGCAGAGGAATGAAGGGCAGGAGAGGAAAGCTGAGGAGGGCAGAGCGGGAGAAGCTAAGGGATGACAGGGAGCCACACGATGTCACTCAGTAATCCTGTAAGCGAAGACGGAATATTTCACCTTCCCCTCTTGCCAAGTGCTGGACTTTTAAAGCCCCCTCGCGCAGCTATTGGGCGAACCGGGTCGTGACGTCACGTCGGCTGTGTCCCCGCCCTTCCTTCCGTCCCTGAGTGACTGGTGTGTGCAGTCTGCCAGCGGATCGGCGGAGGAGAGCACGGCTGGGGCTGATCCTGGACTCCCCCCGCTCCATCCACCCCGCAACCGGCACCATAGCCCCCTCATCAACTGCCATCCCTGCACCTCCCCCCTGATCCCTCTCTATCGCAAGGTGTGGGGGGTCCTTGCAGATCACCCGAAAGGGGGGAGGGTGCACCAGGCGTGGATTTTACATTCATGATTATGGGCGACAAGAAGAGCCCGACCAGGTACAGTGAGGGGGGTGGGGATTGTGGGGAGGGGGGTTCGGTTATTTATATACCCCCTCTATGCCATGCAGACAGATGGAGAGATAATCTCTTCCCCCCCCCCCCGCCAATCATTCTCCTGCCCTTGCAAGTGGAGGCTGCAGGGACAGCCCCCTCCCCAAATTTGCTGCTGATATATAATATATAGCTGTCTTGTTTATATCCCTCTTGTATTGCATGCAGAGAGTTGGGGGATTATGCCCCCCCTCCCCCCATACACCTCTTGCAAGTGAGGACTGCAGAAGCAGCCCCCTCCCCAAATCTGTTGTCAATATATATCATCTATAGCTGTCTTGTTTATATCTTTCTGTTGCGCACAGAGAGTTGGGGGGGGGGGGGGGGGGGCAGTAGCCCCCCTCCCTCCAATGTGCCCGATTGACAGTCATCCCTGGCCCATGCAAGTGGAGGCTGCAGAAGCACCACCACCTATGATTAGCTCACAATGTATATATTCTGTAGAAGAGTTATTAATACCCATATTCTGTGCAGGAGCAACCCTCCCCCTCCTTCCCCCAGTACTTGCACCATCTTTGACAATCACCCTTGCAAGTGGTGGCTGCAAAACCAGCACCCTGCACCCCCCATATTCAGGGAATTAGCTTATTACCCATGTCTGTGATCATCACACATCTACCCTTAGCACAGGAATAGCATAAATAAGCCCAATTTAAAATGGGCAGAATGGGCCAATGTGGTCTTTATCTGCTGTCAATATTGTCAGATCGGACGCCTAGCTGCTCCTAATGTATGTGATCTATAGGGAGCTGAGGGGAAGTGCGCTAGGGCATAGCTCTGCTATGGCGGCTGAGCTTCTCAGACACATAACACACACACACACTCCCTGCACAGAGCCTCAGACAAAGAGAATATTTACCAGGAGAGAGAGAGAAGGGAAAAAAAAAACAGGGCAGGGTGGAGAGGAGAGTGAAAACGCCTCCGCTGCCCCTAAAATCTAAATAAATGATTACAGTCATCAGTACCCCCCTATCTCTTAATATTATTCCCTTTATTGCTAGGTAAGTAGGGAGGGCTGCGAGATGGGAACCGTAGACAGTGGGTGGTAGGAATGTCTTGTATGTGAGTGCTTGCTATAGCTGCTTTGTCTTTTGTGTGCTATTTTCACAGTGGGGTGTGTTTGTCTTTTTTTTTATTAACCCTTTCATGGTTTTTACTCCCAAGGATAAAAATCCACCTAATGAGTATGGGAAGGAGGGAGGGGGGGAAAAGCTTCAGAACAGGGAAGGGTTAATGTTGGTAATTGGCGGTGGGGAAGCGAATAGGGAAAAAAAAGTGGGTGCTGTCGTTGCCAATGGCTGCGATGGGGGCCAGTCCGTCCTCTCCCCCTGGGTGACCGTGCCACGGTCTTCTCTGTCAGAGCTTGACAATTAGGGCACTGGCACAAGGAAGGTGGCGAGGAGAGGAGGGAGGGGGTGAGGTGAGGCCAGAGCTGTTTGCATGGCAGCAGGCTGCAGAGGATAGGAGTGGAACAGTCCCCCCCCCCCCATCACCTCATTTGACGGTTTTGGGCAATTTAACCCCTCCTGGCCCAGACGCTTTCACCCCCTCTCTGGCCTTGTAAGGTTAATTTGAAGGGCAGCAAATTTAATCTAAGGTAACCATGCTGCCTAGTGCCCCCTGCAGTCACTGAATTGACAGCCTGCTTCAGTAGACACTTGCGCTTTTTTCCTTGAATAGGTAGCTGGTCCTCACTAAAAGGTCCGTTGAGCTCGGAACGAAAAAGTTACGCTATGTGGGGAATTACTAGCAAGATTAACAAACGGGCATGTAAAATTATTCCATTCTTTTCAGCACATGATACATTTGACATTGATATAACTTTTCTTTGTTGGTTATTGGTCTACTGACTTTGAGGCTAGTTTCACACTAGATTGTTGCATCGGGTTACTTTATAACACATTTGAGGTGGTATGCAATGAAACATAGGCAAGGAATCAACTAACCAATGTGCACCTTTTCTGACTAGCACTGTGCGTTTCTAAAAACGCACTGCTTGTTCAGCATTGTAAGAACAGAATCTGTTGCATCTCATGGCAACTGAGGATGTGGGTACTGTTTGCACACATTGATTCACACCACCTTACAGTATGCAGAACAGTGTCAGTTACAATGCAACACCTCTCACTAGAGAAATATGGAGGATGCAGTTGAATTTCTAAAATATGCTAGTTCCCTGGCTGTAACTGGTCCTGTCAATGTTATTCTTTCCAGACTATTCTGGAACAGACATGCAGTGGCTTTTCCCTATCTTAATCTGCATACTTGTTCCAGGCGAGCAACTCTTAAAGGATAACTGTATTGAGAAGACTATGTAGGCTGTCTTATTTATTTCCTCTTTAACAATACCAGTTGCCTGGCAGCTCTGCTGATCTATTTGGCTGCAGTAGTATCTGAATAACACCAGAAACAAGCATGCAACTAATCTCGTCAGATCTGACAAAGTCAGAAACACCTGATCTTCTGCATGCTTGTTCAGGGTCCATGGCTAAAAAGTATCAGAGGCACAGGATCAGCAGCATTGCTAGGCAACTGGTGTTGTTTATAAGGAAATAAATATGGCAGCCTCCATATACCTTTCACTTGTCATTTAAAGCATAATAGCCAAATCTACAATGGTGACCTTCATGTAAAGTACACTTTAAATATTTCTTTGTCCAGCAAACCTAGTCTAGATATTATTTTTTTTTAATCGCTTTGAGTAAAGTGGAAGATATAGGAAGTTTGTCTTGAGACCAAGGGTTTTCAGATCTCCATAGACAGTTTGCTGCCTTCATGTCCACCTTTATTGTAAAGTGAAACACTAGATAAAATTAGTTTTGGGTACAGCAGGCATTGGTGCGAACATCTCAGATTTTTTTTCTGTCTGTGCCCCATATAGGATATTTTCCCCCTTGCTTCCTGTTCTCTGTGACCATTGTAAGCATGCTGGAAGTTTGGAAACTTTCCAATAGGGACAAACATAGGAAGGAAAAATAAAATTACCAAATGTACTGAACCTCACACACAATATGTAAAGTTGTTTAATTGGGGCTCATTGGAGAGGTTCCACATCACTTCTCTTGTGAGTATCCCTCATTAATGGGACAGGAAGTCTGTTATCTCCCAGTGAGAAACCCAGACACAGCCTTGTATGCACACTAAATGGAATTTGGTTGAGGTAGCCAATACTGACCCTGCTGCTAAGAATCTAATGTGTGCACAGCAACCCTCCATGCCCTCTGATGCCTCTGCCAGCGATCAGTGATGTGATAGTCCTAAACCAGGCGGTATCTGCTTGAGCAACCACGTGTGTGGATTTTACCATTCATGTGGTAATCAATCCAATGACTGCTGGGCAGCTGAACCATCTGTCTAGTAACCCCTAAAGTCAATTGTAGGTTCTGACTCTTCTTATTATTATGGAGGGCGAGAGAACATTGTCTGGAGTCCCACTTTAACCCTTCTCCAATTTAAGGTCTTGAAACATATACTGGTTTGATGTTCAAGTAACTTTTACTGGGGACTCTGTTTTAGAGGCTCTGTCAGACTAGTGGGCTAAGTGACAGCTGTCAGTATACTTCTATGGTATCACTAGACAGGATATCAGCTGTGTTTTGGAAAGACTTGCCATTCCCACTCTCTCTCTTTACTTTGAATATGTTCTATTCTAAGCTTCTGAAGTGTGCGTGTATGGGTGGGTCTAGTTCAGTTGAAACCGCATGTAAACATACTGTGAAAGTTTAATGGAAGTAATGTACATTAACCAACCAATCTGCCAGTGGACGCTTATGCTTGATATTGGTGTGCTTTTGCATGCTTTATGAAAGGGATTTCTGTGTGTGATTATGTCTTGGAATGTATGAGTTGAGTTAATGATTAGGTGCTTTAAGAGTCAAACCACCCGGAAGCAATATTTTACAATTGTAGGCGGGGTTTGTGGGCTTGGTCCCCTGCTGGCCACTTGTAATATTCAGCAGGAAGGTGTCCCTGTTGGCATTGTTGGTTCTGTCACCACCTACCTTGTGGTGCATTGGTTTATAATATGAAAGGTTCCTCAGTAGAGCGGAGCCCTTAACAATGGCTGTGGGGAGAACTTGAGTACAGAGATATCACCAACAGAGCCCCTGAGAGTGATAGTATGGCTAGGAAATTTAAAGCAGAACTCCGCTTTTACTAATAGAAAACCTCTCCAAATTGCCTTTCCTGGCTGGAAATGGGAGTGAATATTGTTAAATTTGGCATACCTGTAGATTTGTGCTCTCCTTCACTGTATTGGTTATCTTAGTAAAGACAAAAGGTTGCCTAAAATTTACAGTCTGCCTTGTGAGATCTCTTTGTAAGCTGTGAATGAATGTCAAACATGAGGATTCTGAGATGTCCTGTTTCAAGCAAGCTTTATTTTACAAGTCAATCACTATTAGGCTATAGCGGCTAGGAAATGTAAAATTCCTAGCCGCTAATATTTTTGTCATAGTAATTCTGTTGCTTGATTCACACACAAATCTGTACATTTCCAGTCCTGTCTTGTCAGTTTTGTATCAGTTTTCTATTAGGGCCATTTCCATTACAAGCGGTGCGATGCGCTGTGGGTGTCCTGATTCCAATGCACGGCAAAGTAACCGTTTCCACTCCGTGCAGGGCAGTGCAGAGTGATCCGAGAATCTGCAGCCCCCTCCATACACTTCTGCTTTGGGAGATGCGGAAATGACGCGGCCAGCAGTGAAAGTGATGCGATGTGGCTAGGTAGCCGCACTCACATCACTCACTCTGCAAATGGTTTAAGGGCCCTTAGTTTTACCCAACAGGATTGGAACTGTGCATCTTTTATGTGTGAACACACCCATAGAAAACGGACAGGACTGGACCTGAAAGGTTCAGAATTGTGTGAACCAAGCCATACAAAACTGATGCCAACTATAAAAAACTGACAGGACAGTACAAGGACTCCTTTTATGTGTGAACCCAGCCTAATGGTGCCCATACATGGTACAATTTTTTTCATGTTTTTTTTTTTTGGTTTGTTTGTTTGTTTTGATAATTTTGTTTCATTATTCCGTTAGATGGAATATAAAGATTTTTCCAACATGTCTGATCGGATTTTTATTGAAAAAAACTGGATAATTGATTCTTTTTTCTTGATAAGAAAAAAAAAGATTTAAAACTTTCATTCGATTTGATCATTGTGGTCGAATAAATGGGGAAATTTAACGTTTTTATTGTACCGTGTATGGGCACCATTAGGCTGTGTTCCCACTTGACAGTAAAACTGACACTTTTTTTGTCCATTTTACAGCATAGCAAAACTGGCAGTGAATGGCTCTTATTTTATATATAGGATCTGTTCACACTTGTCAGTCTGCAACAGATCTGTGGGATCAGTTGCGGTAAGCGTGGCCGAACGTCTGTGCAGTCTGCGATAATCCCGGGCTGGGTCACTAAACTCCTGCTGGCTGCACATGATCTGGTCCAAGTGGGGACCTAGCCTAATGCTGGGGATACACGGTATGTTTCTGTACCGTGTATCGACCAGCTGATCCGGCCAGCTGATAATATTCAGCTGGCCCGATCAAGCCGCTCGACCCCCGCCCGCTTGATCCCCGCCGGCGGACAATGGCAGGGAATCGAGCGGCTAATAAGGAAGCGCCGGCGGGGACGAGCGGTAATCGATACGAGCAGAATGTTTACCTTTATAAAGGAGAAGCTTTTTGCTTAGTCATTTTCAGACTTGACCAGTTTCTCATCCAGGGATATTTAGGTGCTGGCTGTCGATATTATAACAAGTACATTTGGTTCATTTAATAACTACAATCCATGCAATGCAGACTTTTTCTATTTGTTGTTGAATTAATGGGAATAGATTTTGAAAAGCAGTATTTTTCTTTTGAGAACTATCACCTGCATGGTCAATGTCTTTATTTCTGCTTTATATTGATGTTTATGAATTTTATTAAGAATTTTATGTATATTTTGTAATATTTTAACATTTTTTTCTCCCCTTTTTGTTCAGGCCAAAACGGCAAGCTAAGCCTTCAGCTGATGAAGGATATTGGGATTGTAGCGTATGCACTTTTCGGAACAGTGCCGAAGCCTTCAAGTGCAGTATATGTGATGTCCGGAAAGGAACCTCAACTAGGTATAGTCCTGCTTTTATGTAGAATCCTCCTCTCTTGAAGTGCACCTGCAGTATCGAAGACATGTAGAGTGTCCGGCTTTTGCATGTGTCCAGGGCATACTAGCTATGATCAGGGGCGTAACTAGAAGTCACCGGGCCCTCCTGCAAGAATTTGAGTGGGCACCATCCCCCTCCCTCCCCCACCCCCCGGGTACGCTCAGGGCCATTTGGGGGGTGGAAGGAGGGGGGACAGTCACCTCTTGCTCTCCCCTCCTGCTTCTATCACTGGTGGCGGGCAGGACACATACCTCCATCCACCGCCGCAAGGTTCCAATCTCTAAGTGCTTCACACAACTTTAGTTTAGTGTGAAGCACTTAGAGATTGGAACCTCCAGCGGTGGATGGAGGTATTTGTCCTGCCCACTGCCATTGATAGATGCAGGAGGGGAGCACTGAGGGGAGAGCCTGAGGTGAGGGAGGAGGGGACTGTCCCCCCCCTCCTCGCTGATGTGCAATGCTCTCCCCTCATGCTCCGACCCCTCCTGTCCCCCCAAAGCGTCCCTGAGCGGGGCCCCCCGCGGGTGCACGGGCTGCATCACCTTTGTTACGCCCGGCTTTGATATCGTCCCTGTTGTGTTTTGTCTTGTATAAAGTGGTGGAGAATTAGGACTTCTTTCACTGGGGAGAATTCACCTTCTGACAGACAGGAAATTGCTATGAGTTGAACTTCCTGTTTCCTCTTTCTAGATTTCCTCATCAATTTATTATACAGGAGGGTCCAATAGGAGCTGAGCAGATTATTGTCCTTCACTGTTTATAAAGAGTACACTCTGGACGGGGTAAAGAAGTAGTTTGGCTCATATAAAAGTACTGAGTGTTACCTGTGCAGGAAGTAAGAGGAAATCTTTACTTAGAATGCAATAAAAACATTGCAGTAGTTCTACCCCTGCCTTCTCCATTCTGCTAAAGTATTTGTAGTGGTGTTGGAATAAATGTTAAAAATATATTCCTGTTGCATTTTCAACATTGCTATTTACATGGCTGATTTGCAAATGTTTGGTTTCTGTCTTGTTTGAGTTGCACACACAAAAAAGCATGTAGCCTGTTGAGTATGAACAGCTGATGTGTAGTAGATACTGGCTCTGCATCAGAGCATTAGAGAGTGTTGGAGGCCGAGAATAAACCCTGCAACTGGTTTTACTTAAACTAGGTTTTGGTAACTAACAAGCTGTTCATATCATGAAGAGGTGATTAAAGAACAACTGAAGTGAGAAGGATATGGTGGCTGCCATATTTATTTCCTTTTAAATTATGCACATTGCCTGGCTGTCCTGCAGATCCTCTACCTCTAATACTTTTAGCCATAGACCCTGAACAAGCATGCAGATCAGATGTTTCTGACAAGATTGGCTGCGTGCTTGTTACAGGTGTGTGGTTCAGACACTACTGCTGCCAAAGAGATTAGCAGGACTGCCAGGCAACTGGTATTGTTTAAAAGGTAATAAACATGACAGCCTCAATATCCCTCTCACTTCAGTTGTCTTAAAAGGCTATCAGCTAAACCCTTGTTTGGATACACCTTGGAAGATGGACAGAACATTATACCACAGTGTTAAGTTCTGGTGCTAGACTGGAGTTTTAGAGGAGATTGATAGTCTTAAAGGTATCTGAAGTGACCGATGCCATGATGGTATAAACATGTGAACATACAGTGTTGGCCCTACTTCAAACACCCCTGTGTTCACTATTTATTTTTTTATTGCATGAGTTAATAAGGGTTTACCAGTGAGTTGAATCAGTCTGGCTAGCAGTTCTTCTGAAAACTAATTAGAAGTTGTAAAACTTCTATGTGGCTGTGCAAGCACTTATCATAGCAGGCTAGTGATTACAAGTGCAGTAGGATATCATTTCTCTGTGTGGGAGCTAAATGAACAACAGTGATGTAAGGGTGATGTGAAGTGTGTTTTTGTTTGTTTTTTTTCCCCCTTGGTCTCTTAGCCAGAGTAGTGTTAGTTTTTTTGTTTTCAGTTGATGATGAATCTAAATATTGCTGTTGGTGAGTCAACATTGGTGTTTTTGTCAAAATTCGTATTACTTATGTTGTTACTTTTACCTATTTCTGTCATGCCGCTACAAATTGAGAACAATTAAAGATCTGTTTAGCATCCGACACAGACTAGTGCAATATTTGTGTTCTGTTACCTTTATCTGATATTATATGGAGGAAGGAATCTACTTGTAAGCCAAACTGATGTTACATAAAGGTCTTATGGGTTGCTGGGGATGCACTTTAGTATCTGTGTGCTGGAGTACATTATCTTGGCAATAAGAATGGGGCTAAAGAACAGGGCAGTGGAGTCAGTCGAAACAATTTCTGAGCACCTGAAGTCACAGGATCAGCAGTTGCCTGAGTCTCCTGCTGATCCTGTGTCTCTAATACTTTTAGCCACAGCCCCTCAGCAAGCATGCAGATCAGGTGCTCTGACTGAAGTCAGACTGGATTAGCTGTATGCTTGTTTCAGGTGTGTGATTCAGTCACTACTGCAGCTGAAGAGATCAGCCGGACTGCCAGGCAACTGGTATTGTTTAAAAGGAAACATCCATATCGCTCTGTTAAGGTTCCCTTTAAAAGTTAGTGTCCCAACACATTGTCTGTTTAAAGAGACACTGAAGTCTCCTAAAAATCATGTTTTTAATTAAAAAATGTGTTTAACATCTTTGCCCTACCTATACCTGCCGCATCCCCGCCGCTGAAATCTATCTAAATCCTTCCTAACTCCCCCATCCCTCTCCCCCGCAAAATCCACGACTTTCTTGGTTGTGGATTTTGCTGCTGTTGGAGGCAAGGCTATGAGCCGCAGCTCTGCCTCCATGCATCGTCTGTCAGCGGCCGATCTCCGCCTCTCCCTGCCCCACTCAGTGAAGGAAGACTGAGAGGCGGCGATCCGGGCTGACAGACGCGCTGAGAGTCAGAGCTGCGGCTCATAGCTATGCCTCTCACGGAAGCGCTGCCTGGATTGCCCCCCAGGGAGTTTGGGGGGATTTAGTTAGTGTACAGCGGCGGTTTAGGTAGGGCAAAGATGTTAAACACATTTTTTAATTAAAAACATGATTTTTACGAGACTTCAGAATCTCTTTAATAAGATTCACTGGAACGCCATATCAGATGGGGTCTGGTGCATGGATCTGCCCCTTGCAGAAAATGACCTATGGCCTCTTCTCTATCAGATATAAAAAGGTAGATGCCTTTTTCTGTAAGGTGGGAGGGCTACACGCTGGAACCAGGCTGATATGCGGCTCTTGTGAATCTTATACAGACATCATGCTGGGGCTTTCAAGTCGGCAGTGACAAGCTGGGATGGCCAACAGGGTAGAGTGTCAGCTTCCTGGTCAGGAGCTTTTTGTTCCCAAAAGCTGATGCCATCTTAATACTGTGTAACTTTAAAATCTCTAAACTTTGGCAGTGATGAAATGCCTTTAATGTTGATGATGATTTTTATATGCAAGTTAGGAGTCGAGAAGTCGCAGTTGGTGGAATCCTAAACTGAGGAGACTTATGATTTTTGTACCTGTATAGATATCTGAAGTCATAATGACTATCAGGCACTGTTCTGTATATACCGTTTGTTGCACACAAAGTGCCCCAATGTTGGCTTCTTTTATGTCAAGCGAGACTCGTGCAGTTAAAAAAAAAACTTCCTAAAAAATGGTCCTGTGAATTGAAGCAGCCTTGTTGAAGGAGCTTGCAGCAGGCTGTATTGGCAGGATACTGGTTTTGCTTGTCTCAGCATCATCCTGCTGTTCAGACAGAAAGGGGGCAGGTCACACAGAAAGATGAAGATGACAGCATGCAGCTCTGGAGGTCTATTCTGCAGGAAGTGGTTGTTGGGGCTTTTGATCAGGCAATTTAAATCTGGTTTATTTGTTCTCAGTTGTGTGAGCTTCTGTATAAAGATAAAAGAACAAATTAAAGAGAACCTGAGATCAACATAAAGGGGATATTTATACTTACCCGGGACTTACTCCAGCCCAATGAGGTGAGTAGGCACCTTTGCCGTCCTCCAGCCACTTCGCTATCTTCAAATCCGCTCCGGTAATCTAGCCGGCCGCGCTCTTCTGTGTACGCGTGTCTCGGCCTCGTGCGCACCCTCTGTCCTGCTCCTACAGCCGGGAGCGTTCTGCAGCTGCGCAGTAGTAATACTGCACAGATCGGTGGGGGTTCTCGCGCAGAAGCCCAAGACTGTCCTGATTACTGAGGCTGATTAGAAGACAACTAAAAACAGCGCAGGAGATTTGGGCGCAGCTGGAGCTGCCATAGGCTTTGAATAGGAATTAAGGCTATAGCAGCGTTCAGTGAGTAATTTGGGCACTGTCAAAAGACGGAGCACAAGTTACTACAAAAACACTGTAATTTGGCCACCATCAATAGCTGGAAGACAAATTGCATATCTCCCCAACTATCCATGGCGGCCTGGAGGGGGAATAGTAATGAACGCTTATCGGCTTTACCCTGCGCCCAAATCTCCTGGCCGCTAAAACTGAGTGGCCGGAGAGGATGGTGAGGAAGCCCACGCACCTCATGAGGCTGGCGGAAGCCCAGTATAAATATACTCTTTACATTGATCTCTGGTACTCTAAGCCACGAGTGCCTACACAGAACTAGGGGAAACGTTTCCCCTGGACTTGTGCTTTTAATAAAAAAGACAAATGGAGCTTGTTACTAATGTGGAAATCTCAAGTATTTTAGAGCATTGCCCCTGTGCATAATGTGATTTCCTGCCCTGTGAGATTTGCGGTGTGTCCCCCCTGTGTCCTCCGCACAGTGCGGTTTTTTTTTTGTTTTTTGTTTTGTTTTTTGGATGAATAACCCAACACTTGTTCCGGTGACGAGGCTTGGACTGCGTATAAGGAATTTACATAGAAGTGTAAGAAAACAGATGAATCATCTTTTATCTGAAACTCTATGGTTAGAGAGGCCAGACATTCTTCTGCAAGCGTTTCCTGCACGTGACTGACAGTTAATAGTAAACAAGGTGCAGCCAGCCTGTTTCTGTGCGTGTGATGCCTGGCCTTTTATTGACTTTGTGTAGTTACTGAAAATATCCTGCTTGTGTTGTGGTTGTATAAGCTTTTATGTGTACCTGGCCAGGCTTATCAGTTTATATCAGTATTTTGTTTTGTTCTTTCGTGTTTGTGTGCTGTTATATATCCATGAGACAGTGAAACTAGTATAGTTTTCCTTTAAAGAGGAGCTGTCAGCCATACTATGCCAAATAAAAAAAAAAAAAAGACATATATAAGTAGATAAATACTAGCTCTACTTACATAACATGTGTATTGCACGGTCCAAGTGTTTATTTCAGTGAACTTTATAAAATTAAAAAAAGGTAAATTGAGAGAATTCTGTTCGTTGGCAGGTGCCATCTTTACTCCCTCAAGCTGAAGCCAATGGTGAGGTCATTTCCTCCCTTACTCCCCCCTCCTCCCCACACCAATAGCTAGCATTATGTCTCAGGCAGGGAATCCCTAAGGAAATGGTAGCAGGGACAGGGGTCCCCATGGATGTGATGTGATGCGATGCGGTGGTGGCAGCCAATGCCCACATGAATCAACAGAGATGCCTGTCGGGATGGAGTGTGGGGAGGGGGCAGACACGGACAGTCATGAAAGGCAGCCAATGAGAGGGAAAGGAGTGAGAGTGACACAGGCTGCAGCCAATCAGGCTGAACTAGCTGTGTCTGTGTAGAAACTCCACCAACCCAACCCCCCCCCCCCCGTCCCCGTCCCAGCCTGCACTGTAACTTCTCTTTTGCGGCTGATTACTGGCTGCGTACTAAGGAGCTGGGGACATGAGGTTTAATCTCTGCAATAAAAAAGATTGATTTTAAAGTTATGCATTGTCGTTGCCTTTTTAGCATTCCTTTTATATGATCAACAGATAGAAATAGAGAATTGATTTTGTTTTTCATGCCTAACAGTTACTCTTTAAAGCTAAGCTGTGAGCAGGCTACATACAAAACTACAACTTCTCAAAAGGTTTTTAAAGAGAATCTGTACTCTAAAATTCTTACAATAAAAAGCATACCATTCTATTCATTATTTTATCATGTGCCCCTCTGTGCTGTTTCTGCCACTCCCTGCTGCAATCCTGGCTTGTAATTTGCCAGTTTTAGGCAGTGTTTACAAACAAAAGACATGGCTGTTACCAGAATGTGATAGGCTCTGAGAAGCTCAGTCTGTGACTCACAAAGAGCCTGCAGGGGGCCTGGAGAGGGTGTGTATAGCTTCTATCCTATCACAAGCAGACCAGCACATTCCTGCCTGAGTCAGACAAAGCCATCAGAGGAAAGATTAGATTATATAACAGAGATAATACAGCCACTGTGCAACTAGGAAAGGCTGCAGTAATCCAGACCACATTAGAACAAGTATAGGAATTTATAGGATAGAAGAAATAAGGCTGAACATTTTGTTACAGAGTCTCTTTTAAGTGGAATTTAGCATACATTGTTTGCAAATCAGGTTGGGGCACTGGGAGTTAATACAGGGAGTCCCAGACTAACCAACAACCAACACCCGACTTACAAACAACCCGCAGATACAAACAACTTGAAAATGTGAAATTTGTAGTTTGAAATGTTTGAGAAAATTAATCTTAAAAGAAAAAAAGTTTTTTAAACCGGTAGAATTACATATTGCTGCTGTACACTGAAGGAACAGGGAGACCGAGGTGACAGTGGGTTGGGGGACACTGAAGGCACAGGAGATCAGAGGGGACAATGGGGTCACAGGCGGGTATAGAGGAGGTACAGGGGACAGAGATGACGTTTCAATTGGTTTAGGTTAAGAACAAATCTACAGACTCTCTCGTTCTCATTAACTAGGGACTGCCTGTGTGTGTACCTACCAGCAAAAATAAGCTTTCCTCATTGTCTCCTCCTTGCCTCTGCAAGGAAGTGGTTGTGCAGCACTGTAGAAGTGTCCCCCTGTCACTCCCTCCTTGGTGGTGATGTGCATATGATGATCTGCCTTCCCCAGTACAGTTACTCCCCCCTCTTTGGTGTAAAGGATTGGGTAAAGCTGCCTAAGGTGTAGGTGTACAACCAGGTAAGGGAGTAATGCTGGGAATACACGGCTCGATTTTGAGCCATTAAGATGGCTCCATAGATAATTTCTGACATGTCCGATCTCCCACTCGATTGTTTCACCGCTCGATTCCCGGATTGAAGTGAATGGAAAAAGATAAGAAAAACGAGCGGAAAATAAGAGAATTAACTGCGGATTTGAATCGAGCGGCAAAATCGAGACGTGTATGCCCAGCATAAAGGTTGCCACACACCATACAATTAATAGATCCAATTTTTCACCAATTTGATAATTCCGATCAGTTGACCCGAAAAATCAAGAGCTTTTCTTTTTTTTTTTTTTTCCCCCTACCAGGCTACAAACAGGTATTTAGTACAGATGTTGTTCCCTCTGTATAGTTCAAAGACTGGTAAACAAATAAGGAAGACTTTAAAGGGATACTGTAGGGGGGCCGGGGGAAAATGAGCTGAACTTACCCGGGGCTTCTAATGGTCCCCCGCAGACATCCTGTGCCCGCGCAGCCACTCGCCAATGCTCCGGCCCCGCCTGCGTTGCCGTGTCCTCGATCCCGATTGATGTCATCAAGAGCGCACAGCGCAGGCCCAGTATGGTCTGTGTCTGCGCAGTACACTCCTGGTGACATCAGCGGGAGCGAGGACACGGCAACGCAGGCGCAGTGGTTTTCTGACTTTAACCCTCCTGGCGGTATGAAAAATTCCGCCAGGAGGCAGCGCAGCAGTTTTTTTTTTTTTTTTTTAAAAATCGTGTAGCGAGCCCAGGGTTCGCTACATGATAGCCGCTGCTCAGCGGCATCCCCCCGCCCGCTTCGATCGCCTTCGGCGATCTCCGGTCAGGAAATCCCGTTCAAAGAACGGGATTTCCTGGAGGGCTTCCCCCGAAAATCGGCCCAGCAGGGCCGGAGAAAACCTCCTGCAGCTTTCCAGGTGTGTGTGTGTGTGGGGGGGGGGAGCCCATCATAGCACATCATAGCGCATCGTACTGCTGCACAGCGCAGTAGATGTGAATGGCAGAAGGGCTGTCCATGCCCTTCTGCCGTTCTTGCGTTTCACTTCATACGTGCTCTCAAATGCGCACGGAAGCGCATATGATGTGAACGAAGCTCTATACAAATGTTTGTATTATTATTATTCTTCTTGAGCTCCATTCCACACCTTTTTGTTGTCCTGCTACATGGAGCACCCTCAGTGCCTGGCACTATGTGCCATCTTGGATTGAGTACTCAGTTTGTGCGTCTAAACTCCAGAATGGACTACATATATAACAGAGTTCAGTCAGGCATAGGAGACC
Source organism: Hyperolius riggenbachi (assembly GCF_040937935.1). Taxonomy (NCBI): domain Eukaryota; kingdom Metazoa; phylum Chordata; class Amphibia; order Anura; family Hyperoliidae; genus Hyperolius; species Hyperolius riggenbachi. The sequence goes on along the minus strand of NC_090654.1, from coordinate 215,403,186 downwards.
AGACTACAGTAACACTCTTGAAGATAATAATGGAACATTAAGCACATTTCAGTGCCTACAGCTTGCACGGTCAGTTAGCTTAGCAAGCTTACTACAGTTTTTGTAGTTTCTTTGTAAGCGATTCTTTCTCCAGATTTTTGTTAAGCCGCTAATGAAAACGAGAAAAGTAGCATGGGTTGGAGTTCTTTAATGGAAACTGAGGCTCTGTGCTGGTGAACTGCTGGGCGTGGAGCTCAGAGCTGGAAGGGGCAGAACTTGGCTCTAAATTGGGAACATCGAGACCCTATTAAACAGAGAGCAGCCAAGAATGCAGGGGCGCCCCGAAGCAGAGCAATCCATTTGAGTATTATCACAGGTACTTTGTGACATCAGTGTACTGTAATATTAGTCACTTTATGTAATGGGGAGGATCCATTTAAAGGTGAATTCTATTGTCAGTGAAAATTGCCATAAACCTAGAACAAGTCCTTTTTCATAATTTAAAGAGAGTCTGAAGCGAGAATAAATCTCGCTTCAGACCTCATAAATAGCAGGGGCATGTGTGCCCCTGCTAAACCGCCGCTATCCCGCGGCTTAACGGGGGTCCCTTCACCCCCAAATCCCCCTCCGTGCAGCGGGGGAGCGCTTCCGCATTGGGGCAGGGCTAACCGCCGCAGCCCTGCCCCACGCGCGTCTGTCAGCGCGTATCTCCGCCTCTCCCCCACCCCTCTCAGTCTTCCTTCACTGAGAGGGGCGGGGGAGAGGCGGCGATGCGCCGCTGATAGACGCGCCCTGCCTCCAGGAGCGACCAAGTGTTGCAGTGGGGGGTTTGGGGGTGAAGGGACCCCCGTTTAGCGGCGCGATAGCGGCGGTTTGGCAGGGGCACACGTGCCCCTGCTAACTTTGAGCTCTGAAGCGAGATTTATTCTCGCTTCAGAGTCTCTTTAATGTCTTTAAAAATTCTTTCTATTTTAATTTGAAGCAGACAGTGAATTTCCAGAACTGACAGCGAGCTCCTTTTCAGTAATCTATTTCTTGCGAGCAGGGCTGTGGAGTTGGTACGAAAATCAGCCGACTTGGACTCCTCAGTTTATGAAACCTCCAACTCCAGGTAGCCAAAATTGCTCCGATTCCTCCAAGGCTGTGGATTCGGAGTCGAGGAATCAGAGCAATTTTTGGGTACCTGGAGTTGGATGATTTTTGTACCCACTCCATAGCCCTGCAAGGGCTTTGGAGTCAAGGTGTCGGAGCAATTTTGGGCACCTGGAGTCGGAGTCAGTGCTTCCATAAACTGAGGAGTTTGATAATTTTTGTACTGACTCCATAGCACTGGACTCCTTGACTCTGACTCCTTACTCTTACCAGGGCTGTGGAATTAGTACAAAAATCATCAGACTCGTACTCCTAAGTTTATGAAACCACTGACTCCAGGTACCCGAAAATTGCTTATGGCCCATACTCACGGGCAACTAAACTGCCTGTCGCTTGCACACGGGAGCGTGTGTGCGACAGGCCAGCGACAGCTCGTCGCCAGGTCCCTCCGCATACACACGGTGGAGGGACCTGGTAACTGATGCGGCGGAAGCTGTCGCTGTTGTCCCTCCCCCTGCCGGAAGCGCCGTCTATTTGTTATTATGTTGCTGTCGCTAGTCCGCGTACTCACGCGGACTAGCGACAGTTGTGGCGGAGTTGCGGCGGCGACTGTCGCCAGGCGATTGAAAGTTTCAATCGCCTGGTGACATCAGCGACGGGCGACAGTTCGGGGTGCGCGCGCGTGCAACGCACAATACTCACGGGCGACCTGTCGCCGCAACACGCGTGCGCGCGCCACGTGTTGCGGCGACAATTGTAGCCCGTGAGTATGGGCCATTATGGCCCGTACTCACGGGCTGCAAAACTCGCCTGTCGCCAGCACACGTGAGCGTGTGGGCGACAGGCCGGCGACAGCTTCTCGCCAGGTCCCTCCGCGTACACATGCGGAAGAGGGACCAGCGGCAAGGCGGAAGCTGTCGCTGACGTTCCTCCTCCCCCCGCCGGAAGCTCACCGGAAGGTCTGTGAACCTCAATGGAGGTTGCTGTCGCTAGTCCGCGTACTCACGCGGACTAGCGACAGTTGCGGCGGGGGGGGGCAGCGGCGACTGTCGCCATGCGATTGAAAGTTTCAATCGCATGGCGACATAGCGACGGGCGACAGTTCGGGGGCGCGCGCGCGTGCGACGGGCCATACTCACGGGCGACCTGTCGCCGCAACACGCGCGCGCCGCGTGTTGAGGCGACAAAAGTCCCCCATTAGACTCCGACTCAACAGCCCTGTTTGCAACAGTGGAAACTGTACCCTCTTGGGAGACAAGACTGTTCATAAATACCATTCTTTGACTAATTGGGTCATTAGTAGCTGTCTGTGACACACCCATCAGGCAGTTTTGCAAGGAACACTTTGGAATGTTTGTGATTTTATATGCACTGATGCTGGGAACACACGGGTAATTTTTGCAGCAGATACATGGTTAGGTAGATAATTTGCGACATGTCCGATCTCCCGTTCAATCGGTTTGCCGCTCGATTTCTGATAGAGGTGAATGAAGAAAAACGAGCGGAAGATAAGAGAATCAAACTGAAAAATCGATCAAGCAGAGAATCGAGCCGAAAGAATGACCTGTGTATTCCCAGCATTAGAAACCTAGTAGAGGGCCATCTTAAGCTATACAATTTTTAGACCTAATTTTGAGTATATAGGGGCAGAGAGGATTTGTTTTTGGTTTTTGTTTTTTTTTTCGTTTGGGGGAAGCTAGGGAGGGATAATGTATTTAGAACCTATTAGATTGTACTTCCTGAAAGAATCTGAGATGCTCTGGTTGCCTGTTGTTTACATACATGCCCCTTTCTGCACTGTGGCTCTTCCTGCTGGTCTGACAGACTCCCCAGCCTCCACTGCTGGCTATTGCTGACCGTGACATAACTGTTCAGATATCTGTGATATCTTATCCACACATCAGGTCTATGATCTTGGCAGAGACGAGAATGAAATGGGTTACGGAGAGCTCCTATCATCAGACCTGGTATGAAGAGCGACAGCTGTAATGGATTGTAATTGCGTTGTTGATCGCAGAGCTATTTGGCGTTTAGCTGGCATATTTATTTTGTAAGTATACTTCTCTTTTAACAAAAAAAAAAGACTGTCTGCAGAGGAGCCCAGAGTGTGCAAGCAGCGCTTGTCTGCTCCATGCTGTCAGAGCCGCTGGCTGGGAGCATCACATGACAAGGGCAGTCAAGGTGATGAAAAGATGAGGCACTAGATGAAATGCTCGGACTGTTCCCATAGAAGGCTGCTTCTCGCACACAGGGCCTCTTGTTAATCGATCTCAGATAGTCACGCTTGTCACAACTGTCAGATTTGTGCTGTATGCAGAATTCCTTTTTCCTGTGCCGCAGTCTAGTATAGCATTCACTGACATGGGCCAAAAAGGGGAATTTTTCTGTAGTATCTTTTCCATGCAAGGAATGTGTTCCACTGACACGTCCAACACTTCAAAGCCCAACTAAATCCACAGTTCAACAAGACGAATTCTAATAGCGGGTTACATTGAGGGAATGTAAACTGTATAGAAGCAAAGCGGTGGGCAGTATACTTCACTTCTTTCATGGGACAAATGTGTTTGGAACTGCAGTAGAGTCTGCTTGAGCTCTCTCTGCCTTCAGCTAATGGAGGGGTATATCAGTAGTGAGCATATGATATCTCCCACAATGCATCACTGCTTAATATGCAAATGATCCTTTGTTGTCCCTGTAAGCTAGCCACACCCCAAGAACCGCTGCATTGTGAGAGACCTCATATGCTCACTCTAACCTGAGTTATCACAAATACCTTCTGTTTTAGGAAGGCAAACTTTTGTTTTGCTTAACATTTTAGTAAGAGGGCTTTTTGGTCCTTTGTAGCCCCTTACACACTACTAGGAGTTCTGGTTCACCATGAGCTTGCTGTGTAGTTTGTAACTTTGACAAGCCTTGTGAGAACAATTTAGAAAGAGATTGTCCATTTTTAGGTGTGCAGTGTTCTCCCCAGAATTATTTTCCAGCCGGGTGGCATGAAATAGTAGCCAGGTGGCATGAAAAAGCAGCCGGGTGGGGAGAGATGAAAATGCAGGGCAACTCTGCTTACAGCATAGGAGGTGGTGAGGAGGTGAGCCAATGCCAGCCGGGTGGTCACCAAATCTAGCCGGGTGGAGCACCCGGCTAAAAGAGCCTGGGGAGAACACTGGGTGTGAATTCAAATCAAATCAGATAGCTTTATTGGCATGACCACGCTTCAATACAGGCATTGCCAAAGCAGGGAGAATGGGGGACGTGGGATAGGGGTGCAGTGGGTTAGCAGTTCATGGACATTTTTGGGGGGAAAGGGGAATTCTCTGTGAAGGCCTAAAATTCATCCCTTTGATGTGCCGTACCACTGTGACCATCCAACCGAACATGCTACTATAGAACATTGCTGGGGATGCCTATAATTCACCAAGTGCTCAATTCCAAGGGAGCAGGACAGGTGAAGGTGCGAGAATTAGACTTATCATGTGCGCAGCCTGCAGAGTGCTATTGCCATTGTTGCACAGATATGAAGCGTGGTTTCTTGTCTCAGTTTTATGGATATGTGATTGTAGTCGTTTAAGTGCACTTGTGATATTGAAGGAAATGGTGAGAGCTGTGTTTGAAATGTTAGTCATTTTTTAAAGCGTATTTTTTCAGGAGTATAACTCTTCTTTGTCAGATCTGTGAGAAGAAAACTGATTTACCTTATAACCGTCTTCTGCCACTTTATTATATGGATGTGTGTCCTAGTTGAAGGATACAGGAGACCAGGGTTCAAATCTAATCTCTTTCTAGTCAGTAAGGAGACCTTGGTCAAGAATCCCTAACACTGCTACTGCCTGCTGAGCACGCCCTAGTGGCAACAGCTCTGTTGCTTTCAGTCCTCCAGGAGAAAAGCACAATATAAATGTTCTGTGTCTTGTCTTGTTAGTATAAATGAACAGCTATAAAGAAGAGTTCGCTGTTTAAGGAATTTTGAAGGAATGGAGTAGTGAGAGTAAAAGTGGTTGTAAAAATGTCTGATAGTGATTTAAAAAACTCAGGTCAATACTGAGTCCTATCTTCTCATGTGCTGAACAAGATTATCGTCTTATATTAAAAGCAATACTATTCTTGTATAGGAGAACTCATGGAGAAGCATGCAATTAGTTTGATTAGCTCATACATTTGCAAAGCTCTGATTTGCTGTGATCTCACATGATCATGACTAGAAAATCAGAGACTTGCATATGTATCACCTGACCAAACTGATCATATGGTCCATTTAAGTTCCATCTACACCATACAATTTTTTTGTGCGATTCGATTCAATCCGACATGTCCGATCGGGCAGTCGGACATGTCGGATTGAATCAAATCGGACAAAAAATTGTATGGTGTAGATGGGGCTTTAGACATGACCATCTCTATTCTTGTATTGTAAACCTCACGTTTAGTTCTATGATTGAATGCAGATTATAGGCAAAATAAATATAAATGTGCCTGAAGGAATCCTACGAAGACAAATGGAGAACATACAAACTCTGTGCAGATAGTGCCCTGGCTGGGATTTGAACCCGGGACCCAGCGTGGAAGACGGGAATGCTATCCATTACGTCACTGTGCCTCCCCTAGTTTTTCACTCATATCCTAAAAACATGCTGATATGCTTACTCCCTAACCTACGTCTAGCGGTTGTGGTTCACCATGCCTGATCTGGGTACTCTGTAAAATAAAATGTTGATTGGCGATTTGGACCACTGTCCGGAATGTGGCTGTCGGTCTTCGGAAAATTGGAGTATAAGCCATCAGTCACCAATTTTAAAAGAGAAAGTTTAGAATCCGGATGATACCATTTATTAGTCAACTCAAAATGTCAAGTGTTTTTTTGATGTAAGATTGTTCCACAGACTTCCCTACCTGGCTTATGTGGCAGTTCTCTATATATTTGGAGTGGAGGTTTACTGGTGTCTGGGAAAACTTCTTTCACCCTCATGAATGAAAATTTATGACCTTGTGTTTGGTGACTCCTTTCCCTAGGGCCTTGATCTTTTAGGTCAGGTTAAGAGGTCAGGTGAGGAGCAAAGATAAGATCAAGGAAATGGCAAATAGATTAGGAAAGAACAGAAGAGGGTGAAAGCACGGTGATCACAGCCTCTCCAGCCACCTTTGTTGTGGGAAGCTGGGGTCAGATTCCTAGATTGCGGTGCCCCCAGAGGGGACAGAGTACTGGCTGTGGCTGCAGGCCTTGAACGCAAGCTCTGTACAGATGTCTGACCTGGTGATATCTCATTTAAAATACAGTAATCATTGATCATTTTGTGTTTTATCAACACATTTCAGGAATGTTATCGCACAAAATGGCTGCCAACATGTCGTGTAGGGTCCTCAAGTAGTGGTACTGTACTTTGGAAGTTAGGGCTGCTGCACTTTCTCCCCTCCCCCCTTTTGTTGGGGGGGGGGGTGGGGATTTTTTTTGTTCCTCATTTAACCACTTTGCATCTAGACCTTGTTTCCCCCTAATGGATCAGAGCAGTTTTGACGTTTTAGCCATGTCCCTATTTAATCAGCGATAGCTTTATCCCTACTCGCTACACCTAAATGATCTGTATATTGCTTTTTTTTATTCTTTTAGACAAACTAGACTTTCAATGGGGGGTATTTTGCAATAGTGTCCGAGGCTTCTTTCACATCTGTGAACGCGTGCAGGAGCTGTTCTCCGGCACGTGATATAGCCTGCAGCGTGTCGTCGGGATGTTGCGGTGCGACGCAATCGGCGGTGGTAGTTATTAGTTCACTCGACGCCGGCTCCCGATGTTTAAAAGCTCCCGGGTGCGTCGAAGCACAACGCACCAAAACGCAGCGTCGGATGCGAAAGGTAAAATGAAAGTCTATGGACTTTCATTTTATCTTGGTTAACGCAAAGTATTGACTTTGCGTTAAACCGCAGAAAACAGGCTCAGATGTGAAAGGGCTATAAAAAACACCAGAATCAAGCAGGCAGCCAATTTTGTCAGATATGCCAATAATCTGCATATGCTTCTATTAGTATTAGAGGCAGAGGATCACAGGACAGCCAGGCAACTGATATTGCTTAACAGGAATTAAATGTCAGCCTCCATATCCCACTCGCTTCAGTTGTCCTTTAACGGGCAGTGCGCCAAGAAGCAGTGACCAGGATAAATACATTTTAAAGTGGATTTCATGAATATATCTAAAATGTGAATGCGTTCAAAACATAATGGATCTGCTTTAGGTATTTTGGACTGTTCTACAAGAAAGTAGTGAGAAAACGGTCATAAAATCCCTTATTCGCTATTCTTAGATGTTTATGGGATTCTGGATAGCTCTTCCTGACCCGTGATTGTAATCAGACGGGTTTTGAATTTGTGTCCGCTATATTTCTCTACCTCGCCTGTCCTCATCTCACACATAAACATCACGCTCTCTGCCAGAGATTGTAGATCTAGATACTTTCTGTGCCTCTAATTGCCTCGTGAGCTTAATATTCCCTGCCAAAAACGTATCGATTGAGTGGTGCGGAATTAAAAATATATGTAATTAGTCTGCAGCATCCCTGAATCTTTCAAGGGATGGCCGGGAGTGAGGTTTTTTTTTTTCCGGAGAGCTGGCAGTGCAGTCAGGAGAGTGGAGATGTGACTGTCTTTGAACTAATATCTGCACATTTGTAAATAGGAGGCATCACTTGAGGCCCGTTCATATTGCCTGTGATGGACACACTGCGTTGCTGCCCCGCTATGACTGCCCAGGGACCCTGTTTGTAAACATCTTCACTGAAGACCTTATGCAGTATGCGTCCAGATGCATTTTGAGTCAATAGTCTTGCAGTCCCATCAATTTTTGTACTGGATTGAGCAGTCAGCAGCACCATGCAGTGTGAATGGGCCTTTACTCATGTCGATTCTATGCTGTAGATGATGTTACTAGTAACTAAAAATAGACTTGCTTTAGGAGTGACTGTTGCCAAACTTGAGTTGCTATTACAAGTGTCCCAGAGGCTGGAAGTTTAAACAATAACACTCTGGTCCCTTTTTCACTAGCTGCGATCCTCTGCAAATAGTGGATCACGGACGCTTTGCCAAACGCAATTAACCTGTAAATTGCAGTGCTGTTTTTTTTTTTCACTAGAGCGATTATTTTTTCCCCCCGATCGCAATCACCAGCCTGTAGGATGTTTGGTGCGGTTGCGCACAGGGCTGTGGCGTCGGTATAAAAATCACCCGACTCCTCAGTTTCTGAAACCATTGACACCGACTCCACGACACCGACTCCTTAGTCTTATACTTACTAGAGCTAAGGATTTGATATAAAAATCATCTGACTTCAACTCCTCAGTTTATGAAACCACCGACTTTGACTCCAGGTACCCAAAATGGCTCCAATTCCTCGACTCCAACTCTTGACTCCACAGCCCTGGTTGCACACATACTAGACAGTTCACGGTGCAATCGCGGCAGTCACAATAGTAAGAAATGCGATTGCGTTACCTATTGGGAAAGGACCTATCTTGTGACAGTTGCATTGAATGCAAGTCTATTGTTAAAAACAAGTTTTGGCACCTATTAGACAGTTTGAGTCGAGTTCTGTACAGGTGCGTCACTGTTGTCTAGTGGCGTGTTTTGTTGCTGTGGCGGGAAAGGAGGACCAACACATAGTGCATGATGGAGTGAGTGTGATGAGGAGACAAAAAGAATTAGCTGGTGCTTGGATGTAATGATGTACGTAAATCGTTGCTAAACTATCACCAAAACTAATCACAATTGATTGGGGTGATAGAAGTTTTAAGTGAGTTAAGGCCTGATGCACTCACCAGTGGTAATATTGCTGTGCGGAGTATTATTATTGGTATTTCTGTCTGCGAGTGTTGCCACGGTAACTCACATTTTTAAAGGGCCTCTGTTACCCATGGACTTTTTAATGCCTAAGCAATTTAATCAAAATTACTACTACAAATTACTGTTTATTCAAACACTGGGATAATATGCTAAACACCTGATTTTGATCATATTTTTTTTTATTAAAAAAAAAATAAAAATAAAAATAAAAAAGTGGCCACAAGCATACTCTAGGCAAGAAAACAAACTTGAATTCACTAAATTTTCTACAAAACGCAGGCCCCTTTCAGACAGGGAGCTGACAGGCGGGGATTTCACCACCTGCCAGCTGCTCTCATGCATTAACCGTGCGCTTGTTAGTGCTTGATACTGGTGCTGAACAGCCCGCCCCTCCCCCCCATAGTCACATCTGAGCAGTGTTCAGACGTGACATGTTGTGGTTCTCTGTCGCCAGGAAATGCCAGTGGTGTTACAGCTGATGCCATTTGTCTGCATTCAAATTGCACCTGAAGCGCCACAGTAGATGCTGGCACTATATCCTCTGTAATAAAACCTAGCTGTCCCTGCATCATCCTTCCTGTCCCTGGTTGTGTGTCCTTGGGTTTTTGTACTACACACGTGCGCAGTACAGACAGCCGTTGGGACAGGAGGACAGGCCAGGTTGCTGGGCGGGTGCGTGCGCACTGTCTGGTGGCAGCGGCATGAACAGACCTAGAGCCCATTTTTAAATGGGCTTAGGTCAACTAGTAAATTCATAATAGTAGTAATAATAATAATAATAATAGCACATGTGGGTGGCAGCCGCCAGACTCAAGACTAGCGCACAGTTCAGCCTCCTGTCCGAAAGAGGCCTTACTAAAAGATATGTGACCCAAGGACAGATTGCCATTTTTTTTTTTTTTTTTTTTTAATATAATACATGCTGTATATATAGTCCTGGTTTATTTGCATTCTTCAATGTCCCCTAACTGTTGTAAATAAACCCTGGTGGAATTGGAATAAAGGACTCTGGAGCTGCAAGGCAGGGGACATAACCACTTTACAATTGTCTGACTTCCGAGAGTAACATGACTGCTTTGCAGAGACACGGCAATTTGCACATAACCATTGCCTTTTGCATCATTTGATTGAATAAAGCCGTGCGTGTTATTTCCCTGATCTTCAGGTTACTCCTAGGAAGGAAGCAGCTGGCTCTAATGCATGCTGATAGATTGCTGGGTAGTGATGGAGTTAACCTGCCTCCTGTCATATCTCTGTCTCTCTGGAGGACTCCTCTGCACAGCGTATTATTAGTCTGTAAAGTGCAGCTCTCACTGTTTTTCCGAGCCTGGATTCCGCTCCTTGTCCGCTGCAGCCGATAATTCCATTTGACTGGTGACGGATGGCACTAGGCAGTAATGCCACTGCCGCTATAGCATTACATTAGTGCTGCCATCCATTCCGTTACCTGCCAAACGCATACATCTTCCAAATTACAATATATTTCTCCCCTCTCCTTTGTGTGCGTAACATTCAATATTTATTAACCACTCAAAAAAAAAAGACACTCTTCCAAAGAATGCTGTATACAGTTGTGCTCATGAATTCATACCCCGGCATGTTTTGTAAACTGTATACCATTATTTAAGGAAAACATTAATGATCAGGCTAACCACATCTTGTTTATTGTATTAATTGGATTCAGCAGGGGGCTTCTACCAGCCCCTGCAGACATCCTGTGCCTGCGCCATCATGGAATGATCCTGAAGTCTCCCACAGCGGCTACATTTCCTTTTTAGTGACTGGCCAGTAGCTGGGCCACTGCACCTGCACGGCACTGGCTGCGTGCGTCATCGCTCACGTCGCCGTACTGTGCAGGATGGTGACAGCGTGAACTCGCACGGGGCCAGCGCCGCGCAGGCACAGTGGCCAGTCGGCAAAAACGTAACTTAGCCGCTGCGGGGAACCCAGGGATCATTCCGTGACCGTTTGGGCACAGGACGTCTGCAGGGGGCCGTAGAAGAGCATACATATGAAATTGCCGCCGGGAGACTTGGGTGTAGGATACAGCGGGTATATGGCTTATCCTGCTGCTGCACAAGTCCCGGCAGTGTTAATTACTGTTCCCCCTCTAGGTCCATGTGGATGGTGGGGAATGATGTAATTCAGCTTCCAGCTATCGCTGGCAGCCGAATTACAGTGTTTTAAAAGTAACTTCAGCTCCTTCTTCTGATGGCGCCGAAGTTACTCACTGTGCACCGCTATAGCCGTAATTCCTATTACGATCTATTGTGGTGCCAGCTGCGCCCAAATCTCCTGCGCTGTTATTACAGCGCTCGCGTAGAAGCCACAGGTAAGTTAAACCTTTTATTTTTTTCCACACAGTTAAGGTTCACTTTAAGCAAAGTTGATAAGCACTCCATTGGTTTGGTCTGATTGGTCCATGTGACCTTATTGAGATGGTATATAAATGCCTGTGTGTCTGTTTTTCTTTTGAGTGAGCCTATACAGAGTGTCTCTCCGAAACAGCGTCTGTCGCTGTCCCTGGGCTTAATCTCTTTTATGCAATAAAGAGCTTTAAATACATCTACATGGTGCTGCTGATCTCTGCTTTTCAAGGTTCACTTTTTAAGGAAATGTATTAAAATTAAAGGAATACGGAGATAGTCTTTGAAAAATGTGCATACTATTAGGGCTCTTTTCCGCTAAGAATCGTGGGAAAATTGCATAGCGATGTGTAGGGCTTGGGAGTCGGTCAAGGAGCTGGAGTAATTTTTGGGTAACTGGACAGTGGTTTCATAAACTTAGGAGTCAGTGGGATGATTGTTGTACCAACTCCGCAGCCCTGGTAAGTATTAGACTAAGGAGTTGGAGTCAGAGAAATTTTCGGTGCCTGGAGTCGGTGGTTCCATAAACTGAGGAATCAGGTGATTTTGGCTCTGTGTCTGCAATTTTCTTTGCTCACCTATAAAAAAAAAATATAGGAGCTCAATCTCACAGAAAATGCATCAGGAAGACGATTGCTCGCAAAGAAAATTGCGTCTCAAATGGATCAGACTAATGGAATCGTTCGTGGTTTCCATCAGCTTCACTGTACCTAGCGGTTTTGTGATTCTGCAAGCGATCGGAATCTGATTGCAAAATGCTAGTAGTGGAAAAGGGCTCTTAGTTCTTAATAATGTGTGTTCCCCTTTAGCATCAGTGATGGCTTGTAGTCTTTTGTGATCATTGTGGATGCGGTTAAGTTTTGTAAAGCTGCCCATTCTTCTTGGCAAAAAGCCTCCAGTTCCTGTAAAATCTTATGACGTCTTACATGAACTGCATGTTTGATATCTTCCCCAACGTGGCTGTATGATATTGGGGTCAGGAGACTTTGATGGCCACTCTAGAGCCTTTACTTTTTCTGCCGTAGCTATTGATGGGTTGATTTGGTCTTGTGTTTGGGATCATTGTCATGTTGAAAAGTCCAAGTACACCCTATGCATAGATTCCATGCTAACAAATTGTCTTCCAGTATTCCCTGATAAGTTAACATTATTTTCTTTGAATCCTGTTCAATTCTTCTGGTCTTTCTAGAAGAAATTTTTGTTGGACCACCAGACTGTAGATTGGTGTCAACAGAACCCCTCCATTTCTACTTCTTTATGAGAGTTTGAACACCGCTTTTTGGTATTCTGAACTCTTGGTTATCTTTTATATCCTTTACCTGTTTTGTAAAGTTGAACAACCTTCTCTCTATGGTGCTTTGACAGTTCTCTTGCTTTCCCTATGGCTAAAATGTGCCGATTACTGTGAAGAGCCCATAATCTCACCGACTTTATATACATAGACTACTGTAATTACAAGCAAACAGCCAATTAACCTGTGTGTGGCAATTTATGTGTAATATTATCAAGCCAAAACTTCAAGGTTATGTAAACCTTCCTTCAAGGCCATTTAGGTGCCTCCACTTGTCATCACATTTTTGTTTTTGGTCCTTCAAGTGAAACTTCTCTTATGTAATAATATATAAATAAAACCTTTATCAGTTCTGCATATTTTGTAACATTAAGGGGAATTCCACTTTTATTACATTATGGTACAGTAAATATTGATCCGTGCTGCACATGTCTTTTTGCAATTTATTGGCGTTAAAAAAATTATTTCCATTTTAATCTGTGGCCTGCTAGGAATTTTGTTTGAAGTACTGTAACCATGAGAGTAATCAGAACTCCCACCTTGCTGAAGGAGTAATTAGGTGTAGCTAACTGTGCTGGTATACAACCAATGTATGATGGAAGCTTTTTGGGAGGTAATCTTATTTGGTTGGCTTGTCTGTTAAATCAGTAGCCTAAAATTCAGTGATAATTTCCTATATAGTTCTGCATTTTCTCTCTCTCTCGCCTGCCAGCCTTGTATCTGCCGAACCACTGTCACTGGGTTATGAATAGATGACAGCAGTGTGAAGGGAAGATTGCCTGAAGGAACTGTCAACCTGCCACTGGCACATCACATTGCCTATGGCCTTCTTACAGTGGGAGTCCACTCATAGACCTGTAATAGTACATCTTTGATTGTTGCCCGACTGAAATGCAATAGCCTACTACATGTAATTTTTACCTTTTCTGACTGTGTGAAGAGGTGCCTCCACCTTTCCTGACCTTGTGATGAGGAGCCTTCACCTTGCCTGGCCTTGTGAAGGGGTGCTTCCACCTTTCCTGACCTTGTGAAGAGGAGCCTCCACCTTTCCTTTCCTTGTGAAGGGGTGCTCTCACAGTTTCTCATCTTGGGAATGAGGGCTTTGCTGATCTTGTAAAAAGATGTTTTCTCCACCCTGACCTGGTGAGATTCCTTTACCTTACATCTGACCAGTTATGCCACACAGGTAGACTGATAAAGCAGCACTGAAGACCGAGAAGACCTACACCCTGCAGAGGGTCCCACTCTGCCTTTACATGGGAGCAATATGCACTTCTAATCCTAAGCGCTGGTCAGATGATCATTATTATTAATTAAAAATAAAGCTGGTTTTCTAACCGTATTACCTTGTGGGTATAGGATTGTAAATTATTTTGCCCACCGGTCATATTGTACTTTTAAAAACCCTACGTGCAAAAACTTGTGAAGTAAGGGCTGCTTTTCTAGTTCATTTTTTAAAAACAGCACTTGTCTAATGGTGTGTACACACTTGAAAGATTAATGTAAAATCTTAGACCAATTTTACCACCTTCAATGTAGTATGAGAGCATACTCTACACAGTCTATTCTATGGAGCTGAACTCCCCATCAGATAGAAATCTTTGCAAGATGCTGTACACATTCAAAAGATCAGTATCTGCAAAAGATCTGTTCCTGCAAAAGATCCGTTCCTGCAAAATGCATTCATAGTCTACTCTATGATATCTGCAGATCATCATACACACCTTGTTTAACAGACATTCATCTGCATATCTGACAATCATCTGCAGATCTTAAGATCCATCCTGGTGGATCTGATCTGCAGATGAATGTCTGTTAAACAAGGTGTGTATGAGGATCTGCAGATATAGACTATGAATGCATTTTGCAGGAACGGATCTTTTGCAGGAACAGAGCTTTTGCAGATACTGATCTTTTGAATGTGTACAGCATCTTGCAAAGATTTCTATCTGATGGGGAGTTCAGCTCCATAGAATAGACTGTGTAGAATATGGCTCTCATACTACATGGAAGGGGGTAAAATTGGTCTGATATCTTTCATTAATCTTTCAAGTGTGTACACACCATAACTCTGATGCTGATCTTCTGTGGTTGAGAACACTTGCGTACTTGTTCTGTGCCAGTGACTCAGATTCTAGCGGCTGCATGCTGGTTCCAGGTGGGTGGGTGACTCACACTCCAGAAACAAAAAGATCGTCATGACAGCCAGACTGCTGGTGCAGGGGGCCTTTAAATATACAGGTTTGGATCAGCAAATGGTATGTATGACTTTGTCTTCAAAGTTGGAGATTTATAGCCTTGGTAGCTTGCCAGATTACAGTGTTAAGGAAAGTGCTTCTAAAGATCCTTCTGAGAGCAGCTGTGTTCGTAAACTGATACTTACTGCATGAAACTGGTGACTGGACAAACTGCAATCACCATGGTGACTAGAAAATGCAATCTTGTGCCCAGGATGTGCTCCTTATTCTCGCTAACAGTCTGGGAGCTATTAGAGCCCTCATTCCCCCACGTGCAGGAATTTCAGCCTCTGTGTTCTGTTATTCTGCTATTAGTGAGATCAGAAAGGATGTTCTCCGACTCCAGTCACCCCCAGTGACCTCCCAACCTCTTGTTCTCTGATGTGTTACTTTACCACTGTAATGGGTTAGCATGGAAAGAGCTGTGTCTGCAAGCAGTATAAACTGGAAGGCAGCAATTCTCAGTGATGCAGTGGAGCCATAGGCTAATACAGCCTATGTCTGTGTAGAGTGTGCTGGTATAGTGATGAGAGGTGAAGACTGGAATACTGACTTTGCCATTATCATAATAGAGTATTGTACTGTTATCCAACAGTTAAAGCATGTAAATTTTGAATACAGACAATGCCATTTATTGGCTAGTGTAGGCACTTTATATGACCATCAATAGAGTATTTACTGTGTTATTTGTTAGTCAGTAAAAGTAAGATGTTCTGAATTGGTATACCATTTATTAGCTAACTTAAGGCCCGTATTTCTACAACTATTTTTCCGACGACCAGTGAGGTTTTTTTGAGTGATCATTTCTGCGACCTCACGATGTGGGTACAGATGCGCAATTGCACGAACGACACTTAGCGGCGCGGGGATAAAGATCGTCACAGCAGATTGGATCTTTGAGATGACTGACGACTCCGCAGAAAGTACCGTAATCGTTGACTTCCCTTTGCTTACAAAGTATCTTTAGCCCAGTATTGAGGGACAAACTCTTCTCCCCTCCCTACACGTGACCCAAACAGGCGGTGGCAAATAATTGGGGGGGGGGGGGGGGGGGGGACAACACTTGGATATAGATGACAGGCAGAGTGGTCTTTGTTAAGCTAACCCTGTCCTGGTATGAGAGTTTCCCCCATTTTTTGTTTAGGGCCCTAAAATTTGTATGAAAGGCTAACAAAAAGTTAAACTGACAAGTTGCTAGAAAAGTGTCCGGTCCTCTTCAGGACAGGTCCTAAAACACATATAAAAATGGTATGCAGGAGAACAGAGGCGCCAAAAGGATAAAAGGAAGCTAAATGGGCCTAAAAAACAACTTCTTGGTAAATAGAGGAGGTAGTGGTGGACTTACCTCCTCCAAGTAGACACACAACGACTGTAGTAAAGACAGTCAAAATATTTTATTTATGCACGCCAAATATGCAATGCGTTTCGCAGGTTTGATCCCGCTTCATCAGGCAATAACAACGGAGCAATAGCATATGTGGTCAGTAGAAGAGCCAGGCACCTCTATAAAAATGGCCCTTACCTACAAAATCTCTGCTGCTTGATAAAGCTCAGAGTAGTGCTGCTCACTCTATAGACTGCCAGTTGCTGCATGGCTTTTAAAGCTACATACTCGCCACCCGACGGGTCCAACAACGTCCCCTTGACGACTGTCGTTAAGAGAAGCTTCTTCCTGCTTGCGACTACATGACAATCCACCATTTCTGACGCTTAACTATGTGCGATCACTGCGGGGGGCAGCATCATTTAACATGATTATGTTAAACGATGTTGCCCGACGTCAGGTAACATCGCCGCAAGTATCGTCAGGTGGGTACTCAGCTTTAGTGTTGCAAGTCATCATTCATTTTGATGTTGTCACCACATCGACCCTCCTCTGGGAATTTCCTTGAAGGTTCTCTCAATCGAATGCACTGGATTATGGGAGGCGTGCAGTTCTGATGCAGTGCAGCCAAGTTATTCTTCTTTAATTGTAGATGTAGATTTTGTCAAAACATAGATTGAGATTTTAACCCATGACCTCCGCTTTAAACACACAGGCTGAAAGTGCTCTTTCTGAACACAGAGCAGATGTCTACAGAATCAAGATGACAACAGTGGAACGTGTGAATTTTTTTAAACTGTACGCAACAACCCCAGACGTGTTTGCGTCTTCTGGTTGATGGCTGTAAACATCAGCTTCTGATGGAATAAATTCCTCCAGGCGGTCAGGGAAAGACACAATGTGAAATTCAGACAGATAATGTCTGTCCCCAGGTGGATGTGCGGCAGGAGTCAGACAGAACTCCTTGTTCCTCTATCTCTGTGTGATCTGGAGCAGAGAGGCAGCCTTGTAACGGGTCACCGGGGGCTTATGCTGACAGCCGTCTGTCACTATCCATAGTGATCTGCAGGGCTGCGGCCTGAGAGCAGAACGGATGATACTGTCCTCGCTACCTTGTGCGGATGCTTGTGATAATTCATTCCAAACTGGTATGAATAATGCCATTTCTATTAACACAATTTATCAACCAACTTAGGGAAACTGTGTACACACGCAGAATTACACTCAGCCATTAAAGTAAACCTGAGACGGGGGTATTATACATACCTGGGGCTTCGCTGTCGTCCTTCACTGTCGTCCTCCGCCTCCTAGTTCTTATGCAACTGTACATGTGTGGCCCAGCCACACACATCTCCCGCGGTGCCTCCTTCCATGGGAGCACAACGGGTGAGCGTGCACGGCCAGACTGCGCCAGCACCGACTGTCCCCGACTCACCAAGGATGATTGCGGAAGATCCAGGAGGTGCAGAGGACGGCAAGGGAGAGATCTGCCTGGAGGAAGCTCAAGGTATTTATAATTTTTTCCTCCTGCCCCATCTCTGGTACACTTTAAGGATCATCTCTGCTGAGTATCTAGCTTGTGTGTAGGAGCCCCACTGCCAAAACATCCGGCATGCAGTGTCTTTGGAGACATCCAACTAATCGCTGTTCTCCTCTTCACCCTTCCTACCAGAAGCCGCTCCATCATGCGCCACATGTTGTCCTTCATCCACCTTCCATAGCAACAGACGCATCGCTAGCAGAGTCCCAATCTCTGCGGGTGACAGTCTTTGTGCATTTGAACCAGGCTTAAAGGATACCCGAGTGGTAAATAAAGAGTGTTCTGTTCCTTACATGGAGCTTCTTGTAGCCCCTGTAGTCTTTTAGGTCCCTCGCTGTCCTCCCGGTTCTGTTCCTTGCTCAGCTGTACAGCCAGCTAAAGTCTGCCAAAGTTAGCCAAGTCGTGCACTACTGCGCATATGCGGTGTGGTAACAAGTCCTAATTAACTGCACACTTGCAGAAAGCTCCTAGTGCGATTTAAGGTGGTGCACCGTGGGGTCAGCACTTGCGGGGCTTAGCTAAATTGTGGACTTTTTTTGGGCCGCACAGCGCTTCACAGAAGAAGACAGGGAAGACAGCGAGGGACCTATAAGACTATGGGGGCTAAAAAAAAAGCCCCAGGTAAGTAAAAAAAAACAAACACTATATTTACCACTCAAGTATCCTTTTAAAAGGAACCCAAGATCAGACTATGGTGGCTGCCATATTTTCTTTTAAACAAAACAAGCAGTTGCCTGGATGTTCTGCTGATCTTTCTGGTCAGTAGTGTCTTAATCCCACACATGGATCTGTCATAGCATTGCTATGGACAACTGATGGATGCGGACCGACGCAGCAGATCCTACATCTGATCCACTGCGTCATTCAGATTATGGCTGCAGTGTAATGTAAACCCAGCCTTGGTAACCGCTGCGGGGATCAGCAATACTGTGTGGTTTTGCGGGGAGAAAAAATGCCTTCAGTTTACTGCCATTAAAACAGGGCTAGTACACACAGTCAGATTCTCAGCTGATCACGTGTCCACATCAGCTGTTTGCACATTCACATTGCCTTACATGTTCAAGGCTGATAATTACCAGGACCTGAAATTTCTACATGACTGATAAAATAATTCCTCATTTCCGATTGGTCAAAAACTGAATTTCTTCTCAGTGAGCGACCCAATCATTTTGCTTAGATGGTTTGTTAATTGGAAGAAAATATTGAATGGTATGTAACAATCCTTAAACTTTATACATGCTAGAAAAAACTTGGCTATAATGTTTATTCTACAAGGTCTATCCCGGGAATCTTGCGTGTGTGTATAGCTGTCCCACAATGTTGTTTAGTCATCCAGCTCGCCTAATAGCTAAACAACAAGCAACAAATGGGTGCCTTGTCTCGTGGGCAGTCCCATCCCATGCTGCTCGGCAGTAGTGCTGTGCAATGCACACTACTCAGTCCTACTGCTGTCTCTGAGGGAGGCTGTTAGGAATGAGTACCGCTTTATGTACCCAGGGCAATGTAATCCACTCTGCATTCAGCCGGTATGAATCTCCATGCGGTTCTGCTCCTCAGACCCCCACCTCCCATGTATTGCACATAGGTTGTGGTTGAAGATGAGTGTTCAGCCACAACTGGGGTTAGAATTAATGTACAGGAGCCAGAGGTGGCTGTTCAGGAACATTGAGAGTTAATTTTCAGAGCCAGTACCCAGCACTAGCCTCATAAAGCACTGGGGTATCTGCATGGAAACCCAGCATATGTGTGCGTAGTTGCTTTTACTGTGAAACAAATTTTCAGGCTGTGCTGGCATATGAAGGCCTTCAGCAGAGGACGAGCACTCTTGTGTATTGTACGCTTCTAGAGCAGCTGCAGTTCATCTAAGCCTGCCTTAGGCTTAAGCTTAAGTGAAACCGTGAATAGTATTTGCTTGTGGTCAGCATTGCGAACCGCCGATTATAGTTCTGGTTAGGGCTGGAGGGGAGCCAGGGTGGCTGAGAAGCATTTGAAACTGGAAGAAGTGTCAGACTGGATATTGCAGCGCCTGATCGCAGCACGTGGGCTGTTGCTTAGGTTTTTTTCTTTTCTTTTTTTTAAAGCTGCCTTATCAGGTGTTGAAATGATTCATGCTGTGAAGGAAATCCTGGACACTTATAGCAGGGGTGTTTCTGAAACATTCTGAAAATTTGCTTCGGTTTCTCTGGTGGATCATGGCAGCAAAAGGCGGAGATAGAAACTGTCTGTGGCCATCGTACATTTAGCAACTGCAAGGAAATGTTTGTACACCATGAATGTGACAGATCGCCCAGCAAGCTCATGGTGAACCAGAACTTCTAGGAGTTCTGGTTTACCATGAGCTTGCTGGGTAATCTGTAACTCTGGGTGTTTTCAACAAAGCAGGTGGTTTGAGCGCCGTGTGCCAAATCTAGGCTCCGCCATAGCAGTAATGTTATACTGTGCGGGCGGCGATCACCAGACCCCAAACTACACCTCCCTCCCAGTTGCGACGATTCGGAGAGGGAATAGGATTTTATGGATCTGAGTGGCAGCAGGGTGAGCTGTCGTTCGGCCCACCCTGCGCTCAGCTCACTGGCGCCGTAATTATACGTACGCGGTTTCAAGTCCTACCTCATAGAACCATGTTAATCCATGCCATGCACTGATGAGGATCAACCAATCCGAAACTGCCTGTATGCATGTGGTATTAGTTTGGCTCTGCAATATTAGCAATCTGACACACCATTGCATTCCGGCACTTCTGGAGGTGTTTTTAGCTCTCCGGAACAACAGAGATGATTTGCATATTCAGCAGTGATGCATCGTGGGAGACCTCGGAGCTCACTCCAACCTGAATAATCACAAATACCTTCTGTTTTAAGAAGCCAGACTTCTGTTTATCATGAATGTGGTTGTACTTTAAACCCTACTCCAGGCATGGAGCTAAATATACCATTTCACAGTTTAGTACTCTGATGTCCAGGTGCATAATGGCAGCCTCCCAAGCTCCCAAACAAAATTATCATGGGCCTCCCTGCACCCCATACCCCACACGTAGTGGATAGTCGAGGCATGGGCAAACTTGGCCCTCCAGCTGTTAAGGAACTACAAATCCCACAATGCATTTGCCTTGGAGTCATGACTGTTGCTGTCAGACTCCTGCAATGCATTGTGGGACTTGTAGTTCCTCAACAGCTGGAGGGCCAAGTTTGCCCAAGCCTGGGCTAGTCATTCTGCTTCTCTTGCAGACTAGCACAAGGAGCGCTGTAATATTTACCCGATCCACACTGCATCAGGTCTTCTTTCCCCCAAGGCAGACGCACGCTCTGTGCTGCCATCCTTTAGCGTTTCATCACATGACATGCATCTGGATCCAGAGGATGACACCATAGAGCATCTGGCTGCTGCAAGGAACAGGTAAATATTACAGCACTACTCTGCAAGGTGGGAGGGAGGAGCGGGGTCTCTCTTGACTCGGTAATGGGCTGCATGCAATTTGCATGCAAGCCAGACTTATTTGCATTCTATTGAGCATCTGTAATCTGGAGTTGAGCTTCAATGGGAACCAATATGCATTTTTGTAATTGTGCACAAGGAGAATTACGGTCATCAGTAGGGATCAAGACTCGATCCCTTGGGCTACTGTTAGGATTCCATTGGTCAACAGATGCGTTGCTAGCCTGTAGGCTATTAATGTGTTCTGTTGTTGTGAAGAGGGAAGAATGGATGACTATGCAGACCACAATGGAGCGTCTGTAAGCAGGAGGGGTAAGGAGAAAAGCCTCAGCCTGCACTAGGCAGAGATGACCCATCACTCCAGATGTATTGGGGCTGCCATAAACACGTTAGATTCTCAACACAAATGGTCATGACCATTGTTTTGGGGTCAAGAAGTGTATCCCGTTATCAAGGCTTACATCATGGTGATTCTTTGGTGTGCTGACCATTGGGTGGATATCTGTTTTTGAATGTGTTGGCCAACTACCTTATGTCAAGCACCCAGTTACTAGGGTTGATGATTTGCCAGAATGATCTTTGTGAGGCATTGGACAAAATGGGGCATAAAACAAGAGGGCCCTATTATATGGGGAGCATCACAATGGAAACATTGGTCTGCATAATGGGGGCACTATAAAGGCAAACATGACGCGGGTAAATGTGGGCGCATGGTGGAGCCGAAAAACAACTCAACCTGCTCCTGCAAAAGTCCCGGCAGTGTTCATTACTATTCCCCCTCCAGCCCACCATGGACTCGGGCAAAGATGTAATTCGGCCAGCTATTGTTGACTACCAAATTACACTACTTTAAAAGTAATTTGGGCTTTGTCTTTTGACAGTCCCCAAATTACTGTCTGAGCGCGGCTATAGCAGCCTATGGTGCAACCAAATTTCACGGTGCCGTTTTTGGTTCTTTTTAGACTATATAAAGTGGGGACTTGTCAAACTACAAAAGCTACATTTTTTGTTTACACTCACACTGTTACAATTTGTTACTGTTCTTACATCAAATGCATGTTATTGGTGAACTGCACTTTATAAATTGCTGCAGTGCAACTTGTGAAGGAACTTCTAATTGCCTTAGTAGCCAATATTTAAACTGAAGGTTGACATGTTTAAAACATATATTTTTCTGATGATAAATAAGAAAGTGATTGTGCTGGCAGAAATTACAACTGTTCTTTGATGTGGTGCGCCTTTTTAAAACCACCAGAAACTCAAAACAGTCAATATAACTTGAAGGCACTCTCCAGCTTGCATTACGAAGTTCCAAGATCCCTCCTATTGCTGTGATGTAATGTCAAGCTTTCAGCAGGAAAGCCTCTACCAAACACTGACTCACCCTAGTGTTGACACCATATAATTGGGCCAAACAGCGCTTTTGCGCAGTGATAGGGCTTCCGACCATGGTGGACTGTGATTTGGGAGGTGGAGTGGTGCTATAACATTTAATACATAGGTTTTAGGTGGAATATTGACTGTGTTTATGGTTAGGCTAAAGATGATCAGTTTCTCTTGATATTTTTCCATTTGGAGAAATAATGGATTTGTAAATGTAGCATTGGCTGGTGGTGATCTTGAGTCATTTATACTTCCTGTTTTAGCCTGTACATGAAACTGAACTGATACATGACGACCACCACCAATGCCCAGGCTAAAGCGTATGCATTTTTGGAAAACGTTTTCTGAAAGCACCCTTAGTGCTCTTTTGGGGGCAGTTTTGGCTCAAGCACTGTATAGACCAGGGGTAGGGAACCTATGGCTCGGGAGCCAGATGTGGTTCTTTTGATGGCTACATCTGGCTCACATACAAATCAGTAGGGCTTGATGCACTAAGCTACACTGCTCAAACAGCGCAAGTAAAATTTGTCAAAGTAGGCATGGTACTGCTGTAGCATGCACTACTAACTTACTCACGCTAACCCAAAATTAATGGCTGCTCCAATTGCCCTGTCAGGTCCAGTGACTTCGTAGGACAAGATCCCCGCACTTTGATTGGCCCAATATCCTGCCTGTCACTTGAGCTAATTGTACAAGCTGTTAGTCTGCATTTCTCCTGTCTGGCTCTCGGGAAATTGCTGATGTTGCTGAAACCCAAGAGAAGCTGTAGAAAACGTGTCTGACACTTCCACTGCCCAGCAGATCAATTGTATACACATCACCATGGCAACAGGGACGTAGCCCTACTGTCCCAGTTTGAAACATATTGTATGGCTCTCACAAAATTACATTTTAAAATATGTGGCGTTTATGGCTGTCTCAGCCAAAAAGGTTCCTGACCCCTGGTATAGACAATGCTGCAGGGCTTCCAGCTGAGTAGTGTGTAGTTCTTCAGGTAGGGATGGGGAGGATATGTGACTGAGCCCTTTTGTGGGAACCTCAAAGGAAGTTCCAACAGGAACAGTAGCAGTTGGGATTTAATGATCTGTCCTGCCAAATCTGGAGGTTAACAACATAAGGGGACGCATGTGCAATGACAACTCTTTCCTTGAGGGCTCGTTCAGACTATACGCGCTGCCTTGCACATTTTGACAGCATGTATAGTGTGGGATACGCAAGAACGGTAGAAGGGCATAGACAGCCCTTCTACCGTTCCCATCATATGTGCTGCGCAGCAGCACGATTGCGCTATAGCGTACTGCACGCATTTTTGGGAATCGCAGCGCAGATCTCATTCATTCCGATCGCACAGCCATCTGCGCTAAATGAAGGCCTCAGACTCAAAGTACATAGAATGTCTCAGTTCAGTAACTTGTGACAGTGTGGGTTTTAGTCAAGGAAGAAAGGGCTTAATGTCCATAAAATGCCAGACTGAACAGGTGGCCTTTTAATCTTTAGGGAGGGAGCTGTCCTGATTGAAATTTTTAGTTTAGACTGAGCATTGAATCTCCTGTTTTGGTTGAGAAAAATCTAAAGTGGAGTATGTAGCTTTACAGATTGTACACATGCTTCTCCTTGATTTCTTCTGTTGGACAACTTATGTTGCAGAAATTGATTTTCCTGACCATCATGAGACATGTGGTAGTCAGGGCTAGTCAATAGCTGACTGTAACATTTGGGAAATTTGGCAACTACATCTCTCCATCATAGTTTCTGGCTCTATTCCTGTCTGCCCTGTTGTGCCTTTTCTTCTACAAGAAGGATATTCACACACCTCCATTTCCATTCTTCATAATCTAAAATAATTTGTTTACTTAGGAAATACTTCTGCAAGAGTACACTTAGGGCCCTTTCACACTGGTGGGGTATTTTAACCACATCGCAGGGCAATGAAAGTCTATGGGATAGTTCATACTAAGTCATGTACGTGTATGGCAACGCGCATATTAAAAACGATCCGTCACAGTTTTTCATGATCTGCATGGGCGGAAGTGTATTTTAACAATACACTTCCACGCATTTCGATTGGCCAACAGGAAGTGAGCGTCACTTCCTGCTTGGCTGGCTGCCAGATGGGTTACTGTGTACTAACACGGTAATCCCTGGAGGCCTGTTATTGGCGGTGCATAGTCCCTGGAACGCAACGCTACCGCCAATCCACTGTCTGAAACTGGACTAACTCTACATGTGCGTCTCAGCTGTGTATTCACTGCTTTGGATGTTGTTGATGTTGGACCTACAGATGCCCTCATGCCAAGATCTCTGTCAGAGGCTCTTCTAATTTATATTTGTTTTCTCAAAAAATAAGTTTTAGAAAATCATAAGTGACATGTAAAACACTAGTGGCTTGGACAGACTTCAGCTTGTTATGTAATAAGGCACTCAAAAGCTACACGTGAAGCTTGTCTTGGCTGGGCACTCCTGTTCACCATGGATAGGGATGGGAAAAGTTATGGTCCTCCTGCTGTTGAAGCAAGGAGGAGAATATGCTGGCTAATGGCCTGGAGAATCCAACCACATGGGATTGCAACTGCACAAGGAATGGTTGGTTGTAGTGGACTGAAGAGCTTTGTGCAAACACACAAGTGTTGCCCAGTGAGGTAAGGAGACAGTCAAAACATAAACCGCTTGGTTCATTTGGTGAATACCCATATCCTACAGGAAAGGGCACTGTCATGTGACAGACATCCTAGGCAACATATCATGTTCTATAGCTACCCAGAAAATTGTGATTGTTTCATGTCATTAGAAACAATAGAAGCTGCAAACAGACCGGACAGTACCCTGACCTGTCATTTCTCCAGGATGCTCCTGGTTACGGGCAGGCCATACCCGGTGACCTGAAGTGTGATGAGCTGCACATTGAGAAGGTCATCACTGTGGACGCTACTCTAGTAAGCAAGTTCAGTGTGTGTTCCGCTTCTTCTTTTCCAAGTGCCTATAAAAGGAACTGTAACAACACAGTAGTAAACTACTGTGTATACCCACATATAAGCCTAATTTTTCAGCACAAAAAAATGTGCTGAAAAGTTACCCCCTCTGCTTTGATGCAGGTCAGTGGAGCAGAACGGATGGTGGAGCAGGTTTTGTTATTGTGCACT
Source organism: Hyperolius riggenbachi (assembly GCF_040937935.1). Classification (NCBI taxonomy): domain Eukaryota; kingdom Metazoa; phylum Chordata; class Amphibia; order Anura; family Hyperoliidae; genus Hyperolius; species Hyperolius riggenbachi. Next base: position 215,377,576 of record NC_090654.1, on the reverse strand, counting down.
AGTGATCCTGCTCTTGCCAGCTGGCTCCCTGCTGTGTCCGTGCCCCGCATCCCCTGCAACATGTATCACAGAGTGCACTGCTCAAGAGACTACCTGTGTCCCCTGACTTGTGAATCGGACTGTGCAAGCAACTTGTCAGTGGTGCAATGATATGGGGTTTTTCCTGTGTGGCAATCTCTGTCTATGGCGTCTTAAGACACAGCTGTATCATCCTTGGGGCACATCTGGCTATGGGGAGAGGGGCTGGCTTGCATTGGGGCACATCCGGCTGCTGGGGGGGGGGGGGGGGGGTATAATGGATAGGGGGCTTAGGCTCCCTGCACACATGCTGCACGCGATTCTGATTTTTAATCGGTTTTTACATCCGATTCCGATTTTTAATCGTTATTGCATGCTGCATTTTTTCCTCTGTTTTTTTGGTTGATTGCATTCAGGGAAAATCGGAATCGAAAAACGGATTTGCACTGTGCAGGGAGCTTTATACACGAGTCCCTCACTTTTTTTTTTTCCTGGTTTCTGAGGGGAAAGTGGGAACCTTGGCTTATACAGGGGTCGGCTTATATGTGGGCATATACGGTATTCAGGATACCCACTTTTACATTTAAATATCCTGGTTTCAGCATCAGAAGCATTTTCTATAGCTATTTATTGGTATGTAGCCCCGCCCTCCCACTGAGGCTTTTTCTAGGCCTAGGCTGTTTATTATGCCCCCAGAGCATTCTGGGAGACCAGCTATGTTTTTGTACTGGCTTTAGAACTCTCAGTAAATGAACATTCCGCAGAGATCAAAAACAGACAAGATATTTTACAACAGACAAACGTAATAATTTATAAATTAATATTGTAAAATAAATAAATTTGGTACAGTTCCTCTTTAATGTTTCACTTGCGTATTCAGCAAAATCTGTAATGTGCTGAGGGGTGCCAAGACTTTAGCACGCAGCCCTATGGGGAGGCAGCCTGGAGACTGACTGCTGCTTAACTCGGGACACGCTGCATTAGCCGTGCAGCTCCGCACATGTTCTGGGTTGGGCATTACGCCAACTCTTCTGCCAGCAGGGAAAAATAAGCATCAGAATTCCCTTTAAGCCTGACGTGTCTCTGAGCAGCGCTCCTTCATAGCAAGTCTGGACTGACATTGTCACTATTATGGCAGAACCCCGATCCAACCTTACTGTTTTGTTTTTTATTTTTTCACTGTGTGGTATATGTTCTGTTGTCCTTCACCTCACAAGGGTCAGCTTCATCATTTATGGGGTCCTGATAGGGACCATTTTCTTGCATATAGTACTAGATATTCTTCTTGTGTTACATTAATGTTTAAAGTGGCACTGAAGGGAAAAAAAAGTATGATATAATGTATGTGTAGTACAAATAATTAATAACATTTATAGCAAAGAATAGAATCTCATATTTTTATTTTCAGTTATACAATTTTTTTTTTACACTGCATCATTCTATCATATTTGCTGTTTGCAACCCACACTCTGTGTTTTAAACTATAGAACAGAGCAGAGTTAATGACCCTTTAAATAGGTTTTCTTTAAAATGCTAAGTATTTCTGCATTGAACAACAATGTGCATTTGGACACCGTCTGTTGCATAAACAATAAAATCCCTTTATAGTACACTCCAAGGGACCAGGAAAAGAAGTTTACTGTATCAGAATTTTACTACAGTAGAATCTCGTTCTAGTAAACTGATATAGTAAACCTCTGGATTTAGTAAACTATGTTCTCCGGTCCCAGCAATGGCATCTGAATAAATATACAATGTATGACCAATTCTCATATAGTAAACTACTTTTCCCGGTCCCTTTGGGTGTACTGTAAAGGGATTCTACTGTATAATCAGAATTGGTCATGCATTGTATATTTAAACAGATGCAGTTGCGGGGACCTGAGGACCGAGTTTACTATATCCAGAGGTTTACTTTAAAGGGAAGGTTCAAGCAAAATAAAAAAATGAGTTTCACTTACCTGGGGCTTCTACCAGCCCCATGCAACCATCCTGTGCCCTCTTAGTCACTCACTGCTGCTCCAGTCCCCCACTGGCAGCTTGCCGACCTCGGAGGTCGGCGGGCCGCATTGCGTACATTTTTACGCATTCCCGCTAGTAATGCGTAAAAATGGATGTGTTAATGTTCCTGCACTAGTGGGAATGCGTAAAAATGTACGCAATGCGGCCCGCCGGCCTCCGAGGTCGGCAAGCTGCCAGCGGTGGACTGGAGCAGCAGTGAGTGACTACGAGGGCACAGGATGGCTGCATGGGACTGGTAGAAGCCCCATGTAAGTGAAACTCATTTTTTTTATTTTGCTTGGACCTTCCCTTTAATGAGATACTACTGTAGTGTGTGTACTGTATGTATGTAAATTATTTTTGTCTTATGTGTATCGTATGGCACTGTGTGTCTTCAGTTGAATGAAGCAGATTTAACATGGCTGATGTGTAGAATTCAGTCTTGAAAATACAGATCTTAGAGAAACCGTGACTAAGAATTGAACTTCATCCCAATCAGTAGCTGATACCCCCTTTTACATGAGAAATCTATTCCTTTTCACAAACTGATCATCAGGGGGCGCTGTATGGCTGATTTTGTGGTGAAACCCCTCCCACAAGTAATTCTGAGGACCATGATCCTGGCAGTTTCCTGTCTGTGAACCTTGTTGCATTGTGGGAAATAGTGGTTTACAGCTGTTTCCAACTGCCAAAAATGCAAGCAGCAGCTACATCACCTTCCAGCAGTAAAAATGTCACCATGTGATGTCAGAATGTAAATCACGGATTTAAAAGATTTTACAATGGGCAAACACTGGCTAAATCATTTATACATAATGATTTTTAAAAATGAAGCACTTTTTTATTACATTATTTTCACTGGAGTTCCTCTTTAAGTCTTATACTGGAAATAAAAATAATACACTTCTATGTTGCTATTATTCTATTTACCATTAGTTAAGCACATACATACAGTTATCTCATAGTTTATTTGCACTTCAGGTTTGCTTTAAGCAACAAATGATCCCTTATTTATATGCAGAGTAAAGCAGGCCATACACTGGCTCGATTCACGGCCGTTTCGACAGCAGATCCGATCCTGGGATCGGATCTGCTGCCAATCGCTTGCGCTAAACGCACCCGCCGATCCGATTCCCTCCCGAAATCGGATCGGACCGTCGATCGCGCCGTGCGGGAAATTACCCTCGATCGCCCGGCGGTAGGAGCGCGTCGCTTGCGGCGTACGATTCGGGCCCGATCCGAGCATGTATACATTACCTGAAGCTGGCTCCGGGGTCCTCTTCTCCTCGCTGCACCGCATTTCCGCATGTCCCAGTGTACGCTTATACTTCCTGTGTCACTCCGGTGACCAGGAAGTTGAAATAGAGGGCGCTCTATTTGAACTTCCTGGTCACGGAGTAACACAGGAAGCGCCGGGATGGAGCAAGAACAGCGGTGCGGTGCAGTGCGGAGAAGACGCCCGGGAGCCAGCCTCAGGTAATGTATACGGGGGGGGGGGGGGGGGGGACAGGCGGTAGGAGCAGCTGAACAGATTGTGATCGGTTTCAGGCTGAAATCGATTCACAATCTGTTTGCAGTAAAGGCAGCCATACGATCCCTATCTGATCAGATTCGATCAGATAGGGATCTGTCAGCTGGTCGATCTAATGGCACATCGACCAGTGTATGGCCACATTTAGGGCGATAGCAACCTAACTTAACAAATTATTTACGGTATTACTGCCCAATCATTGGTCAGGGATTAGTAATCTGTTTACCATTTTTCTCCACCTGATTGATGTTGGTCAGAATTCTGCAAGAATCTGATAAGGACCAGCTACGTTTTCACCGCCCAATACTGTACAAAGCTGCCTGGCCATCTGTTCTTACACCGCTATTCCGCCCACTTCATTACATATTGCTGTTGTGTCTAATAGCACTCGGTGGTCTTCCCAACTTGGTCAGAACTTTATGGGAAACAGATCACTCACAAATTCAATCAAAGTGACCAAATCTGATGGAAATATTGACCCAAGTATTTAGTACTCAAATCACCCCTCTATTCATGTCCAATTCCTGAAAGAGAGCAATTCGTATAGAAGACATGCATTATTATTTATTGAACTGTATTTATAAAGTGCCAACCTATTATGCTGAACAATGAATAAATAAGGAGACAGACTACAAGATCATGCAACGGTGTTTAAAGGAAACATAAGGCAAGTTCAATGATAGCAGATTTACTTAACTGGGGCCTCCTCCAGCCCCTGGAAGCCTCTCTGTCCCTTGCCACAGTTCGGACTTCAGGCACTCTTCTGTGGTCCCCTCCGTGGCGGCCGCCGACCCAGCCGGCCATGCTCATGTAGCCGGGAGCATTCTGTGCAGGCACAAGCCAGGTGCATTCTGTGCAGTACACTCCCGGCCACAGGAGAACAAGTGGCATGCGCATGCACAGAAGCCGGGTTAAGCGCCACTATGGAGGGCACATCAGAAGAGTGGCTGAAGGAGAAACTGCAGCAAGGGACACAGTGGCTTCTAGAGGCTAGAGGAGGACCCAGGTAAGTAAATCTGCTACCATTTAATTTGCCTCATGTTGTATCCTTTAAGTCTTTAGAGACCACATGGTTTGTTGGTCTGCAGGAAGGGTACCCCATGAAAGGGGGTGCACAGGCAAGTTGGATACGCAAGCGGGGAGGACCCTGCCAAAGGCTTTACAATCTAAAGGGAGGGGGTAGGGACACACTAGAAACGGGTTGTATAATAGCTGCTCAGCAGACCGAGTTATGGCATTGATGAGAGGGGAAGACAACTCTTCAATAGGCACAGAACACAACTACCAGAAAGGCTTCTTAACCATTTCCATATTATCCAAAATGACAATTATTTTTCCTCAGAATTTGAATTAAAGAGCATGACAGCCATCTAGGTAAATATGATGTTGCTGTTTAAAAAACAATGTCTTCATTCAGATCATTTCAAGTACATGCTTGTGCTTTTTCTTTAAAAATAACCTGCAGTACATGGCGCTTTCCAGAGCAGGGTGAGAATATTGTACATTCGCTGTGTGCTGTTGCCAGCCGCTGTCCCTCTGTCTCACACGTTGATTCAAGAAGTTTTCAGCGATCAGATGGCCCCTTCGGCCATGGAGCTGCGTTCATCTAATAAGCCACAGATCGAGTGACAGGAAATTCTCTGCCTGGGTAAGGGTCACGCGAGGACAGCGGAGAATAGCGAGCAGCTTCACGCCCAGGCTCCCTGCGTGTTGCAGGTCTGTAGTAGGAGGCCTGGGCCCTTTTCACTGTTGGTCTACTGCATTCCTTCTCCGCTTGGCTGTATTGTTCACTGCAGCAGGCTTGTTAAACCCCTTCCTCGAGGGGGCCCCACATGCTGATCACCAGAGGAGACTTGGATGTCACGTCCACACTTCCAGCACTCACCGTGTCGCAGTCACTTCAATGAAAGGCGAGGCCTGTGGCGGATCTGTAGAGAAAGAAGTGTGTGTGTGTGGGGGGGGGGGGGGGCTTTACATCAAGTGTGCAGAATAATGGTGAATTGTAGAGGCCATTAGTGAGAATTAGGAGCCAGCAGGATCTCGGGAGCCAGAGAAGATTAGCATGCATTGACCTCTGTAAAAATGATGGCCGGCCCCTCGTAGTCAGCAGGATTTTTTATTATTTTTTTAATGCATTTGCTGTCTCCCAGGAATTATATCCAGCCTCTATTCAAACCCTTTCCTGGTGTGAGGCGCATTAAACTGTCACTAAAGTCTTGAGGCTTAAACAGCTGAATACATATATATGTAGGAAAATTTCCCTTTACGGGGCTGGCACAGTTTTAAAAGACCTCACTTGAATTTAGAGGCTTATTATTCTTATTTTTTAGGATTAATATAGCGCTGATATCTTCTGCAGTACTTTAGAGTACATAGTCATGTCGCTAATTGTCCCTCAGAGGAGCTTACAATCTAATTGACTTCATTACGGTTGATCGAAAGTCGTGGTGGCCCACACACTACAAACGATAACTTATGTGATCTACCTTTGATCTGACCGATGTTGTGTCTCCATGCTCTGAATGCAAAAACGGTATACATATGACATGTGAACAGTAACCAATTCCTGTGCGATTGACTAAGTTGGTCAATTCGATATATCAGCCACTTTTCATTGATTGGGTATACTGGAACACACTCTATTCTCTCTAGATTCTGTAAAATGATCGGATCGAATGGTCAATCGTCCACCCAAATCGCTAGATGTATGGCTACTTAATCCGTACTGTAGGCCTAATTTGGGGTCAGCTAATTAACTTATTTGTATGTTTTTGTTTTTTTTCTTGAAAGCATACCTACTGGCAAATAACATGAAAGCAGAAAATGTTTCTAGGGCCTCCACCCCCGGCAAAGTTGTTTTTTTTGTTTTTTTTGTAAAGGAACCGCACTGTGCAGGTGATACACTACCACCAGCCTAAACTACTCAGACTGCCCCTAATGCCTGGCAGGTCCAGGGGATCGGCTCGTAGCCAATGACCAAACTACTGTCATCTGTCCGCTGAACTAAGCCCTAGCTGGAATAATGAAAGATCTACGAATGTAGTAAGCTCAGCCTATTATGTGACCTCTCAACACGGAGGTCAGTGATTGGAAGAGGCGAGAAAAACTAAACACACATAGTAAACAGGTGTGCCTCACTGATGAACCTCCACTGGGGTCACCGTTGAGTCAAACCGTGATCAATGCCAATTTGTGATGGAGAATGTTGCTGTTATTTCAGGATTGAATAGTACTTGCATAGTAAAACTCGTATTCCATATTTACTCTGTGCCGTGTTTGTTGATGCTGGCAATATTTGTAGCAGGAAGTGTAACCAGCCTTCAAGCTGGAGAACTGTGAAGCTACAATCATGTAGTCAGTTGTCTGTGAGGCTAAACAGGCTTATGCTGGGAATACACCATGAGATTTTTTTGGCACATAGATGGTTCCATAGATAATTTCCGACAGGTCCGATCTGATTTTCAATCATTGTTCTAATTGATTGATTTCTCATAGAAGTGAATGGAAATTGATCAGAAAGTCGATCGGACAGTAAATCTGCTGAAAAAACTCTCATTTTGTATTCCCAGCATTTAAGGACAACTGATGTGAAAGTGATATGGAGGCTGCCATATTTATTTCCTTTTTAAACAATACCAGTTGCATGGATGTTCTGCTGATCCTCTGCCCAGGTCAGGTGTTTCTGACATTATTGTCAGATCTCACAAGATTAGCCATATGCTTGTTTCTGGTGTTATTCAAACACTACTGCAGCCAAATAGATCAGCTGAGATGCCAGGCAACTGGCAATGTTTCAGGGCTGTGGAGTCGGTACAAAAATCTTCTGACTCCGACTCCTAGGTTTATGAAACCACGACTCCAACTCCGACTCCGGGTACCCAAAATGGCTCAAACTCCTTAGTCTAATACTTAACAGGGCCGTGGATTTTGTACAAAAATCATCCGACTCCGACTCCTTAGTTTATGAAACCACGACTCCAACGCCGACTGCGGGTGCCCAAAATTGCCTCGACTCCGACTCCACAGCCCTGCAATGTTTAAAAGGAAGTAAATATGGTAGCCTCCATATTCTTCTTACTTCAGTTGTCCTTTAAAGTGGCCATACACTATTTGATGTGGCCAGCAGAGAGATCCCCCCCTCCTCACATCCTCATCTGATCGGAGAGGGATCTATCTAAACAAATCCCCTTCTCACTGCAATAGATTTTTCATACATTTGCAAATAAAATCTATTGAAAACCTGTGCGTACTGCCTGCCTGGTCTCCCCATCTACGTTCCCCCGCACCCCCGGGCCATGCAGACTGAGGAACTCTCACTGGTCTGCTGGTGATTTCTTCTGTGTCTTCTCTACACTGTCGGTGCTTCACCTGTAAAGTCTGCTTTCCTTTTCAATGCTGCATGTTGTGGTAACACATACCTCCATGTGGCTCCTGAGTATAACAAGACACGCAGGGACAATAGGAGCACAGGGCATGGCTTCAGTGCTGGAGCAGGTAAAATACTGTTCTCCACTCTGCATGTTGAATTTGAACAATGACTGATAGAGGAGCTCTGGAGGGGGGCCCGCGGGATGGGGGCAGAGAGAAGCAGGTCCATCCCAGCCACTGGGCTCATGGGGGCTTTACTCTGCCCTTGAATCTAACCAATACTGTTGTGTTGCTTGAGACAGTATGATGCCATCAATACCTGCCGCTCCTCAGCCACCCACTAAACAGATTTTGGGCAGTTTCCATTGAAAAAGTTGATCAGAAATGTAGAACAATCTGTTGAGTTGAGTGGTCAGGCATTTTGGGCACAATGGATCTCTAGCAGAATTGATCAGTGAGACTAAATTGTCCAGAGAAATAAAATTCTTTTCGGCCGTCCTTACCCTGCTTTGGATTGTGTTGATTTGTTCCCTGAGAGGTAATCTGGTTTCTCTCAGAGACTGTGTGGAAAAACAGTGTATTCCTATGGGCTCTCTGTGTTGCATTTTTCCTGTTGGAAATCTTCCAGTTAAAGCAGTGTTAACATCATTATAGCCGGCGCTGGTGACTGATCTCAACTGAATCCACTAGCTATTCACAGCATATCTCATCTGGAATTGATGAGAAGATTTCAGAGAATAATAGACTGACCACTGACAGCCTGATATTTGCAAGTGAATGGAATGTAGAGGTTAAAGTCCAACTACAGCGAAGGTTCTAAATATAGCATATTTGATAGCTTACTTTATTATTATTATTATGTGTTTATTAACAGCGAAGGAAATAAGTATTTTATCCGCGGCTAATTTTGCTTGTTTGCCCTCTGACCATGAAAAGACCAATCTATAACTGCTATAGTATCGTAGGTGCCTATGTTAATAGCCACAATTAGCATCCATTATGGGTAATAAATATCAGGCGCCAGGGCCCCCTGCTATGCAAACTGCAGCTTCACGCCCTCTATTTATAGCTGCCGCTTGCATAGCGGTTGGCTTCAGTGCCCAAATAACCCATAACAGCCGCTAGTTGCGGTTATTAACATAGGTACCTATGGTGGTGATGACACCCATATTCTCGACAGGCATCAGCGAGGGATGGGGGATCCTTAGTGTTAGGCATCTGTGGGGGGATCGGTTATGGTTGGGCATCCAGAGGGAGGGCTTGTGTGAAGATTGGGTTGGGGCATAATAAAAGATTGGTAAAGATTACCAGAATTAAGTTGTGGAACATTGGTAATCTAAATGTACGTCTTATAGGTACGTCAGGCGACAGTCTGCCAGCATATAGCAGGCTTTAGTTATTCCAGCTGTTCCCTCAGAGGAGCACAGACTCTAAACCCTACTGTTAAGGTAGCCATACATCTAGTGATATCGTCCTGATATCGCTCGCCATTACTGCCACGCACACGATCGAGCAAGATGGCCCTACATCTTGCAGCATGTCCAAACTGATTCATGTGACCAATTTCGGCCGGAAATTGGTCGCATTGTCGATCGGGAATGCACTTGGCAGCACCAATTTTCATCCGATTTACAATAGTCGAATCGGATGGTCAATCGGTCGCCTAATGTATGGCCATCTTTACCATAGGCCTTTCCATAGTCTAAAGTTTTGCGCACACAGTTATACAGTTTAGTTAAAAAAGACATCCTATCATTGAGTTCAACCAGAACATATGGTACAACACGAGCCCGCACCCTCACATATCTCAGCTGATCCTGCGCTACTTTGCAAGGTAGAAGAGAAGTTAAGCGGACCCCCGGGGCCTGCTCGTGATCGTGGGGGCCATTGTTACGCCACTGCATCATTTTGGACTAGTGTAATTCTCCGTTTTCTTTAGGACTCCTAAACACACCTGGCGTAATGTGACCAAATCAGTGAGGCCCACTTTTCATTGAAAGCATGTCTCAATTCCGGGCTTACCACACACTCCGCTAAATGCAACTGTTGAGGTGCCGCAGCAGGACACTCCACACAGAGTCCAGTGGTGTGCTGCAACGGGATAAGGTGGTCTTGTGCTACACAATGGATCGTTCCAAGTGTAAAAGAGCCCTAATTTTCAAAAGCACTTAGGCCCCACACCTTATTGAGTGGCAGTTGCTCAGATAACTGCCAAAACTGTGTGCGAGCAAATGAGGAAGCCAGCTGGCATCTTTGTTAAATATGCTTACAAGTTAGTGCTTTTTTTTAATTTTCTTTTTAAAGAATGGAAGAAATACTGGAATCCACCATAAGCATATGAGATAGATCTGAAAAAGCTGCCGTAATGCTGCTAAAGGAGGTTCAGACAGTTATTAAATCCAAGGGTTCTCATACTTTTTCCACCTGCACTGAGAATGTTTACATGGTGTGTTCAATAAAAACATGGAAACGTTTATTTGTGTGGTATTAGTTTAAGTAGACTCTGATTGTCTATTGTTGTGACTTAGATGATCAGATCACATTTTATGACCAATTTGTGCAGAAATCCATATAATTCCAAAGAGTTCACTTATTGTATATGTTGACATGTTTTTAAATTTTACAATTTTCATGGTAGTGGTCCTTTTAAATGAAAATATCAAATTTGCCACTCCGTGTAGTAAGAGAATTAATCTTAACCAGACATTCTAATAAGCGAGTGAAAACATTTTCCTTTCCTCCATATGCAGTTCATGTCCTCTTGTCTTTTGCACAGCCCTGTGGATAAAAGGTTCATTTGTGCAGCTTTATATAGCCCTTCAGTGTATTTATATGTTTTAATTTGATTGTCTCTAAGCAGCCTCTTTTCCAAGCTCTATAAGCCCGGCTTGTCTAACCTTTCTTTGTAAGTGAGATCTTCCATCCCTTTGATTAGTTAGTTGATTAGATGCTTACTAAGCAGAAGGCCTACAATTTACCCTTTATGTTAATCCAAGTGTTTGCAGCTAGAAATCCTGATTTAAACATAGGAACATTTTACTTTAGCTACCCTAGATGAAGGAGTTAACAGCAGGCTCTGTCCTGCTGGATTTACAATCAAAACACTAGGGTGAGCACAACCAAAACATTCTGAGAAGATCACACTGTGAGGCTCTGGAGGTCTGCAGCAGGAAGCAATTGGTGGAGAGGTTCCTGTTCAGTAAAGTATTTGTTATAATCTAATCGAGGCGCTTGCACACAGATCTAAATGAGCGCTGCCACTGAGCTCTACACGAGACTGGGGGAATATCTGTGTTGGCGTCAGGCTTTCATGTGAGTTCTGTATGATGTGCCAGGACTGTATGTGATGTGGATACAGTTTGTGTCCCAGGAGATGATGGCTCAGTTATAAAGAACATCTCGCACATATTTTGAACAGTTTGCTAGCTATCTGAGTTTAGAGGAGAAACTTGGATCTCATTACATGAAACGTTCCCATCAAGCACAATATTCTTGCGTTACATAAATTTACCATCCTGATGGGACAGGGGACGGTTTTTACTGCCCCGCAGCTTGGAGCTTGGACTGTGTCCTGCTCTGGAAAGGTTACATAGAGTATCATCTGTATTGGCAAAAACAGGACACTATAGGTCCGTACACACGTCGGACTGGAGGCAACGACGGGTCCGTCGTTGCCTCCCGCTGGGTGGGCGTTCCAACGACAGTCCGGCGTGTGTACGCACTGTCGGCAGACTGATACGGCTGTTTCTGAGCGATCCAGAAACAGCCGTATCAGTCCGCCGACAGTGCGTACACACGCCGGACTGTCGTTGGAACACCCACCCGGTGGGAGGCAACGACGGTCCCGTCGTTGCCTCCAGTCCGGCGTGTGTACGGACCTTATCGCTTTCCGTGATACCAGGGTGAAATCCAGCAGCCGATTACCTTCAGAAATAGTTTTCATTCTACCCTCACATTTGTAAGCAGACGTTACTGTAGGAGTGCCCTCTCTCCTCCAATGAGAACAAGGTTCCTGTTTTCTAAGTTTTAAAGTATCTCTGATAAAATCTGTTAAATAAAGCCCATAGGGGTCTAGATTACCTTTACAGAAGTGGCCTGGCTCTGCTCGTTGCTGTCAGGGTCTCCCCATTCCCCATCCTCCGTCCTTGTTGCTCCCCCACCATCCGGAAGTTCTTCCAAGCGGCGCAAAGGTATTGTGAAGTGCTCAGGCACACGTCTCAAGCTGTACAGTAAAAGAATGCGCTTGTGAATGAGCGGCTGCTTTTTCTGTGCTCGTGGGAATAGGAACTTGCGCCTTTCTGACGGAATTCGGACAATTATTTCCGACATGTCTGATCTGTTCCGGATCGAGAAAGGGATTGATTTTGTGTAGTTTGGACTTCCTGCCCGATCACCCGTCGATAAGACATCGGGTGTTCCCAGCATAAAGAGCTGTGCTTAACTTGGACTTTTCATTAGACTTAAAGGGAACCTAAGGTGAGAGGGATATGGAGGTTTCCTTTTAAACAATACCAGTTGCCTGGGAGTCCTGCTGATCTCTTTGGTTGCAGTAGTGACTGAATCACACACCTGTAACAAGCATGCAGCTAATCCAGTCTGACTAGCACCTGATCTCCATGCTTGTTCAGGGGCTGTGGCTAAAGTATTAGAGACACAGGATCAGCTGGAGAGTCGGGGAACTGGTATTATTTTAAAAGGACAAATCCATATCCTTCTCAGTTTAGATTAACTTTAATGATTTCTCATGATTGTTTTGGCTGAAAGTCTATCTGTGCAGGTACCCCCCCCCCCCCCCCCCATAGCCTCTACCTGGCCTAACTAGAGTGAATGGCAATTATTTCAGTCAAAATTTTTGTCCGCTTGCTGCTTATGGACAGCGGAGTGTGATCGCTCTAAGGCTACTGGCCTGCCTGTTGGTATGGTTCAAGACGTTCACTGAGCTTTTTTTTTCCTGACTTCCCATTACCAGCAGAAAATTGTATACCCATGGCTATTGCTGGGCTGCCCCCGATATTTCTCATCATGTGTAACCACAGTACTTAGATACAGTTGTGCCCATAAGTTTACAGAATTTATGATTTCTAAACAATGTTTCAAAGAATGTGAATAACACAAAAACTTTTTTTACTCATGGTTAGTGGTTGGCTAAAGCCATTTATTGTCAAACAGTGTTTACTCTTTTTAAATCATAATGACTACACAAACTACCCAAATGACCCTGATCAAAATCTTACATACCTAGTTCTTAATACCATGTAATGCCCCCTTTAACATTAATGACAACTTGAATTATTTTGTGGTAGTTGTGGATGAGGCTCTTTATCTCCGCAGACAGTAAAACTGCCCAGTCTTCCTGGCTAAAAGCCTCCAGTTCCTGTAAATTTTTTGGCTGTCTCGCATGAACTGCATGATTTGAGGTTTTCCCCAGAGTGGCTTAATGGTATCGTGTTGCTGTAGCAGGTGACCAGTTGACTTGGCTTTGTGTTTTGGATCATTGTCATTTTGGAATGTCCAAGTATGTCCCATTCTAAGCTTCCTGGCTGACAAGTGCACGTTTTCCTTCAGCATTTTTTGATAACTTACTGCATTAATTTTGCCATCAATTCTGACTAAATTTCCTGTGCCTTTGTAGCGCACACATACCCAAAACCTCAGCGATCCACCACCATGTTTCACAGTAGGAATGAAGTACATAGGCCTTGTTGACTCTTGCTATCATAGGCCTTGTTGACTCTTGCCATCATAGGCCTTGTTGACTCTTGCCATCATAGGCCTTGTTGACTCTTGCCATCATAGGCCTTGTTGACTCTTGCCATCATAGGCCTTGTTGACTCTTCCAAATGTAGCGTTTATGGCTGTATGACAAAAATTTAAAATTTAGTCTCATCACTCTGAATTACTTTGTACCAGAAGGGTTAAGGATTGTTTCTGTGCAGTTTGACATATTGTAAGTGGAATACTGTGTGGCATTTGTATAGTAATGACTTTCTTCTGGCAACTCGACCATGCAGCACATCTTTCTTCAAGTGCCTCCTTATTGCGCATCTTGAAACTGCCACACCACATTTTTCAGCGAGTCCTGTAGTTCACCTGAAGTTATTTGTGGGTTCTTCTTTGCATCCTGAACAATTTTTCTAGCAATTGCGGCTGAAATTTTAGTTGGTCTACTGTGGTTTAGTTCAGCTACCTTTTCCCGCAGATGCATTGACATTTCTTTTTTGCTTTCCCTATGACTTAGAAACTTATTGAACTTTTATACTCACCAACTAATTACAAGAAAATAGATCACAGGTAAATATGGTTACGTTTAATAGTCTTTAAAACCCATTTGTGTCAAGTTGTGTGCATGTTATCTGGCCAAATCACCAGGGTATGTAAACTTTTGATGAGGGTCATTTGGGTAGTTTGCATAGTGATTATGATTTAAAGAGTAAACAAAGTTGTTTGACAATAAATGGCTTCAGCCTACCACTAACCATGAGTGAAAGAAAAGTATTTTTTGTGGTGTTCATATTCTATGAAAATTGGTTGAGAAATCATAAATTCTGCCAGGGTTTGTAAACTTATGAGAACAACTGTATGTCTGAATCACATACCTGTGATTAGTAATCTGCACATAGGCCTGAAACACACCAGAGGAGTTTTTCTGAGCGTTTTGAGTTTTTAAATCTGCTGCTAATGTTATCCTATGTGTCTGTGCACACTGGAGCGATGAGGTTTTGTAAAAAAAACCCATAGCATTACATTGGGAAGAGGTTTTGAAACCTCTAAAAGCTCTTCCCAATGTAATGCTATGGGGTTTTTTACAAAACCTCATTGCTCCAGTGTGCACAGACACATAGGATAACATTAGCAGCAGATTTAAAAACTCAAAACGCTCAGATAAACTCCTCTGGTGTGTTTCAGGCCGTACTGTATAACCTGAAAGCACAGAGCAGGGAGAAAAATGGATCACAGAGTAATCATTAGGCCTAATGTGCAGCTATTTAAAGGGGCACTGATGCGATAAAAAAAAGTATGATATAATGAAATGTAAGTGTAGTATGGATAATTAGTAGAACGTAAGTAGCAAAGAAAAGTCTATTATTTTTATTTTCAGTTATATAGCTTTTTTTTCTATATGATTATTTTATTTATAATATATATATTATATTGTTTATAATATAATTTTTTTTATAACCTTGCATCATTCTCAAATGCTGGGAATACACCATACATTATTTTTATTTTTATTTTTTTTTTTTTTTTTTTTTTTATAGGTAGATGGTTTGATAGATAATTTCCGACATGTCTGATCCTATTTTCGATCGGTTTTCTGGTCGATTTCTCATAGAAGTGAATAGAAAAAGATAACAAAATTGATCGGAAAATCGAAAATAAGATCGGACAGTAAATCGACTGAAAAATCCCGTTGTGTATTCCCAGCATAACATTTGCAGTTTACAAACTACGCTCTGCATTTTAAACTATGAAACAGAGCAGAGTCAATGGCCTTTTGAACTTCTTTGCAGTGAAATGTTATCTGAAGTTGTCTTTCACTGTTTCTTTGCTATATAATGCTAGGTACACATGATGCAATTTTCTGACACATTTACTGCCAGATCAATTATTTCCAACATATCTGATTTCCATACATATCGTTTTTCCATAGAAGTGTATGGAAAATCGATCAGGAAATCAGATTGGACATATTGGAAATAATCGATCTGGCAGTAAATATGTCAGAAAATTGCATTGTGTGTACCTAGCATAAGTGCTTCAGAACATAGCAGATAAAGAGCAAAAGACCAAGTTGGGTCGGAGAGCTCAGAGAAGCTCTTTTGCATAGATAACGAGTCAAGTTTCTTAACTCTTCCTGCACTGGGCACAATATGAGACTCCTTTCTGTGCTGCTAATCTTCTAGTTCCCGTTTAAACGACAACCAGGCGTAAAGTTGGACGTGTGTACGCACCTTTAGCTGTACTACACATAGATTTCATATCATAGGTTAATTTTCACTTCGGATTCCCTTTAAGTAAGGCTCAGTTAATACTACAACGGAGTGGCATCATATCTTTATAGCACAGATACGCTGGCTCTCCGATGGTCACTCAGTGTACTGGCACTGTGAACAAAGCATGCGGTGTGCTGCAGCTCTGTGTAAAACAGTGTCCAGCCACACTTCAAGCGATGGAGATGGGTGGCCTCATTCACTTGTTACAAATAGAACCACAGTGTTCCATATTCTACTGTGGCTAGCGTGATGCTGTGCTTGATGCACTGCTTAGTACCACTGCCTGTATAAATGGGCCATTATGCTGCAAGTTGTTGACAGCAGTGACTATTCTACTCCAGAGGGGTCATAGGCCTCCTAAGCCTGGTCTCGGACACACCCCTTGCAGTCTTTTGAAGCTGAGAGGAGTGTGATGTCACCCTTTTCCTGTGGAAAGGTGTTTTTTGCATCACAGAATGTTCCCTTTTGAAAGTGTTTGTATTATAAGAAAAAAAAAAAATTAAGCAGGGTTTGATTTGTAGCTGAATCCTTTAATCTGTGATTCTACGGTTTGCCTTTTAATATTTCCATTCATCTTTCTTCTTCCTAGTTATAGTAACAAATGCAAATATATGGAGACATATGTGTAGGATGCCCTCGCAGAACACTTATGCAAAGTAAGAGATGATAAATCAGAATTACCACCGGCGTAGTTTTTTCTTGTTCCGTTGTTTCAGCATTTGCATGAGCCTTTTTATAAAACGGCGCTGAAGTTTTCACGCCAACCGCCGCCTGGCCAGCATCCTGCCTCGATTGTTCTGTCATTTTGCATTCTCTTGTGCTTGGCTCCCAGTTCATGGCTTTTCTCTGTGTTGCTAATGGGCACATGATGGAGAGGTAGTGTTCTTTCTCCTGCAAATGCTGTAAAACGTCTTATTAGTGTTGAGAATCTGTCTATAGTCAGCATTCAGACTAAAGGTAGCTATACATGAGGTGATGATGGGCAGATTCGTCCAAGAGACAAATCTTTCTCTGATCGAATCTGATTAGAGAGAGAGGACTGTCAGCTGCCAATACACCGCAGGCCGATTCCCGATCAATTTCATGCTAAAATCGATCCGGATTTGGCCTTGTGTGCCACCTCACCGTCCCCCCATGTGCTTGTCCTCCACTTGCTCCAGGCTCCATGCGCATCCGTACACGCACCCCACGTGGTTGCCTAGTAACGCGGGCGTGTGACCTATGTCCTCACACACGCGCCCCTTTACTCCGGACACCACATGGGGCGTGTATGGAGCATGGAGTGCGGCCAGAGCAAGCAGAAGACAAGCGGTGGCCACGGACAGGTAATGTATAGTGCACTGGGCACATTAGGGGGGCACCTCTTTTTCCTGTTTCAAAGCTGATTATGAACAGAGGAAAAAGAGGTGTTTGAACATGAAATGCAATAACTGGCATAACTTGCGGGAAACTTTTTTTTTAATGCTTTATGGAATTCTGTTTAAAGCTCAATGGCTCTAAAACACTATCTGATAACTTAGGATGCAGAGCCCAGATGTTTCTTCTTTGTATCAAATGTTTCGATAGCTACAAATCCCATGTTACTATTTTTGTTGTGAATATAGCAGACTCAGTGATGGAATTCCCAGCAGGCAGTGTGGGCAGGGCTTATGTTTGCCTAGGCATCATCCTCTCGGTAAAAATGTGTAAGTGTGACACATGTCCTGAGGTGTCTGAGATCACAGCCTGCAGCTCTGGGAGTCTGTTTGCAGTAAGTGGCTGATAATGGACTCTCTGAGCATGGATTTTTAAAGCTGACTTGAACTCGGAACTTCTTCTTGACTCTAAAAGATATGCAACAGCACAATAACTTTTTTAAAGGCTTGTACACACGTCAGATTTTTTTTCAAACGATTGGACGTTTGAACGTCAAATCGGGCGTGTGTACGGTCGGTCACTCAGCTGATAAGACTGGTTTTGACGGAACTGCTTGGCGGATCGTTCAAATCCAGTCTTATCAGCTTAACGACTGACAGTACACACGCCAGATTTGTCATCCAAACGACCGGTCGTTTGGAAAAATCTGAGGTGTGTATGTACCTTAACCGAAAAACCTTTCCTTGTTGCAGCTGATACAAATCCAGAAATAAATCTGCATTGTTACTACTTCCTGCTTTCATGGAAGCAGACATATTCTTAACATCCTGTGCTTTCAAATGAGTTTAACTGCCATGGCAGTCATGTGGCACAGGGGAGAGATCAAATTACAACTTGTGATTAGACACAAATGAGGGGTAATTAGGCAGGCTAAACTCTTTAAATACATACATTGTGCATTTCTCTGTTTTCCTTCTCTTCTGTGCAAGAGTTAGGGTCCACTTTAAATGTGCTTTATGTGAAGTGGGCTAACAAGAACTCTTGAATTCTTAACACTTTAACTTTTTTTTTTCTAAGTTTTCTTGAATAATTGCTGCTAATTTTCTACAGCAGCAATCATTTACTTCTAAACACGTGTACGAGTATGTGCATGATCGGCGGCGATGGGGCGCACGTGCGGGAGGATCTTTTAATCCAGGATGTGAATTTCGCACTATGTTACAGTATTAGGATGTCTAAATAAATTAACTTACATACATATACATGTTTCAGATTTTATTCGGCCAAAATGATTGTTTTGGTCAGTAATCTATATTTTCCATATACTGTTCTACTGGGCGCTGAACGGCATATCTGTACAGCCTTCACCCTGTAATGTCCACCAGAAACAATCTGGGTTGATCTTTTTGGGGTAGTGCATACTAGGTACACACCATAAATTTTCTGTAATTTACCTGCCAGATAATTTCCAACATGTTGGAAATTATCTATCTAACCATCTATCTGCCGAGCAATTAGGCATTGTTCTACTCAGCAGGAGATAACCGAAAGACAATGCACCAGAGATAGTGACCAGTCTCTACAGAAAATAATCTAATGCAGAAAATCTAAAGGTGCCCATACACTTGCTCGATTTCCCACCGATAGACAGCGTATTCGATCACTGTGATCGAATCTGCTGTGAAATCGATACGCAAACGCTAACCGGTCGACCGATTTCTGTCCCAAACCGATCGATGCCGTCGATCTGTCCGCACAGAAAATTTTGCTTGATCGCCGCCGGGTCGGGAGTGTGTCAATGGCGCCTTTCGAATGTCCAGCGACTGACTCTAGCTGCAATACATTACTTGATCCGGCCGGCGCGTGCCCCCGAGCTCCCTTCTCGCCGCTGGGCTCCGGGTGGCTTCACTGTACTTCCTGTCGGGGGAAGTTTAAACGGTAGAGCGCCCTCTACTGTTTAAACTTCCCCCGGCAGGAAGTAAAGTGAAGCCAGAGCGGAGAAGAGACAGCGAAGACCGGGGGACTCGCGCAGGCCGGATCAGGTAATGTATGCAGGGGGGGGGCGGAAGCGGCAGCTCCACATATTGTAAATTGATTTCATAGTAAAATCTATTAAAAATCTGTTTGCAGTGTAGGCAGCCAATAGATCCCTTTATGATCAGATACGATCAGTGAGGGATCTATCTGATGGTCGATCTGGTGGCAATCGACCAGTGTATGGCTGCCTTAACTGAAAAATCTAATAGAAAAATCTAACAGAAAATTGTGTGGTGTGTAGTAGGCAAGACACAGCTCTCCAGCCAACCTCTCTGTGAATAATGTTTTTTTTTCCTCCTGATCAGTCAATTTTCGTGTTTTTTTTTTGTTGTTTTTTTTTTATATTTATATAGTGCAAACAGGTTCCGTAGCGCTGATTAGTAACTAATCAAACAGAAATACCAAATCAAGCAAGGAACATGTAAAAAAAATCTTAAAAACATACAGCTAATTGCACCTCTCCTCATAAATTGGCCAAAGGTGCCCACTAATGATCCAATCTTTTTCATCTAATTTTACCAAATCTATGTAGTATAGTGTAAACTGAGTGAATATATTTAATATCCATAAGGCAGTCTCTTATGTTACATAGATTGGATGAAAGAGATTGGATCATTACTGCCCACCTACAGCTTGTTTCACTAACCGGCGTTAAGCTGTAACGAAAAAACGTCCCCTGGGGGGTACTCACCTCGGGTGGGGGAAGCCTCCGTATCCTATTGAGGCTTCCCCCGTCCTCCTCGGTCCCACGGTGGTGGCGAAAATCCTCCCGGAGCGGCGGCGATGTAAATATTTACCGCCGTGGCTCCAACACAGGTGCAGTATTCGCTCCTTCCCACGGAGATAGGCGGAAATAGCCGATCTCTGCCGGGCCGCTCTACTGCGCAGGCGCAAGTCTCCTGCACCTACGCAGTAGAGCGGACCCAGACGGAGCCTATCTCCGTCAGAAGAGCTGAAACTGCGCCCCCGCTGGAGCTTGGAAAGGTAAATATTCACTCTGGCGCTAACTCTTAGCGCCGGTTAGTGAATCAAGCCCCATGTGACTATGATACGAACGTTTTTATTGCACCGTGTATGGGTACCATATGGAAGGGAAAAGATTGTGAGGAACAGTAAATGTACCCATAGACCTGACGATTATGGGCAGATTCGACGAAGAGACAGATTTATCTCTAATTGAATCTGATTATAGATAAATTTGTGTTTTTGTTGATTCTGCCCATATACTCCAGGCCGATTCCTGTCCAATTTCAGCATGAAATCTTCAGGGAATCTGCTGAGTCCGCACCGCTGCTGCCGCCAATGTATATTATGCTATGACTATGCTATGCTAGACGCTATGCGCCGACTTTGCCTGTAGCGTGTACAGATAGCTGCCCGGATGGATTACAGACACCGCGCAGAGACTGCTGCAGGACAGGTGACATATAAATGCACACACCAGGCACATTTATACATTGCGACGGTAGCGGCGGGGGTTTTGTGGTCTCGTTTTTAGTTCCAGAAATCGCCGCCGTACCGACGCAAACCCGACCAACTTCGGGCCGACATCTTGCAGCATGCGCGATTGACCATGCAACCAATTTCCGTCCAGAAATTGGTCGCTTTGTCGGTCGCGAATCCACTTGGTGGCACCAATTTTCCTCCAATTCTATTATAATAATTGAATTGGATGGGCAATCGGCCGCCAAGTCGCCTGATGCATGGCCACCTTTAGTGACATGACTAAGGTGACAGGAGGCGTCAGTGCCATATAAATGCACAATAAGAATTCCGTACCAAGAAAATTATAAGTTTAATGATCAAGGATCAGAAATAAATATAGGTTTTAATCTCAAGCTCTGCTACTGAGCGCCCAGCAGCACTTGGAAGACTTTTGTGCCTGCAGTTGCTCTTTCACCAATTATAAATGTAGAGAGGAGATAACACAGGCACCCAGTCACACAGCTTGATCTAGTGATGACAGCCTCATGTCTGCAGGTCACGCAGGCGCTGACTGACCCGTCTATGGCTGTGGCTGACAAGGAAAACTGCCCAGAGTCTGGAAACAGATGACAATCTCATAACTGAGAGAGCCACATATCACCACAGAACAGTCCAGCCTCTCTGGGTGGGGAAAGGGTTGTGAGGGTGGCCGAGGGGGTGACACGCTTTTGTCAGTTATTTTTCATCTTTAGAGGGAAGTGGAGAGAGTGTGACACTTTCTTGCTGATGACCCCCTTAAAGCCCAGTCATCAATTTTAGATTGCTGTGAAAAGTGGTTACCGTCTATTTGAATGTCTGTCAGTTGTTTCCCTGTGGCAGAGGGTTTTCAAAAGACATGATCTTTGTCAGGTCTGTTCCTCATTTCCTGTCCTGGCACTCCGGTTTCCTCCCACCACCCAAAAAATACAGATATATTAATTGGATTTCCCCTAAATTGGCCCGAGTCTACAATAGACATATGACTATGATAGGGAGTAGATTCTGAGCCCCTCTGAGGGACAGTGACAGTAAAGTGACAAGACAATATGCTCTGTACAGTGCTGCAGAAGATATTGGCGCTATATAAATACTGAATAGTAGTAATAATCGGTCCTGAAAGAAATACTAAACTAAACTGTTCTCTACTTCATCTCCTCTGTACCATGTTCTACAGTGATAATATTGTGTTTCCCAGCTTATAGCCAGTGTCCTCTTGCCTTGCTGGCCAGAGCTGCAGAATAAACTGCCTTGGTATCATGGATGCCACCCTACTTTTTTTTTTTTCAAATTCTGAAAAAGCCCTTTACTGCCAAACTCATTTCTTTCTAAATGACACTTGATTCTTGCTTCAGAGACTAAAAGGGTTATCTCTACCCCTAAAATCAGGCAAGAAGTGCACACATTATAATCGTACTGTAAAAAAAAAAATCCCTCTGGGGCATACTTACCTCGGTAGGGGGATGCCTCAGGGTCTCAATGAGGCTTCCCCAACCTTTGTAGATAACAGGAATCCAGCGTTTGCTCCCCCGAATCCTTCCTTGACAGGCGCAGCAGCGGCTCTTCGTTCGGGCTAGGCAGAAATGGCAGAGCCCGATCATATCCGCTCTACTGCAAAGGCGCAAAATGACTCACACCTGCACAGTAGAGCAGATCGATCGGGCTCAGCTATTTCCGCTTCAACACGAATGAAGAGCGGCTAGTGCGCCTGTGCAGGATCACCGTAAGTAAATGTACCCTCGCACTTGAACGGAGGGGCGGTGGAGGACAGGGGAAGCCTTGTTAAGATCCAATGCTCTAACCCCCCGCCCCCTCCCCCCACTGCTCTGTTTATTAAGTAGTCTACATGCAGTTTGCATTGCAAGCATTCCAATATAATCATAAATGTTTCTGCTGTAATGAATCTTCTCTCCGTCAGCATGGCTCTACTCTAGTACATTGCTGAGGAGAGGGAAGCTTGTTACCTCCCCTCCCACATTTCTTCTCACCAATTGGCTGAGGGCAGTTTAGCATGACAGTCTGAGGCTGATAAGGGAAATACACTTCTCCCCTCTGCAGAAGCTGCTGAAATACTATCTATGCTGTGCTCAAGTGTGTTTACAAAGAAAGTTAGATATGACAGTGCAGTTTCTTGGAGGAAAAAGAGTAATGGAGGAAATTGCATCTGGATTGGCTTCAGTCAGAGACAGTAATGCGCGAAAATACCTGGAACAGTTTTCTCTTTATTATACATAGTTCATTGAAATCAAAACATGGATACATATGTTCTACAAGTAGAAGAAGTATTTATCTACTTATACATGTGGTTTTTTTTTCCTTGGATAGTATGGCTGTCCCTTCTGCTTTAAAGGGAGTCTTTTTTTAGAGCGATTTTTAAAATAAAAAACGGATTCTCACTTGAGAAGGAAGGCTCTGAGCCTTCCTGTTCTCCTCCCGGTTTCCGCATTCCCCTGCAGGCTCCCCCGTTAGCCGTCCATGACCGTTCAGTTGTGATCTGCTCTCTTCTACGTTGGGTGGGTTTCGAAGTCTTCGGAAGCACTCGGGCCCTCTCACGCAGTCACACATGCGCAGTTCAGAGCCGTCCGTCTTACGGAGCCGGAGTGCTTCCGAAGTCTCCCATGGCGGGAGATTCAAACGGAGGAGTCTGCAAGGGAACGAGGACACCGGCAGGAAAACAGAAAGGCTCTATAGGACCCAGAGCCTTCCCTCTCCTTAGGTAAGTGCCTGTTTTTTTTTTGTTTTTTTTTATTTATTTAAACTTCAGACTTGCTTTAAGAAATCTCCTGACACACAATCCCCCTAGCCACCCCATAATGGGCCCAGCTATGACAATTAACTTTTAGTATCAAAAAGCTTACTTATCTGCTGTAGTTAAAAAGGGGCAGTTATGATTAAATTTGAGTTCCTAACAGGGTTATTAAAAATAGGATTTGTGGACTCCAGTGGGGATGCAGGCAGCAGTAAAATGTTCCCTCTAGTAGCGTGGGAAAGGCTTTGCACTTCTGAGATGTTTTTATCTCTGTCTGTGCCCCTCACTAAAAAAAACTTCTCACTTCTTGTACTGGGAAAACTCCAAGACTTGACCAGCCTTCAGAGAAAAAAAACCAAAAAACAGGTTTTGCTTTGTGATAATCAAGCTTTGTTTCTTTGTGATAATCAAGCTTTGTTTTCATTGATTTAACACTTTGATTGAACTTTCTGCCATGTACTGAAATATCAGTGGTAAGTAGAGTGGCTCTTTAAGACTAGCACTGTTGTGTGGTAGTATGTGTTCCTTGAGCGTTAGTGAAAGGCTTGTTGTGTGTGATGTTTGTGTAGCTCTGCCAGTGACGTGCCAGTGACAAAGTGCAGGACCCATAAACCTTTGTAGCTTGACTGTGACACCTGCAGAGGTTTTGTGGCCTCTTCAGGTGAAGGACGCCTTTGTTTATTTTGCTAAACACCTGCCACAATCAGTGCATTCAGGTTTTATGTACGGGGATGTGCAAAACACAGACTACATCATAGAAGAAACCTGCAGTCCTGAATTCAGGCTGAGAAAAAAAAAAAGGCAGGGACCCCCCCCCCCCCCCCAAGCAAACTTGTAGCATCATATACCATGGACAGCCTGACTGTATTTCCTTCCTGTTGGAGAGGGGAGTGATGTCTTATATAATGGTGAGGTAGCCCCAACCTGCCTCTTTAAGTCGCTTGCTGGGATTGGGACATGATCCTGTACAGACCTGGATCATGTACAGACCTGGAAGCTAGCGCCATGTTCTGTTGCTATGCAGAGAGGAGGCATGCCGTCTGCTTGGCACATGACAGTTTGGTACGGAGTGGGCAAGGAGAGAAGGAGAACAATGCCGTGGACCCACTGCAGTATCCTATGGTGGTTACAGGTCCACATCATAGGGATTCATGCTGAAACACTCAGAGGACTGCTTCATAAAATAAAGGGTGTTTCTGTGTTTTTACATACCTTCAGTATAAATGGCCTTTTTAGATGTTTTGGGAGAAAATCTACGCAAATCTCCAAGTATCATTCTTAAAGGGACACTTAAGTCAAACAAAAAAAATGAGTTTTACTCACCTAGGGCTTCCAATAGCCCCCTGCAACTGTCCGGTGCCCTCGCCGTCTCCCTCCGATCCTCCTGGCCCCGCCGGCAGCCACTTCCTGTTTCGGTGACAGGAGCTGACAGGCTGGGGACGCGAGTGATTCTTCGCGTTCCCAGACACATTAGCACCCTCTATGCTGCTATATGGTATATGATATATGCTATAGCAGCATAGATGGCGCTATTGTGGCCAGGAACGCGAATAATCACTCGCGTCCCCAGCCTGTCAGCTCCTGTCACCGAAACAGGAAGTGGCTGCCGGCGGGGCCAGGAGGATCGGAGGAAGACGGCGAGGGCACCGGACAGCCGCAGGGGGCTATTGGAAGCCCCAGGTGAGTAAAACTTTTTTTTTTTTTACTTAAGTGTCCCTTTAAGGCCCGCACCCACTATGCAATTTTTCCGACGATTCTTCCGTCATGGAAATTACAGTACAGCTTTTATGGTGACCACAGTGAAATCCAATAGAATAAGGCTGGGTTCACACTTATCATTGCGAAAGAAACCCGAATGTGTTTTCACGTTAAAATTTGCATTACGCTGTTGACAGTGTAGATGTGTAAATTGTCAAAATTGACTCATACAGGCAACTTCAGACAGTCAGTTTGGGGAATAATCATCAGCTCTTTGCACACGTTTAGTTTCTAGTCTATGCTCATGTTTTTATGTTTAGGTAAGCCTTTGATCCCCTCAATGCTGGTTTATCTGTAGCCATGTTCTATCTGCAGTATGTTAGTCATTTCCATTGCCTAAGCTGGATCTCTCTTTACCACCCCATTAGTGCTTCCTGTAGGGGTAGACTCTGCAAAGCTCCCACAATTAAAGTGACAAGATCTGTGTTTTCTGTTGACGAGTCAGCTTTGTGCAGGGCGGCAGTCCGATCACACTTTGCTCCGAGAAGAATGTCACGGATGTAGTTCGGTCTGCCGAGATGTTCTTTGTTCTACTCCTTATCTGTGACTATGGGACAGGGCTAATTAAAAATGTAGGGTCAAGAGCACAGGGCATTGTAACAAGATTCTTCTGCAGCAAGTTGCTAGGCGTAGAGTTGCAATTACCCAGCTTGCTGCGCTGCCTTCCTCTTCAGATACAATGCCCTGGGCTCAGCAGAGTTTCCTACTTTTTATAGTATAAATTCACTTTAGCTTTAATAGTGTTTTAGCGGTACAACACAGCATATTGTATTTCCATTAAAGGATAAGTGTATTTGTAGTATAAATGTGCAAAATTGCCTTTACATTTCTCCCTTAAGTAATTGCAATGCATTACTGACTTTGTTCCCTTGAGCATGTGTGAGAATCTTCTGGCTGTCTAAATTTCCCAAATACCTCTTCACCACCAACCGTCTGTGTATCACAGCCTACTGGGCCTCAGCTACCCCTCTGCCTTTCCCTGCACACCTACCCCCTCTGCTGTCCATTGCTCTGTGTGTGACAAAATAACTAGCATGTCTCGGATTTGTTCTTTCTACGTCAGGTCTGAATAAAATTAGTGAGGGTCAGTTCCCACGGTACCTCAAATAAGGGCGCACAGTAATCTTGTTAGTAAAATATTATTATTAAATACCAATATTTTACTGTAAAAACATAAAATATCAATAATAGTGATATTTTACTAAGGCCAAACCTAACCCTACTCTCACACAGAACCCTCCCCCCTGGCACATAACTCTAACAACCCTCCCCATGCCTAAAACAACCCCCCCCCCCCCCCACCGCACACAAACTACCTATCTAGTACCTAAAACCCCCACCCACACAAACTACCTAGTGCCTAAAACTAACCCCTCACCCGCACAAACTACCTACCTAGTACCTAAAACTAACCCCCCACCCGCACAAACTACCCAGGGCTGTGGAGTCGGTACAAAAATCTTCGACTCCGACTCGGACGTTTATGAAACCACGAGTCCAACTCTGACTCCGGGTACCCAAAATGGCTCCGACTCCTTAGTCTAATACTTAACAGGGCTGTGGATTTTGTACAAAAATCATCTGACTCCCGACTCCTCAGTTTATGAAGCCACAACTCCGACTCCGGGTGCCCAAAATTGCCCTGACTTCGACTCCAACTCCACAGCCCTGAAACTACCTACCTAGTACCTAAAACTAACCCCCCACCCGCACAAACTACCTACCTAGTGCCTAAAACGAACCCCCCCACATACAAACTACCTACCTAGTGCTAAAAACTAACCTTCAACCGCACAAACTACCTACCTAGTACCTAAAACTAACTCCCCACCCGCACAAACTACCTACCTAGTGCCGAAAACTAAACCCCCCCCCCCCCCCCCGGAAAAACTACCACCCTAAAACACTAACCCCCCATTAGGGATAATCAAGAGATGCAAATACTTCAAAGTTTATGCAAATATATGCAGTTTAAAAAGTGGACCAATCAATGTAAATAAAATTGTCTGGTCTATTCTAAAGCTGCATATATTTTCATATAAATTTTCATCAACTCGGAAGTATTTGCATATCCTTAATTTATCCCTATCCCCCACCTGCACAAACTACTTACCTAATCCCTAAAACTAACACCCCCCCCCCCCCTGCAGAATAGCAGCATTTGGGTTCCTGCAATGCCTGATATATCCAACCCCCAAATTTCTGCTCTGGCACCCAGCGACTGCTATTTTGTATTGGCGCCAGATCACGTGCGGCCAGCAGGAGTGGACAGTGTAGTGTCCTCTCCAACACATTTAGCTACATAAATCCACGGCAGACTGACAAGTGTGATTGGCTACTGTATCTAAAATGGGAACCGTTCACTGGTAATTATTTGATGCAGTAAAACGGACAAAAAAAAGTGGAAACACAGCCTAATGGAATATAATTGCATTATTGGTCAGGGTGTAATTGGAGGCTGATTTAGTAGTCTTATATCTGTAACATGAACCTGAGAGGAAGAAATAAAAATGTTATACATACCTGGGTATTCCTCCAGCCCCCTTCACGCTGATAAGTCCCTCACCGTCCTCTTCCGCTGCCTGCAGCCTCCATACTACCAAAACTAAAATTTCAGTAACCTCTCTTAAGTACATAAAAGAACATTTGAAAGCCTTCTCAAGTTTTCCCTGTGTGTAAAAACATTTTTATTTTCTGGTTCATCAGCAAAGCAAGAATCTTTTTGCCTGTGTTTTCTCTCTTCTCCCCCCTCACCTCTACTGAAGTGACTCAGCTGTTATTATTATTATTAAAGAGGCACTTTTTTTTTTCTCCTTTTTTTTTTTTATCTGATTTTATGCTTAAGGGCCCATTTCCACTATCGTAAAAATTCGCATACGTTTCCCGCATGCGAATTCGCATAGTCAATACAAGTGGATGGGACTGTTTCCACTTGTCAGGATTTCTGAGCATTTTTGTCCACGTCAAAAATTTGCATGGCATAGCCATCAGAATTCGCATACAGCTATGCGGGTGTATGCTAAATTTCATGCGAATTCGCACGAGAGTTCGCATGGAATCAATTGAAAAGCACACAGGCACTGCCATGGTTAAATTCGCATACAGCATCATTCATGCGAATTCGCATGAAAATTTGCATGCAAACGAATGCGAAATTCGCATCCTCATGCGGATTTTTTCCGCGGCGATACACACCGCACAAGTGGAAATGGGCCCTAAGTCCTCATCAGTATTACATTCTAAGTGGATTTGCCGCATTCCCGTGGCAGAACGAGTGATATATGGCAGAGAAATAGCCCAGCAAAGTTCTGGGCTCGCAGATTCCTTCCTGGAAGAGGCAGAGCTGTACGCAGTAGCTCTGCCTCCTCTCCAGTCAATCTCCGCCTCTCCCCGCCCATCTGTCTTTCACGGAGATTGACTGGAGAGGAGGCAGAGCTACTGTTCAAAGCTCTGCCTCTTTAAAGAGACTCCGTAACAAAAATTGCATCCTGTTTTTTATCATCCTATAAGTTCCAAAAGCTATTCTAATGTGTTCTGGCTTACTGCAGCACTTATACTATCACAGTCTCTGTAATAAATCAATGTATCTTTCCCCTGTCAGACTTGTCGGCCTGTGTCTGGAAGGCTGCCAAGTTCTTCAGTGTTGTGGTTCTGCTATGAACTCCCCCCTCTCTGCACACTGCCTGTGTATTATTTAGATTAGAGCAGCTTCTCTCTTCTCTCTTATCTTTTACAAGATGGATAAATCGTCCTCTGAGCTGGCTGGGCTTTCACATACTGAAGAATTACAGACAAGGGCAAAGCTGTTTGCAGGAAGAAAAGAGCAGCCTGAAACTTCAGTGCATGAGAACAGGGGGAAGAAACACACAAATGATCTCTTGAGATTCAAAAGGAAGGCTGTATACAGCCTGCTTGTGTATGGATGTATTTTTCTGTGTGGACATACTGTACATCAACCTACTTCCTGTTTTGGTGGCCATTTTGTTTGTTTACAAACAAACTTTTTAAAACTGTTTTTAACCACTTTTAATGCGGTGAGGAGCGGCGAAATTGTGACAGAGGGTAATAGGAGATGTCCCCTAACGCACTAGTATGTTTACTTTTGAGCGATTTTAACAATACAGATTCTCTTTAAGGAAGAAAGGAATCTGCGAGGTCTATTTCTCTGCTATGAATCACTCCTTCTGCCACGGGAATGCGGCAGATCCACTTAGAATTTAATGCTAATAAAATCAGGTAAAAAAAAGACTTCAGTGTCTCTTTAATGACAAATATCGGGGTGCTGGACCTAGTGCCGTTTCTACCACTGTTTTGGATATGATCAGATGTAGAATGTGGTAATTACATACAGTGGTTTCAGATATCAGGCAACCACTAAAATTCCTTCTACCACACCAAGGTGTTTTGGTGAATGGGGGGAACGGAACGTTATGGGATCAGAGGGGTGTGCAAGCCTTATGCTGGGAATACATAGGTCGATTAGCCGCAGGATCGACCCCAGCCGCGTTCCCGCTCGTCCGTGCAGATTACCGCTTGTCACCGCCGGCGCTTCCTTATTGTCCGCCGGCGGGGATCGAACGGGCGGGAGTCGAGCGGCTTGATCGGGCCTGCTGAATATTATCAGCTGGCCGGATCAGCTGGTCGATACACGGTACAGAAACGTACCGTGTATCCCCAGCATTAGACCAAGGGATAAAGGTGTCTTGAAGTTGATGAAGTGAATGGCGAAGTTTCTAATTAAAGATAAAATTTAATTGTATATGAATTTTAGTGACCCATCTGTTGCGTATTGCCACTCACAGCCTTCTTCATTAGGTGCCTAACTTTCTTATAGGTGAATTATGGTAGGAACCACACTTAACATATCTATAGTCCAAATGCTAAATAGGAGATTCTAGTACTATTTTCATTTTAAAAGTTCAAAATCTGCACTTGTTGACCCTGAGGCAAGGCTCTGGATCGCTCTCTCCATGTCCTCATTCCTTCACTGTCCACTCGGTGAAATTTATTTGACCGGCAGGTCAAATACGCCTTTGCCTTCGTTCCTCCTTAGGCAGTCTTTAAAAGTGTCCCTGAGTACTTCCGAAAATGAGTGGATCATAAGCCGTTCAGATGCGCCTATCTTCAGAAGCACTTGCAACCAAAAGGCGTCATTTTTAACGGGACACAGTGGTGGAATGAGTTAATGGAGAGAGGACCTGAAATGGATCTCAAGCCTTCCTTCCAAATAGAGGAGTCTCTATTTTTTTACAGCTTGCTTTAGGTTTTCTTTAGTTTTGGCTGTCTCAAGTGAATGAACACTGTTTTGTAATGTTTATGCAGCTCCCATACAGACACATCTTGAACTATTGAACTTTTTATCTGTTTTCTGCAGTCAGAAGTGTCAAGTGGTCACCCTTCTAGGTTCACATCTGCTGTTTATCCTGTGAGAAATTCTGAGTGGGGTTTACATAGTTCCCTTACATAAGACGGCAACAATCGCTGTAAAAAAAACGAAAGATTCCAGAGCTCTAGAACAAGGCTCCGGACAGCCTACAAACATGGCGTAATAGCAGTTTGGGAGTGTGTTTACTCTGTGTAGAGGAAAGTGCCAGTATGGAAGGCTAGACGGCGCTTAGGCAGCGGATGGTGCTTTACGAAGGGAAGTAGGCAACGGCGTCTGCATTGGCTGATGTCTCTTGGCTCTTGTAGTGCTACATATGTTCTCTCTTAGAGGAATTTAAACTACATGTGGAGATTATTTGAGACTGTTCTTTACTGTCCTCAAATCTCCTGAAACCCGAGGTTGATGAATTAATTAAATATCCCCTTGGGATAATGAGTCAGCGTTTGAAGCCCAGCAGATTAAAGGTAGTTTTTTTTTTTTGTTTTTTTTTCCCTCTTCCTCTCATTTCCAGCCCACGTTTCACATAAGCCAGACGTTACCTTCAAATATAGCTGGTAAAGTGACCGGCGTTTTCCCTCTTGGGTTTGACTGTTTTTGCTTTTTCTGTAATTTTGGTTTGCTTTCAGTAATTCCTGCATTCAAATTTCCCACTGATTGAGCCATGTGCACTTTTAGCCTGTTGTGGATCAAACTCGTTCTGCCAGTTTACGGTTACAATCCTGCTTGTATCACCCCAGTCTTTAGCAGCTAGCAGGCTTATAATGGTATCTCTGCAGGATGTGTTTAGCTTCAGTTAGACACTTTTTGGCGGAATCTTTTATTGCTGTCTGTCTTCATCAAATTTCATTAGTTGATATAGTGGGAATTAATTCAACCCCCTGGATTTTATAGGTGTCACTCGTTTCCTGTTACAGGAGACCACCAATTATCTAAGCTATGCTCCAGGAACAGGAAGTATGGGAAATAGGGCTCTAGACAAAGCACAAACTAAATGTGCCCATTAATGATCCAATTTCCCGAACGCCCACCAGTGTAGGGGAAAATGATATAAGCAATCTGGCTTGACTAATCGCTCGAAAATTTCGATCTGAACGATCGATAGAAAAATCGTTCATCATCGATCGGAAACCACTAACTGCACCCAATCCAATCATACAGTTTATGGTTCGGGAGATTGTACTGTTAATGGGAACTTTTAGGCGGCACTTTTGGCCTAGGCATCTGCCGAGGAAACCCTAAAAAGGATCTGGTGTTACACTTTTACTGGCCGAAGCTGTCTCTGTAGCTCTTGATTCTGATATGTTGATTTCTCAGAGTTTCAGACTGTATACAGTATACTCTTGCTAAAAGATGAAATTATGGTTATCAGAGTCCATCCACAGATAAACCATTTTAGTTTTCATAGCGCAAAAAGGGTTTTAAACATTTGCTTTGTTTTTTTTGCTGTCAGTACCCCTGCTGTCCTTTGATTCACTATGAAGTTCCTTGGAGTTTAACGTACTCTAGTGGTATAGGAAACACGGAATGGCAGGCTCTTGAAGGTGGCTCTAACTGTTCTTTACTTTAAAGTATAAAATTGGTTTTGTATGTTACTGTTTCTGTTCCATTTGGGCAGTGTACAACACGTTAGGACAGGAAGAAGGGAAACACAGACATCGGTAAACACTGAAAAAGGCTCTAACCCTGTTTCACATCATTAAAAGCTAAAATATTTTTTCCCCTGCTCAACTTTATTATAGGTTTAACTCAAGTGATTTTATAAATTGCTTGTTGCTTTTGCACCAATGTAGCGCCCTGGACCATGGAGTTCCCTGTCCCCCAGTTCACCCCTTCCCTATCACTCACATCACTGCAGTACAGTGCTATATTACGTTTTTAGTTGCAATGCCATCTACTGGTAATTCCTGGTATTTCAGGTAGCCGTGATCAATTACCATTTAGGACTAGTTCACACTGGGGAGCACAATGTGCTGCGACAAATGTATCCTTATGGGATAATTCTCATTGCAGCGCTTGCGATTTTCATCATTCTCTTGAATGGGAATTGCAGTCACCGTAATATCGCCAAATTTTCATGATACAAATGCTGAGCGATTGCAATTTGCGTTTTGCGATCCAGACCTTAAAGTGACATTTTTCTGCACTTTGATCCCAGCCTTTAGTTCAGGGGTCAGGAACCTTTTTGGCTGAGAGAGCCATAAACGCAACAAATTTTAAAATGTAATTCTGTGAGAGCCATACAATATGTTTCAAACCGGGACAGTGTGCATGAGGGCTCACGTCCCTGTTGCCATGGTGATGTCTAACAGTTGATCCTCCTGGGCAGCGGAGGTGTCAGACACATCTTCAACTTCTCTTGGGTTTCAGCAACATAAGCAATTTCCATGCGAACCAGACAGGAGAAATACAGACGAACTACTTGTACAATTAGCTGGCTGACTTGGGGGTTGATTCACTTTGTAGGACAAGATTCCCGCACTTTGGACCTATAGGCTGCCAGTCAAGTGACGCAGCCTATTGGACCAATTAACATTCGGGGATTTCATCCTAGACCTGACAGGGTCCAGGGTGGGACAGTTAGAGCAGTCGTTAGTTCTGGGGGGAGCATGAGTAGTTAGTAGTGCATGGTACAGCAGTAGCGTGCCTACTTTGAAAATTTTACTTGCGCTGTCACACTAAGCTGCGCTGTCACACTAAGCTGCGCTGCTTGTGCAGTGTAGCTTAGTGAATCAACCCCTACGGATTTTGTCTGTGAGCCAGATGTAGCAATCAAAGAGCCACAACTGGCTCCCGAGCCGTAGGTTCCCTTCCCCTGCTCTAGGCCATGCCTGACTGTCTAAACCCTGTAACTGTTCCTCAATTAAAGGACAACTATAACGAGAAGGATATGGAGACTGCCATACCAGTTGCCGGGCTATCTGGCTGATCATCTGCTTCTAATACTTTAAGCCATAGCCCATGAACAGTCATGCAGCAGATCAGGTGTTTCTGACATTGTCAGATCTGACAAGATTAGCTGCATGCCTGTTTCTGGTGTTATTCAGATACTACTGCAACCAAATAGATCAGCAGAGCTGCCAGGCAACTGGTATTGTGTAAAAGGAAAAATCCATATCCCTCTCAGTTTAAGTTCCCTTTAAATGCTGCCAAACTGGACATCCATATGGAATGGGCCTTTGCATCCACCACCGAGGTGTACAAGGCCTTGTCAGCCTAACATAAATTAAAATTTTGTAGTCCGCTACTGTGGAAGAACTGATATCCTGCAGGAAAGTTAGCGTAAGCAAAATAAATTTGATTTTTTTTTTTGTTTGTTTTCTAATCAAAATCTGTAGCTTTTTCTGTCAGTCCTTCCCTCCGTTTTCAAGCCGTCAAGTGTGTAGCTGTCATTCCGGAGACAAAGTAATAATCGTGATTCCTCAGAGGGACACAGACACTATTGTTATATGGAACAAGGCTGTCCTGCTTTGACGCCGCGGCACGAAACAGACGTGCTCTGAATTGGAGATTAGCCTCGCCGCCTTTATCTCTTCGCTGCGTGAAAGATCGTGTTTCCATTGTTCCTCTGCTGTAAAGTGGCACAACGCAGCTGACACTGTGGAACTTGCTGTAGAGTATATCCAGGCTTCTGTTACACAAGACCTGTCACCAATATATAATCCAGGCAGCTGGGCCTAGCTGCAGTGTGGCCACTGGTTCCTTCCAGCAGATGAAGGAAAAGCCTTCTCCACACATAAATGGTTTCCGGTGTAGACACTTGGCGGAAGTACTGGTTGGCAGTAGAAGTTTCTCAATTAGATGTTCACAGATGTGTCGCTTCTAAAGTAACCGGACAGGAACCCGCTGAGCAGCTGTTCCTTGTGTGACGGACCTACAGAACTGCAGGCTGTGATCTTCTTAGATGACATGCATAATGCTGAATTAGGCCATATTCCAGGCCATAGATCCTGCTGCAGCTGTATAGTTACCATATTACAAAGCAGCGTGAGGGAATGTTGGAGTATTACATACCCTACGCGAGATTATTGGGCTAAATGGAATAAAGCTGAATGCTCACCTCATGAAGCAGGAAGATGGACCCCAGCGACGTCCCAAGATAACGAACGTTCCCAGATCAATCTTCCTGCCGATGGGTATACGCGACAGCACACTAAAGGTGGGCACTAACGATACAATCCTTTTCATCCAATTTTACCAAATCTATGTAGTAGAAGGGTAAACTGAGTAAATATATTGATTGCATAATTTAGGCAGTTACCTTTTATATTACATAGAAATAATAAGATTTGATGAAAGATTGTATCATTAGTGGCCAGCTTAAGGGTGCGATCTAGAGTTCAAGCGAATGTGGTATTTTGCACGGGAGTCGTCAGGGATCTGTAAGACCAGATGTGACAGTCATTGTTGCCGCCAGCCACTTTGTTGACGGGTTGTCGGAAAAATTGTGTAGTGGGTAACGGGCCTTTACTCTTAAAGTCTATATCTAAAAAAAAAAAAAGTTTTGTCCTTTAGTAATATTTCAGCGGCAAAAGTTTGAAACTCTCTGAGCAACTTGTGCTGCTTGAGTTCAACAGACGAGACACAGGTTGTGTGATCAACGGCTCAAAAGATAACTGCAAAGGCAAAAAATAGCTGGATACTGTGGAGAGGAAACTGACGATCTTTATTCACACAGCAGGATCTGTAAGGCACCTTGTGAAGGTTCATTCAAGACGCAGGCCATGTGCTAAGACCCAGTAAGGGTGGCCGTACATTTCGTGATCTACTACCAGATTGACCATCAGATGGATCCCTCTCTGATCAAATCTGATCATGCATGGATCTATTGCCTACCCACACACTGCAGATAGATTTCCAATTGATTTCAGTATGAAATGTGTCCCCTCCCAGGGGCCCTGTGGTGAATGTTGCAGGCACCAGGTGCAACTCCTGGCCCCTTCTGTGTGCCTGGCATCTTCTTGAATTGCCACTGCAAGCGCCTGTACCACATGACACCGCCGTATGTAGTGACATCAGTATATGTGGCCAGGGGCGTAGCTAAGGAGCTGTGGGCCCCGATGCAAGTTTTACAATGGGGCCCCCCAAGCACTCTATACATAACAATTGATACGGCGCACCAAAACCTGCCAATGGCAACCACAGTGTCAGAGGTGCAAGAAGGGGATGGGAAATAGCTTGTTAATGATTACCACTATTCAAAGTATCTATAGAAGTGATTATTATGAACACAGGACCAATAGAGAGCTAATACTGTGATAGAGGGAGGGCCTTTTGGGGCCCCTCTGGCCCAAGGGCCCCGATGCGGTTGCTACCTCTGCACCCCCTATTGCTACGCCCTTGTCACGTGTTTGTGGTATATTACACTAGTGGTATAGGCACTCGTGATAGTAATTTAATGACCTAGTATAGGGCATCCTGTTTCCTTGGCAGTCTTGTGGTTGCCCCATTTTCCCTGGCAGTCTAGTGATTGCCCATTCTTGCAGAGATAGGCAGCAGAGAAAGCAATGCTGGAAGTATTTCTCACCCCTCCTGGGCCTGCAGCCATCAGCTCTCCCCCTCCCTTCTACTAACACCAGCATCTAGTGTCTGCATGTACCAGGTCCCTGCTTTATGATGTCATCAAGTCAGGACCCTATATGCCGATACAAGACACCAGCATTAGTGTAAGTGAGGGGGAGAGACAATTTGCTGCCAGAATCAGGAGAGAAGGAGAAATACTTCCAGCATAGCTTCCTCTGTTGCCACACACTGCTGTGGAGGTTGGGGGGGGGGGGGGGGGGATTTTGGGGTTCGACACAAGCATAATAAACCCTGGTTAGCCCCTCACTTGTTGCCCCTGGCAATGAGCACAGGCATGTGCTATCGCACATACCGTGCTCATCAGACTGACAAGTCCTTCTACTACAGCTGGTGGCGTGGAAGACGTTATTATACTGTACTATGGCCACATGTGGTTAACGCTGATTAAAAACAAGTGAAAAACTGTATTCAGGATATAATAACTGACAAAACTAAGGGCATCATTTTAAAGCATTCTAGGGTCCTCCTTTAGCA
This sequence comes from Hyperolius riggenbachi, assembly GCF_040937935.1. Lineage (NCBI taxonomy): Eukaryota > Metazoa > Chordata > Amphibia > Anura > Hyperoliidae > Hyperolius > Hyperolius riggenbachi. Next base: position 215,340,863 of record NC_090654.1, on the reverse strand, counting down.
GTGCAGACCGCAGTGTAATTACTTCAGCACTACTTTTATAGAGCATTTATTTTTTATAAGCTTTGTTCCACTATATATTATTTACTAAGTATGCATGGTAGCGATAGGTATGTAAGCATGCTTTAGTGACTGCTTGCTACTGTCATTATGCCTTCCTACTCCTTGTGGACCAGCATAGATGTATAAGCATTTCACTGAACACAAAACACTCACTAGGTGGCCTGTTCTCTTGTTGCAGCAGTTGTTCAGAATAGATTCTGATTGCACTGCCTGAGATACAGATAGCTAAAGGGCAAACCAGGGGTTTGATTCATCAAAGCGCAAGTTAAATACAGTACTTCAGCGTGCGTTGTGACTTACAGGTATTGGGCGCATGCTAACACAACCCCGATACTACTTCGCAGTAGCTCTACGTCACTAGTGCGCAGCATTAACTAGTGACGGACGTTACTAAGGAGTGCACCCTACACTGCTAGCAGCGGGCTTAAGGTGACCACACACCATAAAATTTTTAAATATCTGTTCAATTTAAGAATTGCAATCCATTTTTCTGACTGATTGTAACATTAAAAAATAAGACCAATGTACCACACACGTATGTTCAATTTTTCCCCAATTATGATAAAAATGATTGGAAACGCTGACAAAATTGCTAGGGTGTGTATATTAATAAATTGACAATCTAACACACACCATGCAATCTTTAGAAAGATTGAAGAAAAATATCTGACATTCCGGATCGATAAAAATCGAAGAAAACTGGAAATCCGATCGGATTTTTCAGACGAATGCTTTCGATTTTTTTCGAATTGCTGTAAAATCTGATCATTTTATTGTATCGTGTGTGTGGCCACCTTTAGAGTGCGCCTGATACATTTAAGTCACGCTGAAGTATTTAACTTGCGCTGTAGCAGTGTGATAAAAATTATGAATCAAGCCCATATGTCTTTAAAAACATGGATGTGGTATGGTATGTATGGCAAATAATTTTGTATAAGGATACTTTGCAGCTTAAAATTTGCCAATTTCAAAAAACTGTAAAAGTGTGTCTTCTACAATGCTGCTTCTCTGTATGAATATGCTTGTCCAGTAGGTCTTGATGAGGAATTAGTGTACCCAAGGCAACATGAGATAAACGTGTTTATGTACAGTGACAAACATTAATAACTAGGCTGTTTTCTTTCTCTGCCTGAAAGGGTTAATCTTCAGGCATGCAGGCGACAGTTTGTCTTGTCTGCACTTGTCAGGATATAGCTAACCCTCACTGATGAGGAATTATCCATAGCCATAAAACTCTTTCCTAGCAGATAAGACCTTCTGACTGCAGGTGATAGAGAAAAAAAGGTCAATAGCTCATGTATTTTAGCTCTGCGATACTTAATAGACTGAGCAGATACAATAAAACATTGAATCTAATTTGTAAATGTTTTTACAATAAAAAAATTTTTTAGGAGTAGGAGGATAGATGCAATTGTTTATATTAGTTTATTTTAAACTTGGATCCACTTAAGGTGGTGCCAACATATTGCTGTACCCTCCAATATTATACCCTGCTAAGCTTGTGCAGCCTACTAACGGCAAATAGACTAGGTTTCTAGTGCTTAACAGACTTTATAAAAAGGGTGGTCGGGCAGATGCTATAGGTTGTGTTAAGCAGCATCACCCCTGCACTTGTGTACACACACACACATATATACAGTATATATATAATATTTTTTTTCAATAGTTCTATAAATGTATTAATTTCTTTTTCTTTCTATTTTTTTTTTTTTAATAGGAAACCCAGAATAAACTCTCAGCTAGTGGCACAGCAGGTGGCACAACAGTATGCAACCCCTCCACCTCCCAAAAAGGAGAAGAAAGAAAAAGTTGAAAAACCTGAAAAAGAGAAAACTGAGCGGGACAAGCTGGACAAGGAAAAGCCGGAGAAGGACAAGCTGGATCGGGAGAAACTGGACAGGGACAAGCTAGACAGAGAGAAGATGGATCAAGAGAGGCTGGACCGTGAGAAGATAGACCGAGAAAAGATGGACAGAGAAAAGCTAGACCAGGAAAAGCTGGACAGAGAAAAGCTAGACCAGGAAAAGCTGGACAGAGAAAAGCTAGACCAGGAAAAGCTGGATAGAGAAAAGCTAGACCAGGAAAAGCTGGATAGAGAGAAGCTGGACCGGGAGAGGCTAGATCGAGAGAAAATGGACAAGGAAAAGTTGGACAGAGAAAAAACTAAGGAGAAAATTGAGAAAGAAAAACAGAAACCAGAAAAAGAACAGAAAGTGGACAGAGAAAGAGACAGGCATGAGAAGAAGCCTGACCGGGACATTACTTCAAGTGTTGTTAAAAAGACCACTAACAAAAAGACAAGGTAGGTGTACACAGGTGATATCCTACCTGGATACTCAGGAATCTCAGACTCTTTACTGCCCAACATTTCCATTTTACGTTTACATAGTTTGGAGAGGCCTGAAAGCCTTGGGGTTTTGTAGTACTTGTCTGTGTACCAGTTTAGTAGAATTCCCTACATTTCCTGACTCTCGGACTTCCATGAACCCTTTCGACTTTGACGTAAATCCTGACGGTCCCTGGGACAGGAAATGACCACACAGCTAAAACCTGTAAAAACAATGAGGCTTGGAACTGTTTCTTGCTCTATGGGAAAAATCATTCATTGCTGTCATTGCGGATGAGATTTTGACACTTCCTGTCATGAAGTGAGAGAAAGTTTCCTGCATGAGGAGATGGACAGCTATAAAACTCAAGAGATTCAATACTCTATTCATTGTCCAGAGCGTTTTTTGTTTTTATTCTGGAGCTGAGCTAAAGGCTCATTCAGACTATGCACGCTGCCATGCGCATTTTGGCAGCGTGTATAGAGTGCAACACGCAAGAAGGGTGGAGGGGCACAGACAGCCCTTCTACCAATCCCATCATATGCGCTGCGCAACAGTGCGATGCGTGATCGCGTACTGCTGCATGCATTTTTGGGAATCGCAGCGCAGATCCCATTCACTGTAGTGAATGGGATCTGCAGTGCATAGTAGCGCAGATGGCGTGCGATCATACGCGTTGCGTTCCGATCGCACAGCCATCTGCGCTGAATGATCTAAAAGAGGCCTTACCATGCATGTACAGCCTATCTCCAGTGTTTTTTTTTTCCTCTATACTAACCTCTCCCAGCCACTCAAAACCTCCTCAAACGTTACTGATTTTGAGCTTTGATGGTTACATGAAACATCCCTGGAAGCCTGGTTCTCTAGATGCCCCTCTATGAGGAAATACTGGAGAGCAGGCAAGTGTCAGGCCAGTGCAAGCTACAACCCTCCACACTGCATTCCATAATACCCAGCAGAGGGCGTACTGTATTTAAAGCAGGATATAACCCTGCATTTCAACTTTGCTCTAAAACATTATTTACAGCATATTATATGCAAAAAGCATTTTTTTTTTACTAGACCAGCATTGGAAGGGTTAAACACAGAGGTTTAAAGTTCCGTGGAGAGATATGCAGAAGTTCAGATTGTTACATTCTATTTAGTTAACTGTATCTATTGAGAAATGTTACACACTCTTTGGCTGTCCTCCAGCTCCTTCTCAGTCAGAGACAGTGAGTCACATTCAACACTTATACATTTATGTAAACATAATGTATCTATGTCAGCTTCGGATGCGTCTGCAGAAATCTCCAGGAACTTTAAAGCCCTGTGTAACCCTTACAATGCTGGTCTAGTAAAAAAAAAAAAAAATGCTGGTTGCATATAATATACTGTAAATTATGTTTTAGAGCAAAGTTGAAATGCAGGGTTATATTCCACTTTAAGTTAAAGAGTAACTTTTAGGCATAAAATACTAAATCCATTCTCTATTGCAGGCTATTACACAGATAAAAGGATGCTAACCAGGCAATTCAAAAAGTTTCAAATCAATGTTACTTTTTTCCAATTAGGTTTTTTCTCCCCATGCTCCCAGGCTCTATATTCGTACACAGACGCAAAAGAGAAGTGACATGGCATGCTGAATCAGCCTGATTGGCTGAAGCTTTTGACACTCACCTGTTTGGCCGCCTGATCTCCCCTTCTCTGTGGTGGTTGTAGCAGCTGCTAGGGCGCAGGGAGGGGGGGCCAGAGGCTGTCTCCTGTCATAGTCCTCGGCCCCCCTCCTCCAGTGTCATGTCTGCCCCCTCTCCGTTCTCCTGCCACCGCCGCATTCCCCCTCCTCCCCGCACTGCACATTGGGGAAGGATAAAGGCGGCGCACACAGACTCTCCTAATAATGGTTCCAGGCGCTGCAGTTCCCTTCTATTCTCTTTGCACGATCGCCGGCGTTAGTGCAGAGAATAGATGGGAACGGCAGCACTTGGATCCATTAGTAGGTAAGTGTGTGCCTGCTGCATTTATTCCTCCCCGATGTGCACAGAATCAGTGCGCGGATGAGGGGGGAGGGGGTTGAAATCTAGCCGGAGGACAAAAGATGGCCCCTGCCAGCTACAGGATTCTGCTCATTTACTATATAAAGTTATCTGTAATCAAAACGTGGACACTACAATACATCTGTTATGTAAGTAGAGCAAGTATTTATCTACCTACATATGTGTTGTAGTTTTTTTTTTTTTTTGGGGGGGGGAGGCATATTATTGCTAACAGTTTCTCTTCAAAGCTAAACTTTCACCCAGGATTGAACTTCACCCCAATCAGTAGCTGATACCCTCTTTCCACCAATAATTCTTTACCTCTTCTCCAATAGATCAGGGACATCTGTGTGGCTGATATTGTGGTGAAACCCCTCCCATAGTGTGATGTCAGGGCCATGGCCCAGACCATTCGGTATGTGAACTTCATTGCATTGTGGAAAATAGCAGGTATTTCCAGCTGCCAATCAGGCAGCATCTCCCTCTGTGCATAGAGATCACAGTAAACAAATATTCCACAGAGATCACCTGGCAGGACTAAAGATGTCGCGCTTGTGATAAATTTCAGAATGTAAATTGGTTTTACATTCTGTTTTACAATAGGCAAACATTGACTAAATACAGTTCCTCTTTAAGCAACAGAGGTACAGAGTATCCAGCAAGTTCAAGGTGAACCAAAACACCTTGGAGTGTGTGAGGGGCTACAATGGACCAAAAAGCCCTCTTACTAAAATGCTGTAGAAAACAAAAGTTTGCTTTCTTAAAACAGAAAGAATTTGCGATAATTCAGGTTGACGTGAGCTCCGAGATGTCTCCCAGTGCATCACTGCTGAATATATGCAAATTAACCATTGCTGCCCTTAGAAGCTAAACACACCTCCACATCCACTGGAATGCAATGATGTGTCAGCTTGTTAATATTACAGAGCCACAATAATCCAACATCATTGCATTCCAGCGGATCTGGAGGTGTGGCTAGATGGCCCCAGTATAAATGGCCTGGTATAGGTGCCCCAGTATAGGTAGCCAGGCATAGGTGCCTCCAGTCTAGGCAGCCTGATATAGGTGCCTCCAGTCTAGGCAGCCTGATATAGGTGCCCCCAGTATAGGTAGCCAGGTATAGGTGACCCCAGTATAGGCAGCCTGGTATAGGTGCCCACAGTATAGGTAGCCTGAAATAGGTGCCCCCAGTATAGGCAGCCTGGTATAGGTAGCTAGGTATAGGGGCCCACAGTATAGGTAGCCTGGAGGGGGAGCAGCGGTCACACAGCCGTGTGGAAGGGGGGCCTTACTCCCTCCCCCCCTTCCCCCTTCACTTCAGGCCCCCCCTTCAGTGCTTCCCCCTCCAGAAATTACAGCAGCGTCTGGGCAGAGAGACACACCTCTTCTGTGTTCCATGCGCTTGAGCTTCACAAGCTGACGGTCTCCTTTGTCTCCAGAGCTCACTCTACTTCCTAGTAAGTGGAAGTAGAATGCGCTCTGGAGGCAGAGGAGACCAGCGGCTTGTGAAGCTCCAACGCATGAAACACAGAAGAGGTGTGTCTCTCTGCCCAGCCGCTGCTGTAATTTGTGGAAGGGGGAAGAGGGGTGCTGGAGGGCCTGAGGTGAGACTGGGGGAGTTTGGCTCCCTTCCCTGCAGCTGTGTGCCCACTGCACCCCGCCCATCTCTAAAATCGTCACTGGGCAGTCCCCAGAAAAGCCCTCCCTCCCCCCAGGCCTTCCCTGGGGCCCCCTGCAGTGGATGTGATTGGTAACGCTCCTGTTGGTGAATTACAAAACTCTTTACAGCAGTACTCCACATTATTACAATTTACCACAGCTTACAGGGTGCATGCTTATTATGACCGAGAGAGATTTATTTCACATGCAAGCCAGTGTATTTGAATGTGATTGAATGTGGCTGCCTGAGCCTTTGGGCCTATTTACTGCAAGGCTGATAAAAGGGTGTAGGGTTTCCTTGCTGAGGTATACTAGCCTGCCCACAACAATAGCAGCTGGTAACGAGCAGAAAAAAAGCTGGCAATTGTGGGGGTCCACCTTAAAGGGATCCTGAGGTGAGAGGGATTTGGAGGTTGCTATGTTTATTTCCTTTTAAACAATACCAGTTGCCTGGCAGAGTCATCCCGGTCCTCTGCCTCTAAAGCCCAATCTACACGATACGATTCTTTGTGCGATTCGATTACGGTTCTATTTACGATCCGATTAAATCCGACATGTCCGCTTGAGAATCGAGTCTATTCAATTCGATTTGCCATTGCAAAACAATGGCAAATCGAATTGAATTGAATCTAATCCCGATCGGACATGTCAGATTTAATTGGATCCTAAATAGAATCGTAATCGAATCGCACAAAGAATTGTATCGTGTAGATGGGGCTTAATGCTTTAAGCCATGGACCCTGAACAATCATGCAGCAGATCCGATACGCTGAATCAGGTTTTGCTGGATTAGCCATATGCTTTTTCCAAGGCTTTGACTCAGACAATACTTATGCCAGAAGATCAACAAGGCTTTCAGGCAACTGGCATTGTTTACAAGGAAATAAGTATGGCAGCCTCCATATTCCTCTCACCTTGGGTTCCCTTCACTCTAGTTGTCAGCTCATTGTGCCTGTCAGTAATGCTAGTGATTGCATTGCATGGGAGTAGGCTAAGGGCTGGTTTACACGGACGGTTCTGTGATGGTAAACAATGGACTTGGCACTTGTCATTTAACCCCTGTCCATTCAGATGAATACAGCCGTCAGGACAATTGCTTACCTGCATAAACTTGGGTTTGCGCAAACAGTGCCTTTTGATTCTGTCTTCGGCTGTCGTGTGCCCTGTGCTTAGCCAATCCTAGAAGCAACATTTGGCTTCCAGGATCATTTACCGCCACGTTTCAGTGTCCCCTTGTAGGGATCAAAAACGCCTCATCCCGGGAAACGTCGCCAAAAACCAACAAATGCTTTTCTGCGCACTTGCAAAAAAGTATTTAAAATGAGATGCCGGCTGCCACGGGTTGCTGGTTCAGGTTAGTGAGAAATGAAACAGGAAGCTTGCGCTCATAGGGTCTCGCTCTGCTTGTTGCTAGACAGACACTATGGCTAATAGGTGGGACTAGTATATCTTAGCAGGAAACCCTGTCACTGTTTTGTTAGTTTGTTTGCACCCTTTTTTGTTGGGCTGGTTCACACTACAAGAGCTTTTTCTAAGCGCTTGTGATCTTAACCGCTTGAGGACCACAGTGGTAAACCCCCCCTAAAGACCAGGCTGCGTTTTGTGTAATTGGCCACTGCAGCTTTAAGGTCAAGCTGCAGGGCCGCACTACACAGCAGACGATTGTTTTCTCCCCCCCTTTTCTCCCCACAAACAGAGCTCTCTGTTGGTGGGGTCTGATCGCCAGTTATTCTTCTTTTTTTTTTTCCCTTTCTTTTGAAATCCCCCTCCCTCCCCCAGCCAGCCAGTCACGCGATCGGCTGTCATAGGCTTGTGCCTATGAGAGCCGATCGTTCTCTTGTCCCCAGTACAGAGCTGCTGCTCATCGCAGCGCTGTACTATGTAAATAGACGCCTTCTAACAGTTTCCCGAGCTGCAATAGCCGCTCGGAGACTGAAGGAGGGGCGGAGCTCCGCCCCCGAGAAGGAGATGCGCTTCCTTCAGTAGCCGGCTCCAGTTGGCGTTAGGCGGTCCTGGGACTACCGCCTCGGCCACGCCCGTTTGGTGTAGAGCGGTCGTAGAGTAGTTAAAAGCTCTTGTTAATGTAATGCTATGAGTTTGTTCTCACTTGAGCAATGTGATTTTATAAAAAAAATCAACCATTGCATTAGCTAGAGTTTTTCAAATCACTAGCGTTAAATAAAGCTCTTGCAGTGTGATCCAGGTCTAAGTAAAAAGCTCGTACACATGCTCAGTTATTACCACAGGAAGTGATTGATTGTGATTGCTCTTGAGTAGAGTTTCTCTTACCGAATAGCTACGTACTCGTAGCTACTTGGAATCGAAATTTAAATTGGCCAATGCTGCCTGTGGGAGAGGAGAGAGTTAAGTTACGCTGGCATACCCCACTAGATGCATCACCTCCATGTGTTAAAAACAATTTTTCCTCCCTTGTCTCGGCAGTCCCTCTGTAATAAACCATCGCAACCCTGTCGAAAGGTTTCAGTGTTTCCTGTAGTAGTCTCGTACTCCTGGAACTCCTAAGTGGCAAGTAGAGAGAGGCCAGGAGCCCAGTGGTGCAGTATAGTTAATATGGGGGTTGGATTGTAAGTATAAACATTTATACTCACAAGATTGGGTTGCAGATCACTGCAACCAACGTATAGGGTTACGAGGAATAAACCGCCACCGCTCGGCTTTCCAGGTCTTGCCGGATGGTCGCTCTCCTAAACACAGTTTTGGGTAAATCAGTTTCCTCCAGAAGATCTGATTAGAAATTTTGGGGGGCATCCAGAGTGTTTTTCTTCAAATAAGAAAATAGAGAGGTGCCCATACCCTACTTATACTGCTGGAAGGTACTGTGTATTGACCTGAGGAAGCTGGCTAGTACCCATGAAACACGGTGTCTTCCTGTTACATTCACCCCAAAATTTTCCTCCCCAACCCTGCTACTCCCAACGTGACTTCTTTCCTTGCCCATATTTTCATGTCTTAACAATTCCCACTAATGTATAGGATAATACAATGCAATAACATTTGTAAAGTGCTTTTCTCCCATAGACTATCCCCACAATGTACTACAATCTACCCCCAGCACCCAACCCTAACCTTCCCCCAACCTCAAAATAAACATGAGCCCCAGACTACTCACCTGATGGTGTCCAACACTGAAATCGCTGGCAGAGATCACACAAAGTATGCAAACAAGGCAGTTTTGGTTGTTCCAGCGCTGGCATAGTTTTGGCACTATTAGTTTCAGTGCAGTGAATGGAGGGCTTGCACCAAGACTTGTTCTCACACCAAAACTACCTCCACACTGGATTTACTTGCTTCCTGGTGACTTTACTTCCTGATGAGTCACCAAACTTAGCCAAAAGGTTTCAGTTGCTGTATAAACCTTCTGGTTGATAGCCTTACATTACTCATTTCCAGAAGGTAATTGACACTTTAAACTCCTTTATACTGTGGTATTTTTGGGTACTTCTGTCATAGTTTTTACTTTGATTGTGCTCGCTTTCAGGATAGTATCTTTTTACAAACTAACTTTTGTAAAAACTTTCTTCTGGAGAGTAACCATTGTCTTTTAGTAACAGTAGATACACAAAACCTGCACATGTGGGTACCACCTTCCAGTTATACCATATTACCGCAAAATATCTTCACTTGCCTGGACCGGTAATTACACTGCTCTTATGTAAGGCGGATTTGCCACCCTGTCCCAGGTCACATCAGATCAAAGCCAGGGATGCTGCTTCAAAGCGGGATTGTCATCCATAAAATCAAATTCCATTTATATTTACACTGCTCTGTGTTTATTATGCAGTCTACAACCTGACCCTGCATTGCAAGCATTCTCATATAATCATAAATGTGTCTGCTGTAATGCCTAGTACACACCATACAATTTTCTGTTAGATTTTCTGTAATTAGATTATTTTCTGTAAAGTACTGGTAGAGACTGGTCATTATCTCTGGCGCATTGTCTTCTGGTTTATCGCCTGCTGAGTAGAACAATGCTTAATTGCTAGGCAGATAGATGGTTAGATAATTTCCAACATGTTGCAAATTATCTATCTGGCAGGTAAATCTAATGCTGGATACACCCCATGAGTTTCCGTGTCGAATGCGTCCGTCGATACGCGTCGATTCGATTATTTCCGAGCATTTCCGAACGAATTTCGATGATTTTTAGATCGATTGCCATGTAAAGTATGGCAAATCGACCTAACGATCCATCGAAGCTTGAATCGGACATGTCGGAAATAATCGAATCGACGCGTATCGACGGACGCATCGAACGCGGAAACGCATGGTGTATATCCAGCATTACACAAAATTGTATGGTGTGTACTAAGCATAAAAAATCTTATCTCAGTCAACCTGACTCTATTTGGTACATTGGTCACCTGCTTGGGGCTCCAATCACTAATCCTTCAGCAATACCTGCTTTGTTTCAATATGACCCAGATGAGGGCCGTGACCTCTTTACCACATAACAGGCATTTTTGTAAGACAAATCCAGTCAGAGTTACTGGTTCACTTATATTTGTTCATAAACTGCCAGCTGAGGGGGAGGTCTGCTATTAATAACCTGGCAAAAAATAAATTTTCTGGTATGTTCAGAGAGTTTCAAACTTCTCTAAACTTTCTAATGTGGTGAACCTATAAATGTACAAACTCCATTCTAAATTGCTCCCATTAAAGGATTTTGACAGCTGCTATTCTAATACTTAATTATGATAGTAAAATATCAGTAATCTTTACCAATATTTTACTATGACCTAACCCTATTCTCACACTGAATCCTCCCTCTACTGATGCCTAAACCTAACACCTTCCTGGTGGGTGCTTAACCTTAACTGCTTCCATACTAGCAGTTTCTGGCCCCTTAAGGACCAGAGACTGCTGGTGGAAAAAAAAATGGTGTCACGCCGCACTAACCTGCCGCTATTACCGCTCTCGACGATCTCCCGTCACTGTAGCCCCTTGCTTTGCCGTCCCTATGATGGCAGTCAGGAGACTATTACATTGGCTCCTGACCTTGTCATCAATGTGAGCCAATGTGATTTGCTTACAGTGATCACAGGGTCAGAAGCCAATGAAATCTGCTCCTGACCGACTCAGGGAGCTCTGCCATCATACCAATGGCAGAGCGAGGGGGCTGCAGTGGCGAGAGAGCGGCGAGATTGGCAGTAGCGTGTGGCGGGGAGAATTGAAATCTACGCCCTGGCAAAGATAACAGGTGCCAAACGGTGTAGATTTCAATCAGCTTGGTGTGGAAAACACACACCACACACACACCTACACACACACCTACACACACACCTACACACACACCTACACACACACCTACACACACACACACACACACCTAACACTAGAGAATACCACCTCCTGACCCCTGATATTTTCCCTGCAATGATTAGCGACTATAAATGGTAACTAGCCGCTCTAAATTACTAAATAGCGGGTATAAGTGGCTGTAAACGGTTAATAGCAGCTATAAACATCGGGCGCCTCTGTACGCCCAAATAACAGTTTGTAGCTGCTAATTACAGCCTTTAACATTGGCGGTGCCATTTAGGTGCTCTTCTTACCTGTTTTGGATTTTGCCTACCTGGAAAGATATGAGAACCCCCCTAACTGCCTATTGCTTACAGAGATGGCAACAAAAAAGCCTGTTTATCTAGAATGGGGAAAGTAGTAGAACAACCAGAAAGTAGTAGTTGTTCTCTCTCACTTCCTGTTCGTAGGACTCCCCATGGTATATAGCAGTGATGGCTAACATTGGCACTCCAGCTGTGACAAAACTACAAATCCCATCATGCCACTGCCTCCCGAGTTATGCTTAGAGCTGTGAGAGTATTGCAATGCCTCATGGGACTTGTAGTTCTACCACAGCTGGAGTGCCAAGGTTAGCCATCACTGGTATATAGTAAATTGCTGAAGATACACAGAGGTTCCAGACACAGGAAGTGATTGAAAATACCCTGCGTATATGTATCTAAGTTCAGCTTAACCAGCCACAGATAATGAAGACAAAACCTACTTAGGTGGTGACAGCACACTGTCCTTCTCTTCAAGTGAAAATTGTATCATTGTAAACATCGACAGCTCGGCAGCTGCGTGAATTAAGGCTGGGAGTGAAAAGCCTCATTGTTGGCGAATAAAGACCCGGCATTGTTTGCCTCCTCATGTGAGAGAGGCTGTGAATTTGTGGCTGAAGAGCCCGTAATTACCCGATATTGGGAGGTTGTGTGTTTGTTGCCTCAGCTTCAATAGCTCATCTGCATTCCAAAACAGAGCGGGAGGCGCTGCTGGCTGAGCTATATCGCTCAGTGGATATTTGTATGTTGGGGAAGCGTATTCTTTCATGTGCTGAGATGGAGCTTGGCTCAGAAATGGCTTTTTAAATCCTATTTCACAGGCCCGGGAGGAATAGCGGGAGAAAACTCCCCACTATTGAACGGCAGCCTAATTGGCATTAATGGGAGGAAGTGTGCAGAAGAAAATGTTCTTAAACCAAGAACTCTGCCATGCCTGCCATAAAAGCATCCCCAAGTTATGGCAGTTATTTCAGTTCATTTTTTGAATGCCTTTTTACCCTTGTCATTTGATTTTAAAGATCTCTCACTACAGCCCGTTTTGCTGAAGCGTTAGCTCTGTATAGTCACCGGAGTTTGATCTCGCTGGTTGTGCTTCTTCCCAGCAATGTAAACATTTGCTCCCAGGCATAACCTTGGCTTTTTTGTTTTTGTTTTGTTTATGTGACTGTAATTTAAAATTTTGTGTCTATTGACTCTGGAGCCATCAAGCGCATCAGTCTAATTCAAATGGAACTACAGTTGAATATCGGGTATTGGGCACAGACAGGATTGGTTGCTTGTGACTCAATGTTAAAAATAGGCCCAGCTAATACAGTACTATACCCATCTCTATATACGGTACAAACCATGAACTCTGTGTATTAAATGTTAAGAGACTAATTAAAAGTATATTAGCCTTGGGGGAGCCATGGAACCCAGTTTTGAAGCACAGCAGATCTCACAAACGGCCTAAGAGGTTGGCCTTCATCACTGTGAGTACTGCCAGCAATTTGTGCTTGTTGGCTGAGACTGCTGGTTAATTGAATTCTGCATAACCGGAACTCTACTGTAGTTAGAAAGGAAAAACGATTGCTTGGGGGTGGAAGGCGAAAACGAAAAGGTGTAAATTGCAGATGATGATCATTGCACAACCCAGTGAAAAAATAGCCTTTGGTTGAGCATTACAGTGAACCTGTCTAGACATGGGTTAAAATGAAATGGGGGGACCTAGGTAAGGTAGTAGTTTTGGCTCCTCCTTCTGGTCCTTCTGGTAAGTGAGGTGGAGAGGGGCAGGTGGGCCTCTTGACTCCCATTAGGCCCCAAGCTCTTCTCTAGGTTTGCCTTGTGGATGATCCTGCTCTGCTAGCCAAAGATTTATGGCCCATACTCACGGGCAACTGTTTGGCCTGTCGCCAGCACACGTGAGCGTGTGCGCGACAGGCCGGCAACAGCTCGTCGCCAGGTCCCTCCGCATACACACGGCGGAGGGACCTGGCAACTGATGCGGCGGAAGCTGTCGCTGTTGCTCCTCCCCCCGCCGGAAGCCCAATGTAATCCTATCTTGTTGCTGTCGCTAGTCCGTGTACTCACGCGGACTAGCGACAGTTGCGGCGGAGTTGCGGTGGCGACTGTCGCCAGGCGATTGAGCGGTTCAATCGCCCGGCGATATCAGCGACGAGCGACAGTTCGGGGTGCGCGCCCGGGCAACGCCGCATACTCACGGGCGACCTGTCGCTGCAACACGCGCGCGACATTTGTAGCCCGTGAGTATGAGCCATTATAGTGGGAGAATCAGGTTTGTGTTGTAATTGTGCTCGCCTCTTCCTTCTCACTAAGCTGTTTTAAACATGTCATGTTTTTATTTTTTGTCTGAGCTCAATTTGGAGAGCTGTATCCTTTTTTTTTCAGGTTTATCGTTAAAAGGAAGTGAGAGGAAATTCTCCAACAGGAGTCAGAATAGCAATTATTAGGAAAGTTTACAATATCAGAAGGTTTTTGTGTTTGGATTTTGGCAGTCTACTAAGATTTGCTTTATTTTGTATCCAGAGACAGGGTCACCAAACCTAAAGCTGGGTACACACATCCAATTTTACCTCTTCAATGCAGTATGAGTTTACCTACACAATCTGTTCATACTATTTAAAATCTGTTGGCCCTCAAGCTACATGGAGGTGGTAAAATTGGTCAGTGACTAGCCAATCAAAAATGTTTGTATGCACCCTAAAAGAGGAAGTGCAGGCGAATCTCCCCAGTGGAGTACCCAGGCATAAACAAAAACTTGGCTGAGGCTCTATCCCTTACTCCTTCTGCCTAAAGCCACATTATAACAATTTGTCTAGAGTTGCACTTTCAACCTACGAAGTAGGGCCGGTTCACATTACAAAACGCGGACGGCCACGCATGCGGAACGCAACACATGCGAATGCACGCCATCCGCGTTTGTATGCGTTGCATGGCTGATCCCATCACTGAAAAGTGAATGGGACAGCCACACGTTTTTGCAAAATCTGCGTGCAGCATGCGTTCCCGGACCGCACTGGTCCAGAACGCATGCAGTGTGAACATCAGACAGTGCACTCTATGCACTGTCTGTCGTGCGTGTCTGCCTCCTGCACGCGTTTCGAAAACGCGGCTGGAAACGCGTGCAGTCTGAACGGGCCCTAAAACTAATCTTTCAGTTAACCCTGGAGTGAGGATAAAGTTAGTAAAGTACAGGTGCCCATTAACAATACAATGCCACAGACAATTTTTTTCTTGCCTCGCTCTGTTCCTTCCTTGCCTCGGCCGATTCCATTAATCTGATCGAATTTTGGGCTGTTAGTGGGTACGATCGATCATCCACGGGATTGTATTGTTAATGGCCACCAAAAGCCTAGCTACTTGCAGTGCAGTGACTTTACTTGCAGTCAGTGCCATCCCTATCCTGATCCTCTGGCATATTATTCAGCATGGTCACTGGAGCCTGACCCAGATGCAGTAGTATATGAATAGAGAATGCAGTGGATGTGACTGCAGTTGGGCTGTTGGGCCAGATGGCCTGCCTAGGGCTCTCCTTCAGCTGTAGCATTAGCATTTCCCTGCTACTATATAGCTGTAATAGTCATATCTTTGTGTGTGTGTGTGTGTGTGTGTGTGTGTGTGTGTGTGTGTGTGTGTGTGTGTGTACACAAGTGCAGGGGTGATGCTGCTTAACACAACCTATAGCATCTCCCCGACCACCCTTATTATAAAGCCTGTTAAGCACCAGAAACCTAGTCTATTTGCTGTTAGCAGGCTGCACAAGCTTAGCAGGGTATAATATTGGAGGGAGGGGGGGGGGGGGAGAGAGAGAGAGAGAGAGAGAACAGTATCACATCATGCAGTTCTATTTATGGCTTTTGTAGCTACTTTCCTTTCAGGATGTCACTCTCCACTCCCCCTCCTCTTGCTAGCCTGTCCATTCGCACAGTAAGGGAGGAAGGCGAGGCGTGATGTCACAGAGTGGGTGGAGAGCAGCAGAAGTAGTCATTACATTCAGGTCATGCTCCAGTGACATGTGCTGACAGTTAGCTCTGCACTGATCGTGACACTGCCAAATTCTTCGTTATGCTAATGAGGGTCAAAACATGGATGACACTGACTGTAAATAGTCATAGCACTGCGTGAGGCTTTGCTTGCTTAACTTTGCCCTCAATACTGGGTCACTTTAAATAATATGCAATCCTAGCATAACAAGTGCTATGCAGCTTGTGCCACTTTCGAAACATAAATCTTGCATCTTCTATAGAAAGGAGTATTCTAGAGATTCCTAAATTCTCACATCTTTTACTGTCTTTGTATTATTATTATTTAGTATTTATATAGCGCTGACATCTTCCGCAGCGCTGTACAGAGTACATTGTCTTGTCACTAACTGTCCCTCAGAGGGGCTCACAATCTAGTCCCTACCATAGTGCTATGTCTATGTATGTATCGTGTAGTGTATGTATTGTAGTCTAGGGCCATTTTTTTTAGGGGAAGCCAATTAACTTCTCTGTATGTTTTTGGGATGTGGGAGGAAACCGGAGTTCCCGAAGGAAACCCACACAGACACAGGGAGAACATACTAACTCCTTGCAGATGTTGAGGTGGCTGGGATTCGAACCAGGGACCCAGCGCTGCAAGGCGAGAGCACTAACCACTATGCCACTGTGCTGCCCCGTTTTTGTTTGTTTTTTCTTTTTTTCCTCTCTTCTTCCTTCCTCTCCTTTTTTCTCTGTCTCTTTTCTTCCTCTCCTCTGTCCCTCTCCTCTATCCCCATATTTCTCTTCTCTCTCGTAAGACTCGTGCACATTATTGATAATATTCAGCTGAGACGTTTTTATCCGCCTCATCTCCAACGAAGAATCGACCGTGTGTACAGCTGGTCCTAAAGCCCATAGAAGATCCGCACATTGTAAATGTAGTGTTTTTATTGTTCCATCACATAGACTCCATCTGACTGTTATTGCCAATGATTTCGGGGCCACACAGGGTTACCTTTGCCAAGGGATTGGACAGATAATACAAGTATGACAAGAAGCGCACTCTGTGTGGCCCTGAAATGATTGTTGGCGATAATAGTCAGATGGTGTCTTTCTAAGTTGAGGAAAAATAAAAGTACGGTTCCTAAATTAAACTGCTGACTTTTGGATTTCGTATTGCTATTTGTCTACCACCTTTATCCATTCTGCTTAAAGGTGTGCGATCCTCTGGTTTGTCTACAGCTGGATACCGCTTAACAATGCAGCACACTGGCAAACAAGTGTGTTGTGTTCTCACTTACCCTGCCGTCAAAAGCCACATGCAGGTTGCAGGTGTGCTGTCCCTACTCCCCTCTACATGGCAAAAATTGTCTGTACAGCGCTCGTGCACTGCAGTGTTGCCCTAAGGATCAAGCAAGGGTAAGGGTGCGTACACACATGCGACTATAGTCGTTTGTAACGATCGTTCCCCGATCTTTACCAACGACGATCGTTACAAAAAACGAACCACCGACTATTAAGGCAAACGACGAACGAGCCAAATCGTTACAAAAGAAAGTTCTGTTTCGGCGGATTTTAACCAACGACGATCGTTTGCAAAAGTAGTACATCGTTGGAAACTGTCGTTCGTACTAGGCTTGACATGCGCATTTCACTATTTCTCTGTGAAACTTCTCATTTTTATGCGCAGGTGCAATAGTTGCTTTACGTGATGTAACGTTCGTTCTAACGATCAGGTCGTTACACACCTTTTAAAACTATCTTTACTTAGGTCATTCTTTCATCAATTAAACGTTCGTTCGTCGTTCTCAACGAACGATCGTTGTCGCATGTGTGTACGTAGCATAACACAGTTTTATTTTGCATCTGATGCTTTTCTCTGACACCGTACTCCTGTCTCTAGGGCTGTATTAATTATTTCTCAAACATGCACATAAGGCATAGGTGCGCATGTATTTGGAAACAGTACATATAATTTAAGTACAAATACTCCTCAAAGATGAACATTAACCCAGGAGTTACCTTAATTCCAATCAGTAGCTGATAACTCTTTTCCCCCTGAGAAATCTTTACCTTTTCTCAGATAGATCATAAGGGGGGGGGGGGGGGGTTCTTTGTGGCTGATATTGTAGTGAAATTACTCCCACAGTGTGATGTCATGACCATGGTCCTGACAATTTGCTGTCTGTGAACCTCGTTGCTTTGAGGGAAATAGCAGATTTTTCCCACTGCCAAGCAAGCAGTGTCTTCCTCTGTGCATAGAACTCTCAGTAATGAACATTCCGTACAGATCACCTGGCAGGACTAAACCTGACCCCACCAGTGATCAAATCAGAATGTAAATCAGAGAGAGGAAAGATTTTACAATGGCTAAATAATCTATATGACTATTGTAAACAATAAGCAATTTTATTCATTGTTATTTTCACTACAATTTCTCTTTAAAGAGTAACTGTCAGGCAAAAACAAGTAATTTTTATCTATGTTCCCCTGTGTTAAACAGTGTGGAAGGAAGCCAAATATCAATACTGAAGTAAAAAAAACTCTCTTACTTTATTGTGGGCTGAATAGCAGCCTTCCTTATCTCCAGGCTGTTTAGGAGGCCGCATCAGACTGAAAAGGCCGCAGTCAGCCTGCAAAGCAGTATGGGAAGGCTTTACTTCCTCTCTACTGCCCTCCCTGCACCACCCCTTCATTTCCCTATCCAGCCCTGCTGCAGCCTCATTGGCTGGTCCCTCTCTCCTTCCCTCCCCATCCAGACAGCCCGAGTGACAGCTGCAGCCCCCCCCCCCCCGCGAGTGACACCCGCGATCGGCACCCCCCCCCCCCCCCCCCGAGTGACACCCGCAATCGGCACACAACCCCCCCCCCCCCCCCCCCCACACACACACACACACGAGTGACACCCTCTATCGGCAAGCCCCAAACCAACCCCCCTTCCCCTCGCGAGTGACACCCGCGATCGGCACCACCCCCACCCACCACCCCCGCGAGTGTCACCCGCGATCGGCGCAACCCCCCCAACACCCCCCCCGCGAGTGACACCCGCTATCGGCTCCCAAACCCCCCTCCCCCCGCGAGTGCCACCAGCAATCGTCGGCACTCCACCCTAGCGTCCACCCCCCAACCCCCCCCCACCGCGGGTGACGACCGCGAACGTCGGCGCACACCACCCATCCCCCCCTCTCCCCGGAGAGTGACACCCGCGATCGTCGGCGCACGAAGCCACCCCTACCCACCCCCCTCCACCCCCCCCGCGAGTGACATCCGCTATCGTCGGGAGCCCACTCCCCGCCACGAGTGACACCCGACATCGCGATCGCACGCAAACCGACCAACATCGCAATCGCCCCCAAGACGACCGACATTGCAATCGCAAGCAAAACGACCGACTTCGCAATCGCTCGCAAAACGACCGACTTCGCAATCGCTCGCAAAACGACCGACTTCGCAATCGCTCGCAAAACGACCGACTTCGCAATCGCTCGCAAAACGACCGACTTCGCAATCGCAAGCAAAACGACCGACTTCGCAATCGCAAGCAAAACGACCGACTTCGCAATCGCAAGCAAAACGACCGACTTCGCAATCGCAAGCAAAACGACCGACTTCGCAATCGCAAGCAAAACGACCGACATCCCAATCGCAAGCAAAATGACTGACTTTGCAATCGGCCGCAAAACGACTGACTTTTCAATCGCAAGCAAAACGACCGACATTGCAATCGCAAGCAAAACGACCGACATTGCAATCGCAAGCAAAACGACCGACATTGCAACCGCAAGCAAAACGACCGACATCGCAAGCAAAACGACCGACATCCCAATCGCAAGCAAAATGACTGACTTTGCAATCGGGCCCAAAACGACCGACATCGCAATCGCAAGCAAAACGACCGACATCGCAATCGCAAGCAAAACGACCGACATCGCAAGCAAAATGACCGACATCGCAATCGCCCGCAAAACGACCGACATTGCAAGCAAAACGACCGACATTGCAAGCAAAACGACCGACATCGCAATTGCAAGCAAAACGACCGACATCGCAATCGCCCGCAAATTGAATGACATCGCAATCATCGGCAACCACCGCGACTGACAACGCAATCGCTCGCACAGCTCCCCCCCACCCCAACTGACAGCGAGATCGCACGCAACCCAGACATGATCGCTCCCCGCTGAGTGCCTAATACACACGATGCGTTTTCCCGCTCGATCCGCGGGTCGATTAGATTATTTCCAACATGCTCGATTCGGATTTCGATAGTTCCTGCCGTCGATTTGGCATAATTAACATGTTGGAAATAATCAAATCGATCCCGATTGACCCGCGGATCGAGCGGGAAAACGCATCTTGTGTACCGAGCATAAGACCAGAGACTGGTAGGAGTGTCTGAGGGCTGGGACTTGGGAGGGCTAATGTATAATTAATCAGGAAGCAGGGTAAGGGAGGATATGACATCACAATTGGCTTCAGACAAGACAGACAAACATGGAACCTGCCATGAGCTGTCAGGAGCATCATTCTCTGCATATACTAAATAAAAATTCTGTGAAATCCAAACGTGGACAGTGAAATGCATATGTAATGTAAGTACAGCCAGTATTTAGCTACTGATATATGTGTTTTTTGTCTCTGAGATCCTATACCTAACAGCTCCTCTTTAAGTTTTAGGCTGGCATAACGGCAATCCCTTACTGGAAAGCGTGGGCAAGTCTGCTGTGTAACTCCTTGGCCTTTTCCATCATTTTAAGCGTTGATGAGTGTAGCTTGAAGCAGTATAGCGGGAGCGATGGTTTCATGGCAGGAAGTTAATAGAACATGTTGAGATTTGTAGTTCAGCAGCTTCCAGTAGGCACAGCTTTGCCACATGGGGCTGACACGATAGGCTGCCTCCCAGTCCCTCTGCATTGCACAGTCCATGTTTGCCAAGCAGACTGATGGCTTGGCATGCTTGTCTGTGTTGACATGAACAGAATCTAAATAAGCATGTGTTGTCATCTCTCCCACAGACCAAAGCCAGACATTCACAGAGACCCACAGAGCGAAATCAACAGTATTCAGTCTGCAAATGCCGTGACAAAGATTGGCAACTTCAACCACACTTCTAGGTGAGTGCAATGAAACCCGGGAGCGTTGTGTTATTCATGTTCCAAAGAACCGTTGGATTTACTGATCGGATCCCTGGATTTTAAGCTGGTCTTTAGGGTCTTTTGGTTTAATTTACTAAAAGTGAAAGGAATTTATTATAACTCTAATATAAAGATAGTATCTTTCTGCACCACCCTTAAAGCCAAATTGTCAAGGAAAGAAATCTCCCTGCACCCATTCTACTAACAAAAAAAAAAATGTAGTGGGGTTTATTAATTTATATACTCACCAGAAAATCGGTCGTATGATCATCCCGAAAGTGAGAGGTGTGAGTGACAACCTGGTAATTAAGGATGTGTCAGGCTCCTCCTTGGAATGCACTGAGGACAGGACTAGTGGAAGCATGTGCCACGCCCCCTCACATTCAGAACAGAGGGAGGGTAATGCAGCATGTCACGCTCTCCCTTGGAATGTACTGAGGACAGGACTAGTGGAAGCCTGTGCCACGCCCCCTCACATTCAGAACAGAGGAAGGGTAATGTAGCATGTGTCAGACTCCGCCTTGGAATGCACTGAGGACAGGACTAGTGGAAGCCTGTGCCACGCCCCCTCACATTCAGAACAGTGGAAGGGTAATGTAGCATGTGTCACGCTCCCCCTTGGAATGCACTGAGGACAGGACTAGTGGAAGCCTGTGCCACGCCCCCTCACATTCAGAACAGAGGAAGGGTAATGTAGCATGTGTCACGCTCCCCCTTTGAATGTACTGAGGACAGGACTAGTGGAAGCCTGTGCCACGCCCCCTCACATTCAGAACAGAGGAAGGGTAATGTAGCATGTGTCAGGCTCCCCCTTGGAATGCACTGTAATGGGAGGACTAGTGGAAGCCTGTACCAGACCCCCTCACATCCAGAACAGAATGAAGGTAATGTAACACGTGGCTCCCTCTCTAAATGCTCTGGGGGGGGGGGGGGGGGAGGACTAGAGGAAGCCTGTGCCACTCCTCCTCGCATTCAGAACAGAGGGAGGGTAATGCAGCATGTGTCACGCTCCCCCTTGGAATGCACTGAGGACAGGACTAGTGGAAGCCTGTGCCACGCCCCCTCACATTCAGAACAGAGGAAGGGTAATGTAGCATGTGTCAGGCTCCCCCTTGGAATGCACTGTAATGGGAGGACTAGTGGAAGCCTGTGCCACACCCCCTCACATTCAGAACAGAATGAAGGTAATGTAACATGTGGCTCCCTCTCCAAATGCTCTGGGGGGGGGGGGGGGGAGGAGAAAACTAGAGGAAGCCTGAGCCACTCCCCCTCGCATTCAGAACAGAGGGAGGGTAATGCGGCATGTGGCTCCCTCTTGGAATGCTCTGTGAGTCAAGGACTAGTGGAGGATGTGCCCTGCCCCATCACATTATACAGGGGGAGGCAGGCCAAGTCAGTATGCTTCAGCCACCATCCCAGAATGCACTGCGGGTGGAGTCTAGCTTGTGCTGTACCATTTCACATTTAGAACAGAGGAAGGGAGTGTAATCCAGCATGCATCAGGCTTCCTCCCAGAATACACTATGGGGAGGCAGGATGAGATAGTAAGTATTGGACCCTCCTATAATGAACTCTGAGAGGATATGTGGAAGCCTGTGCCAGGAGGCAGGGTGAGGCAGTAGGCATCACACTTCTCAGAGAATGCACTGTTGGGATGTAGGACACGTGTAAGCCAGTGCCAGGAGGCAGTAGGCATCACACCCCTCAAAGAATACACTGTGGAATTGAGGACACATGCAAGCCAGTGCCAGGAGGCAGGAAGATATTGGACCCCACAGATGCCCACCATAGACCGCAATGTAATGTTGTAGCTATGTGCACCCAGGTGTTTGATTAGAGTGACAACATTTGACTATTTAACTGCAGAAGTGCTGGCACTCGACTGTTGTATAGCTGATCATCTATTACAAAATAGATGGGGGGGGGGGGGGGGGGGTGAGCAGTGTTAGGCTTTAAGGAGAAATGTATGGTTTGGAAGGGGGTAAGTTTAGTGTGAGAAATAATCAGGGTGAGGAAGTCAGTGCTAGGCCTTAGGGTAGATAGTTAGTGTCAGAAAAAGTATTAAAAAAAAAGGGAGGGGGGGGGGGGAGATAGTGTTGGGCGTGTGTTTAGCCAAACAGCGTGTCAGTCCCTCTCCCAGAAGGTGCTGCAGGAACTGACTTAAAGGGAACCCGAGGTGAGAGGTATATGGAGGCTGACATGTTTATTTCCTTTTTTAAATAATGCATTGCCTGGCTATCCTGCTGATCCTCTGCCTCTTAATACTTTTACCCACAGACCCTGAACAAGCATGTAGCACAGGTGTCTGACAAAATCTGACTAGATTAGCTGCAGGTGTGTGATTTAGACAGTACTAACCAGAAAAATAAGCAGGACTTCTAGGCAACTGGTATTGTTTAAAATGAAATAAATATGGCAGCTTCCATAGGTCTCACACCCCAAGTTCCTTTTAAAGCTCTCCCTGACCGCCTGACGATTTTGGAGCCTAGTCTGTGTGCTTTTATTTCTAGATTTCAGTTTGTTTTTTATCGAGCATTCTAATCCCTTCTCTTCATTCTAATCCCTTAATGTGCGAATCAGCTGATTTCGGCGCGCGGCTCTGAGAGCCGAGCGCTGAAACTGGGTGCCGTCATAGCAGCAATGCTATGATGCGTGCCCTGCGTAGCGGTAATTCGGGGCTCTGGCGGCTGCCAGACCCCGAATTACATCTCCCTCCGAGTTGCGACAACTCGGAGGGAGAATAGTATTTAACGCCGCCTCGGAGTTTAGCGGCAGCAGGGAGAGCCGTCATTCGGCTCTTCCCGCACCGAACTGAGCAGCGCCGATATGACACGCACCCCTTAATGTGCCCCACTACTCTTACAGGACCACTTGAGCAGTGCTGGTGTATGTAGTGTGACAGTAAATCTGTACATTTTCTAAGAATTTTTTCTCGTTCTTCGTCCCTGCAGGCCCCGGCTGAAAAACGTGGATAGGAGTACCGCGCAGCAGCTTGCGGTCACCGTGGGGAATGTGACCGTAATAATCACAGACTTTAAAGAAAAGACTCGTTCTTCTTCCACCTCGTCCTCTACAGTCACCTCCAGCGCGGGCTCAGAACAGCAGAATCAGAGTGGCTCCGGCTCGGAATGCACAGACAAAGGCTCGTCCCGCTCGTCCACTCCCAAGGGCGACATCTCTGCAGTGCACGACGAGTCCTTCTGAAAAATACAAATTTAAGGGAAAAACAAACAAAATATTGCACATTAATTCGGCAGAAGAGACTTTGGATTGGGATCAAGAATTCCCGGAATCCCCGTCTGCCTTTGTTTATATTCCTGGATTACTCATTATTTTTTATTGATGTTTTCCTTCGCCTTTCCCCCCCCCCCCCCCCCCCCCCACTTCTGGATACAAACCTAATGTGTGCTCCGCCAGGACCATGTCAAATGGATATTGGGCTTTTGGCAACCGTGGAATTCCTAACCCCACATGGATCACCTCTTGCTTGACTTGCGTCAATTGTAATTGAATGTGTGCCCCCAACCTACCTTTTTTATACAGATCTACTGTGCACAAGTGTCCATGTAAATTTTTTTTTCCTTTTTGGGCTATTTTTGAAATTTTTTATTTATTGCATTCACACCCTCCCCTTCATTTTGTTTCTTTATCTTCCCCACTTTTTTTTTTTCTGTGCCCTCCGTGGACCTTCTCCCTGTAATACAGCATATTATCAATTTTTATACATCAATATATATATAAATATATATAAATATATATATGAATAAATGGTTATTTAAACCAATACATATAAAAAAACACTGGTGCTTGATACACTGTGAAGTGAGAACTCTGAACACAACACAGGTCTGAAGACGAGACGTTTCACCCGCGGCAGCACCAGAGGCCCCTGTCTGCCATTTTGGTGCTGGTTGATATGGATGCCAGCTAAAGTGACCCCCTTCCTGTCAAAAAATACTTAGCGTAGATTGTGTCTCTGCGCATTCAGCACTCACACAGAGTTATATTGTGTTCTGGAAACAGGTGCAAGTTATCTCAGACACAGTTTCCGCATAGCACTTATCCTGTATCTTCACGATTGGCTGTCTCAGTACCTAGTGAGAAAGTTCATAATATGTACTGAATTTGCTCTATTGCCTAAATTTCCTGCTCATGGCTGGTGTTTTTAGATAAGTGAAACTAAAAAAATCTAAATATAATTGCAATAAGCAGGCCATGAAAACCGCTCTTACTTGAAACTGTCCTGAATAGGCATTTATACGAATCTGAATCCCCCATTATACTTGTATCTAAAAGTAAAATTTTATTCACAAGGCTCGGTTTCCTCAATTTAATTTTTTGCATGTTTGTTTCTTTAAGGCGCCAATTTTAACATAGAGGTGTCTTAATCTGCTGCCTGTACTTGTTTTACTTCATAAAACAGTCATATTTTAAAGATGCCTAACCGGTGCTGGAGACTGCAATAACAATACAGTCAAATAAGCCAACAGCATTGCACAAAGCTTCAGATAATCATTTTCATGGTAGAGATTCAGATGATTACAAATGCATATTTGTTTAATGATTCCACCTTAAAACAGTTTTTGGACAGTAAAAAAATCACTGTAATTTTCACCACTGTCTGGTTCAGGTATTGAAGAAGGTTAGGTCATCCCATTGGATAATGCTTTTATCTGAACTAGACGCCGTTGACAGCTACATCACAGACTTTATTAAGGGACAACTAACACCTGTTTTAAGAGACAACTTGCACCTGTTTTAAGAGACAATGCAGTAACTGGGAAGTTCACAGTTGTTTCAAGAAACCTTTAAAAAGATGGACCCATGTCCAAGCCCTCTGATGTCTGATTCGTGTAATATATTCCCGTAGTGGCTTTATAAGTGTATTGTTTGCAGAAATGGGATGGTTTTGCTCTCGCTTTGAATGGGATGGAAATGGAGTTATTTGGTGAGTGCAAAGAGCAGTGGAATGCTGTAATCCGTGTCAACCAATTAGCTTTTAGCATGTTAAGTTGGGCAGACTAATGTAAACTGGTGTGATTGGCTGCCAGGGGTTACTGCAGCTGCTGTTCTTTGTCCAGAGTTTGGACACAAGCATGTTGTCTCTGTGATTTGCCTTTTACCATTCTCTACAAGAGCCTTCCTATCCAGTCTGTCAGCTGGGCTATATTCTTGGTCTCGGTCAGTTTCCTACATGTTTCCAGTGCTGGGTGCTTGCTGGAGAGTCAGCCTTTGGTAGAGAGATTGATTTTTCTGTGCTACGTGAAATACATCCTGTCTGTGTTACCCTCAACAAGTTCTCTGATTGTCTTTTCTTAAAGCCTAAGCACCAGCCACTTGTAGTACAGATTTCCATATCTGCTGAGGTGCTGTGTTCCACTCACTTGCAGCCATAATTTATGCTGAGCCAAAATGCAGCACCTTTGCCCACAAAGTCTGTATGTCACTGCTTCAGCTAGGCTGTTTTGGGTCATATTAAGACAGGAACAGCAGGAGTCTTGCTGCTTTTAACTACAGGAATCTCCTGCATTAGTCTCTCGCTGCTTTTAGCTGCAGGAGTGTCTCGCTGCTTTTAGCGGCAGGAGTCTCTCGCTGCTTTTAGCGGCAGGAGTCTCTCGCTGCTTTTAGCGGCAGGAGTCTCTCGCTGCTTTTAGCGGCAGGAGTCTCTCGCTGCTTTTAGCTGCAGGAGTCTCTCGCTGCTTTTAGCTGCAGGAGTCTCTCGCTGCTTTTAGCGGCAGGAGTCTCTCGCTGCTTTTAGCTGCAGGAGTCTCTCGCTGCTTTTAGCTGCAGGAGTCTCTCGCTGCTTTTAGCGGCAGGAGTCTCTCGCTGCTTTTAGCGGCAGGAGTCTCTCGCTGCTTTTAGCGGCAGGAGTCTCTTGCTGCTTTTAGCGGCAGGAGTCTGTCGCTGCTTTTAGCGTCAGGAGTCTGTCGCTGCTTTTAGCGTCAGGAGTCTGTCGCTGCTTTTAGCGTCAGGAGTCTGTCGCTGCTTTTAGCGTCAGGAGTCTGTCGCTGCTTTTAGCGTCAGGAGTCTGTCGCTGCTTTTAGCGGCAGGAGTCTGTCGCTGCTTTTAGCGGCAGGAGTCTGTCGCTGCTTTTAGCGGCAGGAGTCTGTCGCTGCTTTTAGCGGCAGGAGCCTGTCGCTGCTTTTAGCGGCAGGAGCCTGTCGCTGCTTTTAGCGGCAGGAGCCTCTTTTCCCACAGAAAGTAACATTTGGAGAAGCTGTTTTGTAAGCTGTCAGATGCATTTACACAGGTGCCTGGAGTCAGTCTGTTTAGCGTACCTGCAGGCAGTGAAGCCTTTATCAAGCAGTGCTGCATTACAACAGGCAACATAAGTGGTCATAACATACTGTTTGCTTTGTAACCCAAATTTGATGACATTCATAAATTCTTCCTTATGCAGCAATGTGTCATACAGTGCATGGTATATTGTAAGGGCATATGGATTTCAAACCTGAGACAATGTTCATTTTTCAGGATGGGGTGCGGTAGATTTGTTACTTTTGTCAGGTTTTTATTACTGTCTCTGCTGGGGGGTGTCCCTTACTTCCTGTCCTCTGTGACCCTGTTGCCAAGGCAGGCAGTGAATTTGACACAGAGATTAGAAAGACTTATACAAAAATAAGTTTTCAATCCTATGAGTGCCTGAACAGATTCCGCTCCCACTCTGTTTACACAGTTACCAGAACAGGAAGCAGAGTCGTATCTGTGGGGCACCAACACCTCACTGATTCTAAACCCCTCTAAAGGCTCATACACACGTTGGATTTTTGCAAACGACCTGTCGTTTGAACGTCCGGTCATTTGGACGTCAAATTGGGCGTGTGTACGGTTGGTCGTTCACCTGATAAGGTTTTGAAGGATCCGCTTGGCATACACATGCCCGATTTGACGTCCAAACGACCGGTCGTTTCCAAAAATCCGACGTGTATATGAGCTTTTATATTAACAAAAGAGGGATGACACTGGAGACATTCACGTCACTTCCTGTTCTTGGTGACTCTCCAACTTTGACCTAAAATTGGGGATGGTCAGCGAGATGCAAATAATTCCTGATTGATGCAGTATTATGCAAATTTTGTATGCAGCTTTATTCAGCTTAAAAATGGACCAATCAAATCCCACCTCAGCAGGATTTTATTGGTCCACATTCATCATGTTGATCACACTTACTCAAAATCTTATCCAGGCATCAAGACGGCAATTAAAACCTTACAGGGGATCTACCTCTCAAAAGGAAATGTTCTAGTTCAGGCAGGAGTTTTGCTGTATACAGTATGGATCTCTAATATAGGCAATTTTCAGAGCTACTTTCTGCAGTCCTGATTTCAGTTGATCGTCTAGCCTACGGTGTCCCTTTAGGACATTCCTCCTACACGCCATTCCCTTTTCCCTTAGCTGCAGAAAGTGAGAGTAGCGCTGAGCTATGAAGAAGGGAGGATGAGAAGACTTGGCACTGTAGGCCCAGCATACAGCCAAGATCCAGATCAGCGATTTATATGAAATAAGTTCTTGAAACAGACATTTCTTTGTTGCTGATAAAGTACGAGGAAGATTAAATAATTCACAAAGTATGGGTCCCCTTTCAGCGACCTCTCCTCTCCTCGGCAGGGAAAAGCAGAGCCTGTGTTGCTCTTACTAAGCAGCTGACCTGTTTCATGTTCAGGTTAGCTGATGTGGATTGATTGATGTAGGCAACATCCCTTTTTTTTTTTTTTTTAATTTTCCCTTTGATGCTGTTGTCACTGATGTGCCCCATCAGCGTCGTACAGTCCAGGCATCAAATAAACTGGTTGCATTTTCCTTTTGCTTTGTAATGACTCCTAACAAATAATTCACCTAGTTATGTATTGCAAAGTTATAATTTGCATTGTGTGGATGGCTGGGAAGGTTTCATACAGGGAACACTCTCTCGCCCATTTTGCACGCATTTTGCCGCGCTACGGGAAATGTGCACTACCATACATTGAACTACAGTCAGAGGGCCTCTGGAGAATTGTTTTTTTTTTTTGGGGGGGGGGGGGGGGGTTGCTTTTGTCCACATTCTAATTTTGCATTTCTCCACGCGGTAATAAAATCAAACCACTTTCTTCTTTTTTCCTACGTATCACACCCATTTCTATTTGTATTTTATCGAATCACGCGTGGAAGACGCATCAAAGCATGACAGAAAAACTGGCACTTTATATTGCACTGGCAAGCGGTTTCCCTGCTATAGACTCATAAAAAGTAAGTGAGGAACAGTGATGGTCAGTGACTTAGTAGAAAACCAGAAATCTCTTTTATTAAAGCGGACCTGAGGTCAGAACTTCCTCTCGGCTCTAAAAGATAAGCAACAGCATAATAACCTTTTAAAGAAAAAAATTGTCTTTGTTATAGCTTACAGAACTCCTGCAATAAATCTGCAGTGTGTACTTCCTGCTTTCATGGAATCAGACAAAGGGTTAACATCCTTTGTTTACAGATTCACTGCGCATGCAGAACTGCCAAATTTCTGTACTGACACGGCTGAGATATCAAATTACACTTTTCTCTCTGTTTTCCTTGTGTCCTGTGCAGTTCAGTTCCACATTAACTGAGAGTGGGCAAGTTAATGGAAGCTGATTGGTTGCTGTGGGTTCTGCAGATTGTGCCATCTTGGATTGCTTAAAGTGTGAGAAACTTAACTGTGTAGATGAATGTAGATGAATGAGTGACTCACATGTGGGCGGGGACATAGTTACTGTACATAGCTGATAGCTGCCACTAAGAGACTGAGATTTGGGATTGGCTACAGCAGAGTGCACCTATCTTATGTAATGCATCCTCTGCCTCTTGTGAATCAATAGGCACGCTGCAATGCAGACGCCATTACCAAGGCTTCAGAGTCTGCCTGTGCCATTCCAGGGGTACATATTCACAATATCGCTGCAGTTTTGTTGCAGTGTCCTATCTCTACTACAATGGGATTGCTCTGCAGCTATAAGGGAGTACAGCAGGAGGGGTCAATGAGACACAAATAGTCCTAAGTTGATGCAAATTGTATGCAACTTTAAGATGGGCCAACCAAATGCAGCAACTGCATTGTTTGGTCAACTTTAAAGCTGCATATATTTGCATCACGTGTGTATCCACTCTCAACTCAACAATTTTCTGCATCCCATTGACTGTCCCTAGAGTGCTCAGTTGTGCTGCGGGATGCTGGGGAAACGGACTACTAATTCAGCTGCAACAAAGTGGAAATGTTACTGTGTGTTCCCAGATTCAGAGTGAACCTCTGATACACACATAACTCTGCATACATTAATAGGTAGGAGCTTTTGTGGTCTGTGGCTCAGTATGGTAGAAGGACAGATTCACTTTCAGTGAGAGCATAGACATCAGTGGAGAACTCTCCATACAGTACAGAGGAAGGTTGGATAATGGCAGTTCTGAGAGTGGATTCTACCATGGAAGACCATGGTCCCTAATGAATTAAAGCCAGCTCCAGACACTTTTTGCCACTTCAGGACTGCCCACAATAAAATGAACTGACCTTATATGAATGTTAGTTTGTGGCACACAGTCTGTTTTTACTGCAGCAGTCTAGCACCTTCTGACAGCTGACACCTGGAATAAATGAGAATTGATGATTGGCTCCTGAGCACTATGATCACATAAGTGTCACTTTTTTCTTTCTTTCTTTCTTTCTTTCTTAATTTCCACCTCTGTGTATCCTGCAGGGTTTACCTAAAAAATAATCTACACAATGTTGACATCTCTGCATAGAAAACATATGGA
The DNA here is from genome assembly GCF_040937935.1 of Hyperolius riggenbachi. Classification (NCBI taxonomy): domain Eukaryota; kingdom Metazoa; phylum Chordata; class Amphibia; order Anura; family Hyperoliidae; genus Hyperolius; species Hyperolius riggenbachi. The sequence goes on along the minus strand of NC_090654.1, from coordinate 215,310,364 downwards.
GTAATCTGTTTCTGAAGGTTTTACTGCTTCAATTTGAGATATTTACATATTTTTGGTGGAAAACTCACAAATATAATTTTTTAACATTTTTTTTTTCTCTAAAAACACAAACAAAATTCAAGATTTATTATAAATTGAATGGCATTACAAGAAAGCCCTATTTGTCCTGGAAAAACTAGATTAAACATGTTTGGGTAGACTAAAAATTGCCTGAGAACTTTCCACTCAAAGCAGAAGTGAAAAAAAATGGCTTGGTCCTTAAGTGGTCCTTCCATCCACAAGAGGGGTATTGGCTAAAGAGGAAACGATGGGTCATGTGCTGGAACTGTGTAGGTCTGCCCTCTTATCCGAAGGGTCCAGGAGGAAGTATACTGCATCCATCACATTTGTTACTCCAGTGCTTCAAATGCCAGTCACTAAAGCCTCAAACACTTTCTCCTGTGCCACTCCATTGTCCATTCTCTCTTCTCCATGGACAGTACAGCCCTTCAACGTTTGTTATGAGCGAGTGCATTTATGAACCTTAAAGAGACTCCGTAACAAAAATTGCATCCTGTTTTTTATCATCCTACAAGTTCCAAAAGCTATTCTAATGTGTTCTGGCTTACTGCAGCACTTTCTATCACAGTCTCTGTAATAAATCAATGTATCTTTCCCCTGTCAGACTTGTCGGCCTGTGTCTGGAAAGCTGCCAAGTTCTTCAGTGTTGTGGTTCTGCTATGAACTCCCCCTTCCAGGCCCCTCTATGCACACTGGCTGTGTATTATTTAGATTAGAGCAGCTTCTCTCTTCTCTCTTATCTTTTACAAGCTGGATAAATCGTCCTCTGAGCTGGGTGGGCTTTCACATACTGAGGAATTACAGACAAGGGCAAAGCTGTTTGCAGGAAGAAAAGAGCAGCCTGAAACTTCAGTGCATGAGAGATGCAGGGGGAAAGAAACACACAATGATCTCTTGAGATGCAAAAGGAAGGGTGTATACAGCCTGCTTGTGTATGGATGTATTTTCTATGTGTGGACATACTGTACATCAACCTACTTCCTGTTTTGGTGGCCATTTTGTTTGTTTATAAACAAACTTTTTAAAACTGTTTTTAACCACTTTTGATGCGACGAGGAGCGGCGAAATTGTGACAGAGGGTAATAGGAGACGTCCCCTAACGCACTGGTATGTTTACTTTTGTGCGATTTTAACAATACAGATTCTCTTTAAGTTAATCTAGTGAAAAGATTAAATACAATGACAGATGTATCTCCAATAGACTCCATTCTCACTGCAATCCATGCATAGAATTCAGAGTATGAAAGTTGTTGAGGCCCCTGTTTTTGTTTACTCATCATTGACTTTATAGGAGAGGAGGGGCTGAGTCAGTAGAGGCTTGGACCTGAACATCTGTCAAGATCCTCATTTTCGGCATGGACTTTAATTACAGATTCTGTTCACTAGGTTAAGTACCCTAACCAAGTAATACATTCTTTAAATTAATATATGTACTTTAAAGCTTATTTTGTAAACACATTTGATATGGGAGGTGAATCTGAGCAGAGTTCTTTGCATCTGTCTTGATAGTTGTCCTTCATGCCCCTTTTACACTGACAGGTTAAACCTGTTGTTTTACCCTATTTTACTGCAAGGGGCTGCAAAAGCAAGGAAAGTCCATGAAGATTTTCACACCTATTGCGGTGGGCCAGAAGTATCCAATCCGACACAAGGGCTGCAGCGTGTTACCGCAAGCACTGCGCCTAACGCACGGTCCTTGGGGTAATGGCAGTCTATGGGCGACACAGTAAGTGTAAATGCTGGAGCGCAGTGCATCGCGGCAGGAATGCATGGCCTGACAGGAATTCCCAGTGACTTACTTCATGCCTATCAGGGAGTACGTCTCGGGAGGGGGGGGGGGGGTTGCAGTGCTATGCTTATGACCTTTTCCCTGTCTCCGGACTGGAGACAAGTTGCGTAGCTGAATATTAACTCTTTCAAGCAGAGAAAGAAGAAAAACGCACCTTATTTATTTGTATGCTTGCCACTGTACATACACATGTCTCTATCATCATGTCATGTGTCACTTAGTGTTCAGTGGTTTTAAACTGGTACACAAGGACAAAACCTGTCCTGAATTCAGATACCCAACGTTGAACCGAGCCCTATGGGAATAAAACAGGTTTGTAATTAGAACCTGCTTTGCCACTTTTACTGTTCACTGACATGAGTGAAAAATACTCCCCTGGAAAACACACCAGTCATAATTCTGTTCCAAGATGGCCATTTCTTTTATGAATATTGCTACTCAGGTCTTCAAATAAAATTAGCTGAGAATTATTTCCTCATTATCGTAATTACAACTTTGTACCAGTTCAGCAGCACCGAGTGCAGTAACCATGGCACTTACCATTCAAAATTCATTGATGATAAAGCCATCAAACCTCCCTGAAATTGATGGGGGCCATTGCGCTCTCTTCTTCCAAAGTAATACAACTCTATTGTCAAAGCGGCTCAGCATAGAGCAAATCACAGCAGAAACCATACTAGAGTCCTGCCCTATGCAATGACACCAGCTTGTACATATTGTGTATAAATCCCTTGTTGTGCAGGCCTGATAGTCTTTGTCCCCCGCTCCCTAACCTCTATGGGTGGGATGATTCATATCCAGGGATAATAATGGCTGATATCTCTACCTAGAAACAGTTTGCATCTTGTATTTTTGTGGTATTCTTCTTTATATAGTTGACAGTCCAATTCCTTCCCTTGTCATTTCTATTAGAAGCTTTAGTTAAGGAAATCGAAAATGTAATCAAGTCCTTTGAGTATATCTGCCACAAAACTCCTTTCGTGGTAGACTACCTGTTTACTAACTGATGCGGAAAGTTCAGTTCCTGTGACTGGCTGCACTTTGCACTGGACAGACTCCATCTGGCTGTGGAATTACACTTTTACAGGCTGGCGTGTTTTTTGCATATGCAGTGTGAACTATGATATAATATACTTAAGTTATGCCTTTGCACCAGTGCTGACAAGGATATAGGTAAATACATTAAAGCAAACCTGAAGTGAAAATAAACTCATGAGATAGTGAATTGTATGGGTAGTACAGCTAAGAAATAGAATATTAGTAGCAAAGAAAAGAGTCTCATATTGTTTTCCAGTACAGGAAGAGTTGAAAAAAAAAACCTTAAGTTATCTATGTGAAAGAGCTTCTCTGAGCTATTTGACCCACTGGGTTGAATGTCTGTTTTCTAAAGCACTTAAACAGCCAAGAAGCAGTGAGAGACAGCTCGCGATAAGGTTGTACTGCAGGAAAGTTCTAAGGGTCATTATTTCTGCTTTGCTTTAGAGCTTAAAAGACAGCGTGTGGTTTTAACTATTTGCCAACCGCGTCACGCTGATGGGCTTGGCTGCGGTGGCAGCACCAGGACCGCCTAACGCCGATAGGTGTAAAGTCCTGGGGTGGAGATTTGCAAGAGATTGTGTGCGGCGATGCATGCGCATCTCCGCTTGGATGATGGATCGGTGAACAGCCATCAGTCTCCCAGCGCCGATCGCCGCTAGGAGACTGTTAGCGAAACCGCCGTCTATTTACACAGTACAGTGCTGCGATCTACAGCAGCGCTGTACAGGCGGCTGTCCCACTGAAACGCACACAAAAGTGATCCACTGTCATAGGTTGAAGCCTATGACAGCCGATCGCGCTGATTGGCTGCCAGGAGGAGGGAGGGAGGGTAAAAAAAAATTAATGAAATAAGAACGGAAAATTATTTGAAAAATATACATATAAATATTTATTAAAAAACAAACAAAGATCCTGGAAGCGATCGCTTCCCACCAACAAAAAGCTCTGTTGGTGGGCAGAAAATGTGGGGGGGGGAGGGGGAAATTCACTTGTGTGCTGAGTTGTGCGGCCCTGCAGTGAGGCCTTAAAGCTGCAATGGCCTATTTGGTAAAAAAATGGCCTGGTCACTAGGGGGGTTGCAATGTTATAAAAAGCTATATTACTAAAAATACAAATATAAGACTTTTTTTTATTGCTACCAATGTTCTACTCATTATCCGTACCACCCATACAATTCAATTGGTTTTTTAGCTTCAGGTTCGGTTAAGGATTTACAGCTATAGGGAAATGCCGGGTAAAAATATTATTAAATAAGATAGGGAGTAGAAACTCAGCAGCCAATCAGCAATCACCTTATATTCTGGCTGCTATGCACTGATACTGAATGAGATCGGGTTGTTGGGGGAACTGCTCTTCTCACATCATTGCATTGCTATAGAAATTAATCATAACCCCTATTTGTCTTTTACGCTAATAGAGTGTATCTGTCATTGCAGAGCAATGGGGCTGGCACTGTCACTGCCTCCTATAACATTTATAGCTTCCTGGCTGTCACTCTGATCTTTTGGCTATAATGCAGTGTGAACTACTCACTGGAACAAGTCTGTAGATGGGAAAAGTAATAATACCTGTTTTCCATAATTGTTCCAGGCAAGTGTTTAGAAAATATTACAGTGAGGAAACAGGCACTTCATTTTAACCTTCTTAGCGGTAATCCCGAGTCAGGTTCGGGACGGAAAGCCACAGAACAAGGTGGTAATCCCGTGCCTGAGTGAGTTTCATACAGGAGCTGCTTCAGATCTCTCAGTGGTATGTTTTTTGTCTATTTTTTACGGTCTAAAAGCTTATGAAAAAATGACATGGCTTTTAGACCCTAAATCTGGAAATAATCATAATGCCAGGGAGGTTAAAGTAAGTTAAGATGAGTAAGCCTGTGTAGCTCTGACAGGTGTCCTTTAAGTATGGATAGTTTTCAGAGAGCTTACTGCCTTAGTAGGCCTAATGCTTGCCTGGGCACCGCATTAAAGACAGCCCCCGTGTGGCTACATTATATAATGACGAAATATATCCTATGGTCAGGGCAAAGGCAAGAGAGGCTCCAACCTCAGAGCGCACTGTAGGAGGGGGCAGACAATTCGCTCAGCTATCATTCCCCTATTGCGTTTGAAGCAGAGAGAAAAAAAGAAAAGGGAATACATGGCAGTGACTGCAAGCCAGATAATTAGAGATTAAGGTGTCGGGGGGCCCTGGGGTGCCCCTTAGTCTAATAGCAATCAGTGTGTGACTGCTGGGTTGGGAGGGATGAGGGGGGGGGGGCACTTTGGTGTCTCAGCCTTGGGTGCTGGAGGACCTTGTCCCGGGACTGCCTATGGCAGTTCATAAAGAAAAAAAAAATCCTATATGAACTTTTTTTTGTTGTTGAAGGAGTCGGTTTTTCCTGTCCTAATGGTTGGCAGATGCTGCGTTCCAAGGGGTGTGAACGGTATCCTGCTGTTCTGCCTTAACTGACCTCTTGGGCAGAGCTGTGGGTGGTAAACCCTCACCCCAGTCCCTCCTTCCTAAAGCTGAACACCTTTTGAATAAAGGTTGGTACACGTGCTTTAGGGTTCTCAGCCGAGGGGGCCATCTCTGCCTTGAATTTAGCTCATGTACAGCGATGCATTGCTGAGACATCCAGAGTGCTGTATCATCTTGGCCACGCACGATGATCCCCATTTCTCCTTCCCTTTCCATAGCAACAGAATGTGACCTGTCTGTATGGCGCTTGGCCCCAAACTGCCGCACGATGGATAAAGTCCTTATCCCTGCAGGCGACAATTTTTGTGTGTGTATGCACTTTAACATCCAAATAGCATAAGAAACAAATACAGTGCAGGAAAACAAAGTAGGACAACCTCTGTTTCTGAAAGCTGGGCTTCTCAGTTTTCTGGCAGTTCATTTAGAGATGTCAGAGGCAGCCACCTGCGGCAGCTTGGCTTCTGGTTTCAGATGCTTTTCTGCAAGCGTGGTCAGCTCTATGGAGTGTGGAGGCAACGCACAGTGAACAAGCTTTTTTTTTTTTTTTTCTTCGGCCACACTGTGGTTATAACGCGCGGTGCAACTTTGTTCCAAATCGCACCGCTACCGCAGTACACCAAGGTAAAAGGGACCCTTCTGATGAAAATTTTAGCAGCTCTGTGTAACTTTATTGCAGCTGGATTGGGAAGATTAGTATGGGTCTTTGAAGGCAGAGAATGCTATTTCTGTTGCTTTCAGTGGAACAGTGTAGAGGGGGAAACAAAAGCAAAAACATGATCTCCACTTACAGATATGGTGATTTAAGGGTACATACACACATCCAATTTTAATTGTCCAATTTTACAAATTCCATATAGTATGAGAGCTTACCTACGTAATCTGATGATAGTATTGAAATTCTGTTGGTCCTCATACTACATGGAGGTGGTAGATTTGGCCGATCAGAATTGCATGTGTACGCAACCTAAAGCCTGGTACACACTTTCCGTTATGATTGGCCAATCATTGATGAATTTTACAATCTCCGTGTAGTACGAGATCTTACCTACAAAATCTTCTCATAGTTTTCTATATTAGCTAACCCTCATACTACATGGAGATGGTAAAATTGGTCAGTGATTGGTCATTCATAATTGAAAGTGTGTACCAGGCTTTAGAATCATTGGGCTTGAAGATTTCAACTTTACTCTTCCTAATGTAGGCCAAATATGCATAAGTTTAAATGCAATCATCTTAAAGCGTTACATTAAAAAATGCAAATGAATCCAATAGTTAGTCGTGTGGCGACCTACACATAGTATTAGAATTTTATTTTGATAAAAAATTACAAATCTGATCCCTCCACTCTTCCCATGCCAAGCATCCATTGGTTTTGATGCAATCTTTTTATAACAAAAAATTAAAAAGCAAACTAATCCGACACAGTAAATTTTATGGTGACCACAAAGTATAAATTTTTTTTTTTTATCTGATAACCTGAAGCATAAAACAGTGATTTTATGGACCACCAATTGAAGCTATTTCCAACTTGTTAAATTATCCATAGATGCGCACAAATATTCTTGGAAGGTGCTTTGGGTGACTGCACCACTTCAGATTTCTCTGCCCGGGTGTTGGTAAATAAACACCTCCACCCTCTCACACATATAATAAAGTCAGAGTTGTGGAAGCACTTTCTGCTGCATGCACTTTTTATGTCAAAGCACAGTGTCCTGTTTGAGATACAGGCACTTAAACAAGAGCAGTACTTGCCATACTAACTTTTCACAAATGCCTCACAGCAGACAACATTTCCCCCTGCATCATCATATCTGCGCTCATAGGTAAGGCAAATTTAAGGGTTTATTCAGCAGAAGATGAGTGGAGAATAATTTAACTGTCCGTACTTGAAGGTAATGTGCTGAAAGCAGGAAAAAATCATGGCTGTAAGGGTAAGAGTGATGGGATAGATTGTGATGGCTAGACAGCCAGGTCTGACCATCTCAGGGTGTTCCTGGTATGCAGTGGCTAGAAACTACCAAAAGTGGTTCAAGGATGAAAAACCGGTGACTGGTCATGGCCAAGATTCATTGATGCACATTGGGAGCAAAGACTAGAAAGCATGATTGGCTGAAAAGCATAATGCTGACCATGAGATAAAGCTGTTAGAATACAGTGCATCATAGCTTGCTTCATATGGGATGCTCATACCGACCCCTGACCCTCTCTCCTGCAGTGGTCATGTGAGCATCAGAACTGGACTATGCCACAATGAAGGAAAGGGACAGGTCTGATGGGTCACCTTTTATTTGGCCTCCAAATTCCCCAGATATGCGCTGTAAACACGTCTGTTCCATAGAGGAGCAACCTCATATCTTTCAAGAATTTAACCCACATTCCAGGCACAGATGTGTTCCTAGATTTGTGCAGGCATTTAGCCATAGAAATTGTTTTTTTAATTATCTTTAAGCTTAGGTGATTTCAAAGCCTTTCACCAGTAATATATCTGGTCAGGAGATGAGATACTGGCCACTTCCTGCACTATAGACTGTCATTGGAATAGGCTGCAATCTGTTTCAAAAAATTCAGCCTGTGCCATCCCGCTTGTAGCCAGAACAATGGCAATGATGCACTGTAGGCAGCTGTAGCAGCCTCACCTGCGTAACCTGAAACCAAATCCCTTCTCTGTTTCTGGTCTTGTGATCAAAATTTCAAGACAGACTGGACGCGACTGACAGAAGTGAGGGGACCCGGTACCAAAGCTGCTGACAGCGGAGGGCGGTGGTGTGGGAGCGATCCGTGCAGATGGGGCTGGAGGAAGCCCCAGGTAAGTGTACCTTCTGGTACACTTTTTAAGGACCAGAGACTGCTGATACAAAAAAAACAGGTTCACGCTGCACTCCTGTCGCTGAAGCTCACTTGTCCTGCCATCGCTTTGACAGAAGAGCTCCGAGGGCTCACAGTGATCATGGGGTCTGGAGCCAATGAAAATAGGCTCCTGACTGGCTTATGGAGCTCTGCTGTAATAGCGATGGCAGGGCAAGTGGGCTACCGCAGCACGATTGGGTCCATGTAGCGTCCTAATTGTTTGTTACCTCATCCACCCCACCAATGCTTGCCAGAGCCCTCCTCTTCTTCATGGCCACAGTCCCATCCGTGTACAACCCTGGAGGGTCTGAGGAGGATGGGGGAAGCCTCTGGACTATTCAAAGGCTTCTCACTTCTGAGGTAAGTATAGTTTTTTGCCCTTCAGCTACCCTTAAAACATATTTTATTGATAAAATGTCAAAATGTTTTCTCTGTGAAAACGTAATAGAAGTTAATTGAATGTGGGCTAAGGAGTGCGGTCTTGTTTTCATAAATCTGCCTTCACATTATAAAGGTGCTTATTGCTATGTTACTGTGGTCGTATCCGATACCAGGTAGAGCCAGGTCAGTCTTTTTATTTGCTACATGAAGGACCTTTCTGGTTAGTATTGTGTTTCTTTGATGAAGTTGCCTGGCAGCGAATGGGAAAACTCATTCACTGCTGCGTCACATCTTCAGCCTGCCCTGTCTCTGCAGGCATTGTGATTTGTTTATGAGCTAATCTTTGGATGGCAAACCAGACACATAGGTCTATCGGCATAGTATCTGCTACCTCAAGTGTCATGTCTGTGGGCCGCATTACGTGTGAAAAAGTGACAGCCCCTCTGCGCTGTGTTCACGTTCGCATCAGATAATTGTGTAGAGCTGTCGGAGTTCTCTATCCAGTGATCTTTTCCTCCCCCTCTGAGGAAGCCTTTGTTATGCCCTAGCTGGCCCTGGACCAGCAGAATAAAAATATTGTGTACAGAAAGGCCCTTCTAGGCTCCAGGTCCTATCTACAAGCTTGTGAACAACAAAAACTGTGTTCTTTTGCCAACCAATCTGTATCTCTCTTTCATTGTTTCCTATCTCTGACAGGAACTGAGATTTGCTTAGCACAGCATCTTTCTGTATTGGAGAGCTTGTCTATTCCCTCTTCTTTGTGTTACAGCGAGTTTACGGCCAGATCGGAGACTCGCAGCGAAGGAATTAAAGTCTGCGTTCACCAAGTGTTCCGTAGCGGCTTTGTTTATCTGCGTCAGTCACGGCCTTATTACAGTGTTTTATGGGCCCATAATTGGTGGTTTAGCTCAGCCTGCGGAGCACGTTTAACTCCCTGCCGTCAGCGAGCTGCGGATTCCTGTCTGAGGTTATAGCTGTACCTGCGCCGTAATGTTTTTCCTGTAAAGAGAATTTACAGAGTGCGGAGTTATGCCTGGTATTTGCTCCGTGTGGATCAGCTTAGTTGTTCTACGTGTTATTATTTGGCGGGGATGCTTTTAATTTACTGGCTTGTATGTGTAATTCTTCACTCAGTAAATGAACTTATGGAACTCTGGCCTAACTAGAAGCAGGCATTGTGTGTGTGTGTGTGTGTGTGTGTGTGTGTGTGTGTGTGTGTGTGTGTATGGGAAGCTGCCAACAGAGGCATAAACAGTTGTTTCTTGGTATCCCTATAGGGGGACTTTATTGCTATGATTGCATGGTTATGCTTATCCTATGGCTCTCTGTAGGAATGTAGCCAATGAAGTACACTTCACAGGAACCCGATGATATATATATATATATATATATATATATATATATATATAGTGGCTGCTATATTTATTTCCTTTTAAACAATACCAGTTGCCTGGCAGTCCTCCTGATCTCTTTGGCTGCAGTCATGTCTGAATCACACACCTAAACAAACATTCAGCTGATCTTGTCGGAAACATTTGATCTGCATGCTTGTTTAGGGTCTATGGTCAGGTTATAACAGGCAGAGGATCAGCAGGACAGCCAGGCAACTGGTATTGTTTAAAAGGAAATAAATATGGCAGCCACCTTTTTAGCTCTCATTTCAGATTCCCTTTAATGGTGCCCATACATGGTACAATTTTTTTTTTTTCATCCAATCTTACTATGTAATATATGGGAACTGCATAAATAATCCTTTCAGTATATTAACTTAATTTACCCTTATACTACATAGAAATGGAAAGATTGCATGAACAAAAATTGTACCATGTATGGGCACCATAAATTCTGTCCAGTGCAGAGATCAGGATTAGATCCCTCAAGCGAGAGTTCGGAGCCCAATGCTGTACAGATGCATTGGTAACCTGCAGGTTAGCGACACTTTCTGTTGCTATAAAGGGGGCAGAGGGCAATGGAATGGCACACAACAGATTGGATCAAAATGGGCAGGGTGAATAGGACAACAATGCCCTTGGCCTGCGTTTGGATGAGCGGACCTTCCAGGCTGATTGCTTGCCGATTCATCGAAAGCCGCTGTATAAACATACCAGTCTATTGTAGGTCAGTAATGCTCAGTGAGGCCCTAAGATGGACATGACTGTAACTTCACTTATAAGGGAGCCTCTCAAGAAATGAAGAAAGGAGAACTTCATTATTTCCAAAAAATGTCTATCTTTGGTGAACCCTCAGATTACCTCTCAGGATGGTTGACAAGACCTCTTGCTGTACTTGGCTGACAGCTCTAGCAACAATGGGATGGACAGGCTCACACTTGGCAATTAATTCATATTGACTATAGGCAGTTAGTTGATTGGAAGCATGATCAGTAGCTGCAGTAAACCTTTCTCAATCAGGCAGTGTGTTCACTGACCCCCGCCCCACTGCAGTTACCAGGACAAAGTTGTCAGGGCACCGTGATCATTTTACAATCAGATTTCTTCTGTAAACCGGATATAAGGCTGCAAAGGCTTGTACACATGTTCAACAAAGTGCGCAATGCACACCATGACATAAACGACCCCGCGACAAACCATTTACACAACTTGTATTTTCCACGCACCAACCAACTAAACTAATAACTCGTCCACATATGCAAACGAAACGACGAACTGCATGACATGACTGCATTCAAAACAAGTGTGTCGTTCATACAACGCTTTTCACATGGCCAACTGCCTGAAATCAGCCCAACCGTCGAGTAAATTGATCAGCCGGATAGATCAGGCAAAACCGCCTGTTATCTGTTGCTTGTCAAGTCATTTGCCACGCATACATATGCCTGATTGTCGTCCAACAGACCAAAATCCGATGATGAACAGTTTTGTAGAGCGTGTATACGGGCCTTAATATTTTTTCAATGGGGAAGTAAATGGTTGTTTGAGGCACTATTGACTTGTTTGGGGGGAGCTTGGACATCTGAGTCACAGCCGTGCTTTGGTTCCAGAAGTGGTACTGGGGTTCTACGTCACTGGCCAGAAATGCAGTGCCTCTCGTGAAGGCCTGAGAGAGGACATTAAATGACTAACTGCATTTCTTTTTGCATCCATTTTTTTTAAAGGGTCTGAGGTAATGTTGCTTACAAGAGGGCTGACGAGAAACGTTTTGTGTAGTCTGAATGGTTATATGAACCTAGTAGTAAGTACCCATACAAATCTGCTGTGTGTGAGATAGCAGGTCCACCAACAATCAATTCTTAAAGTGTACCCAAGCATACTTTAAAAGAGAGAAACCCCTGTATCCTGTAGAAGATGCACACAAAATCTGCGGCCATGTTGTGCCTGCGCAGTAAGCCAGAGCCACACAATCACAGCTCTTTGTTTACGCAGGTGCAGCATGGCAGCGCTTGTGCTTGAAGAGGAGTGTGGTTTGGGTCTTCTGGAGGGTCCTAGCAACAGGTGTGAGGACCAGGAAGCCTCTTCAGGATCAAAAGATTTCCTTCTTTTTTTGGTAAACCTTTCCTTTTTGACCCAAGCTTTGGCTTGAGTTCACTTTAAGCCTCGTACACACATACAAGGACTGTTGCCTGCAGGAATTAAAATGCAATCCGTCAGGGCACAGTTAGGGCCCAAGTTCTGTACAGATGCATCACTAGTCTGTTCTGTTTCTATGGAGGAGATAGGAGATCCAACAGCGCAGCTAAGGATGGAGTGGTCAGCCCAAATAATGTGCCAGTCTTATCTCTCGCCAGCTCATGGAGGGGGATCAGGGGCAAAAGCTGTCCCGACCAGCTGCCTCTGCCGAAAACCATCTTGCATGTTTACAAGGCTTTAGCATGGGACCATTTAAGGACAAAGGCTTTACGGCCTCTTGCACACTGCAAGCGATTCAGATTCAGATTCCGCTTTTTAATCAGTTTTTACATCCGATTCAGATTTGCAGTTTGCTCCCTGCACACTGCAAATCGAAATCTGAAACGGATGTAAAAACAGATTAAAAAGCGGAATCTGAATCGCTTGCAGTGTGCAAGAGGCCTACATGTGTATTTACCTTTCTTGTGGCTGCAAATTACTTTTTGGATAGGTGAAAGAGGAAATCTTACTTCTAGTTTCAAATATTTTTATTTATAATAATAAGAAAGAATATACAAACAATACTTTATAAACCCCCCTTGGGGATGATCAAGTAAAGAGTAAATAGTCAGAAAGACTAATCACTATGAAGAATGCGAATATCAAGTGGTATTCTAGAGGTATCTTCTTTTTTCCAAAGACCGGTAAATATATAACAACCATTTTTGTGTAAACAGAGTAAGGCCTCTTGCACACTGCAAGTGATTCCGATTCAGATTCCGCTTTTTAATCAGTTTTTACATCCGATTCAGATTCCGATTTGCAGTGTGCAGGGAGCAAACTGCAAATCGGAATCTGAATCGGATGTAAAAACTGATTAAAAAGCGGAATCTGAATCGAAATCACTTGCAGTGTGCAAGAGGCCTAAGCGGTAAATAAAATCTCTCAATTCTAAGTTGTATCCGGCAACAACAAAAACTAACTTGATTCCATGGACAGAGAACACATTTCAGTGCAAGCACTTGTACAAACCAATTAGTGTGCAGGAAGTGGAACTGTTCTAGGCTTATTGGAAATCTTTTGGCTTGTATCCACTTATAAAAACTGTGCGTGTTCCTTCAGTTTTTTCCTTTTTAATGATTTTTTTTATGGTTTTAGTTGTTTAGAGCAAGCTGTCCAGTCTCAGATCTTCACCCCTTTTGCTATAGAGACTGGTTTGGTTTATCCTTTCACATTGGTGTTAACCATTTAAAGGGGAACTGAAGAGAGAGGTATATGGAGGCTGCCATGTTTATTTCTTTTTAAGCAATACCAGTTTCCTGGCAGCCCTGCTGATCCTCTGCCTCTAATACTATTAGCCATAGCCCCTGAACAAGCATGCAGCAGATCAGGTGTTTCAGACTTTAAAGTCAGATCTGACAAGACTAGCTGTATGCTTGTTTCTGGTGTTATTCAGATACTACTGCAGAGAAATAGACCAGCAGGGCTGGTATTGATTAAAAGTTAACATGGCAGCCTACATATACCTCTCTTCAGTTCCCCTTTAAGGCCTCTTTTCCACAAGTAGTTGATAGGCAGTGAAATGCCTCTCAAAATCTCACAACTGCAGGCTGGTAACTGCTCACTGCTGCCTGGCAACTGCTTGCTGAGCACACAGATCAACTGCTTGTGGAAAAGAGGCCTAATAATGACAAATGGCAGAAAAAAAGAAGTCAATTTATTTTATTTACTAGCAAATATGTAGAAGCCTATAAACCCCAGTGAACTCCCTCTTAAATAAATAATAAAAAAATCAACTTGGAAAGTACGGATATACCAAAGCTTAGGGCTTTAGCGATCAGTGATGACAAAACAGGCCAAACGTATTTTGTAAGGACAGGGGGCACAGTATATTTGACAAGCGTGAGATGGAGGGTGCAGCCCAGAGCAGCCAGTCAGACTCCAGCTTTCATTTCCCAATCTGCCCTGGAAAATGGTAGCTTGAGAGTGACTGCATGCTCCGGGCAACCCAGGATCTTTAGTCTCAATAACAAAACTAGATTTTCAGGTGCTCAATCCAACAGGGCTTGTATAGAGAGCACAGTGTTGCATATTTCCACTCTCATGAATTGCAGTATTTCTCGATTTTGTACAGACCACAGCAGCCACATTACGAACAGACTTCATAGTTCAGATTGAGGAGCTTTATTTCCTCCGCACCACAAAACACTTTAAGAACAGAAATCTAAATAGTGTACCTGTCTCCTAGGCACAGTGGAGGCAGACGTTCTGGGGGAGGAATTCAATTTCAGCCAAATAGAGCATTAAGAATGAGTGAAATGTTTTCTCTAGTACAGTATTAATCAATGAAATGCTAATTTTTCTGACATGCGGGCACATATAATGCAAACTGCATGCAGTTTGGTATCGGGCCAATCGGGATCTTCATTGCGACCTGGGGCCCACTACAGATTGCAGTCGCACTTACTCAGCGTTTTTTGCTATTGTTTTGTATAGAGATACTTGGATTTTTCTATAGCAATTTTTATTTGGGTGCTAGCAATTGCGACGAGTAATTGGCTGTTTCTATTCCTCTTTTTTTTTTTTTTTTTGGTGGGGGGGATAGGGGGTAGGGGGTGTTTCAGTTAGTAAAATTGCTTTTGTACAGCAATTGCAAAGTGATTTTGTAGTGAACTTATACATAACATTGAGTCACAATCACTAGCAAAATGCTGCTGGCAGAGCGATTTCGATTTTGGACAACTCACATTGCTCCAGCGGGCCCACCTCCATCCACTGTCATTGGCATAGTGATTTTTTGGCAGCAATCATCAGGAAATTCCAAATTGCTGATGAACGCGCTCTAGTGGGTCTTAAAGGGAACCTTAACTGGACGGGGGGTAAAGAGTTTTACTTACCTGGGGCTATTACCAGCCCCCTGCAGCAGTCCTGTGCCCTCGGCGCCGCTCTGGAATCCTCTGGTCCCCCGCTGTCACTTAGTTTCGTTTTTGACGACTCACCAGTCGCCGGCCGCCATGCGTATTATTGGACGCATTCACCAATGCAATTAGCGCTATTGCGGACCGCAACGCGTACAAAAATACGCGTTGCCGCATTCCGCACGCGTAGATATGCGGCAACACGTATTTTTGTACGCGTTGCGGTCCGCAATAGCGCTAATTGCATTGGTGAATGCGTCCAATAATACGCATGGCGGCCGGCGACTGGTGAGTCGTCAAAAACGAAACTAAGTGACAGCGGGGGACCAGAGGATTCCAGAGCGGCGCCGAGGGCACAGGACTGCTGCAGGGGGCTGGTAATAGCCCCAGGTAAGTAAAACTCTTTACCCCCCGTCCAGTTAAGGTTCCCTTTAAGCTTGGTACACGCTTTCAATTATGATTGGCCAATCACTGACCAATTTTACCACCTCCATGTAGTATGAGGATGTACCTACACATTCTGCTCATAGTATTCAATATCTGTTGACCCTTATACTACATGGAGGTGGTAAAATTGGTCAGAGATTGGCCAATCATAATTGAAAGTGTGTACCAGGGTTAAGGCCTTGCTGCATATGATTGACTAAATTCTAAGCTGCAAGTTGGAAAAACTAGCATCTCATTCATTTCTGTTCTTGGTCAGTCGGCAACACTTTGTCGTCTGTCAGCTGAAGGAATATTCTAGTCTGTGGATGTTTGTTTTATTGTTATTTTTTTTTTAAGATTAACTTTTAATTCATTAAACTGTTTTTATGCCATATTTTCATGATGTTTTTTCCCCATATATAAATTCAGTGTACCACCTAGTGGCTAGCTGTGTATCAGACTATGTAGTCCGCATCATCTGTGCTGAAATAAATAGAAAATATATATAAAAATACATGTAAAAGTGAAGCCACGGAATAGTGCACTGCTTTTTATGAAGCTTTTGTGTCTGAGCTGCCTCACAGATTAGCTTTGCATTAAAGGAAACCTGAAGCGGAAAAAAAATATGATACAAGGAATTGTATGTGTAGTACAGATAATGAATAGAACATTAGTAGCAAAGAAAAGTCTTTTTTTATTTTCTGATATATAGGGTTTTTTATAATGTTGCATCATTCTGTCATATTTGCAGTGTAGAAACCACACCCTCTTTGAAGCTATAAAACAAAGTAAAAATAATGACCTTTTGAACTTTCCTGCAGTAAAATCTTATCTCAAGCGGGTCTCTCACTGTTTCTTTGCGGTTTAACCAGCCGGGCGGTATGGACGAGCTCAGCTCGTCCATCACCGCCGGAGGCTGCCGCTCAGGCCCTGCTGGGCCGATTTTCTTCAAATAAAGAGCAGCACACGCAGCCGGCACTTTGCCAGCCGCGTGTGCTGCCTGATCGCCGCCGCTCTGCGGCGATCCGCCGCGAGCAGCTGCGAAAGAGGGTCCCCCCAGCCGCCTGAGCCCAGCGTAGCCGGAACAAAAAGTTCCGGCCAGCGCTAAGGGCTGGATCGGAGGCGGCTGACGTCAGGACGTCGGCTGACGTCCATGACGTCACTCCGCTCGTCGCTATGGCGACGATGTAAGCAAAACAAGGAAGGCCGCTCATTGCGGCCTTCCTTGTTTATTCTGGGCGCCGGAGGCGATCGGAAGAACGCCTCCGGAGCGCCCTCTAGTGGGCTTTCATGCAGCCAACTTTCAGTTGGCTGCATGAAATAGTTTTTTTTTTATTTAAAAAAAACCCTCCCGCAGCCGCCCTGGCGATCTTAATAGAACGCCAGGGTGGTTAAAGTGAACCTCCGGACTAAAAATCTACTCAGCAGAACTGAAAAGGCTTGGTGTTTCTTTAACAATTTCACAGCATCAGAACTTTGTTTTTCTTACCAAAGCTCCACCCATCAAAGAAAACTGCCCGCGCTTTTTTCCCCTAATGCTGTGCAAAGCATGATGGGAATTCCTATGTTGTTCACGTTGCCTAGCAACTGGGAGGGGTCATCAGCACACAGGACAGTTGGAACTGTCTCATGCTCCTTGTCACCTCCTTTCAACCAAAAAGATGGCTGCCATCATGAAATCAAACATTTGCCTGTTCTTTTAAAACAGTGTGGGTAAGAGATTATATTACCTATCTATTTTAATTAACATAACTAATGTAACTTAATGACAGTATGTTTGTTTAGGCTTAAGTTCCTCTTTAAGTGCTTTAGAAAACAAGAATATATTTGACCCAGTGGGTTAAAGAGCTCAGAGAAGCTCTTTTGCATAGATAACTGAAGGTTTTCTTTTAACTCTACCTGTACTGGAAAACAACAAGTCTCTTTTCTTCGCTACTAATGTTCTATTTCTTAGCTGTCCTGCACATACAATTCATTATTTCGTAAGTTTATTTTCACTTCATGTTTGCTTTAAGAACAGTAAAGCACAATAACTGTGCTATATTTCTCAGCAGAAAGCACAGGATGTATTGAAAAACATATGGTCATTCTCATCTATGTATGCTGTTGCAAACACAACAGGATTTTAATTACATTAATGCTGCGATAGAATCATTTTTATTTAAAGGAAATCTTGTTTTTTTTCTTATTAATTTTTAATAGTAAAATAGTTTTTGTGGGTTTTTTTTTCTTTTTTCAGCCAGGAAAATATTAAACAGGATATTCCCTTATAACGCCATCTGCTGCTTTAGCTGGCAAGCTTTAAGTGCAAGAAGTGCCTCAAGAAGAGCACTTTATAAGGACTAGCAAGACCTGGTTATCAGTCACCAAGTCTGAGGACTTTGCCATGTGTAATATCACAGAGAATTTTTACTGCAACTTAAGCAAATTTCTCAACTGCTTACAAAACATTAACAGGTCATGGTGCAGGTGGAGTGCCAAACATCTGAAGCACTCATTTGAAATCTTTAAAGAGAACCCGAGGTGTGTTTAAAGAATGTTATCTGCATACAGAGGCTGGATCTGCCTATACAGCCCAGCCTCTGTTGCTATCCCAAACCCCACTAAGGTCCCCCTGCACTCTGCAATCCCTCATAAATCACAGCCGTGCTGTGAGGCTGTGTTTACATCTGTAGTGTCAGTCTCAGCTGCTCCCCCGCCTCCTGCATAGCTCCGGTCCCTGCCCCTGTCCCTTCCCTCCAATCAGCAGGGAGGGAAGGGATGCAGGCGGGGACTGGAGTTCTGCAGGAGGCGGGGAGAGCAGCAGACTGACACTATAAAGATAAACACAGCCAGCTCTGACAAGCTGTTTGTCAGCAGCGTGGCTGTGATTTATGAGGGATTGCAGAGTGCAGGGGGACCTTAGGGGGGTTTGGGATAGCAACAGAGGCTGGGCTGTATAGGCAGATCCAGCCTCTGTATGCAGATAATATTCTTCAAACCCACCTCGGGTTCTCTTTAATGTTTTTAATAAAACAAAAAAACTTACTTTTTAGGTGCTGAAAACAATAAATGGATATGCTCAAAATAGCACTAGACGTACCCTCTTACTTGAAGTCTTAAATTTCAATAGGGGGGGGGGGGGGGGGGTTTAGAGCCTCCTTTATTGCCTTCTGTGTTGCAGTAGCCATTTCCGAGGCAGGACATAAAGGAAAAATCCCAAATTGAAATAAATACCTTGAGGTGCCCACTAATGATACAATCTTCTCTTCTTTTTTTTTTTTTCTTTTTTTTTTTTTTTTGTGGTGGTCCTATCTCTTCCCTACTATGTTGAAAACATAAAAAATATCCCAGTTTCTTAAGCCTCAAAACACTCTACATTCCCTTTAAATAAATAAAAATATATATATATATATATATATATATATATATATATATATATATATATATATATAAAATGCCCCCTCTATTCCAGGTAAACAGGTACACTTCAAACAATTGTCAGGCAGCACACATCCTGACAATGGTTAACCTGCCTTATTAAAACCCTTTGACTCGTCTCCTTTTCTTCTTAAGCTTATTGTATCCTTAAATTATTGAAATTTTTAATAATTGCTGACTATATTAAATGTATTTTTTTTCTTTTTGCATTTATTGTAACCAAACCTGGGTTAAGAGCCAATATTTAGCAAATGCCATTGAAATGTACAAGTTTTCAATGGACAACCAATTCTGTTACGTTTAACTTGTAACCTTAATTTACTGTGTAAAGCTGGTTACATCCTGTCTAGTTTTTGTAGCTTTGTTTTTGTTTTTCTGCCGCTTCCTATTTGAATGCTTGTTTATGTCAAGACATAACTTTGTGAAACTTTTATTTTTTGTTTGTGTAATATAAATTTCTCTTTTTTTTGTTTTGAAAACAAGCTTGTAGTCTGCTTTTAACAGTTTCTACTGTACAGTCTATGAAACATTCTATAATTTTTTTTTCATGCTAAAAATTGTCAATTGGTGGTTTTTGTGAAATGGTCAGAAATTCACAGCTCTTTAAATGTTTATTCGGGGAATTTTTATTAAACATTTCCTTTTTTATTGTTTTGCTTTTTTTTGTTTTTGTTTTTTTGTCTAGCAAAATGAAATTAAAAAAAGATGTTAATATATTCCTGTTGCTAGCATGTGCACTGCTGTCCTAGAAGCCACTTTATCATTTTTCTTTTCCGCTTTTATTAGACATGTCTATTTATGAATCTCTTGCTTGTAGTTTTTTTTTTCACAAATAAAATGCTCAAAAATGAATGTACATCCATGCTTTTAATGATATTTCTTTTTTAATTCTCCTGACCGAACAAATGTTTAAGACTTCTGAAAGAGTGCAAATAAGGCCCCGTTCACACTTGCGTTTTGGCAAGTAAACGGACCGGATCCTGATCGGATAAGGACCTGATCCTGATCAGAACCGTACGGTTCCGATCCGGATCCGGTCCGTTTGTATCAGGCATGCATCAGGCTGCCATCTGGATCCGTGGGCAAAAAATAGTGAAATTAAAATAAAAAAATGTTGGGGTCAGCAGAAGGTGCACCTGGTGCACCTGTAGAATCAGGTTCCTCCGCTGTAGGCCTCACCTCCACCTCCCGACATACTGCCAAACAGCTCCAGCACGTCTGTCACTGCTGCTCCACTCCAGATATGCTTGGCTCATGTGTCCCCATCCGAAATGGCCGCTTGGATACGCATAGGAAGTGGGGTAGAACGACAGGTTTTTGTAGGGAGTGTGTTCTGTGCCTTCCGTTTCCCATTGGTTTCTGTGTTCCGGATGGTGCTGTCAGGCTCAGGTCCGGCTCCGGTCCGGGTGCGTGGGCCGGAGATCCGGACCCAAAAAATAGTGCATGTTGGAAAAGTGTCCGGATCCGATCCGGCTCCGTACTGTACGGAACGGACACGTGTGAACGTCCGCATAGACTTTGCATTGCTATGCGGAACGTACGTTCCGTTTGTACAGTATACGGTCCGGATCAGATCAGGAAAATCCAGACAGGGAACGCTAATGTGAACCGGGTCTAAGGCGTATTAATTATTATTTTGAGTTTATATGGTGCCAACATCTTCTGCAGCGCTGTACAGAATATACATTTAAAGTCTTGTCACTATCTGTCGTCAGAGGAGCTCACAATCTAATCTTGCTACCCATATGTTCGTTGTAGTCTAGGGCCAATGTTAGGAGGAAGCAAATTAACTTATCTGTTTGGGGGGTGGGAAGAAGCTGGAGTGCCCGGAGGAAACCCATGCAGATACCGGGGGGGGGGGGGAGGGGAACATACAAACGTCTTCCAGATAGGGAACCAGCTCTGCAATGCCAGAGTGCTATCTACTACACCACTGTGCTGCCCACAGGCATAGGGATCGTTTAACTTCTTTTGTGCTCGCAGATTTATATGACACAGCGTACATAAAGCTTTGTGCACACGCCATACTAAACTCGGCCAAAGTGGCCATTAATGGTTTTCCCAGCATAGAATGCAACAGTCATACTGGTGTCCCCCAAGCTGGTTTCAAGATTCAGTGCTATAGCAGAATGACCCATCTGTACCACACTTATTTGCCACAGTGCTGCCCTAAGGACCAGCTCAATCCTGAGTGGCAACACTAATGGTACATGCATAAATGGCTTAAAGGATAATAGAGCTGAACAATGTATTATAAAGGAGGGGAGCAGGCATGTAATAGATGCAGTCATCATGCCCACTGATCCCCCGTTCTCCTTTTTCCCTCTTATTTCTACGATGACATCATTGTGCCGGGGTGTGCACACAGAGCTCTCCTGGCCGCACGCACCTGCGCACTACCACCCCACCCTGGTGGGGTGGTAGTCAATTTAGGGTACAAAGGAGGGGGATGGGGAGCATTGAGCATGAGGACTGCATCTAATACATACCTGCTCCCCCCCCCCTTTTAATAAAATGTTCAGCTCTGGTAACCTTTCAGGGCCGGTTCACACCAATGTGTCCCCCTTCGTTTTTGCCAATGGGGGGGTACTTACAGAACTGCCTCCATTCAAAATGAATGGAAGTAGTTCTTTTACAGACAGTGCACATGTTCGTTATTGTTTATCATCGTTTGTATGATCGCCGTGTTTGTGCGTCCTCAACCATGGCCCAGTGCCTCCAGAGTCCCCACAATGCACAACAGGGCGAGTAGGAGGACAATCCCCTCGGTCTCTGCTCATCATGTCGATTTGCCAGTCGGAACACTCACTGATTACACTGACGGAAATTGGGGAGCCGCTGTACACGCTGGGTTTTCAGTAGAGGTGGCCCTGACTGGCTGCCTCGGTCAAGAGCCACTAGCATGTGTGCAGGACTTAAAGCCTTGAACATGGTTCTCGGTCATGGCAGCCTCTGCCAAGAATCAGGTGTGTGTGTACAACAACGCTCAATTGCCTTTGATGCCTTGCTAAGAGATCAGCCTGGCAAATTATCTCAGCCGAAGGCATTGTTCTCTTACCCACGCTGCCCACTTTGCCATGTCTGTTGGCCCTCTTCCCTTCTCCATAGCAACAGAACTCAGCCTAGTGACGCATCTGTACAGAACTCAACCCACAAATGTTTTCCAGTGTATCAAGTCCCGGTCCAACTGTGTGTACTAGGCTTTACTTATGTAATGTAAACTGCCCAGGTCTCATTTTTCAGCACCACCTGACCCACTCCCTGGTTGGCTTATTGGTTTCATACTTTTGTCCAACTTGCAAGTGTTCAGACCTGCAACCCACCTAAACTTACTTTCATCCTTTCCTCTTAAAATTCTCTCAAAAAAGGCTAAAGATAAAATAAACTTCTTTCATTCATAAACACTGCCTATGCAAAATGTATGTATGTATGTATATATATATATATATATATATATATATATATATATATATATATATATATATATATATATATATATATATTAGAGTACTCATACTTCGTAGCTATGGAAAGACATCTTAAATTCAAATACTTCAGAAAAAGCAGGTTGGAACCTTTGTCGCATTGGTATTGCGGTTTGTGTTGCTTCTGATAAGAATTTCTCTTGGTTTAGTTCCTGTGACATCAAGGGCTCTAACTGGATTGCAATTGAGGCCATGATATCACATTAAGGCCCTCCCCAGTCCCTTCTGTGCCCCATGTCTCCTCTGCTCCCCCTGAATAAAAGAAAGAGGCAGCACTGCTCATCTAATCCAACAGAGCCCACGGCCATCAGAGACCTATCTCTCACTGCTCCCCTAGTGCTGGCTTCTGCTGATCACGTCATCAGCAGAAGCCAGCACTAGGGGAACAATGAGGGAGAGGAGAGGTCTCTGAAAATCACCGGCTCAGATGGATTAGGTGAGCCGTGCTGCTGCTGTTTTCATTTATTCAGGGGGAAGAGGAGACATGGGGACAACACAGGGAGTCCCTGACATCGTGGCAGGTCGTATTGGTAGGCGTTCGTAAGTTGGGGACTCTGTATTTAGCATATAAGACGAGCAGTGACTTTTTCCTCCCCATTTTGGAGGGAGAAAAAGTGTGACTTATGGTATATGCTGAAAAATATGGTATATTTTTTCTGAAAAAAATCTGACAAGATAAGTCACATGCTTGTTTCAGGTGTGTGATTCAGACACTCCCAGTGCCAGGCCACTGGTTGCATTTTAAAAAAAAAATATATATATATGGCAGCCTTCAGGTTCCCTTTAAAGGAAACATCAGGCAATATCCCCTACCCCCCGATCTACTTACCTGGGGCTTCCTCCTGCCCCTTGAAGCTGACATGTCCCATGCCACAGCTCCACTCTCAGCCACCGAACCAGGGTCACAGTCGGTGCAGAGGGCGACCTCGAGGTCGTCCTCTATTGCGCCTGTGCAAGCGCCGCGTCAAGTCCACATTGTCCGGAATGTACTGCGCTGGCACAAAACTACAAAGTGGACTTGATTGAAAGCAGCGCTTGCACAGGCGCAGTAGAGGACTCCTGGCAAGGCACCGCACGGGGACCTCGGGCCGGCGGCTGAGAGCGGAGCTGCGGAATGGGACATGTCAGCTGCAAGGGGCTGGAGGAAGCCCCAGGTAAGTAGATCGGGGGGTAGGGAATATTGCTTGATGACTCCTTTAAGCGAGTCTGTTATCGGATCTCTCAAATAGAATTTGTAGCTGTCGAAATTTAATTGGAAACAAAAGTAACATTTTGGCTCTGCTCTAACTAAACAGTCAGATTTTAAAGAGTATGTCTATAACTATGATGTGCCTTGAACTGTGGCGAGCCACGGAAGTAAGCGACGGACATTTGGCACCTGAGGGCTGGAAGGTTGGCCCCCGACAGTGATCCGCTGGTCAGAACTGACATTTCATCGTGTTACTCAAACTCCGGTTACTGTTCACCACTGTCTTGCCAAGCTGTGGAAGGCGATAGCTCTCGTGCGCCCAAAACTTAGGATGAATGTGTTAAGGCTTACCAGGCATTTAATTCAATAACTTTGTAAAACCTCCTGGCACCGGCTGGGAATCCTTTTAATCAATACACTTAGCTGCCGCGCAATATGAGCTTATCACAGCAGGAGGCTATTGTGAAGACTGTAGGATCGCTTTTCGTCCGAGAGGCGAGCTCAGAGCTTGTTGCAATATGTCGCCGTGGTCTGTAATTTAATCACCTTTTTTCCATGCCTTTAAAACGCACCTCGGCTTAAAGCCTCACTAAACAATCTACAGAAAGCATGCGGGCATATTGCTCAGTACTACTAGTATTATAGGGTTACTTAAGCAAAAGTAAAAAATAAGATTAACTTACCTGCAACCTTTCTTGCAACCCCCCGGAGTCATCCTGTGTCTGCGCTGTGCTTCCGTGACCCACCAGCCAGCAGTGGTGACCCCCTGAAAGCTGGCCAGTCGGCAGTTACTGTGCATGCACAGCCCCGGCACCCTGATTGCGCTCCCCTGAGCAGGCGCAGTAGTGATTTTCGCTTTGTGACGGTCACCACTGCTTGCCGAAGGGTATTCAAACGGTGCGGGCACAGGGGGACTGCAAGAAGGCCCAGGTAAGTTAAACTGTGGGTTTTTTGGTTTGTTTTTTAATTAGGCTTCAGATTTCCTTTAATCTCCCTGGTGGTATGATCCCTTCTGATTTTAGGGTCTAAAAGCGGTACAATTTTTTATGTGCTTTTAGCACGAAAAAATCATACCGCAAGAGAGTCTGCAGCAGCCCCCCTACACTTACCTCCCTGGGCTCCAGAACTGCAGTTTTACCTCCGTACACCGGGTGGCGCTGTAACCTTAAAGTGAGATTGCCAAGGTGATCTCACCAGAGCCTCGGAGAAGAGGAAGAAGAATGGTGGCCGACGTCAGGATCCCTGGGGAGGTGAGTTGAAGCGCCCGCTGCGCGCATTGCTCTGCATAGAAACCTCCGGCAGCTACTCTGAGTGTAGGTCGAGGTTACCACTTTGAGCTGCGGTTTTCCACCCCAACTGCAGCGCGGGGTTTCCGCCAAGGAGGTTAAAGAGGCACTGTCGTGACATATATTAGGATGCAGTAAATTATTCTGGATACCCACTTTTTGGGATAATTTTCCTGGTTCCAGCATCTGAAACTGTTCCTATATCTACTGTATATATTGCTGTATATTGGTATTTTAGTTCTGCTTTTCAAGTGATGTGTAGTCAGTTAACAAACATTCCGCATAGATCACCTGCCAGCAGCAAAGATGTTGCCGCCTGTGATACATAGAATGTAAATTAGGGTAAGGAAAGATTTTATTTAGGCAAACACCGCCTAAATAGTTTATAAATACACAATTTTATTATTTCCACTACTGTCCCTCTTTAAGTATGTGCAGGATCTGAATTACTACAGCACAGCCAATCCCCGGTGAGAATTTCATAAGTGATCCAGAAACATGGACTGAATTTTTTTTTTTACCCATTTATTTATAGTTTGTTATTATTTGATAATCAATGGCATCCCTTACTTGCCTTGTATTGATCTATGATTCTGAAAGACAAGTAAAGTAACAGTTGCGTGAATGTGGTCATGTGTACTGTCATACAGGAAGTACTTTTCTATAGGATAACTATACTTACAGATTTCATGGCCCCCCAAACCTACAGCACTTCCTACTGTAAACACTGAGGACTGACTTATCCAATCAGTCACTGCTTAGGTTGTGTACATCCAGCACCACCACTCTGCCCACTTTGCCATAGAACATAGACAGATTCTCCATTGAAAGCTTTCTACTCAACAGTGCCACCTAGTGGTCAGGTGGAGCAGTGGCGCAGAATGTAAACAACATTTCCTGCTTTTTTTTTTCTTTAATGAACAACATTTGTAAAGCATGTCTCAGACCAGTAATTAGTTGAATGGTATACAATTGTACAGAGGAAAAAATTACATTTTCAAAAATGCTAGGCTAGACTGGTTGGTTTCCAGTCAGGATTTAAATACCTCTAGGGCAGGGGTCTCAAACTCAATTTACCTGGGGGCCGCAGGAGGCAAAGTCAGGATTAGGCCGGGCCGCATAAGGGAATCAATCAATCAGCAGCTAACCCCAACAACCCCCCCCCCCCCCCCTCCCCATCCCTTGCATTGACTTTTATTTCAAAATCAAATTCACACTGAAGCTAACTATTTTGCCTATTTTACCTTATAGTTCGCTTCAGTGCTCCCATTACAAGTAATACGCCATGTCCCCGCCGCAAAAGGAGGGCTGCAGAGCCCAGAAATCGCCCAGTAGGCAATCCGCCGGCATTTCCTGGAAGGGGCAGAGCTTTCAACTTGAGCTCTGCCCCTCCTGACGTCAATCGCTGCGCATCGCCGCCTCTGCCCGCCCCTCTCACTCTTCCTTCACGGAGAGGGGTGGGCAGAGGCAGCGATGCGCCGCGATTGACGTCAGGAGGGGCAGAGCTGAAGCTGAAAGCTCTGCCCCTTCCAGGAAATGCCGGCGGATTGCCTCCCGAGCGATTTGGGGGCTCTGCAGCCCTCGTTTAGCGGCGGGGATGCGGCGGATTACTTGGGAGCACTGAAGCGAACTATAAGGAAGCTTTTGCCGGCGCGGGCCACAAAATATTGTATCGAGGGCCACGAGTTTGAGACCCCTGCTCTAGGGGATGGGGCTGTCTTTACTGAATGTGGTAGGGAGTTCAAAAGGGTAGGGGCAGCATGACAGAAAGCACTGTCTCTAAAGGTTTTTGAGATGAACTCTGGGAGTGACAGGTTTATAGATCCTGCTGATCTGAGCTTGTGGGAGGTGTGTTGCAGTTTCAACAAATCCTTCATGTATCCAGGGCCCAGATTGTGTAGGGATTTCAATGTCAACAGTCCAAACTTGAAGAGGACTCTCATTTTACAGGTAGCCATTCGCGTTAGTGAAGAATTGGTGTGATATGACAATAGGGCAGGTTTACCAATACTCAGGTGCGGACTGGCCCGGTGGGGTTGGGAGGAGATTTCCCTTTGGGCCGTCTCCTTATTAAACAATCAGGGCTGGCGGGTTAGTCTGGTAATGGAGCTCAGTCCTGCTCCCCAGCTCACTCTTACCAGTCCTGGCTGTCACACTGCTGCATGTAGGACTAGAGGGCATTGACTCAACTCCTCCGGTATGCTGCTTCTTCATTGGTTGCAATTAGTGCATGGTAATGCACTGCTAAACTCCACCCCCAGAACTGAAGCTGAATCAAAGAGACTGCAGACCGTACGGAATAACTGTGTATTGAGCCCAGGGCATAGAGTGACCAGATTTTTGTGGGTCCAACCTGGGACGGGGAGGGGGGGGGGGCGGCGCGCGCAGCGCCCCGCGGCGAAAAGTGAAGAGGTCTGAGGGGCGCGCAGCGACGAAGACTGGGGGGAGGGGTGGGAAAATGGGCGTGGTCATGACATTGTATGGGCGGAGCTAACGTAATGATGTAACAGCGAGGCATAAGAAAGCAGTGTTTACGCCATGATGTGGACAAACGAGACTTTGCATCATGGGTGTGCAGAAACTGTGTGATGCTAATAGTATACCGTAACCACAAAGCAGCAAACATAGCCATCTATGACCATTAAATAATAAATGCAGTAACAGTTACCCCGGACACAAGAAAATAAACGCAATAGGCAACATGTCAGCACAAAATAACCGCAATGCGGGCAACATGTCAGTATAAAATAAATGCAATGCGGGCAAACATGTCAGTAAAAAATAAATGCAATGCGGGCAAACATGTCAGTACAAAATAAACGCAATGCGGGCAACATGTCAGTACAACATAAACGCAATGCGGGCAAACATGTCAGTACAAAATAAACGCAATGCGGGCAACATGTCAGTACAAAATAAACGCAATGTGGTCAAACATGTCAGTACAAAATAAACGCAATGCGGGCAACATGTCAGTTCAAAATAAACGCAATGCGGGCAAACATTTCACCAGAAAATAAATGCAATGCGGGCAAACATATCAGTACAAAATAAACGCAATGCGGACAAACATGTCAGTACAAAATAAACGCAATGCGGGCAACATGTCAGTACAAAATAAACGCAATGCGGGCAACATGTCAGTACAAAATAAACGCAATGCGGGCAAACATTTCATCAGAAAATAAACGCAATGCAGGCAAACATTTCACCAGACAATAAACGCAATGCGGGCAAACATGTCAGTACAAAATAGAAGAAAAGAAAAAAAGAACAGCTATAAGTAACCACATTTGCCTGCACTCTGAACAAAGCCAGCATCTTCACAGGACTTCTGTGGGGGCTGTCGTCCTGCCTGCTGCTCTGCTCTGTACATGGGGCCCAACAGAAGACTTCTATGCGGTGCTGTGCTGCACTCACACGCAGAGGACACGCATCACATTCAGGCAGGGACAAATTTCTGGAAAGGCCACAAAGGCCCGGGGAGTTGCTACATAGGGGAGAGGAGGCTGAAAATGGGGAGCAACATATGAAAAAAGGAAACTGATGTCGAAGGGAGCTGTTCATGAAGAGAAAGGCTATAGTAAATGCATGATACACATGGGAGAGGGGGCTGCACATGATATGGAAGGGGCACTGCTGCACATGAAAACGGAGCCACAACATACTTGGCCTGGGGGCACAAAAAGTTTAAATCCGGCCTTGCATTCAGGAGCTGCTACTGGCCAAAGCCATAACCATCCATATGATAGATGTCAGTGTAGGAAAACATGGACATAAGTTGGTAACATTCTAAGAGGGATATGAAGACATCAGTGTGCTCCTTGAGTGTGTACCATCTACGGCAGCTGAAAAAGTTTGGCCTACCTCAAAATCTAATGGTGCAGTTCTACACTGCAATTTTTCAATCCACCATAACATCATCTATGACTGTATGGTTCAGCTCCTGCTCAGCATTAGAAAAGGGGAGGCTGCAGCGCATTATCCGATCAGCGGAAAGGATAATTGGCTGTAGCTTACCTTCCCTGCAGGATCTTTACGCTAGCAGGTGCAGAAAAAGAGCAACCAAAATTGCCTCTGACCCCTCTCACCCAGCTCACTCAATCTTCCAGCGCATGCCTTCAGGAGTAAGATTCCGGTCAATCGCTACCAATACCTCTAGACACAAGAACAGCTTTTTTCCTTAAGCGGTAGCCATACTTAAGGCTGAACCACGTTAGAGCTGCTAGGACTTGATAGTAATCAGCACAGAACTGTAAATGAACAATTCTCACTTTGCTTACTGCCACTATACTTATAATGTCCTTGACTTGTAATATACACACTGTCTGTCCTTGTATTGTTTTTGTTTGTGTTTGTTAACCACTTGCCGACCGCACACTCATACTTACTGCGGCAAAGTGGTAGCTGGAGGACCAGCGACGCAGATCTGCGTCACCAGGTGCCTCCCTAATTAATCAGGAAAGGCCGCTCCTGTTAGATCACGGAGCGGGTCTCCGTGAATAGCCTGCGAGCCGCTGATTGCGGCTCGCAGACTAAATGTAAACGTAGGAGACATTTGACTCCTTTGTTTACATTGTACGGCGCTGCTGCGCAGCAGCGCCGTAAGGCAGATCGGCGATCCCCGGCCAATCAGTGGCCGGGGATCGCCGCCATGTGACAGGGGACAGCCTGTCACTGGCTGTACAGGACGGATAGCGTCCTGTGCAGCCCGGATCATCAGGGGTGAGAGGGAGGAAAGGGAGCGGGGGAATTTCGCCGCGGAGGGGGGCTTTGAGGTGCCCCCCCCACAACATGCCAGCCAGGAGGAGCGATCAGACCCCCCCTGCACATCATCCCCATAGGGGGAAAAAAAGGGGGGCGATCTGATCGCTCTGCGTGCCAGCTGATCTGTGCTGGGGGCTGCAGAGCCCACCCAGCACAGATCACAAAAAATAGCGCTGGTCCTTAAGGGGGGGTAAAGGCTGGGTCATCAGGTGGTTAAGCAACTGCCAAGACAAATTCCTTGTAGATGCAAACTTACTTGGCGAAATAAAATTGATTCTGATTGATTCTGATTCTGATTCTAGTCGAGGCTATATCAGCACTATATTAGCCTGGGAAATAAAACTTAACTAGCAGCCATGTCTAGGCTCTAATACATCACTGGAATCAGGTTCCACAAAGCACTAGGAGTTCAGCTCTCTAAATCCCACTTCAGGCAAGATGTTTCAACACCCCTTTTACTACGATGACTGGCAGTCTAGCGTTGATCAAGATGGTGCTGAAAATTACTTTCCTTACAGAGGTTTAGTAAAGGCAGAAAACATAGTTGCACTGACATCGGCCGCTGACATGATGTAACCTTAGCCGTGTTCTGTCGGGGGAGGTCCAGCTGGTGGCTAAACAGGGGGTATGACAAGCCTGGTATTGCAAAGATAACGGGCCATATGCAATTATTTTTTTCTCCTAGGAGATAATGTTTATCTTGTCTTTAAAAGAAAATTTCAGCACTTTACGATTGAAAGAGTACCAAAAAGTACATTGAAAAGTTGTATCAAAATTATTAGTATTTTATTGAGTATTTTTATTTTATTATTATTGCGTATTTTCTTGCTTGCTGGTGGTTTAAAATACATTTTACTGACAAAGGCCCATATGCAATTAACTTTTTCTCCTGCGTTTTCTCCAAAGTAATTTTTTCGAACTTGCCAGTAAAATGCCTTTTAAATCACCAGCAAGCAAGAAAATATGTCAAATAGTTTTGATAGTACCTTTTCACCTACTTTTTGGTACTTTTTAAATTACTAAGTCCTGAAAAGTTATTCTAAATAGAAGATGACAAATGATCTCCTAGGAGAAAACTCAGAAGAAAACGTTAATTGCATATGGCCCTAGGAGGTGTGAAAATATCACCTAGGAGAAAACTAAGAAAAAAAAGGCAATTGCATATGGGCCAACAATGACAGGACACCATTCTGTGGTGTGGGCAAATAATCCAGATTTGTGAAGACAAATAATGCTTCCCAACAAACTAGCACTGCAGATAGGGACTGTTTCTACTAGTGCGTTTTGCAGCCGGATTCGCATATGCAAACTGAATGCAATTTAGAAAACAGATTTGTTTTTATGTGTTAATAATGCAATGCATCTGACTGGTGCACACGCTAGATTACTGGCAGAGGCAGCCAATTGATGCCATGTCTGCCAAGTTTAGACTAGCATGTGTACACACCGGGAGGACCTGGAAGGGGTGGGGCTAAGCAAAACATTTACACAAAATGTCACTTCCATGTGATTTCACTGGCTTATAGCCTAATAAACACCTTCAATTTTGATTAGCCAACCATTGACCTATTTTACAATACCATGCAGAATGAGAGGGTTACCTACACAATTGGTTTATAGTAATCAAAACCTGTTGGCCCTTATTCTACATGGAAATGGTAAAATTGGCCAATCATTTGGCCAGTCAAAATTGAAGGTGTGTACTAGATTTAAAGGATACCAGAGCTGAATGAAGTAGCAAAAACAGGGGGAGCAGACATGTACTGGCAGCTGTCCTGATCCCCCCTGTCCAAATGCCCCCCGGCAGCCTCTTCTGGGTCGCCTGAGTCGGGCATTAGTGCACAGGTGCTGGCCCAGCTGCGCGTGTCCTACAGCGCATGCCCACGGCCAGGAGTGCTCTGCGCATGCGCATGACATAGCCATGACAACATGCACAGTGCACTTCGGGCTGCGGGCGCACGTTGTAGGATGAGTGCAGCTGGGCCAGCACCTTCGCACTAATGCCATTTAGGAAAAGAGGGAGGTAGAGGAGAATGGGGGGAGCGTTGGGCATCAGAACAGCTGCCAGTACATACCTACTCTCCACGTTTTTACTACTTCATTTGTCTCTGGTATCCTTTGAGGGCTTGTTCACACTAAAGGCGTTTTTTGGATTTTTGAAGCGCAGGTGATTTGTACAAATCGCCCTAAAGTGCTTACACTATGCTTTCCAATGAGATAGTTCTCATTGGGGCGTTCCGTTTGCTTGCTGCTGCTGACAACAGCGCTGCATGAACCATTTTCAGGGTTATTTGCCCTGAATAGAAGGTATAGGGAAATCGCAAAGCGCTTGAAAAAGTGCTTTTGTATAACGCTTTCTCCAGCGCTTTGATGAATAAATACATTGTATTTATTCATTCTCGGGGGCAAAGTAATCACTTCCTGACTGATGTCAGGAAGTGATTTAAATAATTGCTCTGCTAAAGCGCTTATAACACGCAGAGCAGAGCGATTTGAAAAAAGAATATATAATCGCTCAGCGCGGGCAAGAGCACGAGCGGAACACAGTGTGAACGAGGCCTCAGGGCGCGTACTTGCGTCCAGTTTTGATTGGCCAAAAAATGACCAGTTTTACCACCTCCATTAGTATAAGGGCCAACAGAGTTTGAAAACTATGAACAGATTATGTAGATAAGCTCTCATACTACGCGAAAGTGGTAAAATTAGCCAATAATTGTCCAATCAAAATTGGAGATGTTTATGCACCCTATGCCTCCGGATTTTCCGACTGATTTCACACTCGTTTCTCACCGGCAGTAACCAGTATTCTCTACCTTTCCATCCTGTGATGAGGTTTCATTGCTCACGTTTGTGACGTGTTTGCTGTAAACAGCTGAACCTATTTCCGCTGTTGAGTTATTGAGCCTGACATAAGCCTCGGCTCTCCCTGACGGACGGACGTCTTCCTGGCAGCTGCTATTTTTTTCTCTTCCCCAGCAAAGTATCATCTTTCTGGCTGTCAGGATTTATGGTTTTCATTAATGGAAATATATCGTGAATATTTCTACAGATGCGCGCTGACCTTGCCTGTTTTCCCGTTGCATGCGCTGGGGATAATTGCTATGTGATAAGCAGACACAGCTGACCTCTTATTTTCCTATTAGGCATAAACAGTCACAGAGCGCGAGTCGGCCCGCAGCCTTCCGCCTCTATTACAGGCATCTCATTTGTATTCCGTAAATGCACCTGTGCTGCTGGAGCGAAGCTGGCCACCAACCACCGCAATCGCGTATGTAGCATATCTCCGACTACATTCACCTTTGTAAATGCACGGCTCACCCCGCACAATGGAGGCTTATTAGCAGCATGCAGAGTTAAAGTGCACATGTCACACAAGATATATAACGGCCAGGGATGCTTCTGAACACTTGTTGCCCCAATGAAAAACAACCACTGCTGCCCCAGATGAGTAGGGAGGCGGGCTGCAGGTGTGCAGTTGTAAAGCTCACTTGCAGCAGCACCCCAACTCGCAGGTTGGTATCAACACTAACGCTGGGTGCACACATTACTGTGCGTGAAAGGGCAAGTTTTCTGTCATGTGCAGGTTTTTTTTTGTGTGCATTTTTAGTGCGTTATGTTTTTTTTCCAGCATAAGCATTTTTTAAGCGTTTTGCCTGCGTTTTATGCGTGTGCTGTTCGCATATACAAAACGCATATGCGTTTTGTATGCGTTTTTATATTTGTGTTTTATGCCAATCACTAGGAAGACAACAGGAAATGGAAATACATCACAAAACAATAAAAAAAATGCATATAAAAACGCATCAAAAACGCATACGAAACGCAATACATTGCGTTCCCATTGACTTTCATTATGTGCGTTTTTGATGCATTTTTGAAAATCATGCAACAAAACCGGCGTTTTTAAAAACGCATGTTTGAAAACGCATATGCGTTTTTTATATGCGGTTTTTATGCAGCCCATTGACTTGCATTAGCGGCAAAAATGCTGGTTTTCCACAACTCTAGCGTTTCTGCTAAGTGTGTTCCTAGCCTAAGGCAGTATAGTTATTCCTGCTGTTACAGGGAACGCCACATGTTTCCCGCACATTGCCTCGCACTGCATAGCTGTTGTTGTCATGTAGATGGAGCATTGCAGCGCGGCAAACCATGTTACGAAGCAACCATTATGCCTCACCACAACGCTTCACTGTTAATGTAGCCTTAAAGGGGAACTGAAGTAAGAGGTATACGGAGGCTGCCATATTTATTTCCTTTTAATCGATACCAGTTGCCTGGCAGCCCTGCTGGTCTATTTCCCTGCAGTAGTATCTGAATAACATCAGAAACAAGCATGCAGCTAGTCTTGTCAGATCTGACTTTAAAGCCTGAAACACCTGATCTGCTGCATGCTTGTTCAGGGGCTATGGCTAATAGTTAGAGGCAGAGGATCAGCAGGGCTGCCAGGCAACTGGTATTGCTTAAAAGGAAATAAACATGGCAGCCTCCATATACCTCTCTCTTCAGTTCCCCTTTAAAGTGTACCTAAGGCGTAAAAAAGTAAAAGTAAATACTTACCTAAGAAGAGGAAAGCCTCTGGATCCTATTTAGGCTTCCCACGCCAGCCTCCGGTCTCCCTGTCCCTCATTGCTGAGTGTGGACCCCATGAAGATTACCGGCAAAGGCTTCTCGGTAATCACATTGGGGATGTTCCTCTTCACACGTGATCGCAGCCGCGCCTGTGCAGTAAGCCGGAGCCACTCCTGCAGGAGCCGCTCTGAACTGTTACGCAGGCACGGCCGTACTCACATAGGTGCAGCACAGCCACACTTCTGCCAGAAGAGGAACGTGACCCTGATATTGAGGAGGGTCCCGGCCAGTGGCGGGGAGCCTGAGAACAGCGTGGGAAGCCTATGGAAGGCTTCCCTCTACTTAGGTAAGTACTGTATGTGCTTTTTAAACTTATTTATACCTTGGGTTCTCTTTGAAGTGGATGTAAACTCTCTGGGAAATCTGTGGCCCAGGACATATATATATATTCAATTTGCATCAGTGAAAAAATATAATTCAGATATGCAGACCGTTGCAACGGTGAGAAAAGGAGTTGTCGGAATAACGGTTGGTACTAAGACCAATTAAGCTGAAATAAAGTCCTATGTATGGACTGAAAGCAAATCTCTGCACAGGCAACCAAGTGTATTTTTTAGCCAGGTGGCACAGGTGGAAAGGAGGCTCGGAGTATCGCTACTACCACAATACACCTGGTTGTATTGGTCGTGCTGCCCCTACCCTGTGGAATGCCTTGCCAAACTTAATCAAGACAGCTCCAACCCTGGCCTGGACACATTTAAATCTAAATTGCCTGTATTGTCCAACATTTATGATCACATAACTTTTTCCCCCTGTACTGATCTGAGACAACTTATGCACTTTGGGTCCTACAGGAGAAAAGCGCTTTACAAATGTTTCGTTGTTGTTGTCCATGCAGAGACTTGCTTTCAATAGGAACCTATTTCAGCTTGATTGGTCTTAGTACTGGCCAATGTTTAGAGAGCTAGTTTATATTTATCCTTTTTTCTGTGCACTTTCCAAAAAGTGCTGTCACCGCAAACCACGTGTAACCCTCTGTATGCTCTAATAATGTTAAATTATTTGGGTGCATGTGTCTTTATATGAGTATGTTGTACATGTATTTGCATACATTTTTCATGCAAATACATTTTTTTCTCAATCTGTGTGAATACCTTTTTGTAGGTGAACTTTGAGGTTTTTCTGATTTTAATTTAAAAATGCTTGTAGATACTGGATGGAATTTCAGTAGTACACTGGGCACCACTCTAGTGTTCTGCAAATCTGAGTCTAATTTTGTTTTGTGCAGCCCAAGTATTGAATTTTACTTTTGGCGCAGGAAAGCACATGAACAACATTTACTGTATTAGTTAATAAATTGCTTTATCGCAAAGGATTTATTCTTAGCGTATGATGTGATTTACTTGCCCTATGTGTGAACTGAAAAATTACTGCATCCACAGCCGACAGCCAAGCTGTTTAGGATGGGGAAGAAATTGATTGGAACAAACTTGGAGACAACAAGGACCATAATGTGCATACTCTTGATGAATTAAACCTCTTTTGACAAAACCTGCTCAACCTTTCTGATCGAGAAAAGCACCAGTAGAAACTTTTTAACAATAGCCACTACTTTTTGATATTCGGGACTACAAGCATTGACTAAAGCTGAGTACACACGTACGATAACGATCGTTCAAAAACGAACGATAACGACAATCGGAACGATAATCGTGCGTTCAAAAAGTGTGAACGATCGTTTTTGTGAACGATAACGATCGTTATCGTTCAATCGGACCGATCCAACCCGGCGGATTTTTTCGAAAGATAATCGTTCAATCGTTGCAGTGTGTACAAAGATCGTCCGATAACGCATGTTCTTATTGCCTGTCATAACGTCACTTCCGTTTGCGCACGCATTTTTTTATCGTTCGTCGTTCAGTACTTTATACTTATATCGTTCACGTGTGTACACAATCGTTCATTACGAACGATCTTTTCAGTCTAATTTGAATATCGTGTAAACGTCACGAATCGTTCGTAACGAACGATCTTTATCGGACGTGTATACGAACCTTTAGCTGACAGAATCTGAGGGGGACCTCCCCTGGATATATCTATCAAGCATTGATTAAGAAAGGGCTTTTTGCTCACATTAACATGGCTGTAGCATGTAGGTAGAGTATAAGGGCTGGAACCCACAGGAGCGCTTTTGGCAGCGTTTTGGCAGCACTGCGATACGCTAGCAGTTTGCCAAAACGCTGGGCTAATGTTAATGGATGGGGCAACTTCCACAGGAGCGTTTGCGTTTCTCAGAAACGCAAACGCAGGACATGCAGCATTTTGGGAGCGTTAGCGCTTCAATGTAAAGTATTGAACCGCTAGCGGAAACGCTCAACAAAACCTAAACTGAGCGGTTTTGCTAGCGTTTTGCGGTTCAGCACACTGTAACAAAATGAAAAATAATTCACAGGACCAATCAGGATAAAAACGCAAAACGCAAAACTCTAGGCACCCGCTGGGGAAAAAAATACAATATTGCAAAACACGACCAAAAACGCGCATGAATCCGCTTGCAAACCGCTCAGACAAAACGCTAGCGGTTGCGTTTTGCGTTTGCGGTTTTCAGTGGGTTCCAGGCCTAAGTAGTTTTTCTAACCGAAGGCTCAGCACACACTGACAATTTTGTAGGCGGTAAACCAACCTCTAAACCCCATCAGCTTAGTAACGATACCTTCCAACTTTTGGAGCCAGGAAAAAGGGACACTAAGCCCCACCCGTGCCACGCTATTCCTCCTCCTCATTAGTTTAGTTGACTCCAATGCTTTGTGACCATACAGTATGTACTTATGCACGCCAGATGTGTCTGTCAATCACGGCTTCTTTCAGCTGTATCATAGGCATGCTCATACAGTGGGTTGCAAAAGTATTCGGCCCCCTTGAAGTTTTCCACATTTTGTCACATTACTGCCACAAACATGCATCAATTTTATTGGAATTCCACGTGAAAGACCAACACAAAGTGGTGTACATGTGAGAAGTGGAACGAAAATCATACATGATTCCAAACATTTTTTTACAAATAAATAATTGCAAAGTGGTGTGCATAATTATTTGGCCCAGTTTGATCTAAGTGCAGTCAGTTGCCTATAGACATTGTCTGATGAGTGCTAATGACTAAATAGAGTGCACCTGTGTGCAATCTAATGTCAGTACCAAAATGTGGAAAACTTCAAGGGGACCGAATACTTTTGCAACCCACTGTAGATTCCGTCTATCCATCATATAGCCTTTGCCATCCTCTTCTTCTTTTGCCCTCAATTTTTCCAAGCATCAAGGATTTTTCCACAGAAAAATCTCTGTGGAAAAATCAGATCAATCTCTTCTCATTATGACAAATATGCAATTCACTTTTTCTTCTTTATTTTCACACCTTGTCTATAAAATACTTTTTAAGCCACCAGAAAGCAAGAAAATACTCAAAATAATGTTGAGAGTACTTTTTGGTTCTTTTTCAATTGCAAAGTGCTGAAAAAAAACATATTTTAAATACAAGATGGGAAATTATGTCCTAGGAGAAAACTCAGGAGGAAATTTCTTGCATATGGGCCAAGGTGTCCAAAGTATTTGAGTTTTAACAGTAGTACTATCAACCCTTCTAGTGAACACTCTGGCCTAATTTCTGTAATTATTGACAGAAGGTAAATAAGGACAGATTGTTTCTCAAAGTGACACTGAACCAAAACAAAACAAAACAAAAACAAACTTATGATATAATGAATTGTATGTGTCATATGGATAATTAATAGAACACAAGTAGCAAAGAAATTTTCAGTTATATGGCTTTTTTTTATAACATTCCACCTTTCTATCATATTTGAAATTACAGACCACACATTGTATTTTAAAGTATGAAACAGAACAGAGCTAATTGCCCTTTGAACTCCCCATGCAGTAAAACCTTATCTGAAGCTGCCTCTCACTGTTTCTTTGATGTATAAGTGCTTCAGAAAATAGGACTGTCTCTAACCCTAGTTGGGTCCCAAAGCTCAGAGAAGCTCTTTTGCATAGATAACAAGTGACGTTTCTTAACGATTCCTGTACTAGAAACAATATCAGGCTATTTCCTTTGCTACTAATGTTCTATTTCTTAGCTGTACTACACAAATAATTCATTATATCATAAGTTTATTTTCACTTCAGATTCCCTTTAATAAAATCTCAGTAGTCCATGCTGCTTGGTGAACAGATATGTGCTGTGTGTAGTGTGCTTTGTCTTGCTCATTATTATGCATGCATTAATAGGAGTTGAGGTCACTGTGTCTTCTCCTCCCTCAGCAGGGAAACACAATGTCAGATTCATCCAATGAGGTTAATTAATTAGAAGCAGCATCTTTGAAGAATTGACTCAGCGGGTTTCGGAAGGCAGTCTATAAATCTCTCACAGTTTGCATGAAGTCTGCACTACCTAGTAATTTGTGACTCTGTTCAAGGAGAAAACAGCCTGAACTTAAAGGGGAACTTCAGCCTAAACAAACATACTGTCATTAAGTTACATTAGTTATGTTAATTAGAATAGATAGGTAATATAATCTCTTACCCACCCAGTTTTAAAAGAACAGGCAAATGTTTGTGATTCATGGGGGCTGCCATCTTTGTCATGGGGGCAGCCATCTTTTTGGTTGAAAGGAGGTGACAAGGAGCAGGAAACACAGTTCCAACTGTCCTGTGTCCTGATAACCCCTCCCAGCTGCACACGCTAGGCTTTAAATGTCAAATTCAAAATGTAAAAAAAGAAAAATTTGCACCAAAACAGCAGAACGAGAGCAACATCATCAGAAATCCCATCATGCTTTGCACAACATCAGGGGAAAAAAGCCCGGGCAGTTTTCTTCTATGCAGCTAAAAATGAGGCTTGGATAAGAGAAACAAAGTTCTGATGCTGTGAAACTGTTAAAGAAACACCAGGCCTTTTCAGTGCTGCTGAGTCGATTTTTAGTCCGGACGTTCACTTTAACCAACCTCGTCAGGATATGTCCAGTTAATACAAGGATATCCCTCCCTGCCTGGTAGGTTCATTAACTGAATTGAGTTTCAGGCTGTGCCTTTTTTCTTCAGATAGTGACAGATGTTGAGGACTCTGGATGAATGGATAGATAAATGGATGGAAAGGCTGGAGCTGGTGCTGCTGAGTTTGGCCTCTTGCACACTGCAAGCGATTCCGATTCAGATTCCGCTTTTTAATCAGTTTTTACATCCGATTCCAATTCAGATTTGCAGTTTGCTCCCTGCACACTGCAAATCGGAATCTGAATCGGATGTAAAAACAGATTAAAAAGCGGAATCTGAATCGGAATCACTTGCAGTGTGCAAGAGGCCTTAGTGTTACTGGTTGTTTTTTTTATAGTATGATGAAGGCACTGTCCTCAGTGGGGCACTACTAGAGAATAAAACAATGTTGTGTAGGGACTCAGAGCAGGTCAGGTTGTTAGGTCAAGTATTGGATCCCATGCAGACTGGTCCTGTTATGCTACGTACACACATGCGACAACGATCGTTCGTTAAGAACGACGAACGAACTTTTAATTGATGAAAGAACGACCTAAGTAAAGATAGTTTTAAAAGGTGTGTAACGATCTGATCGTTAGAATGAACGTTACATCACGTAAAGCAACTATTGCGCCTGCGCATAAAAATGAGAAGTTTCACAGAGAAATAGTGAAATGCGCATGTCAAGCCTAGTACGAACGACCGTTTCCAACGATGTACTACTTTTGCAAACGATCGTCGTTGGTTAAAATCTGCCGAGACAGAACTTTCTTTTGTAACGATTTGGCTCGTTCGTCGTTTGCCTTAATAGTCGGTGGTTCATTTTTTGTAACGATCGTCGTTGGTAAAGATCGGGGAACGATCGTTACAAACGACTATAGTCGCATGTGTGTACGCACCACTAGATGTAACTGTATAATAGATTATAATCAGGCTGAAAGGAAACATGAGGTGAAAATAAACTGATGAGATAAACAATTGTATCTATCCTCCTTCTCCTAAAAATGACTATTTTTAGATATCCCACACTATATTTACCACAAGGACAGAAGCAATTTTCACCTGTCAGCGCTCCTTCCATTCATTCACCAATAACTTTATTACTACTTATCACAACGAAACAATCTATTTTTTTTTTTTTTTTTTGCCACCAATTAGGCTTTTTTTTTAGTGGTACATTTTGCTATGAGTTATTTTATTTTACATGCATTTTAATGGGAATAATAATAATAAGAAGAAATGGAAAAAAATCATTATTTCTCAGAATTTGGCCATTATAGTTTTATAATAAAATGTTCTACTGTGCATAAAACCCACACATTTTATTTGCTAATTTCTCCCAGTAATTGCAATGTTCAACTGCCTAATGACTGCTCCACGATTGGCGTGAGCAGCTGGAAGGCATAAAAGTGATCTGCTGTCACAGGCTGAAGCCTATGACAGCAGATCACGCAGATTGGCTGGCAGGGGAGGAAGGGAGGGTTGAAAACATAAAAAAAGAGGAAAATTTATTAAAAAATAAATAAATATTCTTTTTAAAAATAAATCAATATTTATTAAAAAATAAATCAACAAGGCAGAAGGGATCAGACCCCACCAACAGAAAACTCTGTTGGTGGCAGAAAAGGGGGGGGAATCACTTGTGTGCTGAGTTGTACGGCCCCGCAGCGAGCCCTTAAAGCTGCAGTGGCCCATTTTGTAAAAAATGTCCTGGTCACTAGGGGGGGTTTAAGACCACGGTCCTCAAGAGGTTAAAATATTTCCTTAGTACAATGTATGGCGCCAATATTTTATTTGAAAATAAAGGTGCATTTTTTTCAGTTTATCGTCCATCATTAGTTACAAGCCCATAAAGGCAATAGATAAGCGCTTTGAGTCCTATGGGAGAAAAGCGCTATAGAAATGTTATTGTTATTGTTATAACAGTAATATACCCTCACAACATACATATTAACCTCTCCCGACTGCCTAACGCCGATAGGCGTAGGCAGAGCCGGGACAAGGTCCTCCAGCACCCAAGGCTGAGACACCAAAGTGCACCCCTCCATCCCTCCCACCCCAGCTGTCCCACACTGATTGCTATTAGACTAACAGGGCCACAGGGCCCACAACCTCCCCAACACCCTAATATCTAGTTATCTGGCTTGCAGTCACTGCTATGTATCCCCTTTTCTTATTTCTGTCTGCTTCATACACAATTAGGAATGACAGCTGAATGAATTGTGCGCCCCCTCCTACACTGCGCCTCTCCAGCCTATGCCTCGGCCCGGCCCTGGGCGTAGGGAAGGTGGAAGACCCAGGACAGCCTAACGCCGAAAGGCACAAGTCCTGGGGCGGGGTTTTGCAGGGGATCACATGCGCCGATGCGCGTATCCCCGCTTGAGTGACAGAGCTCCGCTCCATCATCAGTCTACTAGCAGTGATCGCCGTTTGGAGACTGTTAGACGGCGAAACCGCCATCTATTTACGTTGTACAATGCTGCGATCTACGGCAGCGCTGTACTGGGGGCAGCCTTGTCACTCAGCTGTCCCCTGGAGAGGCTCACAGAGTGATCGGCTCTCATAGGCTGACGCTGTCATTGGGTGTCGGGGGGAGGGAAAAAAATAGTTAATTTTATTATAAAAAAACAGACTAATAAATGAATTTTAAAAAGGAAACCCTGCAGCAGCCATCAGAGCTCACCAACAGAAAGCCCTGTTGGTGGGCAGAAAAAGGAGGGGGATCGGTTTGGCTGCTAAGTTGTATCGCTCTGCAGAAAGCTATTAAAGCTGCAGAGCACTTCATTGTAAAAAATAGCCTGGTCACTGTGGATGGGGGGCGGGGGGGGGGGGAGGGGATGAAGCCCATGGTCCTTAAGTGGTTAAAAAAGTTTAGTACCTAATGTACTAAAAACTGTCATTTTTCTTAACGTGTTTTTTTTTTTTTTTTTTACACGGGGGAGGGTGGGGGGTTAATGAGGCTTTATTTAATGTGTAATGTCATTTTTTTTTCCTACTTTAATTTTACTTTTTGTCCACTAGATGGTGCTAAGCACTCTCCTGGAAGTTACCAGGAAGCGCTCTTTTTTTTTTTTTTTTTTTTTTACTTTTTGTGACGTTCTGTTTTATAAATCAAGATGCCTCGTGATTGGAGGCATGTTGATTCATTCGCAGGGGGATCATTTGCCTTCCCCTTCCACAATTGATCCCCTGTAATAGCGGTGGGGAACAAGAGTATACCAGACAGCTACAAGTGCGCACCCACTACAACGCTACTGGACGAATATATTCGTCCAGGTTGCCACTAAGCAGCTCCTGCTGGATGAATATATTCGTCCACTTGGGCTTAACTGGTTAAATACACTTTTTTAAGTTTTTACTTAGCAGTTTGTCTCTGCTCAATGACACATTCATTGAAGTATGCCATAGCTAAAATCTATGACCCTTTTAATCTCTTTTCTGCTCTCAGAAGACATTTTCTGCCAGGAAAGTGTTTTAAGGTAGTAATTCATTATCAATGAGGGTTACACTATAGTCTGACCCAGTTCTGACCCGGACAGAAACTGTCACTTGTGTACCTGATTTTTACCTCTTTCAGGCAGAGTAAGAAAAAAGAACACCGCATAGTTATGTGTGCTTAGCATTGTACATAGCCATGTTTGTCTCACCATGTCACCTCGTGTATCCTTTAAAGCAGGGGTCTCAAACTCACGGCCCGCGGGCCATTTGCAGCCCTCGATACAATATTTTGTGGCCCTCGCCTGCAAAAGCTTCATAATAGTTCGCTTCAGTGCTCCCAAGTAATCCGCCGCATCCCCGCCACTAAACAAGGGCTGCAGAGCCCCCAAATCGCCTTGGGGGCAATCCGCCTGCATATCCTGGAAGGGGCAGAGCTTTCAGCTTCAGCTCTGCCCCTCCTGATGTCAATCGCCGCATGGATCGCCACCTCTCCCCGCCCCCTCTGTGAAGGAAGGGTGAGAGGGGCGGGCAGAGGCGGCGATGCGCCGCGATTGACGTCAGGAGGGGCAGAGCTGAAGCTGAAAGCTCTGCCCCTTCCAGGAAATGCTGGCGGATTGCCCCCCAGGCGATTTGGGGGCTCTGCAGCCCTTGTTTTACGGCGGGGACACGGCGGATTACTTGTAATGGGAGCACTGAAGCGAACTATAAGGTAAAATAGGCAAAATAGTTCGCTTCAGTGTGAATTTGATTTTGAAATAAAAATCAATGCAAGGGACCGGGGGAGGGGGAGTGCTGCTGATTGTGAAATCACTTATGCGGCCCAGCCTCATCCTGACTTTGCCTCCTGCGGCCCCCAGGTAAATTGAGTTTGAGACCCCTGCTTTAAAGGAAATATCCAGGCACATAAAAAAATGACATTTACTTACCTGGGGCTTCCTCCACCCTATGCAGCCGACATGTCCCCCTGGTGCAGAGGCTGACCTCGAGAGGTCGTCCTCTACTTCGCCTGCGCACATGCCATTGTCAATCACTCACACGTGGTGTGGAGTGTACTGCGCAGGGGTAAAGGATTGGGATGCAATGCAGGAATGGCCTATAATCCACACCAACATATGGGCACCATCCAAAACAAAAGAGGGAGAAGGGGGAACAACAACCAGCACGATTCAAAATTTGTGTAAAACATACAATAGATAACATACTAACTCAGCAACTGCACTAAGCCAGGCCTAATGTACAGCGAAAAATGTGATGACTCCCCTTTCCCACCAATTCTGAATCAAACCCCCATCTAGCTGCTTCAGTTTTGGCCCCAATTCTGGCCACTGGGCTCAACCTAGATCCATGGACAGTGAATAGCTCAGTCGTGAAACCCCTACCGGCCTGGTCCATTTTAGAAAGACACAGGCGTGAAATGAGCATAACAGTGGTTAACCACACACCACCTGCAAGCAAACTCCCATTGGAGAGCTTAGATGAGATAGCCAACTTGCTGATGCGAAAGGCCCCAAAAAAAGCCAAGAAAAAAGTTGCCCAAAACTTTGTCTAGTGACACATAAATTGAAGGTAATAAATCAATTAATGTAATTAAGAACTTAAAGGTGACAGGGCAAGTCCCTCACCTAATGTCCAGC
Source organism: Hyperolius riggenbachi (assembly GCF_040937935.1). Taxonomy (NCBI): domain Eukaryota; kingdom Metazoa; phylum Chordata; class Amphibia; order Anura; family Hyperoliidae; genus Hyperolius; species Hyperolius riggenbachi. Next base: position 215,266,066 of record NC_090654.1, on the reverse strand, counting down.
TCTTTTATTTAGACCTTTAATTAGATCCTCAACTCCATTGAGTTTAAACATGAAGGTCAGTCCAGCCTGCTTCTTGGACATTGCCAAGGCTAAGACCCCTTGGCAAAATCTGCTAACAATAGCATAAAGCAGCAGGCACAAATGATCATCGTCAGACAGAAAACCTAACACCTGGCGTGGCAAATCATTCCATTGCTCCCTAACTGCCGAATATGCCAATCATGTTGACCAAGACATAGACCTCTCAAATAGAGTAAAGACAGAATGAAAGGAATCTTCCACATCATCTCTGGACAAGACCCCACATGCTCCCCCGCCCTGGTGCCACCACTTGGAATCTGTCTTACTGGAAACGCATTGGCGATTATGTTAACCAACCTGGGAAGATAAACAGCCGAAATAAACATATTCAGACGGAAAAAAAACATAAAATCAAATAACAGAGCAAACAAACAACTGGTGAAGACAATGCAGAAACATTACTAAGGGCCAGTACCACACCCAGATTATTGCAATGCAAACAACTTCCCATACCTTCTCTGCCACAGTGAATGAGAAGAGCTCCAGGAGAAAATTCTTTAGGAAGCCAGTTAACCAACATGGCTAACTGGCATAGTAGGAGACCGAGATTGAACAACCCATTGGAAGGCAGAGATGGTGTAAAATTCACCTTCCCACAACCTAACAAACAAAAGCTTTTGAGGTTCAGTGGCAACAGTCTAATCACTGACACTATATCATTCTTCAGATTGGTACAGTGTTGAAGCAAGCCGGATGAACAATGACTAGGACTAACAAAACCAAACTTAGAAGAACTGTTAACTATTAACTGTAATATTTATAACATGTACATATAAGGGCTTGTTCACACTATGAGCATTTCCGATTTTTTTTCAAACGCTGGTGATTTTAGAAATCGCCCTAAAAGCGATTTTGCAATGATTTCGTATGAGAGTGTTCACATGTGTGTGTTTCGTTTTTATTAAATTGCAAACGCACTACATGTACCATTTTCTGAGCGTTTTTGCTGAATGGAAGGTATAGGGAAATCACAAAGCTCTTGCAAAGGCGCTTTAAATTGCGATTTCCCTTCGCTTTTAAGAATAAATACATTATATTTATTCTTTTCCGGGTCAAAGAGTTCACTTTCTGACTGACGTCAAGAAGTGAATAAACAAATCGCTCCACAAAAGCGCTTAGAAAAGCGCAGGGAAAGGCGCTTTGAAAAGCGCTCTATAAAATGCTCAGTGCTTGGGATTGCGCTGGCGATTTATAATGTGAACAAGGTGTAAATGTACATTTCTTCCAGAGTAAAATGCACTATAAATTATTTTGTTCTGATGTTGCTTTCAAATCGATTACAGTAGGTAGTGAAATTTTGATTGGTTTTGGTCCACCTGATGGGGGATTCTCAGGCTTTTCTTTTTGTACAAAAGCATGCAGTGCGTTCTTTTGTAAATAAAGAAAAGTTTCTCAAACTGTTTCACAATCCAACTGCCAAAACTGTGTGTAACCGAGTAGGGAAGCTGGCTGACATCTTTGGATCCTTTCCAGGGAGTGCTCTTGTAAAGAATAAAGGTAATACTGAGAATGTCAGTGCACCCGATAAAGAAATATACATACCTGGGGCCTCCTCCAGCCCCCTTCAGCCTCTTCGGTCCCTCGCCGTCCTCCTCTGCCAACGGGATCGTCCGCAATTGGCCCCTGAAAATCCTCCAGTGTGGACCAGTGGGCTCAGGCGTAGTCCAGCCACACATGCTCCCTATTACGCAGATGCAGAACGCTCCCGGTGATGGGAGTGTGGAAGGGGCGTGCACGCAGCCGGGCCGTGCATGCGCAGAAAACCCCAGACCGGAGGATAGCCCCAGACTGGAGGAAAGCCCTAGACCAGGCCCAATTGCAGATGATCCTGGCAGCGGAGGAGGACTGTGAGGGAGCGATCAGCCTGGAGGGGGCTGGAGGAAGCCGCAGATATGTATATATTCTTTTTATTTTCCTATCTCAGGTTTACTTTAAGGGGAGATGGACTAGTCCAAAATCTGTTAGCTTTTTACTACCTACTGTAAGTTACACCTACTGCAAGTAATTTATAGTGCATTTTACTCTGTGAGAAATGTACATTTTATGTGTACATGGGGATGTATTGGCCAGCATGGTGGCCTAGTAGATAGCGCTCTTGTCTTGGAGCGGTTCAAATCTCAGCCAGGGCACTATCTGCATGGAGTTTTTATGTACTCTCTGTGTCTGTATAGGTTTCCCCTGGGCACTACGGTTTCCTCCCAATTCCCAAAAACATACAGATAAGTCATTGACTTACCTCTAAAATTGGCCCTAGACTGCAATGGACATATGAGTATGGTAGGGAGTTCCTCTGAGGTACAGTTAGTGACAAGACCATATATACCCCGTAACGCGCTGTGGAAGATGTCGGTGCTGTAAAAACATTTAAAATACTAATTAAAATAATAATAATGTAAATTCAAAACATTTTCACAATGGTGGTCCTTTTAAACCTGAAGCGCATTAACCTGGCTACAGGAAGGATGAGCATTCATACCGAAGCTTGCACAACCCACCAAAACTGCATTCTTCGTCATTGAACTGCCAGCATAGCACTTTGCCCTTAACAGTCAGTTGTCCTGGTGCACCACTGGCCACATCTTGGAATAAATGGCCACTTCTATATGGAATGATAAGCTTCATCCACAAACTTATATCCTTATGATCCCAGCAGACCACTGGACCCAACAATTTTCCCTTTGCTTAAACTGCTCATTATCAGAAGGGGCTCCTACCTCAACATCCCCACCTATAGCTTCCTACCCTATGCATCAACCCTTACCATCCTTGCTCAGCAAGCTCTATCCTGCGGGCCTTCCCCAGGCTTTGAGCCCCCATCCAGGGCCTTCTTGACTGAGATATATACACACACCCAAGCGTGGCAGCTCACTGTGTGCATTGGAAGTGGCTGCAGCTCCCCTTACCTGCTATATGTTCCTCAAAAAAGGTTTAGGCATTGTTCCCCCAAAACTAATTAGACTGTGGGTCCCCTAATATGTCATAAAAACAATGTGTCCCGAAACATAACTAGGCAGTATGCCCCTCAAACCTATTCACGTGCTAATAAAGCAGTGTGCCACCAAATCATTGACGTTCATTTGTCACCTGAAAATAAACATGAAGGCACTATAGTCACCTCCCATCTCACTTGCCTCCCCCAGCTTCTAGTGCTGTGACTATGCTGAGAGACTGAGGTGATACAGCACAGCACATACCATTCCCCACCACCCGAGCCTGTCAGAAAGCCTTGGCATGTGGAAGCTTTGTGTGCTGCTCGGCCTTCTACCAGACACTGCTCATAGACAGGGCCGGCGCTACCATTAAGGCAAAGGAGGCAGCTGCCCCAGGGCCCAAGAGCTTATAGGGGCCCCCAGTAGCTACAAGAGGAAAAAAAAATTTTCAAATCGGCCTTATAGTTTTTGAGAAAATCGATTTTAAAGTTTCAAAGGAAAAAAAAATACACATTTAAAAACCTGCCGAATTTAATGGTTAATAGCAAATCCACCTTAAATGCTAGAAACCCTAAATTTGCAGGATATGTTAAGGAGATCATTAGGAATAAGAGGAAAAAACAATTTTTCAAAAAGACCTTATAGTTTTTGAGAAAATCAATTTTAAAGTTTCGAAGGAAAAAAGTATACTTTTAAATTCGGTAAATGTCACTTTTAGTAGCAAACCTAATGGTAGTGTAATTTTACATGCATCAAACGAAATCGCAATAAATTTCCAGGCGGGGTTTCCAGGGGGTCTATACGCAGCCGCAGCGCTTTGGCCAGGGATCGCTACACAGCCGCAATATGGCTGTATGAAGATCCCTGGCATTTTTTCCTATTTTCCCAATTTTTTTTTTTTTATGTTTAGAGTGTGGGAAATTTTTTTTTTAATTATGTGGGGTCCCCCCTCCTGAAACTTTTTAACCCCTTGTCCCCCATGCAGGCTGGGGTAGCCAGAATGTGGAGCTCCGACCGATTGGGACTTCACACCCTGACTATACCAGCTGCAAAAAAGGTCCCCTAATGCCGATTTTTGTTCCGGGGTATATGTTTGGGGGGCCCCCAGGTTTATTTTGCCCTGGGGCCCCATTGTTGCTTAAACCGGCCCTGCTCATAGAATATCTCGAATTGGGACTTTTTTGTTCATGGCAAGAATCGGGGCACGGCTGCTATGCGTTTGGTTCGTGGTGAAAATGTTGGCAACTTCATAGTATTTTGCAACCGGTTGCAATAATTTATATTTACAGCTATCAGAAAGTGCAACCTAACCATTGATTTCAATGTATTTGTATCAAAAAATGCAATCCATCCTTACCCTACTCTCACACAGAACCCTCTTTACTGGTCAACTAATAACCCCCCCGGAGGGACTAAAAACCCCCACGTGGGCAACTAATCCCCCCTACCCCCGGAGGCAAGAAATAACCCCTCCTCTCTTCCTTGGTGGATAGCTAATAACCCCCCCTTATCCCCCCAACCCTTCCCCCACCCATCCCCGAAGAAACTAAACACTGGCAGTTGCAAATAATGACAGCCGGGAAATTATTATTATTATTATTATTTAGTATTTATATAGCGCCGACATATTACGCAGCGCTGTACAATGTGTATATATATATATATATCTTGTCACTGTGAAATGTGAAAGAAGGCGGGGCATGCGCAGTTAAGCACCAGTCCATTCAAGTTGCTAAATAGTATAGGTTGCAATATTTTTCGTTACAGGGGCTTTAAACTCTAGTGATGCCGTAAGTGATTATTTAATCGAATGAGATTATTTTATTGAATGAGACAGAGACATCAGATCTAAATGTATCACACAGATCATTGTAAAACATTCCAAAAGATCTTTTTTTTTTAAAGTAGACTAACGCTGCCAAAGCGGTTAAGTTGGCCTTGCGTAATATTTCAAACCATGTCACTACGCAACCGCAGGCCGATCACATACATAAATGCTTTCTGTCATCAGTGGCTTTTTCTTTGTGTTTTAACAGGCTGTCACATTATTGTGCTAACCATTTCGCTGTGACAATGAGACAGAATCTTTATTGTGCAGTGTTAAGCGGCGCATCTATCTTTTCCTGGCACACTGTCGCCGTATCCTTGTCAAGATCTCTTGTAGTCGGGCCAAGACTAATTAATGCTGCCTCCCCGCGTAGTCAGTGGGGAAATTGTGCTGGTAAGTAAAACCGAACGTATTTGCAAACAGTAGAGATGAATAATGGAGAGGGATACTACATGTGTGTCTGTGTGGAGGAGGGAGGTCCAATATTAGATCCTGTCACCATCACAAGCCTTATCAACGCACAATGCAAATGAGGAGATAGGACCTGATGAAGGAGTGGATCAATGTGTGGCCACTGTCTGTAGCTCTTCCTCTGAGGTTATAAGGAGTGGTAATGGGACAAGGTCCTCCAGCACCAAAGGCTGAGACACTAAAGTGTGCCCCTCCATCCCACCCACCCCACTCGTCACTCACTGTTTGCTATTATACTAAGATGCACCCCAGGGCCCCCAACACCTTAATCTCTAGTTATCTGGCTCGCAGTGACTGCCATGTATCCCCTTTTCTTATTTCTCTCTGCTTTTCCCCCCTCCTACACTGCGCCCTGAGGCTGGAGCCTCTCTCGCCTCTGCCTCGGCCCGGTCCTGAGTGGTATAGAAACACAGGAAGTAGAGGTTGTGTCTGCATGGAGTCATATCTGAAGACTACACAGACGGTGAAGCAGCCGCCCAGCGGGACAGGTGAGTGATTACTAGCTACATGTGCAGTGGCCCCGGGAAGCAGCGTTTGGAGACCACTTGGCAGGGTCCAGTAATGCAGGCAACCCTGCAGAGGTCAGTGGCCCACTTTGCCTATATTGCAGCACCGGCTCTGGAGCTTTGTCCTTGGTATGTTTGCTGCTCTGGCTGCTTCCCCTTTTGCCTGTAGTGTGTAAAGGTACACCAGCTGAGCTGCTGTAATTTGTACTGTGCTGGCTGCCCTGACATCTTCCTTATGTAGCCCCCTGCTCCCTGAATCCCTAATTAAGATGTAGTGGGGCCCTAGGCAAGGTAGTAGATTTGGAGCACCCTTGTGGTAAGCTGAAGTAGAGAAAGGTCAAAGAAGGTGACAGGTGGGCCCCTTGACACCCACTAAGCCCCAAGCACCTGCCTAGGTTGCCTGGTGGATAATCCTACTCTGGCTCTTGGCTGTGTATGCCAGTATTACTTACATAATAATCATTATCTGATCTCTGCACTACCTAATTTCTTGTTTCTGCTACACATCAGATCTGGAAGTGACATGCTGTAGAAGGCCCTTGACAGCATGGCTCTTTGGCTTGTATGGTATGAAATTTGATGTTTATAAATGTTCGGTCAGACATCTTGGACGCATCAGCAGTATAACACCAAATAAATGAAATATATACAGCTGACATCAGGCGTAGAGTATGCTTTGGGAATACTGGTTGATAATAAGTTAAGCAGCTGTATTCAATGCCAAGCAATAGCAGCCAAAGCAAGTATAATTCTGTAATGCATAAAACAGGAAATAAAAACAAGAGGTATTAGTATGCTACTCCTGCTTTATAAATCACTTGGGAGGCCACATCTGGAGTATAGGATACAGCTTACCGTAGAGGTGACCTTGCAAACAAGTAGAAATAGATCCAAGGGCAATAGATATATAAAAGCTTGGCTAATCAGCTTTTTATCCCTTGGTCTGCCTAGGTCTGTATGAAGTGGACATGAACTGTGTATGGAGGAAAGGGGGATTCTACCTACTACAATATTTAGAAAGGGGTCCTTGATGATTAGGATAGCTAATAAGTGGAATATCTTACCACAGGGCTTTATTCATTTAAGGATAAGGGCCAGCTACCCCAAGTTCTCATTCCTAGGGTGACCTCTTCTCTCCCTATAGTGCTGTCCTCTCACCCACTGCCTGCTCTCCCCCCCCCCCCCCCCCCCTTCTTCTAATGCAAAGTAATGCAGTTAAGGAAGTGGAGCTGGTACAGTTACAAGTACAACAAGTGTCACACATCATCACACAACACAGTGGCCACTAGGGATTGGCAATGAGATGCAAATTGTTTGCATGAAAATGGACCAATCAAATTCCACCTTGGCAGAATTCCATTGATGCATTATTAAGCTGCATGCATTGTCATACAAGATCTGTATAATCCTCCATCAACTTGAAACAATTCATTCAATGTATCTCATCGAACATCTCTAGTGACCCAAGAGGAAGGGGGGTACAAATGGAGGCCTGACATGATAGCCAAAGAAGCCCTGCAGACACACATTTGCAGAGAAGGTAACTATATTGGCTTTTTTCCCTACCTGAATTACTTTTCATTAGAGGAAGTGGAGCTGCCCTTGTTAAGTATACAATAGGGGCACTTGTGTTGGGGGACTTAATAAGGGTACTCAATGGGTGACATATTAGAAGCATTTTTATTCTGGGAAATAATGGGAACACTTGCACTTTGGGGATGTAATGGGGCACTTGTGAAGGTGACATAAGGAAGATGTGCTGTTTACGGGACATAATGACGATACTTGTCAAGACACATATTGGGCATTTTTTGTTGGCATAATGGTGTCACTTGTTCTGCACAGCTGGCCACACCCACTTTTTTGCACAACCGGCCACTCAAATACTACCCACAGGGCCTGATTCATGAACAGTCAGTGCATGGAAATTGTACCAGTACTAATGGCAGGGGGCAGTGTGCATTACCCTATTAGCGCATTGTGCAATACTGGGGTAATGTGTGCATTACTATGGTAACGCGCATTACGCAGTTTGAGTACCACATGTTACTATACCACCTATAATGTGCGTTGCGTTAATATGATGAAGAGCGCTGTTCCCCTGATGTTAATACCACTGCTTCGTACATCAGGGCCCTTAATGAGTTATCTTACCCTCCCCCCTTCCAGTGTCTTAGTTTGGTCCAGATAAAAAAAGTGTAAACAGTTAAGATTTTTCTTGTTGGCCAAAATGATCATTAACAGAGGTGTAGCGATAGCCATAGCAGCCATAGCAACTGCTATGCGGCCCTAGAGATGAAGGGGCCCAGATGGTACTTGATGTGTTAACTATTAACTTTCCTTTGCTTTTCTACCCTCAGACTTTGCCTTTGTGCCCATGGACTATACACAGTGTACATTGCACAGAAATGTAAATTGCCCAGTTAACTCATATCCATAGGGAAGGGGCAGGTGGCATTGCTCAAGAGTGCATAGATATACAGGCCCCAATATTTTTTTTTCTATAGGGCCCTATAGTCTCTAGCTATGCCATTGATCATTAATGATTGCTTCGGCCAGTAATATAAAGTGTGTACATACAGTATGTCCTCCAATGTCACTGGCCTCCACTGTAGTGATCCACCAGGTATGCCTGTTACTGTGGGAACTTGAAAGGAAGTTTATGCAATACAGTGCCTCTTTCATGTCCTTACCTCCCTCTCCCTCCATAAAGCAGCACTGCTCACCCAGGAGCTGAGTAGAGTGGGTTGTACAGTGCTACTTAATAAATACTAACTGAAACCATCAGGATCAATTGTTTCAGGGCTAGGCCTAGGCGACACATATTTTAAAGTGTGTACAATACTATATGCAATGGTAATGGTAAAGTTAACAATAGACAGCTAGGCAGTTGTCAGATCTCTTCCAGGATATATTTATGAACACATTATAACTGCATTAGTGAACAAGTGGCAGTTTGGGGCCAATTTGCTATATTTTTTAAAGCAGCAGGGACAGCTATACTATCCACTGAAAAAAAACACATATATAAGTAGATAAATACTTGTTCTACTTACATATGTATTGGACTGTCCACCTTTGATTTCAGAGAATCGTATATAGATAATAAAGAGAAATTTGTTTCAGACATTTTCCATCTTTACTGCCTCATTTCCTCCCTTACTCTTTTTTTTTCTCCTAGAAATTGCATATATCATATATATATACTCATATATATCTTGCTTTGTAAACACATGTGAGCACAGCATAGATCGTATTTCACCACTTCTGCAGACGGGTGAGGAGTATTTACCTTCTCAGCCGCATGTCACACTGAACTGCATTCAGCCAATCAGTGAGTAGCAGGAATCGGGGAGGGGAGATAACAAGATTTCTTCTCCCCGGCAATGTAGCAAATAGAGCCAGGCTGACTGAGATAAGATTTATTACAGCAGAAACATTTATGATTATATTGGAATGCTTGCAATGCAGACTGCATGTAGACTGCATAATAAACACAGAGCAGTGGGTAAATGGAATTTGATGTTATGGCTGACAATCCCGCTTTAAAGTCCCTCATTCTGTATTTTTCTTTTATTAAAAGAAATAAATCATTCCTTTTTCTTTCTCATTAACTTCAAAAAGGAAGCTGGACTTTGATTGGCTGAAACTGCATAAACTTCCCGTAGCCCTTTCCATATGATTTGCTGCGTTTACTAACATCAGAGACTTGTAATGAAATCTCGGTATAGCCTCTGACAGAAAATCCCTTGGCACAGACTCCTCAGCCCTCCTGCTTATCCTTAAAACCACAAACAGTGTGAGGCCGGCTTCTCAATCTGATATATATTCTTCTTAAGGCAGAGACAATCCAGGCCTCAGACATGAGCTATGCTGCGGTCTGCTCTATTGATTGAGGTATCCCTCTCCAGGCTGTAAAACAACCAGAAGACTGCCAGAGATTGACAGCTGGGCTGCCCCGCTACGCCATGAATAGCGCCATGTGGCTTGTGTCCTCTATAAAATATTTACTAGTGTCTCAATTAAAGCCAAAACATGGCAGTCTGACGGGGAAATATTTTGCTGCAAATCTATCAAAGCAAAAACTGAAGGCCCGAGTCTTCCTTACAGGCTGAAAAGATTCCAGGACTCGCCGTGCACTGAAATTTACACACAAGATTGTTTCATCCAGACTGTTGGTACTTGATTGTTTCAGAATTTAAGGGAAACCTCAAGTGAGAGGAATATGGAAGCTGATGTCTTTATTTGTTATTCCATTTTAAATTGCAGCTTCTAGCATTCCTATATCTGCAATTGTTAAAGTGTTACCCGAGGTGACATGATGAGATAAACATGTGTACAGTATGTACAGTGCAAAACATATATAAACCAGGCTGGTTTACGTGTCTTATTTTGCTGCCTGCTGATTAAGTAAGGTGGACACTAATGATCCAATTTCTAGCGAAAAATCGTTTGAGCGATCAGAAATTCTGATCGGAATTGAAATCGTTCACTACACCATCAACGAACCAATCTTTGCTTCCTATCTATCACGACCAACAAGAAAATCCAAATTTTGGTTTGACGAAAATCCAATCGGACAACTGATTTTATAATTGTATGTAATTGATCGTGCCCATCAACAGAGATTATTTACAATCAATCCGATCAGAATTTCTAATCGCTCAAACGATTTTTTTGCTAGAAATTGGACAGTTAGTGGCCACCTTAAGAATAGCAAATGGGATGCTTGAAAAGGGGGTTGATGCTTGAAATCATTGTTCTTTCTCTGTTAACCATGGTTACCTCTAAAAAACACGTGCAGCCATCATTGCATTGCATAAAATGGGCTTCACAGGCAAGGATATTGCTGCCATTTATCAGATATTTAAAAAGTTCAAGGAGAGAGGTGCAATTGTGAAGAGTGCTTCAGGGTGCTCAAGAAAGCCCAGCAAAAGTTAGGACCATCCGCAAAGATGATTCAGTTGCAGATGGTCAGAAATGGCAGCATGCAGGAGTGAGTGCATCTGCACACACATAGTGAGGTAAAGACTTTTGGAGGATGGCCTGGTGTCAAGAAGGACAGGGGCGTTTCTAGGTTCCTGGGAGATCCGGGGCACCCTTGGGCACCAAGAGTGAACGAATTTGCGGCGCATGCAGCGTGCTGCAGCAAAAAATGGGTGTGACCATGCCATGTAAAGTGGGCGTGGTCATAGGTGGGGCCAAATGTACTTGAACATAGCAGTGGCGTAACTTAAATATATTCAATAGGCAGTATTTCACATATACAAGAACACAGAACCTGAATTTTCTACATGTATTACAAGAAATCCTGTTTACTGAAACACTAAAACTTAACTTTTAATAAAATATTAAAAATTGAAATATTTGGCAACTATCATGTTATGAGCTTATATGCTATGTCTCTATACTTGTTATTTTAAAATGTAAAATGTAAATGTAAAATGTAAACTTTGCACCTTATCACTTTGGCACTTATCTTTGGCACTTTATCCTTTGAAAAAACTCCGCTAATGGAGTGAAACATGTCGGGTTGTTTGGTGGGGGGGGGGGGGGGGGGGGTAATTTTTATATCCATTTTCTGATGCTAGAGGACCTAGGATAAGGCAACTTTTTCCTTATCCATGTATTACTAGAATGTATAGGCCCAGCATCGTTTTGCAAGTTATTTTGAGCAATTAGACAGCCAAATATTTTGATTTTTAATATTTTATTAAAAGTTAAGTTTCAGTAAACAGGATTTCTTGTAGTACAAGTATTTCACATATATAAGCCCCTCACCTGGCTTCTGTCTTGCCTCCGGCTGGCTGGCTGGCCTGCCTGTGCGTTGTACTCGGCTGGTGGTGATGCTGTGCCGGCCTGGCTGGTGGTGATGCTGTGCCGACCTGGCTGGTGGTGATGCTGTGCCGGCCTGGCTGACGATGATGCTGTGCCGGCCTGGCTTTGCTAGGTGACTTTCTGGGGCTTTGCTGGGCAATTTTCTTGGGGCATTTTGGGGGGCTTTGCTGGGCTGGGGGCTTTACTAGGCTTTGCTTGGCTGTATGCTTTGCTGGGCTGGGACCAGGAGGCTTTGCTAGGCTGGGGGGTTTGCTTTGCTGAGGGCTCTGCTTTGCTGGGCTGGAGCCCTGGGGCTTTGCTTGGCTGTATATAGGTAGCTTCAAGGCACGGAGCTAGGGGGGGTCGGGGTAGGACAAGTGCCCCAGGGCGCCGGGTCCCCAAGGGCGTCCTCCGCCTAGCTGAGTGCTGCAGGGTTTTTTTTCCGTTTGGGGGGGGGAGGGGAGCAGCGCAGAGAAGAGGGAGAGCTGTGCGGATGGCAATCACCCCCCTCCTTCCCTCACCTTAGGTGCTCTCCCTCCCTCGCTCTCCCCTCCATTACTGTCCGGGTGGCTCGTGGCTGGCAGCGGCGGGCGGAACTCACCTCAGTCTCGCTCCAGCGCCGGCCGGAAGTTCGGGTCCCGCAGCCGCTGCTCTGGTCTGGACCAGACCAGAGCAGCGTCAGATCCATCCGGCGCTGCGACGAGACAGAGGTAAGTTCCGCCCGCCGCTGCCAGCCACCGGACATTGGAGGGGAGAGCGAGTGAGGGAGAGCACCTAAGGTGAGGGAAGGAGGGGGGAGATTGCCCCCCTTCCCTACCGCTGCTCACAACTCTCCCTCTTCTCTGCGCTGCTCCCCTCCTGCTGGGGAGGGGGACACCTGGCTACCTACTCTGGGCACCTATACCCCTGCCTACATATATTGGGCACATATACCCCTAACTACATATACTGGGCACATATACCCCTGGCTACCTACTCTGGGCACATATACCCCTGCCTACATATATTGGGCACATATACCCCTAACTACATATACTGGGCACATATACCCCTGGCTACCTGTTCTGTGGACATCTCTACCCTGGCTACCTGTTCTGGGGACATCTATACCGCTGGCCACCTATTCTGGGGACACCTATAGAACTGGGGCTACCTATTTTTGGGGAACCACTGCTGTCAGATTGAGTGTATTTTGGGGAACTGCTGCCAGGTGAGAGGTGTCTACCATATTAAGGGGGCATTCTGCCTTTTTATGTGAAATGCTGTCTATTTATGTGCCTCATGACTGCTGAATTTGTCTTGTTGGGGGCCTCATGGTTACTGAATTTGTCTTGTTGGGGGCCTCATGATTTGTTGGGGGCCTCAAGATTGCTGAATTTGTCTTGTTAGGGGCCTCATGATTGCTGAATTTGTCTTGTTGGGGGCTTCATGATTGCTAAATTTGTCTTGTTGGGGGCCTCATGATTGCTAAATTTGTCTTGTTGGGGGCCTCATGATTGCTGAGTTGGTCATGTTGGGGGCCTCATGTTTGCTCATGATTGCGGAATTTGTCTTGATGGGGGGGGGGGGGCTCATGATTGCTGAATTTGTCTTGGAACATGCTGGAAGGTACATACTGAGGGAGGGTGGGTGAGCGTGAGCCTGCTAACCTCCATGTACATTTGGCTCCACCCATAACCACGCCCACATTTGGCCACGCCTCTTCACCTTAGGGGGCGCATTAATAGTCTTTGTCCCCGGGCGCTGAAAACCCTAGCTACGCCTCTGGTAGCTTCCCCCAGCATAGGTTAGATAGGCAGCTTCCCCCCGTATAGATTATATAGGCAGCTTCCCCCAGTATAGATTATATAGGCAGCTTCCCCCAGTGTAGGTTAGATAGGCAGCTTCACCCAGCGTAGATTATATAGGCAGCTTCCCCCAGTATAGATTATATAGGCAGCTTCCCCCAGTATAGGTTATATAGGTAGGTTACCCCAGCGCAGGTTAGATAGGTAGGTTCCCCCAGTATAGGTTAGATAGATAGCTTCCCCCAGTGTAGATTAGATAGGTAGGTTCCTCCAGTATAGGTTATATAGGTAGCTTCCCCCAGTATAGAGGTTAGATAGGTTAGGTTCCCTCAGTATAGGTTAGATAGGTAGGTTCCCCCAGTATAGATTAGACAGGTAGGTTCCCCCAGTATAGATTAGATAGGTAGGTTCCCCCAGTATAGATTAGATAGGTAGGTTCCCTCAGTATAGGTTAGATAGGTAGGTTCTCCCAGTGTAGATTAGATAGGTAGGTTCCCCCAGCGTAGATTAGATAGGTAGGTTCCCCCAGTATAGATTAAATAGGTAGGTTCCCTCAGTATAGGTTAGATAGGCAGCGTAGTGGTTAGCACTCTCACCTTGCAGCGCTGGGTCCCCGGTTTGAATACCAGCCAGGTCAACATCTGCAAGGAGTTTGTATGTTCTCCCCGTGTCTGTGTAGGTTTCCTCCGGGCACTCCGGTTTCCTCCCACATCCCAAAAACATACAGATAAGTTAATTGTCTTCCCCCTAAATTGGCCCTAGACTATGACACATGCACGGCACGATATATACATAGACATAGGACCATGGTAGGGATTAGATTGTGCGCCCCTCTTAGGGACAGTTAGTGATCACAGGGGGCGCTGTAACCAAGACGATGGACGCCGTGGGGAGGAAGTGGGAAGCACATGGAAGCTGTGCCTGCGGCGATCTGAAGACAGGTGAGTTTTTAACTAACCGCTCCCCCCCCCCCGCCACTCCACCCAGTGCCCCCTCCTGCCACTCAATAGATCTGGGGCACTATGGCAACAGGTTCCAGGCCGGTGCCCCGGATCAAAGGCCCTAGTGACGCCCCTGAAGAAGGGCATCAAAGAAGCCTCTTCTCTCCAAGAAAAACATCAAGCACAGGCTGATATTCTGCAAAAAATACAGGAATTGGACTGCTGAGGACTGGGAAAAAGACATGTTCTCTGATGAAGCCCCTTTCTGAATGTTTGGGCCATCTGGCAAAATTATTGTCTGGAGAAGAAAAGATGAATGCTACTATCAGTCCTGCCTCATGCCAACAGTAAAGCATCCATTCAGGCGTGGGGCTGCTTCTCATCCAAGGAAGTGGGTCTACTCACAATTTTGCCCAAGAATATAGCCATGAATAAAGAAGGGTCCCAAAACATCCTACAACAACTTCTTCCAGCCACCCAAGAACAGTTTGATGAAGAGCAGTGCCTATACCAGCACGATGGAGCATAAAGCCATAAGGCCAAAGTAATAACTAAGTGGCTCAGGGGACAAATAATTTAAATTTTGGTTTCATGGCCTGGAAATTCCCCAAACCTTAATCCAATTGAGAACCTGTGGTCAATTCTCAAGAGGAGGGTGGATGAACAAAAACCCACAAATTCTAACTCCAAGCATTGATTATGAAAGAATGTGTTGCCATCAGTCAGGATTTGGCTCAGCAGTTGATTGACAGCATGCCAGGGCGAATTGTAGAAGTCTTGAAACAGAAGGGCCAACACTGCAAATTTTCACTCCTTGTCTCTTTGAAACTCATAAAATGTTTGTAATAATTCTTTAATACACCACAGCAACAACTGTCAAAAAGATTTTTTAAAAACCAAAGCAGCAAACTTTGTATAAAACCAGCATTTGTGCCATTCTCAAAACTTTTGGCCATGACTGTACTAATTTCTGCTTTATTAGGACTAGTCACAACAGGAAATAACATTTACATAACAAACAATTGCACATGAAGGCCCACGCAGGGGTTGTCTTGATAGCTTCTTATAACAAAATGTAGAAACAAATGCAACTGACAATACACAAATACAATTACAAAATTGAAATTAAGACAGGTCCAGGACATACCAACACAAACTTAGAACCAAAGGATTATGCACGGTCATCAGAACATTTTTCAGTCTCCTTAAAGCATTCCTGACCCGAAGCTCGGGATCAAAATCAGATACTCTTGAGGCTTTCCTCACTACTCAGATGTCCCTCGTTGCTGAGCTCCTTCCCGTTTTGTAGCATGGCCGCGCAGTAGACAAGCAAGCAAGGCAGCGCATGCGCAGCAGCACATGGTTATGGCTTACTGCTCATGCGCGGGCAGGCTTGTGCAGCTACTGTACCAGCTACTGCCACGATGCAGGGAGAAGAGCTGCACGGCCCTGATGTGATTAGCGACAATGCATTGGACAAATGCACAATGCAAAATTGGTCAGTGATTGGCCAATCAAAATTGAAGGTGTGTACCAGGCTTTATACTTGCAATCTGTGATCTTTACTATTCTATGGGTGCATACACACATTCAATTTTGATTGGCTACTTTTACCACTTTGAATACTACTAAAGAAATTGTGAAGGTAAGCTCTCATGCTACATGACGGTGGTAAAATTGGCCAGACATCATCTAATAGAAAATGGTTGTGTTTGCACCCTATGTCCTTACAGTCTAAACAACAGAACGGTACAGAGCCAAGCGGGAGCAACATATTTTCTACAGAGCCTGCAATTCATTCCTTCAGCTGGACTGCTTCAGCTCATATTACCATTTTTTATAGCAGGGTTTTTGGTTGCCGAGGTCTCATTTCACACATTTCCGCCCTCTGCTCGCTGAGCTATAAGATAGTGAACTGCATTTACAACGCCATCTGAGGGATCAAAGCTATTGCTTTATGTAAATTGGATTCCATGGCCTAAAAAATCCCTTTTACGGAACAATATATCCGTTTTCTATTTATCACTGCCCTGGCGAGCGGAAACTCCGCGTTCGTTCCAGGAGCTCTTTTGGCTTTTTGTAACACGGTTTAAAAATGAACTTGCCACATTACACTTTTGGGTAAAAGATTAATTTTCCTCTTATTAACTTCAAAGGATGCCATTAAAATCCTTCTCTTTCCCCCTCCTGGAAGCACCCTCATTACACTATCATTTTAAGCAATTAAATCAGAATAAGTGCTTCTGCAAATCTGTTTTAATGCATCGTCTAATTAAATCTGACCTAGACTGTGAACTGTAATCATTAGCTACATGAACTGTGCAATGTTGTGTGGACTGCTTTAATCATTTATAGAAAGCCGAGTCAGACGTGGAGTGGCGTTTGGTGCTGTGAGTACACCTGGGGGAGCACAGGAAAGAGCCATATTATACTGGACAAACCCGTGTCAGCAAAGCCATTACCAGGGTATAAATTACACAAATATATTGCTACTTTCAAAAAGCAAACCTGAAGCGAGAAACGTATGATATAATGAATTGTATGTGTAGTACGGATAATGAATAGAACGTATGATATAATGAATTGTCTTACGGATAATGAATAGAACATTAGTAGCAAAGAAAAGAGTCTCATATTTTTATTTTCAGTTATATAGCGTTTTTTCTTAGCTGTATTACACGTGCAATTCATTATCTCAAAAGTTCATTTTCATTTCAGGTTTGCTTTAACCTCCCTTGCGGTAAGCCCGAACTGACTTCGGGCTAAGCCGCCGCGGAGGATTTCTTAGGCCCTGGTGGGCCGATTTGCATAATTTCTTTTTTTGGTACACGCAGCTAGCACGTTGCTAGCTGCGTGTACAAAACGATCACCGCCACTCCGCGCCGATTCACTGCTACCCGCCATGCTGCGACGCCCCCCCCGACCCCTTGCGCAGCCTGGACTATCAGCGCCAGGCAGCGCTAAGGGGTGGATCGGGACTCCCCCATACGCTATGACGTGGATGACATCATTCCGATCATCGCCATGGCAACGGGGGAAGCCAAACAGGAAATCCCGTTCTGAACGGCTCTGTTTGCTCTGATCGCCGGAGGCGATCGGAAGGGGAGGGGGGATTTTAAAAAAAAAATGTAATGTGCTACGCTGCCCCCTGGCAGTTTTAATAGACTGCCAGGGAGGTTAAAGTGTACCAGAGACCATAAAAGATAAACATTTTATACATACCTGGGGCTTCCTCCAGCCCCATGCCAGCCGCGACTGGCCGAAGCAGGGGCGGACTGACCATCAGGGCACTCAGGCACGGACCGAGGGCCCGTGGTCAGGGGGGGGGGGGCACCACCCGCCAGAGAACCCTGAGCTGGAGGGGAGACAGCCAGTGAAGGAGGGTGATGGGCATAGCAGCGGAGAAGGGGGGAAGTTTGAAAAGCCCAGACTAGCGGCACACAGATCAGCGCTCCCTCTGGTGGCTGAACAGCGGTAAGTCTCCGCCCGCTGTCAGCCGCTTCCAGCTGTGCGACACTTTGCAGATTACGGAGGGGAGAGCCAGGAAGGGGGGCCCCAAGGTGAGAGAAGGGGGGGGGGGGGAAACTTCCCCCCTTCTCCGCTGCTATGCCCATCGCCCTCCTTCACTGGCTGTCTCCCCTCCTGGAGACACCTACAAGCCTGGCTGCATATAATGGGGGCACTTACAGACCTGGCTATACTGGGGAGACCTATACACCTGGCTGCATATACTGGGGAGACCTATACACCTGGTTGCATATACTGGGGAGACCTATACACCTGGTTGCATATACTGGGGGCACCTTTACACCTGGCTGCATATACTGGGGATACCTATACACCTGGCTGCATATACTGGGGAGACCTATACACCTGGCTATACTGGGGAGACCTATACATCTGGCTGCATATACTGGGGGCACCTATACACCTGGCTGCATATACTGGGGGCACCTATACACCTGGCTGCATATACTGGGGGCACCTATACACCTGGCTGCATATACACCTGGCTGCATATACTGGGGGCACCTATACACCTGGCTGCATATACTGGGGAGACCTATACACCTGGCTATACTCTCGAGACCTATACATCTGGCTGCATATACTGGGGGCACCTATACACCTGGCTGCATATACTGGGGGCACTTATACACCTGGCTGCATATACTGGGGGCACCTATACACCTGGCTACATATACTGGGGACACCTATACCCCTGGCTACATATACTGGGGACACCTATACACCTGACTACATATACTGGGGACACCTATACAGCTGGCTACATATACTGGGGAGACCTATACACCTGGCTGCATATACTGGGGGCACTTATACACCTGACTACATATACTGGGGGCACTTATAGACCTAGCTACATATACTGGGGGCACCTATAGACCTAGCTGTATATACTGGGGGCACCTATAGACCTGGCTGTATATACTGGGGACACCTATAGACCTAGCTACATATACTGGGGACACCTAAAGACCTGGCTATCTATACAGGGGACACCTATAGACCTGGCTATCTGTACTGGGGACACCTATAGGCCTGGCTACCTATTCTGGAGACACCTGTAGACCTGGCTACCTATACTGGGGACACCTATAGACCTGGCTATCTTAACCGGGGACATCTATAGACCTGGCTATCTTAAATAGGGACATCTATAGACCTGGTTATCTATTCTGGGGACACCTGTATATTCAGCTACTTATACTGGGGACACCTATAGACCTGGATACCTGCACTGGGAAAACCTATAGACCTGGATACTTCCACTGGGGATACCTTTTGACCTGGTTACCTATACTGGGGGCACCTATTTTGAGGGAACTGCTGCCAGATTAACTATTTTTGGGGAACTGCTGCTGCTGCCAGATTAAGTGTATTTTGAGAAACAGCTGCCAGATTATGTGTATTTTTGGGGAACCGCTGCCATATTGTGTATAATGGGGGAACTGCTGCCTCCAGATTCTGTGTATTTTGGGGGGGACCACTGCTGCTACATGTATTTTTGGTGATCAGCTGCCAAATTATGTGTATTTGGGGGAACCGCTGCTGCCAGATAACGTCTATTTTGGGGGAACGACTGCCATATTATCTGTATTTTGGAGGAACCTTTGCCAAATTGCATGGATTTTTGGTGAAATGCTGTCAGATTACATGTATTTTGGGGGGAAACACTATGGCAGAGTTCAAACTTCCCCGGCAGACCTGCTAAGGTCATGTATATTTTGCCCCACCCATGACCACGCCCACATTCTGTTGCGTGAACACACCCATTTTTTGGTGCGCCGCGCAGGGGTTTTTGTCAGCCACACCCATTTTTTGGCGCGCGGGGCAGGGGTTTTTGTCAGTGAACAATATCACAATATAACATATTTACTGTTGTCAATAAATGATTATATCTTAGTCTGTAAAAATATAACGTGAAAGCTGGGAAACACTGGTATGGGGGCCCCATAATCTCCTATTGCCCGGGGGCCCCATGAGTTGTCAGTCCGCCCCTGGGCCGAAGTTACGGGACCTGGACCTGGTACCAACAATACAGAAGGCTGAGGACATCTGCATGGGAGCGATCCGTGAGCATGGGGCTGGAGGAAGCCCCCCAGGTATGTATAAAATGTGTTATTGTCTCTGGATTCCTTTAACCACTTAAGGACCCTAACCCCCCCTCCCCCCCCCCCTCCACCCCACCCCAGGCTATTTTTTACATATTAGGGCTCTGCAGCTTTAACCACTGCAGGACCAAACCAATTTTCACACGCACTGCTCCAAATTCATTCGCCAATAACTTTATTACAACTAAACACACCTGTATAAATATCGTTTTTTTAAAGGACAAGTTAGACTTTAAATGTGTGATCATTTTGTTTAGTAATTACCTTATTTTCAATGCATTTTAAAGGGAAAAGAAGGGAAAAAACTGAAAAATACACTATCTCTCCATTTACATCCATTATAGCTTTACAATAAACAGTGCTAACTATAAGTTAAACCCACAAGTTCTATTTGCTTATCCATCCTGGTTATAACAACGTTTAGATTATGTTCCTAGCACAATGTATGGTGACAATATTGTATTTGGAAGAAAGTTATCTTTTTCTCTGTTTTTCGTTTTTTGCTTTCTCATTGTACACTATTGATGATTATAAGACTTTATTTGCAAAAATAATAGTAATATACCTTCATGGCATACATACTTGAAAAAAACAAGTTCCTAAAGTAACAATATATGTTATTTCTTTCATATTCTGTCAATTTGTTTTTATTTTACAAGTCTTTTATTTTGGTACAGAATATGCAAAAATTTAATTGTCTTTGATTCAGTTTGTGACTAAAAAGAATACACAAGACATGGGCCTCAACCCCAAAACTCTCTAAACTCTATTCTACTACTTATCACGGTTAAAATGTTATCACATATGTCCCTTGTAGTTTTGCTAAAACTTTCCCAAATTTGATCATAATTTTGAAAATGACTTTTTTTATGTTGGATTGAGTTTGCCCGTACCTACGTTTTATGTGATGTGTGTCCAAGCTGTAAGACCCACCAAAATGTATTCTACAACTTGTCATGGTTAAAATGATACCACATCTGCCTCATTTAGTAACAAACTGGTGGTGCACTCTGCACAAATACACTGGACGGTTATAAACATCCAGTTGTCCTTAAGTGGTTAATGTCTTGAGCAGAGCCACACAACAATGCACACAAATGAATCCCCACCCCCTCTCCCCTTTTCTGCCAACCAACAGACTTTTCTGTTGGTGGGCTCTGGTCACTGCTGTAGGCAGTGTTTTCTTTTTATTAATTTAATTTTATTGTTTTTTGAATAAATTTTACTATTTTTTCACTATACACCGCCAGCCAATGACAGCGATCGGCTGTCATAGACACCAACCTATGAGAGCCGATCACTCTTGAGCCTCTGTAGGGGACAGCCGAGTGACACGGCTGTCCCCAGTACAATGCTGCCGTAGATCGCAGCGATGTACAATGTAAATAGACGGCAGTTTCGCCATCTAACAATCTCCGCTCTGTAGTTCAAGCGGACATGTGCGCGATCTCCTGCACCACCCCGCCCCAGGACTTGAAACCAATTGGCGTTATGCAGTCCTGGGGCTGCCACCTTCCTGACGCCTATCGGCGGTCGGGAAGGAGTAAAAGAACTAACAACTTTCAAACTAATCTCAAAACACTGAATGACTGAGATAAGTAGGAATGGTTGGAAATGCAGATTTCCAATTTCGGCAGAATTGAAAGAAGCATTTCTTGGTAATTGTTGCTACTTCTGTCAATGTTGTTAGTTTATTTTTTATTTTATTTTTTTGAAAAATTGTTTATTGTAGAATCTACTATTTTCTACAGATATATGCTTACGCTATTATGCGTAATCCGCATTTTCAATTGGCAACCACGGGACACTTCCGAACTCTCTGATTGCCCTAATACTTCTCAAGTTGAGTCTTGTGATTAGCCTTGGTACTCGGTACTTGGCCACGAATCGCTCCCACGCCGCCTTCCACCACTGCCCGCAGCTACGAGAACCAGCTCCCCACTCTGCCGTCAGTCGGAGCCAGTCTAGCGCAGCAGAAGTGCACTCTTTGTGTATCTCTGCAGCAGCCACTGGAGAGATACGTAGAGGGCGCACTTCTCTTGCGTAGCCTGCCTCCGATGACATCATTGACGGTAGCTGGTTCTCGTAGTTGCGGGCAGCAGTGGGCGGCGGCGTGGGAGCGATCAGAGCGTATGGGGCTGGAGGAAGCCCCAGATATGTATAACAGCTTTTCTTTAGATCATCTGTGGTTCCCTTTAAATGCGAGAACCAATCCTCTAGAGCCGGGAAAGAAGAAGGTGAAGTCGACAAGGAGGAAAATTCACAGCCCCTGTGAGGAGCATAACCTGATATTGCAACTCCTCCATAAGTATAATTGGCCTGTGATAATATCACGCTTGGTTCAAGGCGTATACACTGAGGCTCAGAATAATCGTAGTCAAGACGTAAGCTAGGGTCATACACGCGAGATCAGATGGCTGTGGTACAATAGGCTGAGACAAAGGCTAGGTCGTTAATGAGACTAGGGTCATACACGAGAAATCAGATGGCTGCGGTACAATAGGCTGAGACAAAGGCTAGGTCGATAATCAGGCTAGGGTCATACACGGGTGGTCAGATGGCTGCGGTACACAGGACTAGGCAAGAGAGTGGTCAGTAAGGCTAAGGTCGAAACTAAAGTCAGTCAGGCAGTAGCATTAATATACAATATTTGAGTAGTAAAGTTGCATAGAAATACAATAACAATTATATCACAGAGTGACAAAGTGTCCAGCAGACTAGTGTACTGATTGCTATCACGGGCAAGGACTAAATGTGAGACAGGGATTTAAATACCCTAAAGCCCGCCCAAAGCGGGCCCAAACCTACAATAATCAATCAAAGTGTCAGCTGACAGCGTCTAAACCCTGCGACGTCTCAGTGTGTAGGACGGGCGTCTACCAGCAGACGCCTGCCCACTGACGTCAGCAGGGACTCCCCTAGCGTCCTGGTTGCTATGGATGCCGGGGGCGGGGTCGGAGGAAGCGCGTCATCCTGAAGAGGAAGTGTCAGGATGCGCGCGTGAGTCAGCTGAGGACGGGACATCGCTGGAGAAAACACGTGAGTTCCTTATAACAGTACTTCCAATTACCAATTTCTGCTAAGGAAAGCAGATTTTCGATAGAAAACTCTGAAATATAATTTGTGCAGAATTTGGAAGTTCATCCCTAGAGATTAGACATAGAGGCGCTCTAACTCTTTGGCCATACAGAAAGGCACTTTTTGTCTTGAATTGACCTGAGGAAGCAGGCAAGTACAAGTGAAACCCGTTGCCCTTACAGTGCTTTAATAAAACCCTTTTTCCAGTACTGGCTCCTTTTTCAGAAGTAAGATCAACACTGCCTCTCCTTAGACTGTTTTTAAGAATTTTATCTAATCGCGGTGTCTCCACTCAGGGCAGGTTATAGACTTTTTGCTGCCTAAAGAAAACTTGAGAGCTTGTGTGGAGTAGTGTTCGGCTGAGTGTGGATGAGTAGGATGGTGGCTTGGTGCCGACAGCTAAATGTGGCTGGCTGGAGCAGCCAGGGTCGGCGCTTCCATAGAGGCAAAGGGGGCAATTGCCTCAGGGCCTCAGATCCTGTAGGGTGCGCCAAGGTGTCTTCCCCTCCCCCTCCCCAGCTATGGTGACCCATGGGTGCAGGGTTGAATTGCACTAGCTGTTACCAGAGTAAATGTACAGCCGGATGTCAGTTGCATAATTTACCTGTCCAGCCAGTACGCTCTTCATCTTCTTCCTTTATTCAGGCGTCCCATTTGCTTGGCTCCCCCCACAGTGGCGTTGATATCCTCACGATGGAAAGAACAAGTCCAGAGTGTAGAGTGCTGTATATTTGCTTGCAGGGCTGGTGTGGTGTCAGGGGGACCCCCCTTTCCCAAGTTACTTTTGCCCTGGGGTCCGATTGTAGCTAGAACCGGCCCTGGGGCTGCATGCGCCCGCACACACACACTTTCCTCAGTCACACATGCACAGCAATAAACTGCAACTTACCTGCACAGCAAGGAAACCAGGGGTCAGAACAGCACATGAGGAGATGGGCTATCAGAGAGCATGCATATTTAAGTAAGGGGCGTGCCAGCACACATAGACTAACAGCAGGCAAGGCAAGCTCTGTGCTCCATCAGTCAGGCAGAATTAAGTTGATGCTGCCCCCTACAGTCTGCTGCCCTGAATCACGTAATTCAATCTGCTTCATGGTAGGGCCGCCCCTGCCTCCACCCATCGTTACTGTCAATAACTGAGATTGCTCTGTAGAACTTCCCTAATTATCCTACTACTGGTAGGGAACCACTTCATCAGCAAATTCATGCAGAACAGATTCACAGAGCTTCAGGCTTTGATCTCCTCAGACAGAACAGCATGATGATTATGTGCCAAGCAGTGGTAGGATTGCCAGTCACAGGGTCCGCTGTCAATGCCCTGAACTAGGGCTTTTATTATATTACAGCTTTTTCAGATAAAATAGAAGACTTAATCCATAGATTATCACTGCTGAATTCCCTGTGAAGAAGTGACTAGCTGATCAAAAATACAGCCAACCTGTTTATTGCAGTTTCTACCTCTTCTCAAAGAACAAAATTGTTATCTTCTTTCTGTACACAATATAAGGAAAGCTCTTCTCTAACTAAAGCTATATGTACACAATTACTGTCACCCCTCATTAGCGACCAGTGGCGTAGCTAAGGAGCTGTGGGCCCCGATGCAAGTTTTACAATGGGGCCCCCCCAAGCACTCTATATATAACAATTGATACGCCGCACCAAAACCTACCAAAGGCAACTACAGTGTCAGAGGTGCAAGAAGGGGATGGGGAGCAGTCTGTTAATGATAACCACTATTCAATGTATCTATAGAAGTGATTGTTATGAGCACAGGACCAATAGAGAACTAATACTGCGGTTGAGGGAGGGCTTTTGGGGCCCCTCTTGCCCAAGGGCCCCGATGCGGTCTCAACCTCTGCAGCCCCTATTGCTACGCCCCTGTTAGCGACTGCCTCGACCGAGTTTATTCTAGTGCGTGTACCTAGTTTAGAAGTATTGGGAAGCCCCCCCCCCCAAAAAAAAAAGACACCTATGGAGAGGGAAGGCTCTGGGTCCTATAGAGCCTTCCCATTCCTCTCTCACAGTCCCTGTGTTTCAGCGCTGGCTCCTCCATTTGAATCCCCCGCCGTGGGAGACTTCAAAAGTCTACAGGAGCCTGAGTGCTGCTGAAGACTGGCTGCTCTGAACTATGCATGCGTGAGTGGGAAATGATCTCTCGTTCTACAATTCAGGGACCACTGCTGTACACAGACACACCTCTAGCCTTTGGGCTAGCAATGCGTTCTGTTGCATGTATGGAGGGTGGCACAGTTGAGGGCAGTTTGGAAACGGGAACATGCAGCATCTGGGGAGCGATTACTGCTTATCTGCTTGCAGTGTACTCTTCTCCCCCATCTTGACTGATTAGTCCTGTGAAGGGAGTGGCAGCATTAACAGAAATGTATCAGCTGTCTCCCCCATCAAGCTGGAGAAGCATCAGCAATAGAGATAGCTCGAACCTCCGATTTTCGGTTCGCAAACCTCGAACGCGAACCTCCACAAAAAGTTTGGTTCGCGCAAACTTTCCTGAACCGCAATAGACTTCAATGGGGAGGCGAACTTCGAAAATTAGAAACATTTATGCTGGCCACAAAAGTGATGAAAAAGATGTTTCAAGGGGTCTAACATCTGAGTTTTTGCATGGGGGAGTGGGATACATGCCAAAAGTCCCAGGGAAAAATCTGGATTTGACGCAAAGCAGCGTTTTAAGGGCAGAAATCACATTGCATGCTAAATTGGAGGCCTAAAGTGCTTTAAAACATCTTGCATGTGTATACATCAATCAGGTATTGTAATTAGTGCACTGGTTCACACTGACAGACCAAACTCACTGTGTAACGCACCGCAAACAGCTGTTTGTGTAGTGACGGCCGTGCTGGACTGGTGCGCACCATGGCAGTGCAGGCGAGGGCGGCTTTCCAGCCCATATGGTCACCGGGCTGAGGTAGCTCAATGACAGAACAGTGACTGTCCAGCTGATCGAATTTGGTCTGTCCACAATGAAGCAAGACACTCATATAGCCATCGGTCATTGCTTCATAGTGATACACAAGCTCCTTCACCATGGCAAGGTAACGATCACGAAGGGGAATTGACACATGTACATGCCTTTTGTTTTGTTGTTGCAGCTGCAGTGCAGCCAGAAAAATTAGGCAGGCATGTACACGCACCAGAAAAATTATTATAGCGGCCGCTGCTAGCAGCGGCTTTAAAAATTCAGGAATCTGCCTGGAGTCCTGGACCTTGTTGGTGGTGGCGGAAAAGGCAGTCGAGCGGCCTGCAAGCAGAGATCCTGTGTGGGGAGCGACTTAGTCTTGGGGCAGGCAAGTCTCACAGCGTGCAGGCAGAGATGCTGTGTGTGAGGACTGACTTAGTCTTCGGGTAGGCCTGACCGTGCTTTGCAGACTACGTGGTCAGATGGACCCTTGACCCAACGCTGTGTGCCAGAGATGACACTGCTTGCCTTTCAACATCACGGTACAGTTTGGGTATCACCTTTTTTGAGAAAGAATTGCGGCCTGGTATCTTCCACTGCGGTGTGTGGCTTTGCTTTTGTGTGCTGCTTTTCCTCAGGTGGTCATCCCATTGCAGTTTGTGCTTTTTCATCATGTGCCTTCATAAGGAAGTTGTCCCTACGCGGGTCTTGGTCTTTCCACGGCTCAATTTTTGGTGGCAGAGATTACAGATGGCATTGCTTTCATCTGAGGCAGACACACAAAAAAATGTCCACACCGTTGAGCTCTGGGGTGAGGGCACTTTGGTCGTGGCGAACGATTGAGTGTTAAGTGGGGTGCCAGAATCAGACCAGGAGGAGGAAGATATGTCATGGTTCTGTGCGGAAGCTGAAGAAGATGAGGTGTTCTGTGTTAAATAGTCAACTACATCCTGACAATCATGGGGCTTGATGGCACGCGCTTTCTGAACACTGTACTTTGGTCCAGGGCCGCACAAAATCACGACAGCACGACCTCGAACAGACCTGACGGGTGGCCTGCCTCTGCCTGTTTTGCCCATATTGGGGGGGATGAAGTGAAAGGTATGCACTGACTTGACTAATACAATGTGCAGTCACACAGGTGCAGTGAACAGGTATGCAGTGACTGATATCAATACAATGTGCAGCTGTCACACACACAGGTACCGTGAACAGGTGCAGTGACTGGTGGTATATAACACTGTGTGTGCTCACGTAGGTAGGTAGGTGCACTGAACAGGTGGGTATGCAGTGATTGGTATTACAAATGTGCAACTGTCACACACACAGGTACTGTAAACAGGTGCAGTGACACTGCATGCGTTCACATAGGTAGATAGGTGCACTGAACAGGTGGGTAAGCAGTGATTGATTTTACAAATGTGCAGCTGTCACACACACAGGTACTGTCAACAGGTGCAGTGACACTGCGTACGCTCAAGTAGGTAGGTGTACTGAACAGGTGGGTATGCAGTGATTGGTATTACAAATGTGCAGCTGTCACACACACAGGTACCGTCAACAGGTGCAGTGACACTGCGTGCGCTCACGTAGGTAGGTGCACTGAACAGGTGGGTATGCAGTGATTGGTATTACAAATGTGCAGCTGTCACACAAACAGGTAGTCACTGAATGTGCTGGGCCTGGCAGTGGCACAGTAGGAATTACCAAGGGGCCAAGGTCCAGCAGCTGCGACTGACTGGCAGGGCTGTATATGCAACACAAGTGTCTGTGGGACACACACACACACACACACACACACAAAAATAGATCACAAGAACAACATTAGCTCTCAAAAGGGCTGTTGAGGATGAGGAGTGCTTTTTAGAAATAAGTATCAGTAAGAAGGAGCAACCTAACAAGCCTAACACAAGAGCCTAACTAAGCTTTCCCTATGTCAGCAGCCAGGTTCTCTCCCTTCTTTAATTACCGCTGCCACTCGAGTGAGTGAAATGGCTGACACTGCCTACGTTTTATAAGGGGGGGGGGGGGGGCTTCAGGAGGGAAGGAGGGAGTGTAGCCTGATTGGCTACCCTGTGTCTGCTGACTGTGATGTAAAGGGTCAAAGTTGACCCTAATGATGTAGTATAGGGGGCAGGTTGTACTCGTATATAGTTTGCCGTTCATCGCGAATGCGAACCACCGAAGTTCGCGCGAATAAGTTCGTGTGCGAACCGTTCGGGCCATCTCTACTCAGCAACATGCAAGGAGGAAGAGGCCCTTGATGAGTTATCACTGACGAAACCGGTAGGGTGGAGCTTCAGGTGCGGTAGCAGAGGAGACGCTGTCGGCTTGTGGAGCTGATGACGTCCATTTGGTTTTATGGTATTTGCATTTGTTTCCACTTGAATGTGTGTGCACTACAATTTTATATCGTTTTAATAAAAGCAATAATACCCTATGGGAGTTTTTATAGTTTTAAAACGTCTGGATTAATGATTAAGTGACGTACATCTGTAAGACGGAATGGGGAAGTCAGTTAGCAGTTTTGCCTGGGACATAAATTGGATGGTGCATATGAAATGAGGAGAGCTGGTCTATGATTGGTCAGCGACCGATTCCGGTGAGCGTAAACCTTATATGCAAGGTGGAGGCACTGCTTGAAGTGAAGCACATTGTGCACTGAGGAATAGAGCATAAGGATAGTTTATTTAACAGGCTTGCGCTATGTATCTATGTCTCTTGTGTCTTTTCTGAGCTTTTGGGAGCACATGAAAGGAAGGACCAGTACATGCCCGTTTTTAGGGCCGTGCGGCCCATGCGGGCGCCCTGAGCGCTGTTGGGAGGGGGGGGCGCTGTAAAGGAGGGGGAAGCCGGAACTGCGGGGAGGGCAGCCCGACCTCTCCCTGGGCCGCCCTCCGTGCTCCCCCCTCAGATGCCGAGTAATTAGTGCAGCAGGAAGCTCTGTACACAACTACTCACCTTCCTGCGATACACTCGCAGCTGATCTCCTCTCGGCATAGACGCTGATACACACGCTGCTTCCTGTTTAGCCAGAAGCAGCATGTGTATCAGCGTCTATGCTGAGAGGAGATCAGCTGCGAGTGGAACGCAGGAAGGTGAGTAGTTGCGTACAGAGCTTCCTGCTGCGCTAATTACTTGGCATCTGTGGGGGGAGCACGGAGGGCGGCCCAGGAAGAGGTCGGGCTGCCCTCCCCACGGCTCCCCCCTCCATTATGGGTGGTGGACCTACCTAACCAACCTGTACTGGGGGAAGCTGCCTATCTAACCTATACTGGGGGCAGCTACCTAATCTAATTTATACTAGGGGGCAGCTACCTATCTAACCTATACTGGGGGATACCTACCTAATCTAACCTATACTGGGGGGCACCTACCTATCTAATCTATACTGGGGGCACCTACCTATCTAACCTATACTGGGGGGCAGCTACCTAATCTAGCCTATAGTGGGGGGCAGCTACCTAATCTAACCTATACTGGGGGCACCTACCTATCTAACCTATACTGGGGGCACCTACCTATCTAACCTATACTGGGGAGCACCTACCTATCAAACCTATACTGGGGGCACTTACTTATCTAACCTGTATTGGGGGCACCTACCAACCTAGCTAGCCTATACAGGTGGCAACTATACTGGCTACCTATATTGCAGGCACCTACCTAACCTATGCTGGGGGCACCTACCTATCTAACCTATGCTGGGGGCAACTATTCTGGCTACCTATATTAGAGGCACCCACCTAGCTAACCTGTAGTGGGGCACCTACCTATCTAACTTATACCGGGGGCGCCTGCTTATCTAACCTATACTGGGGGCAACTATACTGGCTACCTATACTGGAGGCACCTACCTGGCTAACCTATACCGGGGGCAACTATACTGGCTCACCTATGCCTGGCTACCTATACTGGGGGACCAATAGCTGGCTACCTATACTGGGGTACCTATACTTCTTGGATACCTATACTGGGGGGACCTATACTAAGTGCAACTAGACCTGGCTAACCTATACTGCGGGCACCCATACCTTGCTCCGGGGGGGGGGGGCACAATTTTTACACCCTTGCCCTGGGTGCATTTTAGCCTACAAACTGCACTGGACCAGTATATAGCAACCATAAAGCCCATCTGCTGATTAATCTAAGCCACTAACGTCGATGAGTGTCATTGTTATCGTAGTGTGTATGGGGTCAGTACTCACGGTCACTATCACTGGAGGGTTTATTCAATATTTTTATCAGTATTACACTAATACAGTATTTTTTGTCCATTTTCCTTTTTTAGGAACACTGAACTGTATGAGAAAAGGGAACTGCTTTTCTGGAAAGATTAAAGGAATCTGTCCTAAATGACTTTTGGTGTGGATATATAAGGACTGTTGAGCGCTGCAAACTTTGACAGATTACTGTCATCAGTCATCTATATGTGCAGCAGTTTTTGAATAGCAGCAGCAACAGAAGTATTATAAGAGGGACTATTAGCCACAACTAACCCTTCCGTGTATATGGTCCATACATTAACACTTTATATAAACATCTGGTGGTACTCAGCCTTGTGCCTGATACAGACGCGGCTCATCAGAGGTCTCAGTGCTGTGACAATGTGGTGGAGGAGGGTGGTCACCGACTCGATCAGGGAAATGCCTATGTCTGGCTACTGGGTGCCTGCAGTATAGGTAGCCAGGTATAGGTGCCCCCTGCACAGGAAATCAGGTATAGGTGCCCCCAGTAGCGGTAGCCAACTATAGGTTCCCCCAGTATAGGAAGTCAGGTATTGGTGCCCCCAGTATAGGTAGCCAAGTATAGGTGCCCCAGTATTGGTAGCCAGGTATAGATGCCTCCAGTATAGGTAGCCAGGCATAGGTGTTCCCAGTATAGGTAGCCAGGCATAGGTGCCCCCAGTATAGTAAGCCAGGTATAGGTGCCCGCAGTATAGGTAGCCAAGTCAGGGCCGGGCCGAGGCAGAGGCAAGAGAGGCTCCAGTCTCAGGGCGCAGTGTAGGAGGGGTGCACAACTCCCTCAGCTATTATTCCCCTATTGTGTTTGAAGTAGAGAGAAATAAGAAAAGGGGGATACATGGCAGTGACTGCAAGCCAGATTAAGGTTTTGGGGGGGTTGGGGGCCCTGGGGCGTCTCTTAGTCTAATAGCAATCAGTGTGTGACGGCTGGGGGGGCGCACTTTGGTGTCTCAGCCTTGGGTTCTGGAGGACCTTGTTCCGGCTCTGAGACAAGTATAGGTGCCTCAGTATAGGTAGCCAGGCATAGGTGCCTCCAGTATAGGTAGCCAGGCATAGGTGTTCCCAGTATAGGTAGCCAGGCATAGGTGCCCCCAGTATAGTAAGCCAGGTATAGGTGCCCCCAGAGTAGGTATCCAGGTATAGGTGCCACCCAGTATAGGTAGCCAGGCAAACATGCCTCCAGTTTAGGTAGCTAGGCATACGTGCACCCAGTATAGGTAGCCAGACATATGTGCTACCTATGTAGGTAGCCAGGTATAGGTGCACCAGTATAGGTAGCTAGGTATCCCCCCCACTCATTTTCCTGATCGAGTCAGCAACCACCCTCCTCCACTACATTGTTCCCCGGCCAGCCTTCGCTGCATTGCCGGTGTAATGTCAGCTATTGCAGCCCCGCACGTTGTGCAGCCCCGCATGCGCAGTAGGAGCCTGCGTCCCATTAAATTTTGCCGCCACGTAAAACGTTCTAAATATCTCCGCTTCCGCACCACGTACACTCCCGAAATTTTCAGGGGAGGGAGGGGACCCCCAGATCTAGCTCTGTGCCGAATTGCAGCCCCCGAGCCCCGCTAGTTCCCGAGACTGATTGCAGCAAACCTATCTCGGGAACTAGCGGGGCTAGGGGGCTGCAATTCGGCACAGAGCTAGATCTGGTGGTCCCCTCCCTCCCCTGAAAATTTCGGGAGTGTACGTGGTGCGGAAGCAGAGATATTTCACGTAAATAATGTCTTACTTCCCACTGAGCATGCGCAATACACAGTGAGGAAGGCTGCTTCCGGGCTGCTATATCTGACATTACACCGGCACGGCATGCAGCACTGAGACCTCAGATCAGTGGAAACTTGCAGTAGAGAAAGTAGAGCGGTTCCGCTAGTAATGGCGCATGTACAGGAAGTAAGCACTTCCTGTATACGCGCCGCTACTAGCCCACTGATCTCCAATGTGGGTCGCCACTGATTTGATGTTCACGCAAGGCATGCAGCGAGGGCTGGCCGGGGGACAATGTGGTGGAGGAGGATGGCCGCCAACTCGATCAGGAAAACGAGTGGTGGCCAGAGAGGAAGCAGGGTGGGTGGGAAGACACGCTAGGAAGACACCGCTAGGAAGACACAAGTCGTTTAGGTGGCGTCATGGAAGGTCCACCCTTGAATCCCTACACTAATTACTGTGATCATTCAATGCTGCATTCATACCAGTTGTTTGTTCCAACGGTATGCAATTGCGGAAGGTGGATCGGGGAATGATTGTCGCATCTTTCCTCACCACATATCCCACGATCCATATTCCGTGGTCTTTTAGGTGGATATTCAGCTTATCACATGATATTAAACCAGGGGAATTAAAGAAATTAGGCAATCTGACGCATACAAACAAACCTTACAGATTTTTGCTTGAATTGTGTACCTTAAATATTGACAAAGGCATCATGCTAGAGAGCCGCTGGCAGACCGCAGCATCAGCTGCAGCCAATGGGGGCCACACTGGGATAAGCCTGACGAGAACTCCTCATTGAAGCTGTTCAGCGTTCCAGAGAACCAAGCTCTTTGTGCTCCACAACGCTAAATGTTGTCATTCTATACAGATTATGTAAATGCCAGCACCATTTTTATGCTTTCATTTATTTTTCAAGGAGCTTTCAGGGATATTTTATTACATGCTGATTGGATGGACGTTGTTAGATCTCTGCCAAGTCTCCGCCATGGCTGTGCAGTGATTGTGTTCCTCCGCTATAACAACCAGCACAGAGCGTCAGGGCCGTGAGCTGAAAATGTCTGCACTGTTTACCGCGACCTGAATATTCCTGCGCTACCTCTGCAGCAGCTGACGCTGAACTGCAGCAGCCAATGTTGTCTTGTTAATTGGATTAAAAGGAACCTGAAGTGAGAGGCATATGGTGCAAGGAACAATACCTAGAGGAATGGAGGAGTGACATAGAGAACTCCCATAAACTCACCATCTACCAATCACTGCAGAGGGAGTACACAATGGCCCGTATCTGGAGAGGTTACACCACCCCAAAGACAGACAGACCCTGAGCCTGTACCATCTGAGCTCCCACAGACTGGAGATAGAGACAGAGCGGCACAGACAGACATGGAAGCCCCGGGAGGAGAGACTATGCAGGCAGTGTGACCAGGGGGCCCTGGAGGATGAGGCCCACTTCCTGCTATGCTGCAGCAAATACGCACCTGTGAGGACTGCCCACTTCCAAAGACTCTCCGCCCACATCCCAGAATTCACCTCCACAGATGAGGAGAGTAAACTCTACATCCTACTGGGGGAAGAGGAAACAACCGTGCAAACAGCGGCCAGATATGTCGCTGCCTGTCACCAACCTGAAAGAAACATGATACCTCATGGGCTGTATACCCCTTAAACCATTCCCCACCCCTATGGACTACATATCCCTTGTACTGTCACCTATACCCTCCTCATGCCTATAATCCCACAACCACCTCTCCCATGCTAAGAATAATATTATGCTTTGGAAATGCTAAATATATTTGATCCTGGCTACAGCGGTGTAGCAATAGCTATAGCAGCTGCTATGGGGCCCTGGAGCATAGGTGGCCTAGGTGGTACTTACTGTATTCACCATTAACTTTCTTGTATTCCTCCACCCTCTGACTGTGTCCATGAACTATGTGGGGTGCTGATTGCATGAGAATGTAAGTTGCCCTGTTAACTCATATCCATAGGGTAGGGGCAGGTGGCATTGCTTAAGAGTGTCTAAACCTGAGGGCCCCCTGAAAGTTTTGCTATGGGGCCCCATGATCTCTAGCTATGCCACTTCCTGCCAATAATGCTTTTTTGGATTGGAGTGGTGGTTTCCTTATTCATTTCCTTGTAAACAATACCAGTTGCCTGGCAGTCCTGCCGATCTCTTTGGAACGGATCTGCAAAGAGAGCTGGAAAGTAAATTGACCAGTCAGACTTTATCTTTTAACAGCAAATGGACTGATAACAGAGCCAGATCATCCACAAGGCAGTTTAGGCAGGTGCCTTGGGCCCGATGCGCACCTAGGGGCCTGGCTGGGACCTTTACTGACTAACCTCCCACATCTTACCTTGCCAAAGAAGCCAGATGACAAACAGTGGGGCCCAAATTCCTGGACCCCATCTCAAGTTAATCATTATCTGATTGATAAATCATAAATATGGTATATTAATTACACTGTGCCTACTGGTGAAAAAAATACAGTTAGGCATGGTTCACACTGTGCAGATGCACAACAGAGCGGTAACAGCTGATCTGAGCAGGTTCCATTGCATGTCCATACATATCATTCACATACCCTCCATTGTGCATCCAGTTCCATTCATGTACCCACCTGTCTGCTTCACCTGCCACCGTCTGTGTAAGTCCTCCACAGCAGCTGCCACCCCTGCTTGGGTTCTCTGCACTGAAGAAGTGCCGGTATAATGATCTGAGTCCAATCAGAAGCATAAGGCTCCCATTGGATGGCAAAAGACCAATAGCTATCCTCCCGCTTACTGAGACTGTATTCTCCCCAGAAGAGAGGACCGTCTCAGTGAGTGGAAGGACAGGCCTGCAGTTTATGGTAACTATTAAAATCACTGAAACTGAGAAGTAAGCTTAACGTCACATACATGGTCTTTGGTGGAACGGTAAGGACTAGGAGAAACATTTTTTTTATACAAAACAAAGAAAAAGAAAGTATGTTATGAGGAGGAGAAGAAGAAGAGATAAGCAAAAGAGAGAAAAGAAATCCTCTTATTCTGTCATTGTCGTGTAGAAAACGTGTCTCATGCAGCATAGAAGGAATCATGTTTACTACTAGCATGCAGGGCTGCAGGTTTTTTTTCTTCATTCCCTTAGTTGAAGACACGCCCATTTTTACCTGTATAGATACCCAAAACTGTTTTCAAAAAAGGGTAGAGATTCCAGGAGCAGCTCACCATCACTTTAAAAATACCATTTATTCCAACATCGTTAAAAAATTGAAACAGCTGTACACTTTGTATAAAAAATATATACTTATCAGGCACAAGGGTAGATATAGAGGTGCAGAGGATGAGTCGACGGCCGTTTCGCCCCCACTTAGGGCTTTCTCGAGACCGAATCTACCCTTGTGCCTGATAAGTATATATTTTTTATACAAAGTATACAGCTGTTTCAATTTTTTAACGATGTTGGAATAAATGGTATTTTTAAAGTGATGGTGAGCTGCTCCTGGAATCTCTACCCCTTTTTGAAAACATTGATTATCTATGCAATTATATCTGGATGATGCACCACCTTGTTGAAGTTATTACTTTATTGTGTGCACTCGCCACGCCTTGTCTTAACTCAAAGTAGATACCCAAAACTATCTAGATTGCTTAGGGCCCTGTTTCACACTGAAAATCATTGAAAAATCAAAGCTATTTTTCTGCAATTCTATTTACAATTCTCATACCCTGAATGAAAATTGCAAACGCAATTGCGGAAAACTTTTACCACGATTTTCAGTATGAAACAGACTGCTTTTCACACTGTGTTAATTTCTGCTATTTCTCTGCTTTCTATTAGGCTTCTATGTCAGTGCTGAGTCTTATCCTGTGCTGCTGCTAATACTCTGTTCTCCACTAGTTTGCTATGTCAGTGCTGTGTCAGATCCTGTGCTGCTGCTGCTAATACTCTGCTCTTCACTAGGCTGCTATGTCAGTGCTGAATCTGATCCTGTGCTGCTGCTGCTATTTCTCTGCTCTCCACTAGGCTGCTATGTCAGTGCTGAGTCTGATCCTGTGCTGCTGCTGCTATTTCTCTGCTCTCCACTAGGCTGCTATGTCAGTGCTGAGTCTGATCCTGTGCTGCTGCTAATACTCTGTTCTCCAATCTCCACTAGGCTGCTATGTCAGTGCTGAATCTGATCCTGTGCTGCTGCTGCTATTTCTCTGCTCTCCACTAGGCTGCTATGTCAGTGCTGTGTCTAATCCTGTGCTGCTGCTAATACTCTGCTCTCCACTAGGCTGCTATGTCAGTGCTGAGTCTGATCCTGTGCTGCTGCTGCTGCTGCTATTTCTCTGCTCTCCACTAGGCTGCTATGTCAGTGCTGTGTCTGATCCTGTGCTGCTGCTAATACTCTGTTCTCCAATCTCCACTAGGCTGCTATGTCAGTGCTGTGTCTGATCCTGTGCTGCTGCTAATACTCTGTTCTCCAATCTCCACTAGGCTGCTATGTCAGTGCTGAGTCTGATCCTGTGCTGCTGCTAATACTCTGTTCCCCACTAGTTTGCTATGTCAGTGCTGAGTCTGATCCTGTGCTGCTGCTGCTATTTCTCTGCTCTCCACTAGGCTGCTATGTCAGTGCTGAGTCTTATCCTGTGCTGCTGCTAATACTCTGTTCTCCACTAGTTTGCTATGTCAGTGCTGTGTCTGATCCTGTGCTGCTGCTGCTAATACTCTGCTCTTCACTAGCTGCTATGTCAGTGCTGAATCTGATCCTGTGCTGCTGCTGCTATTTCTCTGCTCTCCACTAGGCTGCTATGTCAGTGCTGAGTCTGATCCTGTGCTGCTGCTGCTATTTCTCTGCTCTCCACTAGGCTGCTATGTCAGTGCTGAGTCTGATCCTGTGCTGCTGCTAATACTCTGTTCTCCAATCTCCACTAGGCTGCTATGTCAGTGCTGAATCTGATCCTGTGCTGCTGCTGCTATTTCTCTGCTCTCCACTAGGCTGCTATGTCAGTGCTGTGTCTGATCCTGTGCTGCTGCTAATACTCTGTTCTCCAATCTCCACTAGGCTGCTATGTCAGTGCTGAGTCTGATCCTGTGCTGCTGCTAATACTCTGTTCTCCACTAGTTTGCTATGTCAGTGCTGAGTCTGATCCTGTGCTGCTGCTGCTATTTCTCTGCTCTCCACTAGGCTGCTATGTCAGTGCTGTGTCTAATCCTGTGCTGCTGCTAATACTCTGCTCTCCACTAGGCTGCTATGTCAGTGCTGAGTCTGATCCTGTGCTGCTGCTGCTGCTATTTCTCTGCTCTCCACTAGGCTGCTATGTCAGTGCTGTGTCTGATCCTGTGCTGCTGCTAATACTCTGTTCTCCAATCTCCACTAGGCTGCTATGTCAGTGCTGTGTCTGATCCTGTGCTGCTGCTAATACTCTGTTCTCCAATCTCCACTAGGCTGCTATGTCAGTGCTGAGTCTGATCCTGTGCTGCTGCTAATACTCTGTTCTCCACTAGTTTGCTATGTCAGTGCTGAGTCTGATCCTGTGCTGCTGCTGCTATTTCTCTGCTCTCCACTAGGCTGCTATGTCAGTGCTGTGTCTGATCCTGTGCTGCTGCTGCTATTTATCTGCTCTCCACTAGGCTGCTATGTCAGTGATGTGTCTGATCCTGTGCTGCTGCTGTTTCTCTGCTCTCCACTAGGCTGCTATGTCAGTGCTGTGTCTGATCCTGTGCTGCTGCTAATACTCTGTTCTCCAATCTCCACTAGTTTGCTATGTCAGTGCTGAGTCTGATCCTGTGCTGCTGCTAATACTCTGTTCTCCACTAGTTTGCTATGTCAGTGCTGTGTCTGATCCTGTGCTGCTGCTGTTTCTCTGCTCTCCACTAGGCTGCTATGTCAGTGCTGTGTCTGATCCTGTGCTGCTGCTAATACTCTGTTCTCCAATCTCCACTAGGCTGCTATGTCAGTGCTGAGTCTGATCCTGTGCTGCTGCTGCTATTTCTCTGCTCTCCACTAGTTTGCTATGTCAGTGCTGAGTCTGATCCTGTGCTGCTGCTGCTATTTCTCTGCTCTCCACTAGGCTGCTATGTCAGTGCTGTGTCTGATCCTGTGCTGCTGCTGCTATTTATCTGCTCTCCACTAGGCTGCTATGTCAGTGCTGTGTCTGATCCTGTGCTGCTGCTGTTATTTCTCTGCTCTCCACTAGGCTGCTATGTCAGTGCTGTGTCTGATCCTGTGCTGCTGCTGCTAATACTCTGCTCTTCACTAGGCTGCTATGTCAGTGCTGAATCTGATCCTGTGCTGCTGCTGCTATTTCTCTGCTCTCCACTAGGCTGCTATGTCAGTGCTGAGTCTGATCCTGTGCTGCTGCTGCTATTTCTCTGCTCTCCACTAGGCTGCTATGTCAGTGCTGTGTCTGATCCTGTGCTGCTGCTAATACTCTGTTCTCCAATCTCCACTAGGCTGCTATGTCAGTGCTGAGTCTGATCCTGTGCTGCTGCTAATACTCTGTTCTCCACTAGTTTGCTATGTCAGTGCTGAGTCTGATCCTGTGCTGCTGCTGCTATTTCTCTGCTCTCCACTAGGCTGCTATGTCAGTGCTGTGTCTGATCCTGTGCTGCTGCTATTTCTCTGCTCTCCACTAGGCTGCTATGTCAGTGCTGTGTCTGATCCTGTGCTGCTGC
Source organism: Hyperolius riggenbachi (assembly GCF_040937935.1). Lineage (NCBI taxonomy): Eukaryota > Metazoa > Chordata > Amphibia > Anura > Hyperoliidae > Hyperolius > Hyperolius riggenbachi. Next base: position 215,227,477 of record NC_090654.1, on the reverse strand, counting down.
TGTTATTTCTCTGCTCTCCACTAGCTGCTATGTCAGTGCTGTGTCTGATCCTGTGCTGCTGCTGCTAATACTCTGCTCTTCACTAGGCTGCTATGTCAGTGCTGTGTCTGATCCTGTGCTGCTGCTGCTATTTCTCTGCTCTCCACTAGGCTGCTATGTCAGTGCTGTGTCTGATCCTGTGCTGCTGCTGCTATTTCTCTGCTCTCCACTAGGCTGCTATGTCAGTGCTGTGTCTAATCCTGTGCAGCTGCTATTTCTCTGCTCTCCACTGGGCTGCTATGTCAGTGCTGTGTCTGATCCTGTAATGCTGCTATTTCTCTGCTCTCCACTACGCTGCTATGTCAGTGCTGTGTCTGATCCTGTGCTGCTGCTGCTATTTCTCTGCTCTCCACTAGGCTGCTATGTCAGTGCTGAGTCTGATCCTGTGCTGCTGCTGCTGCTGCTATTTCTCTGCTCTCCACTAGGCTGCTATGTCAGTGCTGAGTCTGATCCTGTGCTGCTGCTAATACTCTGTTCTCCAATCTCCACTAGGCTGCTATGTCAGTGCTGAATCTGATCCTGTGCTGCTGCTGCTATTTCTCTGCTCTCCACTAGGCTGCTATGTCAGTGCTGAGTCTGATCCTGTGCTGCTGCTGCTATTTCTCTGCTCTCCACTAGGCTGCTATGTCAGTGCTGTGTCTGATCCTGTGCTGCTGCTAATACTCTGTTCTCCAATCTCCACTAGGCTGCTATGTCAGTGCTGAGTCTGATCCTGTGCTGCTGCTAATACTCTGTTCTCCACTAGTTTGCTATGTCAGTGCTGAGTCTGATCCTGTGCTGCTGCTGCTATTTCTCTGCTCTCCACTAGGCTGCTATGTCAGTGCTGTGTCTGATCCTGTGCTGCTGCTATTTCTCTGCTCTCCACTAGGCTGCTATATCAGTGCTGTGTCTGATCCTGTGCTGCTGCTGTTATTTCTCTGCTCTCCACTAGGCTGCTATGTCAGTGCTGTGTCTGATCCTGTGCTGCTGCTGCTAATACTCTGCTCTTCACTAGGCTGCTATGTCAGTACTGTGTCTGATCCTGTGCTGCTGCTATTTCTCTGCTCTCCACTAGGCTGCTATGTCAGTGCTGTGTCTGGTCCTGTGCTGCTGCTATTTCTCTGCTCTCCACTAGGCTGCTATGTCAGTGCTGTGTCTGATCCTGTAATGCTGCTATTTCTCTGCTCTCCACTACGCTGCTATGTCAGTGCTGTGTCTGATCCTGTGCTGCTGCTGCTATTTCTCTGCTCTCCAGGCTGCTTTGTCAGTACTGTGTCTGATCCTGTGCTGCTGCTGCTATTTCTCTGCTCTCCGCTAGGCTGCTTTGTCAGTACTGTGTCTGATCCTGTGCTGCTGCTGCTATTTCTCTGCTCTCCAGGCTGCTTTGTCAGTACTGTGTCTGATCCTGTGCTGCTGCTGCTATTTCTCTGCTCTCCGCTAGGCTGCTATGTCAGTGCTGTGTCTGATCCTGTGCTGCTGCTAATACTCTGTTCTCCACTAGTTTGCTATGTCAGTGCTGTGTCTGATCCTGTGCTGCTGCTATTTCTCTGCTCTCCACTAGGCTGTTATGTCAGTCCTGTGTCAGATCATGTGCTGCTGCTATTTCTCTGCTCTCCACTAGGCTGCTATGTCAGTGATGTGTCTGATCCTGTGCTGCTGCTGTTTCTCTGCTCTCCACTAGGCTGCTATGTCAGTACTGTGTCTGATCCTGTGCTGCTGGTATTTCTCTTCTCTCCACTAGGCTGCTATGTCAGTGCTGTGTCTGATCCTGTGCTGCTGCTAATACTCTGTTCTCCACTAGTTTGCTATGTCAGTGCTGTGTCTGATCCTGTGCTGCTGCTATTTCTCTGCTCTCCACTAGGCTGTTATGTCAGTCCTGTGTCAGATCATGTGCTGCTGCTATTTCTCTGCTCTCCACTAGGCTGCTATGTCAGTACTGTGTCTGATCGTCCTATGTCTACAGTATTATATTATGCTCCTGATATTAAAGGCTCGATATCTCAGCACTCATAGCTCCTACATACTCCAAATTTTGAGACTAGGGAGGGGACTACCTCTGTGATCATCAGTCTGACAAGCCCTTGTCAGATTTCTTTGGGGGGTCCTCAAGTGGCAACAGAGGCCTGAAGGATGGCATGGAGAGACTCTACAGGATCCAGAGGCTTCTCTCTTCATAGGTAAGTATGTATTTTTTGTCCCGCGGTTCTCCTTAGGTACACTTTAAGGCCAGAGTCTATGCATCCTGGTATCCTGCAATGGCAAGATATAATGTATCGGACTAAGCTAGTGCTGACAGTTTGGCAGTGGGAGTGATGGCAAGGAGATCCCTCATCACATAATGCTTTCTACGAGAGATGAGTGTCCAGTGGCTGAACTTTTCTCCCGGCAGTAATAGAATAAGACTCTCCGTGCGGATTATTGGAAACATTTCACATTTACAGCATGTGGGCCTCCCTACAGAGTGATGAAGAGTAATGATAGAACGTCCACAAGTAGCTGCATCTCTCCTTTCTCTCCGACTGTCCAAACAATGGTCTGCTGAAATAAAACACATAGCGCACTACCCAGAATAATAAAAATAAAGGCTGGAGAGCCGTGTGTGTGCGCATTTCTTTGTTCGCTGCCAACACTCAAGCGTGCAGCGTTTAAAGACGCTGGAAGGAAGCCACAATCCATCCACGGCTGAGCTCTCTCGCAGCTGCCAAGAACGAGGCTGGAAGAACAGGCTTGCAAGATGGAAAGAGACACACAGCGGCCATTGACCCGTCGAGGAGAAGCCTGGAGAGGGGAGACAGTAAGAAGGGGCTGATGTCAGACTTGCCTTACGGAATGGACCCATCTGCTTTCTTAAAGAGAACCTGAACTGAAAATAAAAAGCCAAAATAAACAAATGCAGATCATACTTACCTGAAATCCAGGGCGCTGAGGATTGCCAACGATCCCTCACACCCAGGCCACTGCTACTTCAGCCGGCTGCCCCTGGGCTGGAGGCTACGGGCCATCTACACAAAAACCGCGAGACATAGGAATTCTTTCTTCCCCTCAGCGGTCAACCTCCTAAATTCTCTCCACATACTACCGTCAATTCAGGCCCCAACGGACTGCGGGGCCGGACACGCGACGGCTGATCAGCTGACCGAACCAACTGGCCCATAAGACTAACTGCCAGACATCTCAGGTCGCACTGGGGACTGTGATGCATATTTTTGTTATATTGGAATGTTGAACTGTAATGTATACTTGATGCCTTTGCTGTCGCTGCTATCTATGTCTCTTTCCATCTATGTCTCTCCCTGGGCTATATGTATTGTGCCAAAAATAATTCCGGGCATGACCCAGTCATGCTTGGCGAAATAAACGATTCTGATTCAGATGTAGTCTGCTCATCAATCTCTTTCTCCTCTCCCGCATCCTGTTTGTCCGCTGTGGTCAATGGAATTCTCTGTCCTCCATTTTGAAAATGGCCATTACCGCATTGCAGCTTCCTGGTCAGCAGACTGTTAAACTGTTATATCGCCCACTTGAGCCATAGGGAAACATGGACATTGCCTTGACATTCAGTTGTAACTGAGAGCAGCTGATATATAACTGACAGCAACTGGTACATTTCAGTTCTGACAACATCTTGTCAGAAATGGAAGGGATCACTGTAAGAAGAAAATAGTGAGCTTCTGAGAGGAACTGATGGTGAGGTAAGTATGTAATATTCATTTGCAGCTACATCATTTGTTTATTTTTAAATAATTTTATTCAGTTCAGGTTCCCTTTAAAGAGAAAGTAACACCTTACTTAAAACTGATACAGAGGTTTCAGAGTTACTATAGAGCAATGGATTTATTTATTCTAGTTGATATAAAGCTTAAAAAGTAATTTAAAAAAATGCCCACAACCACCTCACAGACACCTCATACCTGGGCGATTGCTAAAAGAATATTATTAATACCTATAAGTCAAACCAAATCAAACACATTTCCTCATGGCACTCCTAAAGACTACATTCTTTGAAGATTTAACGGTAGAAAATCCTAGTGGAAAGGAGTTTTAAAATGTACCTGAGATGAAGCCCATGCTTCTTACAGCCCCATGAGATCTGGGGTTGTCTGACTCTGCGGGTAAAATAAATACCCATAATTGCATTCTTGAGGTTCTGCCTTCCTTATTTTTTTTAACAGGAATTAGGACCTTCAACTCTGATATTCTAAACCAACAACTATTCATCACAATTTTGTATAACAAGTATAACTCATAAACTCAGCCAGTCCTTATCAAAAAGTTCTTTAGAGTCCAACAATTCTAAATCATAGGTCTTCTGAGCTCTTTTGTGCGAGGTATCATTAACATCAGGCAATACTTCTTGGGAAAAGCAAATCCAAAACTGGTGTGTGTGTTTTTATAGGGCAGGGCAGCTGTAACCAACACTTCCAATCTCATCTCATTAATTGGACTCCAATTAACTGACACCTCACTCCAATTAGCTCTTGGAGATGTCATTAGTCTAGGGGTTCACATACCTTTTCCACCTGCACTGTGAATGTTTATATGACGTGTGCAATAAAAACATGGACACATTTAATTATTTGTGCGGTATTAGTTTAAGCAGACTGTGATTGTCTATTGTTGTGACTTAGATGAAGATCAGATCACATTTTATGACCAATTAGTGCAGAAAGCCATATAATTCCAAAGGGTTCACATACTTTTTCTTGCAACTGTATTTCCTTTTAAACAATGCATATTGCCTGGCTGGCCTGCCGATCCTCTACCTTTAATATTTTTTAGCTATAGAGCCTGAACAAGCATGCAGATCAGGTGCTCTGACTGAAGTCCGACTGGATTAGCTGCATGCCTCTTTCAGGTTTGCGATTTAGACACTACTGCAGCCAAAGAGATCAGCAGCACTGCCAGTCAACTGGTATTGCTCAAAATGAAATAAATATGGAAGCCTCACTTTAGGTTCTCTTTAAGGTGGTCACTAACAATACAATTTGCCAAACGATGATTTACAAACAATTATTTGTATGAACAATCAGAAATTATCATTTGGGACCACTAATGGATAAAAATTATATCGATTTCATTCATCTGAATGGATTGGTTAGGAGTTTTTCGTCTGTTGGTGGTCCTAAACGATCATTTCCGATTGTTCATAGGAATATTGTATTGTGGCCACTTTTACCTGTTTACACATATCTTCTTGACCTCACCTACAGTAAGTAGGCCCTAATGAAACTATTAAAAAAGGGGGCACAGATTTCTGTCCTCCCTGGATGACAAATCATAAGAAAAAATTGAAGCAGTTCCTCCAAAATGTAAAATATTGAAAGTTCTTACACCTGCAAATATACACCATATATTCCACCAATGCGGCAATAAGGAAAATCTGCTCCATGATCTGGTAGGATTGCCCCATAGCAAAAACATTCTAGGCCAGATACAAGAACTCATTAAAGGAAGACTCAAGATACATAAAATCTATGATCGGCACTCATATGACTACCTCCACTTGCTATGTACTAATTTAATTCGTTTTTGGTCAGCTGCTCCCACTTAACAGCCATGCTTTTGGTGTATATGCAGAGCTTCTGTTTGGGTTCAAGGTGCGTTTGTAGTTCCTGGGGGGGCTCAGCGCATCTCTGATTAGAGGCCATTCGGAAGGGGGCCTGGTGTTGCGCTGATCCACCTTTTGCGCAATATGACTACCTGTTCAAAATGTTTCTAAACCAAACAGCAAAATAATAATACAAGTTCTTTCTGCAGTGGACAATAGCATCTTCATGTAAGGCAAAGGACTTGAGCATTGGCAAAGCTTGAGATTAAAAACGCTGAATAAGGCCCGGTTCACATTAACGTTTTTTGCGGATGGGAACCGGACCGTATACTGTACAAACGGAACGGACGCGAACGGATCCAATGTTAATCTATGGGACCGTACACATCCGTCTGGCCGGATACGTTTCCTACATTCCGGTCCCCGGATCGAAAAAATGCTGCAGGCCCTAATTTATCGGACCGTTGCTCCCTGCGGACCTGAAATGGAAGGTTTTGCAGAGCAATAGGAACCAATAGAAAACGGAACTTAACAACACACTGGCTATAAAAACAGACCTTTCTAGCCGCTTTCTGTGGACTCTCTATGGTACAGCGGCCATCTTGGCTTGTTTGGCACATGGGCCTAGCAGTGCTGCAAGAGTGGGATCCATCCCAGTTCATTGATTTCTGGAAAGAGATGGAAGACATCAGGCCATACAGCATCTAGGACCTGATTGTGCAAGTGCAGGGGCAACCTTTCAAGGAGTAGAGGATGCACCCACCATCTCCTGTGAAGAGCAGGCCTCCGTCCCACATAGTAGTAGGTGAAAATTAAAAACAAGGCTATTCCAAGCCAGAAGCTGTAGAAATACACTGGATCCATTGTCCAAACAGCAAGCTCTCTCCTCAACAATGACCACAATGTATTTACAGATCATTCAGAGCTCTGGTGTATATATAGCTATCTTTAATGCTAATTTTAGAACTTTCTCTTTAAAACGGATACTGACACAAAACGTATGCAAAATGGATACAGATGGAACTGAAACGGACTGGAAACGGATTTAAACCGGTCCGCAACTGATCCGTTCAAATGGACAATGGATCCGTTGGAACTGTTTTGGCTCAAAACGCTAATGTGAACCGGGCCTAAGTGATTAGTTAGATAAGAGGACTCTAAAGAACGTTTTGATAAGGACTGGCTGAGTTTATGAGTTATACATGTTATACATAATTCTGATGAATAGTAGTTGGTTTAGAATATCAGAGTTGAAGATCCTATTGCTGTTAAAAACAAAATAAGGAAGGCAAAACCTCAAGGATGCAATTATCAGTACTTATTCTACCCGCAGAGTCAGGCAACCCAAATTGCTGCTGCCATAGGCGCCAATGCAAAATAGTGGCATTTGGGCGTCAGAGCGGACATTTGGGTGGGAGAGACAGGAGAGAGGAGGAGGGTGGATGAGACAGCCTGAGGCCGCCTTTCTGCTGCATGGATGGATGCATTTCTGCTGGATGGGCGCATTTGGAAAGTGGACTTAATAGGCGCCGCCATAGGTGACAATATACAAAATAGCGGCATTTGGGCACCTGCGATGCCTGATATATAGCGGGCGTTGTATGATTACCCACTATATATTGGGCGCCCAAATGCCACTATTTTGTATTGGCACCTATGGCGACACCATTAAACCCACTTCCTGTCTTTCTACGTCAGCCACCAGTGACAGCGGAGCAGGACAGACAGAGGGACGGATGGAGGCGGCTGCCTGAGCTCTGCTGTGAGGACCGGACTCTGCGGGGGGAGCTCACTGCACAGGGGGAGAGGAGGCATCTGTCATTGGTTGGTTTGGCCATAGTAAAATATGGCTATTTAATATCGATATTTTACATTTTTATGGTAAAATATCGGTCTTTAGTACCAATATTTTACTAACAGCGTTACTGTGCGCCCTAATTTCTGCGCGCCTTTATTTGATATACATGATATGTAAGTAATGCTGCAACTCAGAGGAAGAAGTAATTTGGGGTCCAGCAATCGCCGGCACCTGAATTATCCATTGCGTGGGCAGCAGACTATAGCACTAATGCTGTAGCGGCGCTCAACAGAGGCGCTACGCAGCCAGCGCTGTGCGCCGAAACCACCTGCTTCAGTGTTTCGTGTGTATACAGATAACTGCAAGATAACTAAGAGCTGGTAAAAGGGTAGCACATGTATACAACAGGCAACCAGAGCATTCTTATATCTCTTCAGTGGAACAAAATCGATAATGCATAATGACCACATTTTTTAATGACCACATTTTTTTGGTGCACTGTGAGGTTGATAGAACACTTACCCTTATCTGAATACAAAATAATTACATATGCTATTTTTTCCCTCTTCTCACCAGGTGTGTAATCACTGCAGATTCCCCCACAGAGAGCGCTTTTCTAATGTTTGAATTGGTTCTAGCAGGGCATGTCAGATTGTAATTTCTACAGGATCCTTTCAGTCGTATCTGCGTGTGAAATCGCTTAAGAGCTTCCTCCTGGCGGGATGAGTTACGGGAGTGCTTATAAACTGTCTGCGTTTAATAATGCTCTGACATTTCTTGTATCAGCCTCGAAACATGTCTGTAATTTTCTCTCAGATAATCTACATCTATTTTGTCTTCCTGTCATGAAAGGAGATCTCTAAGCTGGTGATAGCAGATGAATCACTGAAGGAAATCAGCACGCCAGTCGTGTGAAGGAGAAGCAGCATTGGGATTGTGGCATCTGAGGATGTGGGGAAGGGTGCAGTCTTTGTTTATGGAAATTATGTAACTGGGAGGAATCGTCAATGAGCCCCCTGCTGGTGTAAAATGATAATGCTTTACAACACAAAAAAGATACTGCAGTGCAAAGAAGTTTAGCAGGTGCAAGAACATTATACAGTACGGTCGAAAAAGTAATTAGGGCAGAATTTTTGAATCAAAGGTGCAGCAATTTTATTAGTGTTAAAATCAAGCTAAACTTTTCAGATAAAATTTCTCTTCAGGTAGTTGTTACTTTATTAAAGTATATACACGCGGTGACGTGTGACATGATGAGATAAACATATGTATGTGCAGTGCAAAACATAATAATAACCAAGCTGTTTTACTTGTTTTATTTTGGTGCCTAAAAGAGCTAAATTTTTAGGCGTGGAAGTGACAGCTTCTGTCTTGTCGGTATCTTGTCGGGAATATAGTAAACCTCACTGATAAGCAAATTACAGCCATAAAAGTTTTCCTGGCAGAATACAACTTCTGAGAGTAGAGGAAGATAAAATACATGAACAATAGTTCTTGTTTTTAACTCTGAGATACTTATTAGGCTGCTACTGAGCAGAAGCAATAAAACATTCAATCTATTTGGTAAATATTTAAATGTAAAATAAAACCATGGGATATCGAAAAAAAAGTCGTTTTTAGGAGTAGGAGGATAAACACATTTGTTTATCTCATCAGTGTATTTTCACCTCAGGTTCTCTTTAAAGCAAAAAGTATTGAAATAAAATTACCCACAGCCTTGCAGGAAAAAAAAATCTCACCAGACTCCTATGCAGCAGTTATGAGGAAAATTGGATTAAATAAGGTCGAAGCAGGTGTACAAACCTTAAATGGTATGTCACATGGTGAGATAAACATGTGTATATGTATTTTGGTCCCACATTTACTCAAGCCAAAAACGCAATGCTTTTCCCGCTGGATTCCTGGCAGATTCGATCACTCCGATGGAATCTCCCATAAATCTAGACCGCTGCATGCTTCATCGATCCTAATTTTGATTGATACTTGACGAAAACTGATCAAAATTATTGATCAGACTGGACAGAAAATATTGATCAATCAGGGGTTGGCAGCAGATCGGCAGCTCATTGTGGTGCACTGCATCAAACAGTCCAACATTGCCAGTCGATAGTTTTCAACAGATTCCATGCTGAGGTGGTGATTGCTGTAGTGAAAATAATGAATAAAATTGCTTCTTTTTTTCTAATATTCATTTGTAAAATATTTTCTCAGTGTTTGCCTATTGTAAAATCTTTCCTCCCCCAGACTTACATTCTGAAATTCATCATAGGTGGCCACATCTTTAGTCCTGTCAGCTGATCTCTGTGGAATGTTGTTTAGTGAGTGTTCTATGAACACAGGGAGATACGGCTTGCTTGGCATTTGGAAATAGCCGTTATTTCCCAAAATGCAATGAGGTTCACAGACAGGAAACTGTCAGGGCCATGGCCAAGACATCACGCTATGGGAGGGATTTCACCAGAGCAGGATCATCCACCAGGCCACCTAGGCAAATGTTTGGGGCCTAGTGGGTGTCAAGGGACCCACCTGTCATCTTCTCTGACATCTCTCCTCTTCAGCTTACCAAAAGGGGGCCCGAAATCTACTACCTTGCCTAGGGCCCCATTACATCTTAATGATCCATCTCTGGGTTTCACCACATTATCAGTGTTCCTGATGATCTATTCAAGAAAAGGTAATTAAATTTTTCATAGGAAAGGGAGTATCAACTACTGATTAGGAGGAAGTTCAATCCTAGGTTTTTAAAGTAGACCTGCAGGGCCGTGCAGAGGTCCTTAAAGGGAACCTTAACTGAGAAGGATATGGATGTTTCCTTTTAAACAATACCAGTTGCCTGGAAGTCCTGCTGATCTCTTTGGCTGCAGTAGTGGCTGAATCACACACCTGAATCAAGCATGTGGCTAATCCAGTCTGACTTCAGTCAGAGCACCTGATCTGCATGCTTGTTCAGGGGCTGTGGCTAAAAGTATTAGAGACACAGGATCAGCAGGAGAGTCAGGCAACTGGTATTCTTTTAAAAGGAAAAATCCATATCCTTCTCATGGAAGTGGGGGTTGCTCAAATTGAAAAAAGGGGCCTCAGCCTCTTCCCACCCGAAATGCACATTAGTACCAACAAGTGGCGGGGGACCTTCCCCCACAACCCCTTGCCCTGCAGTGTCATGTGACCTTCACCCACCCCCCCACCGACTCTCCAACTGTCCCAAATCATCTCTCTGAGCCCCTCTGCTTGACACACACATTCCGTCACAGAAACGTTGGCTGCAATCAATGGTGTGGAGTCAGTCTGACCTGTCACCTGTGGCCGCACGTTCCCCCCTCCTCGTTTCTGTCTTGTTTTGCAGCCACATCTCTGGTGTCATGATGTCAGTTTTTCATCACAGGTACACTTTAATGTGCTTCTCCATTGCTCTTCTCCCTGAATGCACCAAAATGCTGCCGACTGAATGCATTTTTTTTTTTTGCCCTATACATTAGTATGAACATGCTCATTGCCCAAAATTTGGATACTCAGTAAGCATCTATGTGGTGGGTGGAGGGCTACGTGAATAATTCAGCTCTACTTTCAGTGTGAACGCTCTCTTAAAGTGTGGCCCTTCCACACTACATGTACTTTGATCCGATTTTCCAAATCCATGTGTGTTGCCGATCACAAGGGCACTTTGATTAACATAGAAATCGCAGAGTACAGAGTGGTGTGATCTGTTTTTGGCCCAATCACAAACGTAATGAATGCTGCAGTTCGCCTGCATTTGTGATTGGGTTAAATTAAGGCTAATTGCAAGTGCAGTGCTATGTGATTTGCTATGCAATCTTCCATTTCAGAAAAAAACTTCCCGTGTTTCAAGCGAGTGACCGCGTGCAAACCTTGCTTTATCTCACGCGGAAGATCGCGTGATAACGGCTGTGATAGCTGTTATCACGCTTTAGTGAATCGAGCGCAAAGTGTGAATGAACCCTTAGGGCCCTTTTGCACTTTATGCTTTGCGTTGAGTTGCATCCATGGCCACAAAGGCCAGGGCCTTGGGCGGCTATAGCCCAAGGAGGCACCTGAACATGAAAAAGGGTTTGCTACATACGAAAGGGAAAGCTGGAAATGGTGAGGAACACATGAAAAAGGGAAACTGATGCTCAAAAGAGCTTTACATGAAAGAGGGGCTGCATACATGGATGTCACACATGAAAGAGGGGTCTGCACATGGAATAGGAGGGGTGCTGCTGCTCATGGAAGGACATCCCCAACTTACTTGGCCTAGGGGTGGTTGCATTGCGTCGTATTCCATTTGCCACAATGGGAGGCGACCCAACTCAATGCAACTCAACGCAACGCATTAAGTGTAAAAGGGCTCTTAACATTAACCCATTCGCGTTCCGTCGTTTTCACTTGAGCAATGTTCACCTCCCATATATTAGCCTATAACTTTATCACTACTTATCACAATGAACTGATCTATATCTTGTTTTTTCCGCCACCAATTAGGCTTTCTTTGGGGGGTACATTTTGCTAAGAGCCACTTTACTGTAAATGCATTTTAACAGGAAGAATAAGAAAAAACTGAAAAAAAATCATTATTTCTCAGTTTTCAGCCATTATAGTTTTAAAATAATACATGCCTCCATAATTAAAACTCACGTTTTGTATTTGTCCATATGTCCCGGTTATTACACCATTAAAATTATGTCCCTATCACAATGTATGGCGACAATATTTTATTTGGAAATAAAGGTGCATTTTTTCCGTTTTGCATCTATCACTACTTACAAGTTTAAAATAAAAAAAATATACAAATATTTAATCTTTACATTGATATTTAAAAAGTTTAGGCCCTTAGGTAAATATTTACATGTTTTTTTTTTATTGTAATGTTTTTTGTTTTTTTTTTATATTAAACATTTTATTTGGGTATTTTTGGGAGGGTGGGATGTAAACCATATTTTTTAATGTAATTGTGTGTTGATTTAAATGTTTTTTACTTTTTGTTGTAGTATTACTTTTTGGACACAAGATGGCGGCCGTGAGTTTGTTTACATGACGTCACTCTAAGCGTAACACACGCTTAGAGTGACGCATCGGGGAGGGAACAGCCAGAAAAGGCACAGCTTCCGAGAGAAGCAGTCGCTTTTTCAGCGGGGGAGAGGAATCAGTGATCGGGCACCGTAGCCCGATTCACTGATTGCCTGGCTAACGAACCGCGGGCAGGGATCGCGCGTGCACGCGCGCGATCGGCCGCGGTAGCGCGCATGGTTCCTGGACGTAGTTTCTACGTCCAGGAACCAAAATAGGTTAACCTCCTTGCAAATGTTTATCTTTTCCTTGCACCTTATTACTGTATTTTTTGAACTATAAGACTCGCTTTTTCTCCCCCAAAAGTGGGGGGAAAAGTCATTGCGTCTTACAGTCCAAATGCAGGGAGTTCCTGATTAGTGCAAGGTGAGCCAGCAGGCTGTGAGGGTCACCAAGGGTAGGTAAGGGAAAGGTTGTGAACATGGGGGGGGGGAGCTGTAAAAGTTTTGCTGGGGACCCCATGATTTGAAGTTATGCCCCTGCCTCAATGGTAACAGTAATTCAGACTATTAAAAATTCTTCTTGTGATAGGTTTACTTTAAGAAAATATGGATTCCTTATGAAGAGCGTTATAAGAAACCTCTAGGAGGTAATACTGATCACATGTGTAGGAACAATAAAACAGTTAGTACCAGTTGTGAAACTGCTTGAAGGCAAGAACAAAAAAAAACAAAAAAGGAGACATCATTCTTTATTAACATTTACAAAGTACAGCCTGTGTGTTGACAGATTCCACCATAAAATTGAATACCACATTCCAGATGAAGGGTGTGTGAGGTAACTAACCAGGATCTGGCATGGGCTAAACATCCTGATCTAATGCTGGCAGAATATCCCACGAGGCAAATTAATAACTGTACACTGTGACAATCCAGCACAAGATCATCATCTGCAGAGCGCACACATACACCTATTAACTAACCTAGTGCAGGGGTCTTCAGACTTTTAAAACTAAAGTCTACCTGGTTTCTTTATACTTTGGGGGTCTGAAATATACAAGAAATAGCAAAACTAAACACAACTTTTGTGGATTGCACCTAGGTACGCTGAACCTAATATATTTTGCTTAATAAAATATTTTGCAAGAGTAATACATTGAATGCCACATAATGGGGTTGATTCACTATAACAGTGTTCTGCAAACTTGGCTCTCCGTCTGTTAAGGAACTACAAGTCCTACAGTGCATTGCGGGAGTCTGACAGCCACAGTCATGATTCATAAAGGCAAATGCATTGTGGGACTTGTCGTTCCTTAAGGCTACTTACATACTAAGACGTTGCGTTAGGTGCTACGTTAAGGTCGCATAACGTGCACCTAACGCAACGCATGGTGGCGGTGGCAGAGGACGTTAGCAAAGAGCCGCGTTAAGCGGCTCTTTGATGCGTCTGTGATGCGTACTATAGTACGCATGCGCTGGTGGAGATCACGTGAGCGGAACACTCCGCATCACGTGGTCCCGCCAGTGACGTCAGCACACTGCAGTGAATATTAATTAGCCATGTGGCTAATCACTGCGTCTGTGCAAGCAGGCTAACGCGGCAAAGCCGCTCTAATGCTATAGCATGCTGCACTCTAAGATTGACGCGCAGCGTTACAATGTAAAGCAACGTGGGCACTGTGAACAGCCCATTGCAGTTACATTGCTGTGCGTTGGGGAGCGTTACAGGCTGCACTAACGTGCGCCTGTAACGTCTTACTGTGAAAGCAGCCTAACAACTGGAGAGACAAGTTTGCAGATCACTGCACTATAACAAATAACGTGCCTTATCAGAGTTAACATGCCTTATCACAGTAGCATAGCAAGCGAACTTATACCTGCAAATTAGCAATGACGAGAGCTCCACTCGTCCTGCTCTGAGCCCCTGCAGGAACAATCACTTTTTTGGACATTATCTCCGCACTTTGACTGGCCAAATAGGCTGCCTGTCACTTGAAAGGAAACTTGACAGGCAGCCTATTGATCTGTATGGAATGTTCGCTAAGGTGGCCATATACTGGTCGATTTGCCATCAGATTCGACCAACAGATAGATCCCTCTCTGATCGAATCTGATCAGAGAGGGATCGTATGGCTGCCATTACTGCAAACAGATTGTGAATCGATTTCAGCATGAAACCGATCACAATCTGTGGTGGTGCTGCCGCTGCCTCCCCCCCCCCCCACCCCCCGCATATATTACCTGCTCCGCCGGCGCGTGTCCCCGCTGTCACCGATGTCTTCTTCTCCGCTGGGTTCCGCGTTTCGGTCCGGCTGGCTTCACTTCTTTCTGTCCGGGGAAGTTTAAACAGTAGAGGGCGCTCTACTGTTTAAACTTCCTGCTGGGACAGGAAGTGAAGCCATTCGGACCAGAACGCGGAACCCAGCGGAGAAGAAGACATCGGTGACAGTGGGGACAGGCGCCGGCGGAACAGGTAATGTATTGCGTCGGTCGTCGGGCATTCGAATGCCGCTATCAACGCACTCCCGACCCGCCAGCGATTGACAAAAATCTTCCGCACGGACGGCTCAACGGGGTTCGATGGGAACGGTTGATTTCGGATGGAAATCAATCATTTGCGTTTGCGCAACGATTTCACAGCAGATTCGATCACAGTGATCGAATCTGCTGTATAACGGCGGGAAAATCTCCTGTTGACGGCAGCTGTAGCGAAGACGCGGCTGTGCAAGCGCAGTGGGTTTGCGACTTTAAAGTCGGAAATTCCAGAAATGAACCAGAGGTGGGACCGGAGCATCGGTGAGTGGCTGCATGGGCACAGGATGTCTGCGGGGGAGCATTAGAAGGACTGGGTAAGTTCAACTCTTTTTTCCCCTGACCCCCACTACAGTAGTACTTTAAAATTGCATCAAAGCAATAAGAAAAAAAAAACATCAATACTGCATGCAGGCAAATTCCAGTTATATGCAAATAACATTATTACCCATTGGCCGATAAGAATATAATTTAGACTGCTTGTAGATGTAACACAAACACACAGAGATATTATGGCCCGATATGCCAAGACGATCAAACCCAATTCAAATGGGATTCAGTCAGATAGTAGTGATCAATTCTTACCCTACACAGCCAGCAGGGCCAGTTCTAAAGTTGTTGCTTCAGCCTCTAAAGTTTTTGCCACAGCCCCCCATTCCCCCTCCTCATCAGGATAGAAGCATGGCCAGTAACTGTTACCCCCCCCCCCCCATTTATATATGAAGAGCAGCTATAGTGGAACACAATTACCTGATCAATCGCTGGGCCCCCTGTTCTTTGACACACACTGCAGCCTATCACCATGTGACAGTCCCTCTACGCTCCTGATGTCACATGACATGAATTGGAAACATACAGAGAAGTTGCTGCATGGTGATAGGCTGCAGGGTATGCTGAAGAGGAGAGGAACCAGCGATGGACCAGGTAATTGTGCTCCAATATACAGTGGTGTGAAAAACTATTTGCCCCCTTCCTGATTTCTTATTCTTTTGCATGTTTGTCACACTTAAATGTTTCTGCTCATCAAAAACCGTTAACTATTAGTCAAAGATAACATAATTGAACACAAAATGCAGTTTTAAATGATGGTTTTTTATTATTTAGTGAGAAAAATAACTCAAAACTTACATGGCCCTGTGTGAAAAAGAAATTGCCCCCTGAACCTAATAACTGGTTGGGCCACCCTTAGCAGCAATAACTGCAATCAAGCGTTTGCGATAACTTGCAACAAGTCTTTTACAGCGCTCTGGAGGAATTTTGGCCCACTCATCTTTGCAGAATTGTTGTAATTCAGCTTTATTTGAGGGTTTTCTAGCACGAACCGCCTTTTTAAGGTCATGCCACAACATCTCAATAGGATTCAGGTCAGGACTTTGACTAGGCCACTGCAAAGTCTTTATTTTGTTTTTCTTCAGCCATTCAGAGGTGGATTTGCTGGTGTGTTTTGGGTCATTGTCCTGCTGCAGCACCCAAGATCGCTTCAGCTTGAGTTGACGAACAGATGGCCGGACATTCTCCTTCAGGATTTTTTGGTAGACAGTAGAATTCATGGTTCCATCTATCACAGCAAGCCTTCCAGGTCCTGAAGCAGCAAAACAACTCCAGACCATCACACTACCACCACCATATTTTACTGTTGGTATGATGTTCTTTTGCTGAAATGCTGTGTTACTTCTACGCCAGATGTAACGGGACACGCACCTTCCAAAAAGTTACGGTAAACTTTTGTCTCGTCGGTCCACAAGGTATTTTCCCAAAAGTCTTGCCAATCATTGAGATGTTTTTTTAGCAAAATTTAGACAAGCCTTAATGTTCTTTTTGCTTAAAAGTGGTTTGCGCCTTGGATATCTGCCATGCAGACCGTTTTTGCCCAGTCTCTTTCTTATGGTGGAGTCGTGAACAATGACCTTAATTGAGGCAAGTGAGGCCTGCAGTTCTTTAGATGTTGTCCTGGGGTCTTTTGTGGCCTCTCGGATGAGTTTTCTCTGCACTCTTGGGAAGGTTCATCACTGTTCCATGTTTTTGCCATTTGTGGATAATGGCTCTCACTTTGGTTGCTGGAGTCCCAAAGCTTTAGAAATGGCTTTATAACCTTTACCAGACTGATAGATCTCAATTACAGTACTTTGTTCTCATTTGTTCCTGAATTTCTTTGGATCTTGGCATGATGTCTAGCTTTTGAGGTGCTTTTGGTCTACTTCTCTGTGTCAGATAGCTCCTATTTAAGTGATTTCTTGATTGAAACAGGTGTGGCAGTAATCAGGCCTGGGGGTGACTACAGAAATTGAACTCAGGTTTGATAAACCACAGTTAAGTTATTTTTTAACAAGGGGGGCAATCACTTTTTCACACAGGGCCATGTAGATTTGGAGGTTTTTTTCTCACTAAATAATAAAAACCATCATTTAAAACTGCATTTTGTGTTCAATTATGTTATCTTTGACTAATAGTTAACGGTTTTTAATGAGCAGAAACATTTAAGTGTGACAAACATGCAAAAGAATAAGAAATCAGGAAGGGGGCAAATAGTTTTTCACACCACTGTATTTGTTCTACTTACATAACACACGTATTGTAGCGTCCACGTTTTGATTTCAGTGAATTTTATATAGTAAATAAAGAGAAAACTGTTTCAGGCAATTTGCATCTTTAATGCCTCTGACTGAAGCCAATCCTGATGTCATTTCCTCCATTACACTTTTTTTCTGCTAGAAAAATGCATTATCTTGCTTTGTAAATACATGTGAGCACAGCATAGATCGTATTTCTGCAGCTTCTGCAGAGGGGTGAGGTGTATTTTCCTTCTCAGCCTCTAGGAGACTGTTAGGAGATCACTACTAGGAGACTGTTAGACGGCTAAATCGTAATCTATTTACATGGTACAGTGCTGCAATCTATGGCAGCGCTGTACTGGGGACAGCCATGTCACTCAGCTGTCCCCTGAGCAATTCCAAACCGCTGCTTATAGTGTACCCGAGACGACATGTGACATGATGAGATAAACATGTCTATGTACAGTGCAAAACATAATAATAACCAGGCTGTTTTTCTTTTGCTGTTGGAGTTACAGTCATTTTTAGACATGGAAGTCACATGTTTTGTCTTGTCGGTACCTTGTTGGGAATATAGTAAACATCACTGATAAGCAAATTACTGCCATAAAAGTGTCCCTGGCAAAATACAACCTCTGAGAGCAGAGGGAGATAGAAAAAGTTCATGTATTTTCATTTAGGGACACTTAATAGGCTGCCACTGAGCAGAGACAACAAAACATTCAATCTACTATGTAAATGTTTAAATGTAAAATAAAATCATTAGATATACTGTATATAAAAAAGTCATTTTGAGGAGTAGATGGATAAAAACAACTGTTTATCTCATCAGTTTATTTTCACCTCAGGTTCCCTTTAAGCAGCTTTAGTGGGCCCCAGGCCTGATAGCAGAGCCGGATCATCCACAAGACAAATCTAGGTAGTTTCTTAGGGTCTGGTGAGAGTCTAGGGGCCTTATTATTGCAATGTTATAAAAAAAACAAACCTATATACCTGAAAATAAAAATCTGACACTATTTTCTTTGCTGCTAATGTTCTATTAATTATCCGTATTGCATAACCAGTTCATTATATAATTTTTTTTTTTTTTTTGCTTCACTGTCACTGAAAGCCAGGTGGTCATCAGCGGTAGGTAAAAACCACTATCTTGCCTAGGGCCCCATTTCATCTTACCATAATCCTTTTTTTGCCGGAAAACAGCTGAGCAGTGGCGGTACGACTGGTTTTCTTTGGTACAATCAGAAAACAGATTTTTAGAATTCAGGTTGTTTAGGACCAACCAGTTCTTGTAACTTTTTTTTTCTTCTTAGAGCTGAGAGCGTAATGAATTTGTTTAGGTTTGCATAGCGCTTCTCTGAAAATCTCATAATGTAGCTGTGAGCATGTTTGACACCTTTATGAGCACCGGGAGATGAAATGTTTCTGCTGCAAATGCAGCCAACTTCTCCCCTCTCTCAAAGGAGCGTAAAGACTTCCTTTTTATAGCCGTATTTTCCACACAGCGCCAGCCGCGAAACTATAATGGATAGCGCACAGATTGCCAAATATTTCTTCAGCGGTAAAAGTATTGTTCAAAGAGGCTCCGAGATGTTGAAACAGTTGGTGCAAATTAGACTCAAGGTAAAATTGGAAGAGCGGAGTCATTCATCTGCGTAGATATAGCCTCCACCCTCCACCCCCCTTCTCCAGCGAGCTTTAAACGACCATCTCCAAACACTTACTGATAAAAGGCTTCATAATTGTCCTCCAAAGCGCACTTAATTTAGCTGAGAATAAAAGGCTTTTCAGTGGAAGAAATGTTAAAGGGTGACTCCTTTCACAGAAATAAGACAGCACCGTTTTCAATGTATCCAGGCTTATGTCAAACGACCTATAATTGATATATATTGATTTCATTAGATTCTGAAATTATTATTTGTTGTATTCATAAAACGCCAACATATTCCGCAGCGCTGGACAAAAAATACATAGAATGATCAGGCACGGATTTATCTCACAGAAGCCTATTGGCAGAGATGCCCTAGCACACTATACTTCACCTTCCATGAACCTACAAACCCCCACCGAACCGCACCTCAAATGTGCTGGCTGTCCCAGCTGTCACTTCTCCCTTACTTCGCTTGCCTGTCATAGGCAGCTATAGGTGCCCCCAAGTATTAGGTAGCTAGAGGAACCTCAGTATTAAATAGCTAGATGTGCCGAAACTGAAGGGAGAGCTTGTCAGTGGAATGCTGAGAGCCTGGTGAGTAACCTCTCATTTACTAATCTTCTCATCAGGACTCTGCATAGAGAAGGAGAGAGGGAGGTGCTCGGGGAGAGTAGTGAGTCACCTTTCCATCATCAGGCGCCTGTAGGCATGTGCCTATAGTGCCTTATGGTAGATCCGCCCTGACAATGCTACAAAGGATGACAAACGTAACAAGGTTGTACAACATAGGACAAAGCTATACAAGGCAAACGGTACAAAATACATGATCATGTGATTTTGGGCTGGTTAGATAGGCCCACACACAAGTATGTGGCGGTCATATGCAAGGCTGGATTTATAGTTTTTCTGCCCCAGCCCAATTTTTTTGCAGCTCCCCTTCCATGTGCAGCAGCCACCCTCCTATTACTTGTGCAGCCCCCTCTTCCATGCCTAATATTCATGTACAGCAGCCACCTTCAGTTCTATACTGGTCTCTTGCGAAGGAGCTCCCTATTTTCATGTGTTAATCCTTAATTGCAAACATTGTATTCCATTTGCAGCCTCTTCTTCCGTATGCAGCAATCCCTCTTCCATGTCTAGCCGCCCCTTGGCTAGCTGCCACCCAAGGCCTGGGCCTTGGTGGAATTTCAAGAAATCCATCCCTGGTCAAAGGAAAGGAGCACACAACACGATCAAGGAGAATACACTAGGGAAGGGAGGACTCTGCCAAAGGCTTACAATCTAAGGCAGGCTTTTTCAACCAGGAACCCCAGGGTTCCTTGTGTACTCTGCAGGGGTTTCTTGGCATTTTCCCCCATCGTGGGGGAAGTATAATAGAGCACACTATAATAGGTGGTATTGTAACAAGAAGCACTAAATTGGGGGGTCAGGAGACAGTATAATGAGTGGCAGTGCAATAGGGAGTAGTGAAATAAACAGCCACACATACTTTTAACCCTCCTGGCGGTTTATTAAAATCCGCCAGGGGGCAGCACAGCCGTTTTTTTTGTTTTTGTTTTTTTTTATATCATGTAGCGAGACAAGGTCTGATTGGCCAGGCAGCGCACGGGGTCTGGGGGGGGCGCTGTGGCGCGACTGATAGCGGCGGATCGGCGGGGAGCGGCGGTTGGCTTACCGCCAGGAAGGTTAAGGATCATACCTCCTGCAAAATAAATGCAGGGGTTCCTCGAGATCAAACAATTGTTTGCAGGGGTTCCTTGAGATCCAAAAAGTTATTTGCAGGGTTCCTCCAGGGTAGAAAGGTTGAGAAAGGCTGATCTAAGGGAAGGGGAGTTGGACATACTAGGAAGGGTTGTAGAATAAGTATTCAGTAGAGAGTTAATGTGTGGTAGGGGGTGGTAGGCCACCTTGAAGTAGTGGGATTTAGGGCTTGCTTGAACGTGTAGGAGGAGGGGGCAAGTCTGATGGGTGGTGAAAGAGAGTAGCTTACTTCACTGTAGCTTATCCAAAGAAAGCCTAATTGGTGGCAAAAAAAAAACAAGATATAGATTATTTCCGTGTGAAAGTAGTGATAAAGTTATCGGCAAATGAATGGGAGGAGTGCTGAAATGTGAAAATTATCCTAGCCCTTAGTGGTGAACTGTTTAACATGCAGTATGTAGAAATTTTGGTGACAATAGCATGTATGAAGGCTTTGCTATTAATCGCTAAATTTGTCACAAAATTACACGAAATTGCAAAATTACGGTTCTTACTTGATTACAATTACAGACAAAATTAATGAAGATTTTTCCCAAAATTTCGCATTATGATTTTGCTCTCTGCACATAGCAATTTAGCATGCTTTTGTGAATACAGCCCCTAGAAACTAACTTTTAATAGAGTAATAGAAATCTTTATACAGATCTGTACTTCAGTCTTGAAAGAGGGACTCATGGGGAAGAAAGAAGTACTGTACAGAGGGATTTAGCTGCTAAAGAGGAAATGTCCAACCAAAAAGTATGCAGTTGGGAGCCATAATTGTATGTAATCACACAAGGGCAGGCGTTTTACACCAATCTATAGGAGTACCGCATTTTTAATTATTATTTTTTATCATCATTATTCATTTTTATTTTTTGCTAGTGAATGCACAGAGTACTGTTGTCTAGTGCCCTCTAGAGGTTTTTAGAAAAGGGTCTCGGTATATGAGAGTGCCAAACACATTAGGCTTGGGGTACTGCCAAACAAAAGGAGATTACAAAAATTCATGTAAATTTTATTATGCAAATGTCAGCTAATGAGTTTTAAGTGCTTTTAACATTCTATGAATTCCTGAAGTTCTCAACTGTATATAAAGGTGGCCATCAGGGCAGCCATCAGGGGGGAACAACTGACACTGCAGTGAGAGGCCCAGGGCCTCTGGGGGCCCTGCCCCCCCCCCCCCCAAAGCACTGGAAGGGCTCTGCATGTGCTGGCTGTGGGCCAGTGGCTCACTAACCAGCACACCACGTTCCAGCACTGAGAGAAGAGTGACATCAGCTTTTGAACGTGTTGAGCAGATGAGTGAGCCCGCTACAGCGGACTTTCTATACTGGGGCACCACCTATATCTGGCTACAGGCTACCTATACTGGACCACCACCAATACCTGGCTACCTATACTGAGGCTGGAACCACCTATACCTAGCTACCTAAACTGGGGCACCACCTATACCTGGTTACCTATACTGGGGCACCATCTATACTTGGCTGCCTATACTGAGGGCGCCACCTGTACCTGGATACCTATACTGGGGCACCACCTATACTTGGCTACTTATACTGGGGTGCCTACAGATTGCCACCTATACTGGATGCACCTGTACCTAGCTAACCTATACTGGTGCACCACCCATACCAGGCTACCTATACTGAGGGCAACTATACCAGGCTACCTATACCGGGGCACCCCCTATAGCTGACTACCTATACTGGGGGTACTTGTATCTTGTTGGCCTATACTGGGGCACCAGCTATACCAGGCTACCTATACTGGGGTACCACTTATAGCTGGCTACTTATACTGGGGGAACCTATACCTGGTTACCTATACTGGGGGCACCTATGCCTGGATACCTATACTGAGGGCACCTATATCTGGTTAGGGCAGGGGGACGAGCTGAGACAGAAGGGAACAAGAGGTAACACAGGGGGATAAAAGAGGCACAGGGGGAACAGAGGCGGACAAAAGAGGTACAAGGAGAAAAGAGATGAGACGGGAACATGAGGTCACATAGAGGGATACAAAAGAGGCACAAACTGAGGTGAGACAGAGGGGGACAAAAGAGGCACAAGAAAAAAAGAGGGGGACAAAAGATAACGGATAAAGGATAAGAACGGACCTACAAGTCCCTGTCTCAATTGTTAACCACGGACAACCTGTATTTTGCTGGTATTTGGCACCACCCACAACATGCCATGGTCATGCCCATTTTTTGCCGCATCACGCTGTGCATGCCGCTCTCTTCAGTGTTGGAGCCATGCACATTTTTCACAACAGCGCACTTTGAGCACAGATACAGGGGTGGGGTGGCTAGTGGGGGGGCCCAGGCCTGATGATGTGTGAGGGGCCTCAAAATTTCTGATGGGGGCCCTGGTGGCCATATATTATGCCTTGGGAGCCTAATCCAGCAAATGATCGATAGACCCCTTATTGGAAATCAGTTGTGGAGAAATTATTATTTAAACCACTCTGCACAATTTATTTTAAACTGATTTCAGTAGAAATATTTTAGAAAGATACAGTAATTATCGAAACACCACTGCTAGCTTTATGTTAACTGAAGCAGTGCACAGGGCCGAGCCGCCACTTCCACATGGGCAAACTGCTATGCACTTGGAGAGGGGGACCTGAGAGCAGTGGCGTAGCTACAAACCTCGGGGCCCCGATGCGGAATTTGGAAAGGAAAAGGGCCCTTCACCCTACATTAAATAGCCAGGAGTATGTGCCTCCAGTATAGGTAGCCAGGATTAGGTGCCCCAGTAAAGGTAGCCAGGGGTAGGCGCCTCAGTATAGATAGCCAGGGATAGGTGCCTCTGTACAGATAACCAGGGATAGGTGCCTCGGTATAGATAGCCAGGGAAAGGTGTCTCAGTATAGATAGCCAGGGATAGGGCCCTCAGTATAGATAGCCAGGTATAGATGCCTCAGTATAGATAGCCAGGGATAGGTGCCTTGGTATAGATAGTCAGGAATAGGTACCTCAGTATAGATAGCTAGGAATTGATGCCTCAGTATAGATAGCCAGGGATAGGTGCCTCAGTATAGATAACCAGGGATAGGTGCCTCAGTATAGATAGCCAGGTATAGATGCCTCAGTATAGATAGTCAGGAATAGGTACCTCAGTATAGATACCCAGAGATAGGAGCCTCAGTATAGATAGCCAGGATTTAATGCCTCAGTATAGATAGTCAGGAATAGGTACCTCAGTATAGATACCCAGAGATAGGAGCCTCAGTATAGATAGCCAGGATAAGATGCTTCAGTATAGGTAGCCAGGATTAGATGCCTCAGTATAGATAGTCACGAATAGTTGTCTCAGTATAGGTAGCCAGGGTAGCCAGACGGAGGGGGGGGGGACGAAGCGACACTGACCAGCAGCGGCTCAGCAGTCATCAAATACTCACTTCGCCGTGATCCATGCGCTGCATCTATTTACTTCTTCCTGTTCTTGCGTTCCATCTCACAGTAAGAGCGCTCCAGCCAGGTGCTCCTAGGGGGCGCTCTTACTGTGAGCTGGAACGCAGAACAGGAAGAAGTTTGTAGATTCAGCGTGTGGATAGTGGCGAAGTAAGTATTTGATGACCCCTAAGCGGCAGCACGTGGGGAGGATGAGCAGGCCGCACAGACGACTGCTGTGACCATGGCCCTATGCTAGCCAGCTCTGAAGCCCCTGAAGGGGCAGAAGCAAAAGGGCCTAATGTCACTTAAGGGAGGAGGGGGGTAGGAGGGCTCTGCATGTCATTGTTGCACAGGGCCCAGTGAGCCTAGAACTAGCCCTGACAAAATAGAGCTGCATAGCTGTTGATCCCTAGCAGCTCCCCTGTGCCCAATATTTAGTAATTACTGCCTTTCCCGATCAAGTTTCTGTCAATATTTCAATCATAATCAATCAACTGAGGACATAGTTTGTGATACCTTTTTTATTCAACAGTTTTAGCAAATCAAACATCTAATCAATTAAAAGCTATGCATAGTTTATGTATTATTATTATTATTATTATTATTATTATGTATTTATATACTGTAGCAATGACATCTTGCTATTATAATGGAAATGTATCACCTAAAATTATTTGACTACTTTGTATTACAGAGGCAGAAGAGTCTCAATCTTCTAACCGTAATATTAAATACTTAACGCAGGAAGAAGTGAAGGCAAGACTAAATAAATTCAAAATAGACAAGGCACCTGGCCCGGATGGCATGCATCCTCGGGTCCTAAGGGAATTAAGTTCAGTTATAGATAAACCCCTTTATCTCATCTTTTGTGACTCTCTTTCAACTGGCAGAGTCCCAGTGGATTGGCGTACAGCCCACGTTTTCCCATTATTTAAGAAGGGCAAAAAATCAGATCCAGGAAATTATAGACCTGTAAGCTTAACATCAGTTGTATGCAAACTATTTGAGGGGTTACTAAGAGATACTATACATGACTTCATAGTAGAAAATAATCTTATTTCTCAGCATCAACATGGGTTTACTAAAGACAGGTCCTGTTTGACTAACATGCTCAGCTTTTATGAGGTAGTGAATGCTAATATGGATATTGGGAATGCTGTAGATGTGATATACTTGGACTTTGCAAAGGCCTTCGACAGTGTTCCCCACAAAAGTCTGGTGCAAAAGTTGAGGATGCAAGGACTGGGGAAGAGTCTGTGTGCATGGATAGGGAACTGGCTAATGGACAGAAAACAAAGAGTTGTGGTCAATGGATCGTACTCAAAATGGGAGACTGTTAGCAGTGTAGTCCCACAGGGGTCTGAACTGGGTCCAGTGCTATTCAATTTATTTATTAATGACCTAGTAGATGCAGTAGTGAGCAATGTTGCTATTTTTGCAGATGATACAAAATTGTGCAGAATAATCAACTCTCAGGAAGATAGTGTCATATTGCAACAGGATCTGGATAGGATGGCTATATGGGCACATAAATGGCAGATGAAATTCAATGTTGAAAAATGTAAAGTCATGCATTTTGGTCGTACCAATGGTCTAGCACCATACAAAATAAATGGGATACAGTTGGGGACATCAAACTTGGAGAAGGACTTAGGAGTACTCATCGACAACAAGTTAAATAATCGTACTCAATGCCAAGCCGCTGCAGCTAAAGCTAACAAAATTTTGGGATGCATTAAAAGGAAAATAAAAACTCGAGATGCTAGCATAATATTGCCCCTGTTTAACTCTCTAGTAAGGCCACATCTGGAATATGGAATTCAGTTCTGGGCAGCACATTACAAAAAAGATATTGCAGTTTTAGAGCAGGTGCAGAGACGAGCAACAAAATTGATACGTGGGATGGAAGGTCTCGCTTACCAAGAAAGGTTAGATAAACTGGGTTTATTTAGTCTAGAGAAAAGACGCCTTAGAGGAGATCTAATTAACATGTATAAATACATCAGAGGGCAATATAATAGCTTGGTGGATGAGCTTTTTGTCCCTAGGCCTTCTCAAAGGACTAGAGGACATGATCTGCGCATGGAGGAAAAATGTTTTAGCCATTTATTTAGGAAAGGGTTCTTTACAGTAAGAGTGATTAAGATGTGGAATGCATTGCCACAGGAAGTCGTTATGGCAAACTCTATACCTGCATTTAACCTCCTTGCCGGTTATCCCGAGCTCAGCTCGGGGTAACCTGCGCAGGAAGATTTCTCAGGCCCCGCTGGGCCGATTTGCATAATTTTTTTTTTCCTACACGCAGCTAGCACTTTGCTAGCTGCATGTAGTACGCGATCGCCGCCGCTACCCGTCGATTCGCCGCTACCCGCCGCGCCGCCCCCCCCCCGCCCCAGACCGCTGCGTAGCCTGGCCAATCAGTGCCAGGCAGCGCTGAGGGGCGAATCGGGATTCCCTGTGACGTCCTGACGTCCATGACGTCGGTGACGTCATCCCGCCCCGCCGCCATGGCGACCGGGGAAGCCCTGCAGGAAATCCCGTTCTGAACGGGATTTCCTGCTTACTCTGATCGCCGAAGCCGATCGTAGTGGGTGGGGGGATGCCGCCGCTCAGCGGCTATCATGTAGCGAGCCCTGGGCTCGCTACATGATTTAAAAAAAAATGTTTTTTTAAAGTTCTGCGCTGCCTCCTTGCCGGCGGGAATTAGACCGGCAAGGAGGTTAAAGGGGGCTTAGATGCTTTCCTTGCGTTGAAAGACATCCATGGCTACAATTACCAGGTAATGCCTAATGATGTTGATCCAGGGATTTTATCTGATTGCCATCTGGAGTCGGGAAGGAATTTTTCCCTT
Source organism: Hyperolius riggenbachi (assembly GCF_040937935.1). Taxonomy (NCBI): domain Eukaryota; kingdom Metazoa; phylum Chordata; class Amphibia; order Anura; family Hyperoliidae; genus Hyperolius; species Hyperolius riggenbachi. Next base: position 215,200,384 of record NC_090654.1, on the reverse strand, counting down.
TTGGGGCTAATTGGACCATGCCTTGTAAGGGTTTTTTCGCCTTCCTCTGGATCAACAGGGATATGTGAGGGAGCAGGCTGGAGTTGTACTTTGTACTGGTTGAACTCGATGGACGTGTGTCTTTTTTCAACCAAAATAACTATGTAACTATGTATTTTATATGCTCACGGATAAGCCGCCCCTTGGATAAGCCCACTCCCTACTTTTGGCCTAAAAATTGGGCCAAATGCAGTGACTACCAATAAGTTGACCCCCCAATGCAGACGGTGAATTGGAATTAGACTCACTCCAACTTGCATTCCCCCATCTCTGCAGCAGTTGCTTAAAGAGGAAATTTAATGCAGGATTGAACTTCATCCCAATCAGTAGCTGATACCCACTTTCCCACAAGGAATCTCTACCTTTTCTCAAATGGATAATCAGGGGGGTCTGTATGGCTGGTATTGTGGTGAAACCCCTCCCACAGTGTGATGTCATGACCACGGTCCACACTATCGAGGGAAATAATGGCCTTTTCCAACTGCCAAGTGTGAGAAAACGCGGAAAAGCCACCGCAAGTACTCAGAGTCAGGCGGCTGATTCCGCGTTCAACACGGCAGCTTGCGCGCAGGGACCTGCATTCACTGGCCTGACAGAACGCGGAGAAACCGCCGCATGCCCAGAGAACAGGGCGGCGGATTGCACGCATAGGCCTACCTTTCTCAGTACTGCTGAAGGCGGAGAGAACGCCACACGCTCGGACAGCGCTGCGGCGGATTCCGCATTCAAAACAGCAGAGGCATTACAACACATGTCTGGTGTGGCTGGGAATGATAGTCCACACTGGTTCAGAAGGACGCGTGCGCGCGCGGAGAGGCAGAGCATTTATGACAGCCAGAAGGGTGTCAGCTGACCAGGCTGGTCAGCTGACAATTCTTTCAGTTCTCATTGGTCCAGCACTTAGGGGAGGCGCAGGTGAGAGCTGATGTATATATACTGGGTGCTGGTCATTCCTCTGGTGTCTGGCGTTGCGATCACTACGTGGTAGCACTCAGACCCTGTCAGTATCTGTGTTATATTAGACCAGTTTCCAAGGTGTTGATGATCACGGAGCTCACACCTTAGTCTGGGAAATTTCTGTTATCATTGTGTTGTTATCTAGACCAGTTTCCAGGGTGTTGATGATCATGGAGCTCACACCTTAGTCTAGGAATTGTTGATTATTTGTTATGACCTTCTTCTTTCCTGACCATTCTTCTGATCTCTGATTTTGTACCTTTGTCATTCTGATACTCTGTTGCCAAACTCGGCTAGTCTTAGGATTCCGCATCTGTCTCCTGTCTCTGTACCTGATCTGTCAGTCTGTTGCCGACCTGGCCTGTCCGACCTCGAGAACTATTTCCTCCTGTTGGGAATGGGAAATAGTTCACAGATCTGTCAGTGACACTTCTCCTTGGTGTCACTCACTCTCTTATCCTTCCTGCTCTCAGCATGGCTCCGCCCCTTGGGGAGCCTCAGGCCTTTGGAAGGAATCTGTTCTCAGGGCAGAACCTCCTACTGCCTCGCACCCACTGTAAGGGTGCTCTCCTCAAAGTATTACTGTTGCACCAAACACTCATATAATACTCAGGTGTCCAGAGGTTAGAGATATATCTGATTATCGGTGATACTGCAGATCATCTATAATCGGGTATATATCTGCATTCTCGGTGATACTGCAGATCGCCGGTAATCAGATCCTCTCTGTTACACCGATCGTTACACCAAGCAAGTAGTATCTCCTTCTATGCATAGAACTCTCAGTAACTAACATTCCACAGAGATTACCTGGCAGATGTCACCACCAATGAAAAATTACAGAACGTGAATCAGGGAGAGGAAAGATTTCACAATGGGCAAGCACTGACTAAATAATCTATTATTTAATACAGTATAAATTAATTTCATTCATTATGTTATTTTCACTACAGTTCCTCTTTAACCTGCTACTAGAGCTCCAGTCTCAATGTCATGTGACTGCAGAGAGCCTGGAGCTGCCAGGGAAATGGGAGTATGCAAGCTAGAGAGAAAAGAGGTAGCTGTGCTTTATGGCATGCTTCCGATGCACAGAAGGGCCCCGCACAGTATATCACCCCCTGATAGGCTGACCCTTCCCCCACTTTTAGGCGAAAATGTGTGTGTAAAGAGTTGGCTTTTTCACAGTGACATACGGCATTCATTTTCAACACAGACATGCTTTAACTCACAACTTGTCATGCCCTTTTCTATGTACTGTACAGGGTCCACAACACATAAAAAAAATGCGTGCAGCAGCGTGTTGTGAAAAAACCCATGTATGTAAACTAACCCATAGGAGAACACGGAAAATACCTAAGATGTAATCCAGCCCTTAGCATTTGTATGGTTGAAAAAGGCTGCCTTATGACCACTGACAGTCACAGGGGCAGACAACAGTGTGCAGCTATTAATGGAAAGGTGGACACAATGAGGTTGGTTAAACAAGGGTGGTGAACAATGTAGCTCTTCTTCTATGGTCTCTCTCTGCTTAGGCCTGGTGTCTGACTAGTTTCCATCTCCACAATTGCTCTCCTGCGTTCAGTGGCGTAACTACAATTCATGGGACCCCCAGCAAAACTTTGATTGTGCCCCCCCGAATGTTTACACCCATTACCTTGCCTCCCCTTGGTGCACTTTACAGCCTTGGGGCCCATCTCACAAGGGCGATAAACAATTGTGACCATTATAATCTTCACACCATAACAAGTGTAGCCCCAAAAATACCTGATCTGAAGTATAGTCCCCTGTATCAGAGGAAGGCAAGGTTAGTAGATGGAGCCCCCCACAGCTCTGGGCACCCGTGATCGTAGGGATTGCTCCCCTCTAGTTATGCCCCTGCTTGTATTCTTATTGGTGTACAGGCTGGGTTTACAGAACAGCCTTCCATTCCTGGCTATGCCCTAGTAGGCCATGCATGATGTATTTTTGGAGTATTTGAATACATGAATATTAATCAAAAATTGACAGAGATTGTGTCTACTGAATGGGGAGGTAAGTCCCTTTTAAAGCATTTTATCCTTTTATTGGTGCCTCTGTTCCTGTTATCAGTCTATTGTTTAGTCCACCCTTGCTGGAGGGTTGTAACCCCTTTCCTGTCTACAGAGAGTGACTTTTTAACCTGAGTGGGGCAGGGCCAGTTCTAGACTTTTTGCTGCCTGAGGCAAACTTGTGAGGATGCGCCCCCCCCCCCCCCTCAATTTGGAACGATCAAACAGCACCCAAAAATGTTCACCCTCACTATAGGTAGGTAGCCAGGTATAGGTGCCCCCTGTATAGGGTATAGTTGTAGGTATAATTGCCCTGTTATAGGTAGCTAGTATAGTTGCCCCAAGTATAGGTAGTATAGTTACCCCCATTATAGGTAGCATAGTATAGTTGCCCCCAGTATAGGTAGTATAGTTGCCCCTGTATAGTTAGCTGGTATTGTAGTTGCCTCAGTATAGTTAGCTGGTATAGTTGCCACAGTATAGTTAGCTAGTATAGTTGCCCCCTGTATAAGTAGTTCATATAGTAATTCCCCCCTCCTTCACCTGGGTCCCTCCCTCCTGTCCGCGCTCCCCCTCCAGCTATTAGCGCAGCGTGTGTGTCAGGCAGTGGGCAGGGAAGGAATGATTCACTCCTTCCGCATTCCAAACGCTGCGTTCCACAACTTGTCTCCTTCTCAATGCCGCCCACTGTACTTGCGAAAGTAACGAGTTGTGGAACGCAGCGGTTGGAACGGAAGGAGGTAAGTCACTCCTTCCCCGCCTGCTGCCTGACACACACACAGAGTGCTAATAGCTGGAAGGGGAGCGCGGTCAGGACACTGTGCCCGCTGCCCCCCACCCCTCCTGGCTGTTACCACCTCCAGCTCACGGCAGGCCCCTCACGGCCAGGCGGGCGGCTGTAAACTGAGTGGCGGCAGGCCAAGCACTCTTCCTGGTCCTGCCTGGCGCTTCTCCCAGACTTCCCCTGCCTGAGGAAGACGCCTCACTTGGCGTCATGGGTGGACCGGGCCTGGAGTGGGGTCAGGTTTGTTCTCCTCACCTGCATTTACAGTGATTGGGCTTGATTCACAAGAGTGCTAACTGTTAGCACGGCCGTTTTCGCGTGAATTTTCGCATTGTGCGCGATCGCGAATTTTCGCGCTAAACGATAACGGTTTCGCGCGCAAACGTGAATTTTTCGCGTGAAAACGATATCGATTTCGCTGTAAAATTCGCATTTGCGCGCGAAACCGTTATCGTTTCGCGTGAAAATTTGCGATCGCGCGCAATGCGAAAATTCGCGCGAAAACGGCCGTGCTAACAGTTAGCACTCTTTTGTGAATCAAGCCCATTGTCTTTGTGGTAACCCACGCTTGTGAGTATATACACAGACCATATAATAATACCTTACCATGTCTTAACATACTACACTATTGGGCTCTCAGTTTCCTTTTGTGTCTCATTGCAACTGGGCAATGAGCATTTCTTTATAAAATTCTTTACAGAATAACTTTAAAGAAAAAAAATCAACTTATTTGAAGCCATTCTGATTTGCCTGTGCTGGCTGCTTATGGAAATGGATCTGTCCAAAAATATTGGCCAGCCTGCCTACTCAAGTGATCACTATTCTGGCAGTTAAACTGTGCAACTGTCATCCAGGGAGTGTTTTGGAAATAAAGGAATTGCCAAGAATCCCCCATGAGGAGATGGGTTAGTCCAATATGTGTAAGGGCTAGTCCAACACCTGCTTTAAACTATTAGAGTTTACAGCTCATTGTATGGCATTAGAACAATTTCCACGCCATTTCATCATTGCCAGTGTGTGTGAAAAACGGAGATATTTTAACTGCACTGCCTTTATAGCTCTTTATCTTTGGGGAATATTTTCTGTGAGCAGGACTGACACATACATCCCCATCTGTATTATGGGTAATTCTACAGTGGAAATTGTTCTCTCTAGCGGAATTAATGGCTTTTATCTGATCTTTCCCTACTGTAAAGTGGGTTCAGTTAAATCTTAAACCGTTACAATTCCTGTGAGTTTTATGGAACCTCTATGAATCAATCACTTACTGAGGATGTTCTCAGAATTTACTGCTGTCCTTTCCAGAGATAGATTGGAAGTTCAGAACATCGCAATCATACCAAGTACAAGGACCATTCTTATGGAGGAATAGCTGAGTACAGCAGTGCACAAAAGACAATTTTGGAGGCACCCGATATGATAAAACACTTAAAGTGTATCTGAGACAACTGAAGTCTCAGGTTTTACACTTACATGGGATTTACTGCAGCCCCCTTGAGGCTGCTCGGGCCCTTGCCGCCTCCCTGGGCTGCTCCTGCCCCCTGCAGGATGGTCCAGTACTCCAGTCATGTCACAAAAGGGCAGCCTAGCCACATGTGTGCAGGCTCAGAACACTACCGACCACAGGAGCGCATGTGTGGATGGGCATGTGCGACTTGACCAGAATACAGCAAGGGACCGAGCGGCCTCAAGAGGGCTGGAGAAAGCCCCAGGTAAAAATAAAACCTGAGACTTCTTTTGTCTCAGGTTCACTTTAAAAAATGTAAAAAGGAGATGTTGTGTTGGTCTTATCTCCCCTGCAAAAAAGGCCAGCAATAATTGGAAATGTAAGGTTTATTATGCACTAAAATGCACAATGCATTTCTTGGGACCTTGCTCGCTTCTTCAGGTCTACACAGGGACTTAGTAAGAAGCCTTGCGTCCTTCTGGCTGACAGTGGCAAGATGTTGGCTGATTAAGCGGCCATACAGAAATACTGGATGTAGATCAAACAGCGCTCTGTTATCCTCTTTGACTAATTAGCTGCTTGGATGTGAGTGTAGACTTTTCTGTGTGTGTGTGTGGGGGGGGGGGGGGGGGGAGGGGTAACACAGTTGCCGCTTGGTGGACGGTCTAATTCATACTTTGTCTATCAGATGCAAATGTCTGTTTCAGAGGTCATGCTATAGCTGCCAGGCTCTTCTCTTCTGCTTGGACCACCAGGCTTTCAGTCTGTCAGAACAATCTGGCCCTCATCCACATCTGCTGAGCTCTGTACAAGGAAAGGTGTTAGTCTATATGTTAGTCTGTGTGTGTCTTTGACCTAGGATGCAGATCTATCTTCATACTCCCAATCTCTCCTCCTCCACCATGAACAAGGTCTCCTCCTGCTTCTTGACTACCTCCTCCTGGATGTCCGCTAGATTTCTGAAGATTAAATTGGATAAAGCTAAGCTCCACACCCCCTGGATATGCCTGTCATGATCAAAAGCACAACCATCCGCCTTACCTTCCAGACCCTTAACCTGGGCTTTTCCCAGGACTCTCCTTCAGCCCCAGCTCCCCACATCTAAAATGTTAACAGAGCCTGCAACATCCACCAACATCTCCAAGATCCGCCCCTTCCTGACCACGGACACTACTAAGCTTCTCATCCACACCCTCATCATGTCCTGCCTTGACCAGGGCCAGATTTACCATAAGGCACTGTAGGCACGTGCACCTGATGATGGAAACATAGGCAAACGCAGGGGGTGTTACAGCTGCCCAGAATCCCCCCTCAGACCAGGGATGGTGCAGTGTCTGGGGAAAGGCACAAGTTGAGACACCAGAATGTCTGCAGGTATCCTGCAGCTCACAGCACTGCCCCCTTTCTTTCCCTGCTACAGTTGACTTTGGATGTAGCAGCAGTGTGTGTACAGAGCATGGAGCAGCAGTGTGTGTACAGAGCATGGAGCAGCAGCATGTGCCGAGAGTATGGAACAGCAGTGTGTGTACAGAGCATGGAACAGCAGTGTGTGTACAGAGCATGGAGCAGCAGTGTGTGTACAGAGCATGGAGCAGCAGCGTGTACAGAGCATGGAGCAGCAGTGTGTGCACAGAGCATGGAGCGGCAGCGAGTGCACAGAGCATGGAGCGGCAGCGGGTGAACAGAGCATGGAGCAGCAGCGTGTGTACAGAGCATGGAGCAGCAGCGTGTGTACAGAGCATAGAGCAGCACCGTGTGCGCAGAGCATGGAGCGGCAGCGTGTGTACAGACCATGGAGCGGCAGCGTGTGTACAGATCATGGAGCGGCAGCGTGTGTACAGAGCATGGAGCAGCAGTGTGTGTACAGAGCATGTAGCAGCAGTGTTTGTACAGAGCATGGAGCAGCAGCGTGTGTTCAGAGCATGGAGCAGCAGTGTTTGTACAGAGCATGGAGCAGCAGCGTGTGTACAGAGCATGGAGCAGCAGCATGTGTACTGAGTGTGGAGCAGCTCTGGGGACATAGCACATAGCCAGGTATGAGCACAGCCCTGTGCCCTGCTGGGTGAATTCTTCACTTTCCCCTTCATTACCAATGTCTGCTGTCATTATTATCTGTATCCAAACTGCTCCTGATGGATCCCATTGTCGGTCGGTGAGACAGGAAATTGCAGGGTGTGTACCCAGCAAGATGTCCTACCGTATTATTATACTATATTGTGCGGGGCTAAGGGAGACCTTTCAGGAATCCCTCCCTCGAAAATCCTGGGTTTACCCCTGGGAAAGGCATCTCACTCCCCTCCCCGAGCTCCTCCCTCCTTCCCTGTAAACTAAAGGGTCCTGATTAGAGTGTATACAAGAGGTTACTCACGAAGCTCTCTGCATTCCACTGACGAGATCTCCATTTAGTCGGAGATACCTCTAGTTACATAATACTGAGGTTTCTCTAGCTACCTAATACTTGGGGGCAGCTCTAGTTACTTAATCCTGAAAATACCTCTGGCTGCCTAATACTATGCGACATCTGTAGCTACCTATGACGGGCAAGGGAAGTAAGGGAGAAGTGACAGCTGGGCCAGCCAGCACACTTGCGCTTTGTTTTGGTGGGGGTTTTAGGTTCATAGGGGGTGAAGTCTACGGTGCCAGAACATTTGTGCCTGTAGGCTCCTGTGATGTAAATCCGGGAATGACATTAACTATTGCAATGCCCTACTGTCAGTCTTCCCCTTGAACCGCATTGCCCCCCTTCAATCAGTCATGAATGCAGCAGCTAAACTCATCCATCCTTTGCACTGCTCTGTTTCCACATCTCCAAATCTGTGCATAAGACCTGCCCAACCTACATCTCTTAGCTCATCCACAGATATATACCTGCCTTCACCCTCCAGTTCTCCAATGTCCTCTGCATGATCACCCACTCATTTCTCACTCCTATGCCCACCCGCAGGACTTCTCAAGAACTGCCCACACCCTATGGAACTCCTTCCCACCCAACCGTGTTCTGGGGGATACAGACTCACTCCTTTCAACGCCTTTAAGCAAGCCTTTAAAACACGTCTTTAAGAGCTAATGGATGTAGTAGAAGCATGGTCATACCCTTACCTGCCCAATGTATTTTAATTTCCATTCTGATCTATTACAATGTACACGAAATTTGAGAAAGTTGAGTAAAGTTTTATGTTAAATCTCCTGCTTACAAAGGCAGCTTATAGAGCAGATATGTTTCATTTTGTCCACCAGAGGGCACTACAGGAACAAGAATGGAATATACAGTATTTCATTGCAATCAAGGTCTGAGGATATCAAACCAACAGTTGTTGATTCAAGTAATACCTTTAACGACTACCTGTACAGTTTTCTTGCAAGCTTTCAAAACCTTTCTTCTTCAGACATGATACAGAACTGGATCAGAACCATGTATCATGCTTGAGGAAGAATCTCAAAGTAGTAAAGTAGCCAGTGCACAGCTTGTATTACAGTGTAAATTTGCTGTCCCATCAAAATAATTCAACAAACAGCCATTAATGTCTAAACCACTGGGAGCAAAAGTTTTTTTGGGGGTTCATTCTCAGCACTCAGACCATACCCCCACACACTGCATCAAATTGGTCTGCATGGCATGGGTCCTCCCAGAGGGAAGACTTTTCTAAAGATGATGCACAAGAAAGCCCGCAAACAGTTTTCTGAAGACAAGTAGACTCGGGTGGCCATACACTTATAGAGTTGCTGCAGATTCGACCATCAGATAGATTTCTGTCAGATGCCTGTCAAGTCAAATCTGACAGGAATCTATCTGATATGTGCCACACACTAGGAACAGATTTCCAAAAGATTTCAGAATTACATCTATTGGAAATCGATCTAAATGCATTATTGGACCATTGAATGCAACTCTATGAGCCATCGATCTGCTGCTAGCAGCAGATCGACCTAGATTTTCCATTCTGTCAGATAGATCAAATCGAAATAGGCCCCAAATCGATCGATCAAGAGATTTGATAGAATCTATTTCTGATCGATTCCATAGAATCAATCGATGGCTGATCGACCAGTGTATGGGCCTCTTAAGGACATGGTTTACTAGAACAATGTCATGTGGTCTAATGACTCCAAGATAAACTTATTTGCTTTAGATGATGTCAAGCATGTATGGCGTCAACCAGTTGAGAAGTACAAAGACAAGTGTGTCTTGCCTATAGTCAAGCATGAAGGGGGGAGAGTCATGGTTTGGGGCTGCATTAGTGCTGACATCACTGGGGACCTACAGTTTACTTTATTTAGGGAACTATGAATGTCAACATGTACTGTGACATGCTGAAGAGAGCATGATCCCCTCCCTTGAAAAGTGTGCCACAGGCTCATAGATTCCAACATGATAACGTCCCCAAACACAATTCCAAGATGATCAATGCCTTGCCAAAGAAACTGAGGGTAATCGTGTTGGACTGTCCAATTAAATCTCCAGACCTAAACCCTATTGAGCATCTTTAGGGCATCCTCAAATGTAAGGCGAAGGAGCGGTCTGTATGTAACATCCACCAGCTATGATGTTGTCATGGAGGCGTGGAAGAGGATTCCAGTGGCAACCGGTGAAGAGTTAGTGAATTCCGAGCCCAAAAGAGTTAAAGCAGTGCTGGAAAATAATGGTGGGCACACAAAATATTGACACTTTGAGCAACATTTTGATATTCTTTACATAGGGGTGTACTCACTTTTGTTGCCATCGGTTAAGATATCAATGGCTGTGTGTCAAGTTATTAAGATGGGACAGCAAATTTACACCGTTAGGGCTGGTTCAGATGGACGTCTGCGTGGCGTCGCGTTTGGGGGCGTTGCGGCGGCTGAGCAGTCAGGCTTTCAGTAGTCAGGCTCAGCTGCGCACACACCCCGCCCCGTTCCCTGTGCAGACGCAGAGCGCTACAGGGGATGGGAGTGCACACGCATGTGCAGAAGGTTGTGACTGCCCGGATTGCTGGGATTCATAGCGGCTTAACGTAGGGGAAGTGGCGTAGCTTAGGAGCTAGGGGCCCCGGTTCGAGTTATACATGGGGCCCCCCAGCACTATATACATAACAATTGATACGGCGCACCAAAACCTGCCAAGGACAACCACAGTGTCAGAGGTGCAAGAAGGGCATGGGGAGCAGCTTGTTAATGATTACTACTATTCAAAGCATCTATAGAAGTGATTATTACAAGCATAGGACCAATAAAGAGCTACCGTAATACTGCAGTTGACTAGAACAAACACAGAGACTTATGCTAATTATACTAAATACGTATGAATTACTGTCTCACCCAGGATTCTCTGCGGTCTAATAATATCTACCTCTTAGGCCTCTTGCACACTGCATGCATTTTAGATTCCGATTCCGCTTTGTTTTTACATCCGATTCCGATTTAGATTTTTAATCTTAACTGCATGCTGCGTTTTTTGATCCGTTTTTCTGTTGAATGTATTCAAGGAAAATCGGAAACGGAATCGGAATCGGAATCGGAAAACGGATTTGCAGTGTGCAGGGAGCCTTACTATGTATTTTCACTATATGAAATCATACATTTTTGTAATATCACCTATATGTTAGTTAGTTTGTTGTTTGTAGCACTGGCACTTTTTCTATTAGCAGTAGTGTATTGAAGGTGTTAATAATCTATATTTATATGCCTCTCTAGGGGTTATCTCTGCGGCACAGTCCCACTGTATTAGAAATTGATTATTATTTATTCGTGGCACTGTCAAATTATTAGACCGCAGAGACTCCTGGGTGAGACATCAATTCGTACGTATTTAGTATAATTAGCATAAGGCTCTGAGTTTATAAATGTATTATTAGGGGCCTACGGCCAGGTCTGGCTGCCTTGTTTTTAATTGTTTTTAATTTTGTAGTTGGTTTTCAATAAAGATTTCTGCATCTACTTTGCATCCTGATTTTTACAACCGTAATCCTTGCTCATTTTGTGTATACGGAGTTATAGGGGTGATTTCTTGTTCTTTTGTGTTTGTTCTAGTATATTGGTTGAGGTCGGTGACATTCCCCCCCCCACCCCCCCCCCCCCCCCCCCCCCCCCCCTTAGCCTATTATGGCAGTTAAAGTAACATTGGTTACTTAGATATGTCTGCTCGTTTGTCTTGGTGCTAAAATGTCTAATACTGCAGTTGAGGGAGGGCCTTACGGGGCCCTATGGCCTAAGGGCCCTGATGTGGTGGCAACCTCTGTACCCCCAATTGCTACGCCATTGCAGAGGGGCCAAGGAAGACGGTGAGGGAGGCCACGATGCTCATGGGGCTGGAGGAAACCCCAAGTAAGTATAAATTAGCGCTAGTGAACCATCTCAGGTTCACTTTAAGATTCCTGACTATTTTGGCAAATCATCTGTGTCGCAATCATAAAGCAATAACTTTTTTATTGCTTATGCCATCAAAGTAATACATATATTGTTTGTTTGTTTTTGTTTTTTTCAAAGACAATCTAGGCTTTCTTCCAATAATATTTGTTTCCATTAATTGTTTAATTTTATAGGCATTTTACAGGAAAAAAAATAGCTGTACATGCAGAAAAGACACAATTTTTCATTTTACTCCCTTCATAACTTGCACATGACAAGTGCCACAAAATATATTACTTTATTCTGGTTAAAATGATACCCTACATGCCATACTTCATCACTAGAGATGGCTCAAATCTCCGATTTTCGGTTCGCGAACCTTGAATGCGAACTTGCCAAAAAGTTTGCGAATCGGCGAACATTGCGAACCGCAATAGACTTCAGTGGACAGGCGAGCTTTCCAAACTATAAACACTAATTCTGGCCACAAAAGTGATGGAAAAGATGTTTCAAGGGGTCTAACACCTGGAGGGGGGCATGGCGGAGAGGGATACACGCCAAAAGTCCCGGGGAAAATTACGGATTTGACGCACAGCAGGGTTTTAAGGGCAGAAATCACATTACATGCTAAATTGGAGGCCTAAAGTACTTTATAACATCTTGCATGTGTATATACATGGATCAGGTAGTGTAATTAGTGTACTGCTTCACACTGGAAGACCAAACTCACTGTGTAACACACCACAAAAAGCTGTATGTGTAGTGATGGCCGTGCTGGACTGGTGCGCACGATGGCGAGAGTGCAGGCTATGGCGGATTTCAAGCCCATATGGTCGGGCCAAGGTAGCTCAATGACAGAACAACAGTGACTGTCCAGCTGATCGAATTTGGTCTGTCCACAATGAAGCAACAACCTTATTATCTTGGGTCAGGTGTGCCCCCCAACACACTCATATAGGTCATTGTTTCATTGTTATACGCAAGCCCCTTCACCGCGGCAAGGTAACGATCACGAAGGGGAAATGACACAAGTACATGCCTTTTGTTTTGTTGTTGCAACCACAGTGCAGCCAGAAAAATTAGGCAGGCATGTACACGCACCAGAAAAATTATTATAGCGGCCGCTGCTAACTTAAAAATTCAGGAATCCACCTGTAGTCCTGGACCCTGTTGGTGGTGGTGGAGAAGGCAGTCAAGCGGCCTACAGGCAGAGATGCTGTGTGGGGACCGAATTAGTCTTGGGGCAGGCCTGACCGTGCTTTGCAGACCAGGCATCCGTGGTCAGATGACCAGGCTTCCGTGGTCAGATGGACCCTTGACCCAACGCTGTGTGTCAGAGATGACACCACTTGCCTTTCAACATCACAGTACAGTTTGGGTATCGCCTTTTTTGAGATATAATTGCAGCCTGGTATCTTCCACTTCAGTGTGTGTCTTTCCTTTTGTGTGTTGCTTTTGCTCAGGTGGTCATCCCATTGCAGTTTGTGCTTTTTCATCATGTGCCTTTGTAAGGCAGTTGTCCCTACGTCTTGGTCTTTCCACGGCTCAATTTTCAGTGGCAGAGAGTACAGATGGCATCACTCTCATCTGAGGCAGTCACACAAAAAAATTTCCATACCGCTGAGCACTGGGATGATGGCACTTTGGTGATGGCTGCCGACGGAGTGTTAAGTGGGGTGCCAGAATCAGAGCAGGAGGAGGAAAATATGTCACGCTTCCATGCGGAAGCTGAGGAAGATGAGGTGTTCTGTGTTAAATAGTCAACTATGTCCTGACAATATTGGGGGTTGATGGCATGTGCCTTCTTCTGAACACTGTACTTTGGTCGAGGGCCGCATGAAATCATGACACCACGACCTCGAACAGACCTGCTGGGTGGCCTGCCTCTGGCTCTGCCTGTTGTTTTGTCCATATTGAGGGGGATGAAGTGAAAGGTATGCACTGACTTGACTAATACAATGAGCAGTCACACAGGTGCAGTGAAAATGGATGCACTGACTGCTGGTATATAAAACAGAATGCGGTCACACAGATGCAGTGAAAGGTATGCAGTGACCGGTATATAAAACAGCGTGTGGTCACACAGATGCAGTGAAAGGTATGCAGTGACTGGTATATAAAACAGCGTGCGGTCACACAGGTGCAGTAAAAGGTATGCAGTGACTGGTATTATAATACAATGTGCAGTAGTCACACTAGGCACTGAATGTGCTGGGCCTGGCACAGTATAGCAATTAGCAAGGGCCAGCTGTGACAGACAGGGCTGTATATGCAGTGCTAGTGGGCCACACACAATAAAAAAAAACACATCACTAGAACATTAGCTCTCAAAAGAGCTGTTTGGGGTGCTTTTCATCAACAAGAGCAAGAAGTTTTAAATCAGGATAAAACCATTTATTGGCTAACTAAAAATGAATAAAAATAAGCAAGCTTTCGGCCTTGCAGCCTTTGTCCCGCTTATATCCTGTTAGTTTGCAAGCTGGTGGTACAGACAGATTTATACATGCAACATCAAAAGGGAAAACAGATATTTTTTTCAAGCATAAATACATGTCATTAAAGGGACACTTAAGCCAGAAAAAAAAAGAGTTTTACTCACCTGGGGCTTCTACCAGCCCCCTGCAGCAGTCCTGCACCCTCGCAGCCACTCACTAATCTTCTGGTTACCCGCTGCCAGCTAGTTTCGTTTTTGCCGACAGGCCCGTCAGGATGACCACGCGTAGCTTTTTCCTCATTTCCGACTGTAATTAGCGCTATTGCGGGCCGCAACGCGTACATAAATACGAGTTGCGGCCAGCAATAGCGCTAATCAGTGGCGTACCTAGGGCATTTGGCACCCGGTGCTGGGTATTAAAAGACACACCCCCCCTTTAAAAATGGGCGTGGCCACAACCGGGAAAAAATTGGGCGTGGTCATGACCGCATGAGGGCGGAGCTAAGTGTAATTTAAAGTATTAGCTAGTATAGTTGCCCCCAGTATAGCTAGTACAGTTGCCCCCAGTATAGCTGCCCCAGTGAAGCTAGTATAGTTGCTCCCAGTATAGCTAGTATAGTTGCCCCCAGTATAGATAGTATAGTTGCCCTCAGAGCTGCCCCAGTATAGATAGTATAGTTGCCCCCAGTATAGCTAGTTTAGTTGCCCCCAGTATAGCTAGTTTAGTTGCCCCCAGTATAGTTGCCCCAGTATAGCTAGTATAGTTGCCCCCAGTATAGTTGTCCCCAGTATAGCTAGTATAGTTGCCCCCAGTATAGCTGCCCCCAGTATAGCTAGTATAGTTGCCCCCAGTATAGCTGGTATAGTTGCCCCAGTATAGCTGGGTCCCCTCCTTCCGCCTCTCTTCCCCTCCAAATGACAGCGGGGGCAGCGGGCAACTTAGAGTAAGGGCGGGCGGGCGTGCAGAGACTACTCACTTTACGTCTGGCTGCGTTCCAGCAGCTGGAGCGCTCCGTCGCCGTCACGTGCCTCTTCTCCGCCTCCAATGCGTGTCACAGCATTGGAGGCGGAGAAGAGGCATGTGACGGCGACCCAGCGTTCCAGCTGCTGGAATGCAGCCAGACGTAAAGTGAGTAGTCTCTGCCCGTCCGCCCGCCCTTACTCTAAGTTGCCCGCTGCCCCCGCTGTCATTTGGAGGGGAAGAGAGGTGGAAGGAGGGGACCCAGGTGAGGGAGGGGGGGGATCTTTCCCCCCTCCCCGCCGCTATCCCTGTCACCCCTCCTTCCAGCGCTGCTCTTCCCCTGCTGCGGCTGCATGGGGGGTCGTGGCGACACCCCCCTGGCTGGCTGTCACCCGGTGCGCCACGCCCCCCCCCTGCGCCCTATTGTAGGAACGCTACTGGCGCTAATAACAGTCGGGAATGCAGAAAAAGCTACGCGTAGCCATGTCCTGACGGGCCTGTCGGCAAAAACGAAACTAGCTGGCAGCGGGGGACCAGAGGATTAGTGAGTGGCTGCGAGGGCACAGGACTGCTGCAGGGGGCTGGTAGAAGCCCCAGGTGAGTAAAACTCTTTTTTTTCTGCTTTAAGGTTCATTTTAAGATGCCTTAATTCAAACAGACCATCTGAATGGGGTTAGAGGTTGTTAGCTAAGATAAGGATTCTTGTTTACTTCATGCTCACAGACCTGGGATTAGGATTGACCCAGAGGTATCGTAAATTCTTAGTTCACAAGTTACAATGGGTGAAAAAGTTCAAATATCATCAGCCTCATACCAATATAAAAAGTTGTTGTCCTTATTCAAACTGTTCTGCACAGCTTTGAACCAATTTATAAATTTTGTTTCTGCTATTAATCGATCATTTGACGTTTTGAAGCCGCCCTTCAGGGCAGTGACACGAAGATCATCCATGCTGTGTCCGTTGGACCGAAAGTGTGTAGCAACTGGGAGTCCAGATTTGGTATCATTAATAGTGTGCCTGTGTCCATTCATACGTTTGCGCAGAGTTTGTCCAGTTTCTCCCACGCATGGCCGTTTCTAGCCCCGTGCGGGGCGTGCCACCGCCCGGGGCGCTGTTGGGAGGGGGGCGCTGTAATGGAGGGGGGAAGCACCGTAGCCGCGGGGAGGGCAGCCCGACCTCTCCCTCCCTCTCCCGGGCCGCCCTCCGTGCTCCCCCCTCAGATGTATATTGAGCAGCAGCAGCAGCCAGGGAGGGAGCGCTGTATACAACATACCTCCCTGGCTCCAAGCGCTGCTCTCTCGCCGCCGGTCTTCTTCTCTCTGCAATGCATACACGCTTATACACACGCTGCTTCCTGTTTAGCCGGAAGCAGCGTATGTATACGCGTGTAGGCAGATGGGAGAAGACCGGCGATGAGAGAACAGCGCTTGGAGCCAGGAAGGTATATTGTATACAGCGCTCCCTCCCTGGCTGCTGCTGCTGCTCAATATACATCTGAGGGGGGAGCACGGAGGGCGGCCCGGGAGAGGGAGGGAGAGGTCGGGCTGCCCTCCCCGCGGCTACGGTGCTTCCCCCCTCCATTATGGAGGACAGCTACCTATCTAACCTATCCTGGGGGGCACCTACCTACAGGCCCGTTTTTAGCGCCGTGCGGCCCGTGCCGCCGCCCGGGGCGCTGTTGGGAGGTGGGCGCTGAAATGGAGGGGGGAGCCGGAGCCGCTGGGAGACCAGCCCGACCTCTCCCTCCCTCTCCTGGGCCGCCCTCCGTGCTCCCCCCTCAGATGCAGAGCTCAGCAGCAGCAGCCAGGGAGGAAGTGCTGTAAACAACATACCTCCCTGCTTTCCAAGCGCTGCTCTCTCGCCGCCGGTCTCTTCCTCTCTGCCGCCTATACGATGATGCACACACTAGTTCCGGCTAACAGGAACCAGCGTGTGCATCATCGTATAGGCAGAGAGGAAGAGACCGGCGGCGAGAGAGCAGCGCTTGGAACACAGGGAGGTATGTTGTTTACAGCGCTTCCTTCCTGGCTGCTGCTGCGCTCTGCATCTGAGGGGGGAGCACGGAGGGCGGCCCAGGAGAGGGAGGGAGAGGTCGGGCTGCCCTCCCAGCGGCTCCGGCTGCCCCCTCCATTATGGGGGACAGCTACCTATCTAACCTACCCTGGGGGGCACCTACCTATCTATACTATACTGGGGGGCACCTACCTAATCTAACCTACACTGGGGGGAAGCTACCTATCCTATACTGGCGGGCACCTGTCTAATCTAGCCTATACTGGAAGGGGGGGGGGGGGGGGCAGCTACCTAATCTAACCTACGCTGGGGGGCACCTACCTATCTATCCTATACTGGGGGGCACCTACCTAATCTAACCTACCCTGGGGGGCACCTACCTAATGTAACCTACCCTGGGGGGCACCAACCTAATCTAACCTATACTGGGGGGCAGCTACCTAATCTAACCTACGCTGGGGGGCACCTACCTATCTAACCTACACTGGGGGGCACCTACCTAATCTAACCTACACTGGGGGGCACCTACCTAATCTAACCTACACTGGGGGGCACCTACTTAATCTAACCTACGCTGGGGGGCAGCTACCTAATCTAACCTATACTGGGGGCAGCTACCTAATCTAACCTACACTGGGGGGCACCTACCTAATCTAACCTACACTGGGGGGCACCTACTTAATCTAACCTACGCTGGGGGGCAGCTACCTAATCTAACCTATACTGGGGGGCAGCTACCTAATCTAACGTATGCTGGGGGGCAGCTACCTAATCTAACCTATACTGGGGGGCAGCTACCTAATCTCACCTACGCTGGGGGGCACCTACCTATCTAACCTATACTGGGGGGAACCTACCTAATCTAACCTACACTGGGGGGCACCTACTTAATCTAACCTACGCTGGGGGGCAGCTACCTAATCTAACCTATACTGGGGAGCAGCTACCTAATCTAACCTATACTGGGGGGCACCTACCTAATCTAACCTATGCTGGGGGGCAGCTACCCATCTAACCTATACTGGTGGGAACCTACCTATCTAACCTATGCTGGGGGCAACTATTCTGGCTACCTATATTAGAGGCACCCACCTAGCTAACCTGTACTGGGGCACCTACTAACTTATACCGGGGGCGCCTGCCTATCTAACCTATACTGGGGGCAACTATACTGGCTACCTATACTGGAGGCACCTACCTGGCTCACCTATAGCGGGGGCAACTATACTGGCTCACCTATGCCTGGCTACCTATACTGGGATACCTATTCCTGGCTACCTATACTGGGGGGACCTATACTAAGTGCAACTAGACCTGGCTAACCTATACTGCGGGCACCCATACCTTGCTTGGGGGGGGGGGGGGGCGCAATTTTTACACACTCGCCCTGGGTGCATTTTAGCCTAGAAACTGCACTGCTCCCACGTACATAACATTGGGGCATTTAGCACACATGATCAGATATACCAGATTGGTGGAGCCGCAGGAAAATGTACCTTGTACTCTGTACTCCTGTTGTGAACCTGGTATCGTTACCCTGTCAGTGGAGTAAATGTGTCTGCAGGTCCCACATATTTTTTGTCGGCAGGGTGATGTTCATCAACAAATATCAGCAAGGAGCAAGCTAACAGACCTCCTAACTATCGCTTTCTCCATCTCTCCAATGGCTATCATTCATAAAGGAGCTGTCGGTAAAGGGAATCAATGCGGGAAAACACAGCTGGCGGTGTTTTAGACTTCTGGGTGGGCATTCATAAAAAAGTATCCATGTGCGGTAGCAGTGCCGAGATTCCCCGAACTAGGCTGGCGGTAGCCTTGCGGAGACACGGAAGCTGCCGACTCGCCGAGTTGATACATTTCTCCGTGTTCCGCTCTGCTGCAGCTGCCTGGGAGGTCTGTGTGTCTCCATTCACTTACATTGGTATCGCCACATCAGAGTGAGCGGTACTTCCCGACCTCACACCGCTTGCGGTGATCTTCATGAATTAACATTTTGCTACATTTGTTCCGATAATCACCGCACAAGGCGGTGATTTATCACTCTGCTCGGTAGTGTCATTTTTTCATCCGGAAAGAGCCTTTATGAATGCTGACTTTGCCGAGTGTTCGGTAGAGTCAGCTGTTTTAAGCATTTCCGCATGCGGAAATGCTTTATGAATGATAGTCAATGTCTCCCCCTTATCTCACTAATACAGCAGCACACAGAGTGAGAACATGGCTGACGCTGCTGCCTTATATAAGGTGGGGGGGGGGCTCCACGAGGGAGTGCAGCTTAATTGGCTGCCATGTGTCTGCTGACTGTGATGTAGAGGGTCAAAGTTTAGCCCAATTATGTAGTATGGGGGGCGGGTCAAACTCACATAAAGTTCACATTTCGACGCGAATGCAAACCTGCGTTGTTTGAACAAACAAGTTCACATGCGAACTGTTCGGGCCATCTCTATTCATCACTAGTTGGGAATGTGGCATACCATTATCGCCAGCCTGTGCGTTTGTAGCGATTGGATCCGATTGCTATGGCGCACAGTAACCCCAGTGCTGTACAGATACATTGCTAGGCAGCAGCTTAGCAATGTATCTGTACAGTGTTGGGTCTTGGAACTGTTGGAGCCATTACAAGTGTCCAATGATCTTAAGGCTAGTTAAGTATAGGTGACACAAGGGGTTAATTAGTTAGGCAGGCATTAATACTGTGCTGTGGGGGTTGTGAACACTGTCACTTTAAAACTTTTTTTTTTTCATAAAAAATGTTGAACTTTTTTTTCTGTTTACATGAATGAGTGTCATTCACATTTAGGTTAGTGCAGTGCGTGCAAGTGCATGCACAGGAATGACGGGAGCGGGCACAAGCACATTCGGGAGCACGAGGCAGGGGTTAAAAGGGCAGGACGTGAATTTCACCACACATTTATTTAGCCACCTTAGACCAATAATGAGCTACTTACACAATTATTGCCAACATTCCATTATATCTAATGGCATCTGACCATTCAACATCCTTCCCAGAGATACAACTCAAGGATACTGTAACTCACCATTACCACTTCTCTATTAGACTATGTATTGTTCAGAATAGGGCTTGTGTAATGCAAGGGTTCATCCAGTGACACAACACCTACTCATTCCTACATGTGGATGTCTTCAGCTATTCAACTGGATCCTTCCCACGCAAGAAGGCCAATAGGTGGATATTTATCTTTATTACAACTACAGTGGTATGAAATGTAATTTCTTTCTTTAACGACGACAGCACAGTTTAAATGTGTCACATACACATCACAGCACAACAACAGAAAACAACTATTGTAAATGCAGGAGCATAATTAAAGGGGACCTGAACTCAGAACTTCCTCTCTGCTCTAAAAGATAAGCAACCTTTATAGAAAAACATTTCTTTGTCACAGCTGATACAAATCCTGCAATAAATCTGCAGTGTGTCTACATCCTGCTTTCATGGAAGCAGACATTGGGTTAACATTCTTTGTTTACAAATTAGCTGTTCTGCTGAGGCAGCCAGCTGACACAGCTGAGAGATCAAATTGCAATGGGGATTAGTCACAGATAAGGGTGAATTAGACAGGCTAAACTCTCTAAATACATACAGGGTGCATTTATCTATGTTTTCCTTCGGAACTGTGCAAGCGTTCAGGTCCACTATAAGGGCTGGTTCACACTCGGGCGATTCTTCATTTATTAAGTATTCCAAAAGGTTGCAATGCTTTTTGTGGGTCGCAGCCTACTTCCTCAGGCAATAGAAACAGGGGCAGCTGTGCTGTAATGCGTAGTAAGCGTGGTGCCCCTGTCTTAGGTTGTTTGTGGGTTCTGCTGTGCTTAAATGCTAGGTTCCATGGCTCCCCCAAGGTCTACTGTATTTTTTATTTTTTTTTCAAAAATTTTATTGAAGTTTTAATTTTTGTTTTAGATATACAACAAAGCAGTAGAAAGTAACCAATTCAGATATTACAGATGTAGACATTATACACATTATACAGTGTCATCAAAAAGTAAACTAATGCTGGGCATACACGGCTGCTGGGAGGATTATCAATCGAGTCTGATGGCTCGATTGATAATATCCAACGTGTCCGATACCCCGCCGGATCGATAGTGTGCTCGATACCGCCGGGGAGAACAATAGAAGAAACGAGCGGCTGAGTAGCAGCCGCCCGTGGGGACGAGCAGGGAGCGATTCGCGTGCACACGTGGACGAGCGGGGATGCGCCGGCATCGAGCCAGTGGCTCGATCCAGCGCATAATCGCAGCCGTGTATGCCCAGCATAACTGACAGTGCGGAACTGAGAACTAATAAGGTAATACAAGCATATGATTGCTAAAGATATGCCTCAGAGGACTACAGGGGTTGGACAAAATAATGGAAACACCTTGAAAATCAACAAAATATATTTTAATATGGTGTAGGTCCACCTTTTGCGGCAATTACAGCCTCAATTCTCAGAGGTATTGATTCATACAAATTGTGAATTGTTTCCAAAGGAATTTTAGCCCATTCTTCAGTGAAAACACAGTTCTTTTAGAGACGATGGCGGCGGAAATCGACTTCTTACTTGAATCTCTAAAAACGACCATAAATGCTCAATAATGTTGAGGTCTGGGGATTGTGCAGGCCAGATGAGATGCTCAACTTCCTTAGAATGTTCCGTGTGCCATTCTTTAACAATAGCTGTATGGATTGGGGCATTATCATCTTGAAAGATGGCATTCCCCTCCGGAAACAGTTCTTGAACCATAGGATGAACTAGGTCGCCCAAAATTCCTAAATAGTCTCGGCTGTTAATTCTTCCATGAAGAGAAATCATTGGCCCGGTGGATTTCCAAGAAATAGCAGCCCAGATCATCACAGAACCCCCGCCATGTTTTACGGTTGGGAGAAGGCAGACTGGATGAAATGCTTCTTTCAGCTGTCTCCAAACGTACACTCGGCCGGAGGTCGGAAATAAGGTAAACGATGAATCGTCAGAGAAAATTACATTTTTCCACTGCTCGAGGGACCAATTCTGGTGGTTTTACACCACTCTAAATGCTTTAAAACATTTGTCTTTGAGAGCAGAAGTTTTCAATTGCAGTTCTTCCATGGAATCCAGATTTGTGCAGCTCCTGACGAACAGTTTTTGTGGAAACTGGGTTCTGTAGGTGTTCATTCAGCTCTGCAGTGATTTTAGGAGCCGTGGTCTTGCAAGCTTTTCTAACAATTCGATTTAGAGTCCGATGGTCTCTCTCAGACAACTTCAACTTTCACCCACAACTGTGCTTTTCTGAGGAGGTTTTTCCTTCTCTTTCAAAGGCAGTGATTACTTTTGAGACATTGGCCTCAATTCACTAAACTTATCTCCTGTCTTTAATAACTCTTCTAGAGTTGTTACCATGGTGATAAGGCATGTAGTATTCAGGAAACATTTTACCTCAGGCAAGCCTAAAGTTAACTCTTCTGTCTTTAAATTAACTCTCCAATCCTTAAAATAACTCCAGAGTTAAAGACAGGCTGTTAATTAGCTGCATGTGAAAATAACTACAGAGGAGGTAAATTAACTACAGAGGAGGTAAATTAACTACAGAGGAGGTAAATTAACTACAGGAGAGGAAACTTAAGGAATGAAGAGGTAAGATAACTCTCTCACGTGTGGAGGTAAGTTTTCTCTTGCCTTATTATCTCTAGCATGATCTTAGTGAATTGAGGCCAATATCTCTTGAAATGCCAAGCATTCGGGAAGTTTCTGTAACAGGTTTTCTGGAATGGTTGTGTCACGTTTTTCAATAAATAAGACTTGGTACTTATGAGAGTGCGGACCTCCTGGAATTTCTTGTGGATTATCACTTGGGTCCAGCACCTCACTAGTGGTGTGCAATTTTACCCTTCGTGTACTGGTCTGTTACAGTAGCGCCTGCCATACGAGCACCAACAATTTGGCCTCTATGAAAGTCTGAGATCTGCCATTTTTATAAATTATAACCAACTTTTGTTTAAATATCTGTAAAAAACAATTATTTTAATTAAACATATCAAATAACAGAAATAATAAACAAAAAACAATTTAACATATGTCAAGTTTTGATTGCTTAAAACATGTTCAAAGATTATGATGCCAAAATGTTAGGTGTTTCCATTATTTTGTAAAAAAAAAGGTGAAGATATTGACTCTGTCTTCTATGTGTCAAGATATCTAAGAGCTGTGAGCCGTAGAAGCGCTTAGCGGCTGCACTTCGAAAAAGAGCTCCTATATCTTTAAGGTGACGTCACCGACTACAAAGACACTACAAGCGAAGATCCCGGAAGAGCGAGCGTCACCACTGGGATTGCCAGAAGGAAGTGACGTAGGCCGCCGGGTATCCCCGCAATCTAGACGGAGAGTTGTGGAGTTCTTAGCTACGCAGGACCTGATCATCTAACTTAAGGTACCTTGAGTGGATCAATGATATGAGCAATTTTATATATAACTAAGAAGCGCATTATAGACCACATCACAACCTTGGGAGGATTAATCCTGGAGTTTTTCTATAACGGTGGAGAGTATATGAAATTTTTCTACCTGCCATTGTGGACACACTGGGTCTTTTTTTGAAGGACTCGCAAGTTTTATTCGTTGTAACGCTGCAACCTGAGCTTCCTTTTTTTGCAAAAGTGAACTGCATCCTGGAAACTAAACAAATTTTTCTTGGTGCTGGAAGGCTATATGCGGCAGGTCACGCATAGTGTATGATTGTGTGAATGTGATGGTGGGGTGATTGTGGATAGCTTTTATAAGTATAGGATCCTTTTTAAATTATATTGATTTGTTGACTCATACAATTATCTGATTAAAAAGTAGTTGATATTTTAGAAGCGCATGTTCCTTTTTTTTACATTTATTCAATTGAAAGGTTTGTGGAATCCCCTTTTGGAATAGTGCAGCTGAGAAAGCCCACTAGCGCCGCTTCCCACTGAGTTTTTGGAGTTTCCATTATTTTGTCCAACCCCTGTATGCCCATCTTTCTGGGGCATGCTTTAAAATCGGAGAGGGTAAAGGTCCTAGCAAGCTAGAGATCATTAAGAAATGTGACATCTGGCCGACTTCCCTCCAGCGATGAGCAGACGACCTAGAATAGAAAGGGTCACCATTGTTAGCCCAACAGATGAGGTAGAAGAAGAAGAGAGTAGAGGTAGGAAGAGAGATTAAGGATAAGAGAAAGAGGAGAGGAGGTTCATCTCACATCCTTGCTATTGAGGAGTACTCCATTGAGGGATGTTCGAGTTAAATCCAGGGATCCCAAATCCTTTCAAATTTCTTATGGGTATCCTTCAGGTTTACTGCATTTCAACATTTATTAATCCCTGCCGGTGCCAGGGGCGTACCTAGAATTCCTGCCCCCCCCCCCCCCCCCTGCAAGAATATGGATGCCCCCCCCGGGTGCCCGCTCAGAGCCGTTTTGAGGGGACAGGAGGGGTCGCAGAATGAGAGGAGAGCATTAGACATCAGCGGGGAGGGAGCAAAGTCGTTCCCCCCCCTCCCTCACCTCAGGCTCTCCTCTCAGCACTCCTCTTCCAGCATCTATCACTGCCAGATAATCGAGACTGTACTGTATTAATCGTAGTAAGTATAACACAAACCTTTAGTTGTGAAGAATACATAAATGCAATAACTTGAATGGTGTTAACATGTTGAGAAAAGGATAGAAATGTGCTAACAGGTTTTACTTTTAAAGTTCATTTCTGGAACAGACATGCAGATTGGTACTTACTGTATGGTTTACTCCTTATTTAAACTCTCCTTTACTTTAAGACTATAAAAACAATACCTGTTTACAATTGTTAAGATGGCCATGCACTCATCAATTTCTACTGTATGTCCCAACATATTTTGAAATTTTAAGAGAAACTATTGATAGGACAGAATATATCTATTAATGGGGGGCAGGACATGTGTGGTCGTTCATGTACTGTATATACGCCGGTGAGCTGGGTGCAGGGTGAGCTGAATGAAGGCTCACCCTGCTGCTGCTCAAATTCCAGGTGGCGTTAAATACTATTTCCACTCCAAGTCGTAGCAACTCAGAGGATAAATAATTTGGGGTCTGGCAATCGCCGGAACGCTGAACTACCCTTGCACGGGGTGTGTAGTATAGCACTAGTGCTATAGAGGTTCAGGCGCTGAGAGCCAAAACAACCTGCTACAACGTGCGGCAGTCAATCGATGGCCTATAGCATTATGCTGCATTAAGCAATGCAACGCGTATGTTTGATGGATTTTGAATAGATTTTCTGCTACCTCTGTGTGTTAGGAATTAATAATTCTATGATCAGATTCTGATCGAGATGGGGGGGGGGGATGGGATCAATCATTTTGCCACGTTGGGTGGCAATCTATGAGTTTATGGAGAGCTTCAATAGTCCTTCGTCTTGTATGTGAGCAATGACTTATGTTTAACCAACATTTAATGACAGCCATCTAACTTGACTAAATCCCAAAAGTTCCCATGTTAGACTGCTTATTTTCTTCCTAATGATCAATGCTCATTCATATACTGTATTACATTCCTTATCATTTAAACATACATACAGTTCAACCCCCGTACATCAGCATATTCAGGTGCTTTTTTTTAGCACATCCAAAAAAGCAATCTGCTCTGACAAGTTGCTTTCTTTCCTCGTACGCAGGCTTTCTGCTTTACAAGGTTGCATTTACTATATTAGTGTGAAAGGTTATCTTTGTAAAAGATATAAATACAGCTGGTTTGGGGGAATACAGACCTCGGGGATGGCTTTGAACAGGCCTATAGAGACACTGCTAATTTTGATGTTGATGTTGGTGTATTGGTGAGAAAATATATAGTACATTCATGTTTTATCATTTTGTCAATCAAAGAAGGCAATCAGTGCTTGCAGATTAAAAAAAAACAAAAAAACCTTTTTTTCTTCCTTGTATGAAGACTTTATGCTAAGAAAGGGGGGGCTAATTACTGGGAGGGTAAGAGGCATAAATTCAGCTACAAGACTCAGTCAGAGCTTACTCAGTCTGTGTCTTATTGTATAAATAGCTTGGGAAAGTGGGATAAAAGTGTTGAACACAGGCAGTAGAAACGACTGCAATAGATGTGATACACCTTTGGAATTATTTACAGCCACATTTCACTTGAAGTTTGTTAGCGTAATCCCCAATAGAACAAATTATAGTCTCCATTTTGAGCAGATGTACATAGTGCAGTGTACATTTTGTGCAATATAAGTGTGTCTAGAGCAGACATTTGAGGATGTGTACTGTTGCCCCGGATCTGTGTTTGCTTTTGAGTTAATACCATAGTCAAGAGTATGAATGCATAGCTTGCAACACTGAGATTCACTGACAATATGGAGAATGGTGAACAGTTACTGGCAGGGATCAGTGAAGAAAAAGGGTGGAGTACAGAAAGAGCAGCAGGATAGAGATGTTGTTAGTTGGGTCACAGTTTGAAGAAGGGGTGGGTAGTCCTGTAAGGAACTCACATGATGATTGAGATGCTGATTCAGGGGTTAAGGGGCTGATGTAGAGTATGTTCTCTACTAACTGCAGCAGCAGTAAGAATGGGAATAGGAATGCAGCCATGCCAAGACCAAACAATCGCTGGAGGTAGCTAAGTCTGTTATCAGAAAGGCAGACAGAGTAATCTGTTGAAAGGACTGAGTAGGAAATGCAGTATATTGTCTCCCAGGCACTCAGGTTTGGCATATAGTGGATTGCATAAACAAATTCAAAGGATGGGCTAGGAAGGATCCAGCTGTCATGGTAACCATATTGTATATAACAGTAATAAAGATAGTGGACGATGAAAGGTCCTACGTTGATTTTGCAGAATTAGAAGATAAACTCAAAGCAAAGACCTCCAAGGAGATGTTTTCAGAAATTCATTCAGTGCCATGTGAATCTCATGAAACACAGAAGGAGCTTAGAAAAATTAAACAAGTGGTTGAGAAGTCAATTTAGGAAGGTAGGGTTTGTTTTCTTATAGAACTGGGCAGACTTTTCAGTTGTCTACAATCTCTACACACGGTGCAATTTTCCGTGCAATTTTCTGACCCGATAGTTTTTTCCGCTCAATTCTGCACTCGATTCTGTGCTCAATTCTCTTATCTTCGCTCTTTTCTCTTATCTTTTTCTATTCACTTCTATGAGAAATCGAGCGCAGAATCGTTTGGGAGTAATATCGGACATGAGGGATTTTATCAATCGGAAATCGTACCGTGTGTACCAGGTAGGGAGGCCCTTCATCTAACTGGAGAAGGTGCAGCTGTGTGTGCTGGGGAAAGATTTTTTGAAAGCTATATTGAAGACAAACTTCTGTTTTGCATAGCATGTTAGTAAGAGGGCTTTTTTGTCCTCTTTAGCCCCTTATACACTTCTAGGGGTTCTGGTTCACCATGACCCTGCTGGGAAATCTGTAACTCTGGATGGGGATACGTAGCTGTGCTCTGTAGCCAACGGGATTGGATACCAATCCCTGCCAGGCAACAGAGCTGCCAAGACCCTGTACATATGTGTCATCAGCCTCTGACTGACGGAACCAGAACTTCTAGGAGTGTGTAAGGCAGTGGTGTAACTAAGGAGCTTGGGGCCCCAGTGCAAGTTTTACAAGGGGCCCCAGTGCCAGCACTCTATTAATATGGGGCTCCAAAACCTACCAAGGACAGCTGCAGTGTCAGAGAGGTGTAATCTGAGTAAGGAAACAGTTTGTTAGGGTTACCACTATGCAATGCACATATGGAGGTGATCATTACCAGCATAGCACCAATGAAAAGCTAATAAGATGGATAAAGGAGGGTCCCTAGTGGGCCTCTCTGGTCCAGGGGCCCCGGTGTGGTTACAACCTCCGCATTCGCTATTACTATGACACTGGTGTAAGGGGCTAAAAAGAACCAAAAAGCCCTCTTACTAAAATGTTATGCAAAACAGAAGTTTGCCTTCTTATATTGAAGGCAAACTCCTGTTTGGAATAGCATGTTAGTAAGAGGGCTTTTTGGGGAGTTGATGGGACGTGCCTTCTTCTGAGCACTGTACTTTGGGCCAGGGCTGCACAAAATCACATCAACACGACCTCGCACAGACCTGCCGGATGGCCTTCCTCTGGGTCTGCCTCTACCACTGCCTGTTTTGTCCGTTGTGTCCATATCGGGGGGATGAAGTGAAAGGTATGCACTGACTTGACTAATACAATGTGCAGTCACACAGGTGCAGTTAACAGGTATGCACGGAGTGGTATATCACACTGCGTGCACTCACGTAGGTAGGTGGGCGCACTGAACACAACAGGTAGGTAAATGCAGTGATGAGATGGGTGCACTGAACACAACAGGTAGGTATATGCAGTGATGAGTATTACAATGTGCACCTATCACACACAGATAGGTAGCGGACAGGCACAGTGACACTGCGTGCGCTCTACTCACGTAGGTAGGTGGGTGTACTGTGAACAACAGGTGGGTAGGTATATGCAGTAATGGGTATTACAATGTGCACCTGTCACACACAGACAGGTAGTGGACAGGCACAGTGACACTGCGTGCGCTCAGCTCACGTAGGTAGGTGGGTGCACTGTGAACAACAGGTAGGTAGGTATATGCAGTAATGGGTATTACAATGTGCACCTGTCACATACAGACAGGTAGCGGACCGGCACAATGACACTGCGTGCGCTCAGCTCACGTAGGTAGGTCGGTGCACTGTGAACAACAGGTAGGTAGGTATATGCAGTAATGGGTATTACAATGTGCACCTGTCACACACAGACAGGTAGCAGACAGGCACAGTGACACTGCGTGCGCTCTACTCTCATAGGTAGGTGGGTGCACTGTGAACAACACGTAGGTAGGTATATGCAGTAATGGGTATTACAATGTGCACCTGTCACACACAGAAAGGTAGCGGACAGGCACAGTGACACTGCGTGTGCTCAGCTCACGTAGGTAGGCGGGTGCACTGTGAACAACAGGTAGGTAGGTATATGCAGTAATGGGTATTACAATGTGCACCTGTCACACACAGACAAATAGCGGACAGGCACAGTGACACTGCGTGCGCTCAACTCACGTAGGTAGGTGGGTGCACTGTGAACAACAGGTAGGTAGGTATATGCAGTACTGGATATTACAATGTGCACCTGTCACACACAGACAGGTAGCAGACAGGCACAGTGACACTGCATGTGCTTAGCTCATGTAGGTAGGTGGGTGCCCTGTGAACAGGTAGGTAGGTAGGTATGCAGTAATGGGTATTACAATGTGCACCTGTCACACACACAGGTAGTCACTGAATGTGCTGGGCCTGGCAGTGGCACACGCACACAGTATGAATTATCAAGGCTGTCTATGCAACACAAGTGTCAGTGGGACACACAGAAAAAAAATAGATCACAAGAACAAGATTAGCTCTCAAAAGAGCTGTTGTGTGGTGCTATTTTAGCAATTAGAATCAGCAAGGAGCAAGCTAAGAAGCCTACAAGAGCCTAACTACTCTTTCCCTATGAGAGTCAGCAGCAGCAGCTGTCCCTTCTCTATTTACTGCAGGCACACGAGTGAGTATAATGGCCGGCGGTGCCTGCCTTTTATAAGGGGGGGAGTGGCTGTCGCTCCAGGAGGGAGTGTAGCCTGATTGGCTACAATGTGCCTGCTGACTGTGATGTAGAGGGTCAAAGTCGACCTTAATGGTGCATTATGGGGGCGAACCGAACTTCCGAAAAAGTTTGCGGTTCTCCGCGATCGCGAACCCCTGGAAGTTCGCCGGGAACCATTCGCCGGCAAACCGTTCGGGCCATCTCTACTGGGAACCTCACGTTTTCTTGCAGCTGTCTTTCTGCTGTTCTTCTGAAATGAGCCTTGATCGGGAAACTGACTTTTCCACTCTTCCAAAGGGACACTGAAATGGTTGCATCAGATATGAAAATTGCATGAGTAATGGTAAAGATTTCTATTCATCTTAACTAATAATTAAAAATTCTGAAGGACTAACTTAGAGCTCAGCAGAAACAACATTAAAGATTCTCATTTAAATTTCTTGATACATAAAGTTCTGTATTTGTGACTTGTGTATGCTTTAAGAATAGCTGCTTTCTGAAGGTTCCAGTCATCAAACAAGATCTTTTGTGCTGTTTGCTTTGAGGAACCCACTCAATGTGCCTTCTCAGCTGTGCATGGCCGTGGAGCGCAAACTATTTCTGGATCTGTGGTTGAGCACAATTCTTTTAATGTGGCTGGTTTAGCAAACTTTGGCATTCCCACTGTTTGCAGGCTATTTCTTTTTGATGCTTTGCTAAGCCTTTCACCTTTTCCTAATTTTTTTTGTCAGATTTCACTTACTTGATTTCAGGATCTGCTCTCTCTAGATCTTTGTACCAACCGCTCAATCTTTTCTGTATATTCCTTAACCTCCATTTTAATTTACTCCATCTTTTTGCTAACACTGGCAATGATGAAAGTTTGTCCCTTGGGTAGAACTTCCCCTGGATCAACTGGGATTTGTGAGGGCACATGAGAGAAAGGTACCTAGTGTTTACTGTACTTACTTACTGTGTCAACGCGCACCACCGACAAGCCCTTGTTGGCAGATTTTTGGAGTCCCAGAGCTGGATCGCCTCTCCTGAGGAGGATGGGGGAAGCGTCGTTAGGATCCAGAGACGTCCCCCCTCCCGAGGTAAATACCTCCTAGGGACACTTTTTTTCCCTTCAGGTACAATTAAAGATGTCCCTTTTGCCAATTATCAGTTGCCACCTTTGGTTAAGGGTTTTGGCTCTGGCATAGTAGACCTGGGTTCGAATTTTGGCTCTTCCTATTCAGTAAGCCAGTACCTATTCCTTGGGCAAGGCTCCATAACACTGCAAAGTGGCCTATTGAGCATGCCCTTAGTGGCTGCAGCTCTCAAGCACTTTGTGTCTGACAGGAACAGGAAAAAAACTATGCAAATGATAGATTTATTATTATTTATTTCTGAGTCTATGGCTGTGCCCAGAGCTTCCATGAACAAGTGCACATCTTCTTGTCTGGCTGCTGTGTCAAGAGCAGAGGCTATTTAGACGCTACTTGTATCAGGTATTTTGCCAAAACCAGCTGATTCTGGCACAGCGCTGTGCCGATCGTTGTGGCAGCAGAGCTACGTGCCTGATTTGGGTGCCTGGGCGCCGCACAAGTTGGGGAAAAAAGAGTAATTTTGGCATCGGCAATAGCACAAAATACGTGTGTGTGTGTGTCCCCCGATTACTACAACTCGGAGGGGGAACAGTAATCAGCGCTGGCCCAGAATTTGTGCAGGAGTAGGATGAGCCATTTTTCGGCTTCACCTTGTGCCGAGATGACCTGCACTGAAAATGAAATAGACTCATTTTGCCATATTATTATTATTATTGTGCAGTTACCGTATATAGTGCTGGCATTTTTTCACCATCAGCCTATGAGAGGGGATCGCGATCGGAGCCTCTTCATGGGACAGCCGAGTGACATGGCTGTCCCCAGTACAGCGCTGCAGTAGATCGCAGCATTGTACAATGTAAATAGAAAGCGGTTTCGCCATCTAACAGTCTGCTAGCGGCCTGTTGACGGAGCGGAGCTCGATCACTCAAGTGAGGATGTGCACACATCGGCGCGGGCGGTCCCCGTTAATCTCTGCCCACCACTCTTGACACCTTTCAGCGTTAAGCAGTCCTGGGGCTGCCACCTTCCCAACGCCTATCGGTGTTAGGTGGTCGGGAAGGGGTTAAATGAGGCTTCCCATGCTCACATCTTTTTATCATCTTACTGAACATCTGACTCTACTTTCCCCTTCAGGTGAAATTATAATTTAAGGGCTGGGGCCCACTAGCAGTGCTTGCCGATCGCCTCTGATCAGCAAGGTGTTGCAACTGTGCAACACTGTGAAGGTGGTTCCACTGCAGTGGTTCAATTGTGGATTAATCATGCAAATTAAGTGCTGCATGCAGGGAAGATCCCCTAGTGATCCGGTCCCTTAGTGTCTTACATACCTTTGCCACACAAAAAATATAAAACTTTGGATACTTTTACAGAATAAATAATGAAGTATAACATTTTGAATCTGTTAATTTGGGTTCTTATTATTTCATTTTACAATTTGCAGAAAAAAAGAGATCACAGTTTAGGTCACAGTATAGGTCACAGTTACCTCGTTTTAACTGCATTTTATTACTGCACTGCTTTTAACTTAACAGTCAGCAGAACTAATTTGCCTCAATTCACTAAGCTTTATCAAACACTTTATCGAACATTTGATAATTTACCTCATGAGTAAAATCTAATTTTGAATTCACAAATGTGTTATAGATTTATCAAATGTTTTATCGATAAAACGTTCAATAAATCTATAACACCTTAGTAAATTCAAAATTAAATTTTACCCATGAGGCAAATTATCAAACATTTGATAAAGTGTTTGATAAAGCTTAGTGAATTGAGGCCATTGTGCTCTAAATTCAAGGAATGTTTTGATCTCTCTCTACTAGCAGAAAATATAGAAACAGAAAGCAGAAGTCCTCTGTTATTGTCTCACACTGACCCCTAGTGACAAGTGGTCATCAATACACATTACAACGGTACTAACTAGAAGCAGGGAAATGTAACAAATAAATTTAAAAAATGTGCTAAAATAAATTGAATTGGAGCACTTACAAGCCTCTAAATAAATTGGCTGCTAAAGGGGGGGAGGTGAGTCACAAAATGTAACACATCATCAATGCATACAGCAAGTTTAACTTTGTGTGAGGATGATACCTACACTCCTTAAAACAGATGTTGAATTTCAGTGACAGCCATGGTTACAGTGGCAAATTACTAAGCTCAATGTTATCCAAAAGAATCGTTTGCTTACATCAATAAGGCCATATTTCAATAAAATACAATTTTTCATTTATTTTTTTCAGCCTGCGCTATTGCTTCATTGTCGCACATTTAAAATAACGTACGAACTGAAGTGCAAAAGCATCTGTTGAGCTGAATGGATGTCCTTGTTAACATCACAAGTGAAGGTTGCCTGTCCATTTCCCTATCCCGGATACAACACACAAAGCCATTGCCTCGTACTGAAAACTATTCATTAACCAAATGAAGGATATGGAATGGTATTTCCAGTGACTAACAAGTAGAAATAGTCAAGGACTGAATATTTTGTATGAAAAATAGATTGTACGGTGTAACACCCGTCATCCACTGTTATCAACAAGCAGCACATGAGGTACAATAAAACTAAACCACTAGACAAATAATACAAAATTATTTCATTCTTTATGACGTTAGACCATGACCTAATCATTTTGACTTCATAACTAAAGTAACGTCAGTGACCCCATATATTCTCACAAGAGAAGAGTCTTCAGCTTAACCCTCAAATGTGTTGCCAAGAGATACGCTGTATCGTGCGCCATCCCTCCTCCCACTCTGCAGCTACAGTACTCGCCTGTACAGCACTTGGCCCCGAACTTTCTTCAGAGGCATCGAGTCCCGATCAATGCAGGCGACAGTATTTGTGCACACCTTTTCTCTTTTGGATGCAAGGTCTGCTATTGATGACATTAGAGGGATGTTCATAAAGATCTGTCAGTTTCTGTGGTGAGGTGCCTACTATCTTCAACAACAAATATGCCAGCTGGAAAAACAAAGGGAGCTTGTTACATGTGAGCCTGGTAATTTATCGGAGACTTCTCCTAGGAGATAATTTTTCATATTCTCTTTAAAGAGAATCTATATTCACAAAATGAAGTATAAACAAACATCCCTGCCTGTTTGGGGTCATCTCCTAGCCCCCTCTGTAATATTTTTGCTGCTCTCCGCTGCAATAAAGAGGGTAAAAGAACTGTTTTATAAACTGTTTTGTAAACAGAAAAGATGGCCACCAAAACAGGAAGTACATCAGCAGAGCAGTGAACTCAGTTAATACACAGTAAGTACACAGAGAATTCAGTGGGTTACACATTGAATTCAGTCTCCAGAGGTTATGTGCAAGTTTTGAAAGAGCTCTGTGTCAATGAAGCATGACAAGCTGTGTCTTTAGAGCCTGGAGTCCTGTCAGCCTGACAGGCAGCTTCCTCCTCAGCCAGCTATTCTTTGTTCAGTTTATCAGTCTGTGTTTATCAACCTCACAGATAGCAGACAAGCTGACAGTGAGAGCAGGGACATTGTCTGTGAGGAATAACACAGGAGCACTGGAGGGGCTTGGAAGGAGTTAACTTGTTCACATTACTGAAGAGTTGGCAGCCTTCCAGACACAGCCGACAAATCCGACAGGGGAAAGATAAGTTGATTTATTACAGAGATGGTGCAAGTAGAAAGTGCTGCAGTAAGCCAGAGCACAATGGAACAGCCTTAGGAACTTGTAGGATAGGAGAAATACTGCTAACATTTTTGTTACAGAGTCTCTTTAAAAAGTAGGTGAAAAAAAGAATATCAAAATTATTGTAAGTATTGTCTTGATTGCTGATGGCTTAAAGGGTATTTTATTGATAAGCTGTAAAAATATCACCTAGGAGAAAACTTAGGCTACGTTTCCACTGTAGTGAGAAATTTTCGCGTTCAAAAAATATTATACGTTTTTTCTGATTGGTGTATACACTATATATACACTTATACATTCGTACGTTTTCATGCGTTTTCGCATTGGTCAAATCTAGCAGAATCTGCCTAGTAACAGCTTAGTCATGACTGCTGACAATTTCCTGTAACCATGGATTGCGGACGTGAATAACGCGAAAATTCACATTGCAATGCGTTGCCCATTGTACGCAAATCGTATGCGAAGTCCGAAAAAATTATGCATGACCTCAGATTTTTTTCACGCGTACGAACGCATACGAAAATTCGCATTGCATGGAAACAGCCCCATTCACTACCATTAAGGATACTCGAAGTAACATGTGACATGATGAGATAGACATGGGTATGTACAGTGCCAAGCACACTAATAACTATGCTGTGTTCCTTTTTTTCTTTCCCTGCCTGAAAGAGTTACATATGAGGTATGTAAGTGGCTGACTCAGTCCTGACTCAGACAGGAAGTGACTACAGTGTGACCCTCACTGATAAGAAATTCCAACTATAAAACAATTTCCTAGCAGAAAATGGCTTCTGAGAGGAGGAAAGAGATAAAAAGGATCAATGGTTCTTAGATTTTAGCTCTGGCATACTTCAATGAATGTGTCATTGAGCAAAAACAGTAAAACTGTTAAAAAACGTAAAAAGTAGATTTAAACATGAAATAAAACTGTGGTATATCTTAAAAAGTAATTTTTAGGAGAAGGAAGATAGATACAATAGTTTATATCATTCGTTTATTTTCGATTGGGGTGTCCTTTAGTTGCAAAATCAATGCAAATTTTCTAAAAGAAAAATCTGACACAAAACGCACAAGTGGAAACCTAGCCCTAGGAGAAAAAGTGAATTGAATATGGCCCCTCTATCTTACACTCTTATACATACCATTGTGTTGTGTGTTGTTGTGATTTCTTCTTTACTGTTTTTTATGCTAGTTCTCTTAAGATGATGTCTATGCAACCTCAGTGACATCCTACGATGCTAGATGAAATATTTATTTACTAACAAAAGATTCTTTGGCAGCACTTTTTATCAGGTGCAATCGCAAGTATCATCAGCACACCTTGGTATAATGCACACACTTTATTGTGCCAGTCTCCACAATCAATTCCAACAATTGTTTCGGGGGCCACACAGGGTCCCGTTTTCTCAAGGCATGTGGTTACCTGTGGTACTGCCTATACCACTTAATCAAGCACCCTGTGATTTACTGATGGTGTGCCGACTTCGTATTGGACTTCTCATCAGGTACATCCTTCTTGAATGATAGACTGTATCCAAATTGTACTGCACAGAAGAGGACATAAGATAATGACTAGTAAAAATGGATATTAGGTGTATCTGAGGAATGTTGCTACTGTTGCAATATATAGAACCCCGGGAGCTTTATAATGTGTGTAATAACAAACCACAAAAACTTCTGAGTACTCACATCTCCCGGCATGCAAAGTGATTATTAACAGTATAAAGTAAGTGGTTGGCAGCAAACCCCCAATGCAGGAAATGGTTTAGTCCATCAGATTTTCTGTACCTGCAGATTTCAAAAATGATGGGATGACTTTAAAGCTCAGCAAGAGCTGTGAAGCAAAAGAATGTGCTTCTAGTTTTTTTTTTTTTGCGATAAAGACGTCCTTTAACTGGAGAGCATTGTGTTTGCCTGAAGATATGTGGAAGATATGTGGAAACATTGGTATTATGCTACTTTATACAAAGCCCCACTTTCTTCTTGATATAAACTACATGTGCTGGCAAGCTCTGAGTTTATTCCATATTGACGTAGCAGTAGGGTATTGTACCGTGTTAGCCATCAGTATTGACGTAGATGACACCATTTCTATCGGTATGTGAAAGAATTACTGTACTGATGTACAAGACTGTGCAAAATAGGAAATTTACCAAAAATATATACACATCTTTTTAGATCATTCTTTTAAAAAAAAGTTCTGCTTTTGAAAATATATCTGTTAGGAACACAACTAAAGAACACATGTATCACAGTCCTGACATTGAAAACAACACCCACAACAATATGTCATACGTACGCATTTTAAAGATAAGTATGGAGCTTCTATATATACTTGGAATCAAGGACAGGAAAAATAATTTAAGTTCTTCTTGGTTGAACATATTCTTGTTCACAGCAACAGTATTGTGAGTGTCGGTAAGTAAGCAGGACACACAATGTCAAGGACACATACAAATATTCGTCATTTGTCACTGAACAATACATTTCTGTGCATAAGTAATTCACAACGATACAAAGGATGTTGACAGCTTACAATAAACAAGTAGTTTAAAAACCTATTTGTCACGTTTTTCATTGAAACAGGTTTTAAGAAACCATGGCACAAAAACATGACAGTGTGACTTAAAAAACAGTATTAAAAGGGCAAAAATAACATAATTATCAAGTCCTCTTTTATTGGCAATCAGGTGTAGGGAGGCTGTTCAGTCCCCCCTGTTCTGGGGATAAAGTGACATGCTGAGGTTTATCCAATGGCAAAGTGTGGTTTGAGCTTCTCAGTTTTCAAAGATACTCTAACATGACGCCAGCAACAGAAGATCATGGAAATCCAAGACTGGGTGATGCCTGTGACGGATTGCAGAGAAACCGCCGCGCGTTCTGACAGCGAGGCGGCGGAATCCGCGCACAGAGCGGCGGTTTCCCCACAGCAACATGCTTCTGGTTTGCCTGGACCTAGTAGTGCACACAAATGGAGAGCTACGTGCGCGTGCGCCGCAAGACAGGCTCTTTATGCCAATAGAAGGGTCAGCTGATCGAGGCGGTCAGCTGATCCCAGCTCAGCAGGTGATTGGTTGATGGGAGCTGGGCGGCGCTGTGGAGCGCTTTACTATATATATCTCTTGCTGTTCAGTTGCTGGTTGTCTGGCGCTGCGAATACCTATGTGTTAGCACTCAGACCTTAGTCAGATCCTTCAGTGTGGTGGAACCAGGTGGACCTGGGAATCCACACTTAGCCAGTTTACTGTGTATCATCTGTGTTATTCCTTAGACCAGTTCCGGGTGTAGAGACCACGGACCTCACACCCCAGACTAGGAATACTGTGTATCATCTGTGTTACTCCTTAGACTAGTTCCAGGGTGTAGAGACCACGGACCTCACACCCAGACTAGGGAACTTGTGTTATCATTCTGTTATACATCAGACTAGTTCCAGGGTGTAGAGACCACGGACCTCACACCCAGACTAGGCATTGTTTGATATCTGTTATGACTTATTGCTTTCCTGACTTTCCCTCAGCTTTCTGATTCGGTACCTTGCATTTCTGATTACCTGTTGCCAAACCCTGCTTGCCTTGGATACCGAATCAGCTTCCTGTCTTTGTACTTTATCTGTCTGTGTATTGCCGACCCGGCCTGCCCGACCTTTCTGGCTGTCACCCACCCCTTGGGTGCTCAGCCTTCCTGCAGGGGCCCCCTGCTCCTCAGAGGGGGCACTGCTGCTAAATCAGTCTCCTTCTCCTGGAGTCCTTGACTGCAGTAGAGTCTGTCTCTACTCATTGGACCAACACTTACACGCTTCAGGTGTCCAGAGGTTAGCAATATATCTGTATTATCGGTGATTCTGCAGATCATCAATAATCAGGTATATATCTGTATTCTTGGTGATACTGCAGATCACCAATAATCAGATTCTCTCTGCGTGCTGACACCAATCGTTACAGAACGCCAGACCAAACCAATATGGACGCACTTAGCAGTCGTCTTGACACACTCACCACCTCGGTGGAAAACCTCATCAGAGTGATGGACGGGCAGCAGGCCCAGATCTCTGCTTTATCTGGGTCACTACAAGTCCTTCAGACGACTGTAAATTCAGTGCGATCCCCTCCTGTTACAGACTTGAGAATGTCTGTACCTGAAAAGTTTTCTGGCCATAGATCTGACTTTCAGAATTTTAAGAATCGTGTAATGTCATATTTTGAACTGAGGCCTAACCTGTCAGGAACAGAGGCACAGAGAATTATCTTTATTAAGACCTTACTCTCAGGGGATGCTCAGACCTGGGCGTATAATTTAGAGTCAGGGCATGAAGCACTCAGGTCAGTTGAGGAGTTTTTTAAGTCCA
This sequence comes from Hyperolius riggenbachi, assembly GCF_040937935.1. Classification (NCBI taxonomy): domain Eukaryota; kingdom Metazoa; phylum Chordata; class Amphibia; order Anura; family Hyperoliidae; genus Hyperolius; species Hyperolius riggenbachi. The sequence goes on along the minus strand of NC_090654.1, from coordinate 215,161,757 downwards.
TGACCATAATCTATGATGATCCAGACATTTCCTCTACCGCGGAGCGGAAGTTGAAAACCTTGCGCCAGGGCAAGGATCCTGTGGAGGTTTATGCAGCGGAGTTCAGGAAGTGGTCGGTGTCGGCCAGGTGGGGGGCTTTTGCATTGCTGGATTGTTTCCTATCAGGGTTATCAGACACAATCTCTGGATCTATGTTGGGATACCCTGAACCAAAAACCATTGAGGAAGCAATTTCTTTAGCAGTGCGGGTTGATCGTCGACTACGATATCAAAGATAGACACGTGGTAAGAACCGAATCAGATATGTTTCCTATACCACTTCTCCACCGGCCTCACCACCACCTGAGCCAATGCAAATTGGTCAGTCCAAATTAACGCGGGCAGAGAGGAATCGCAGGAAAACAGAACAGCTCTGTTTGTACTGTGCAGAGGAGGGTCATAGAGTGCAGAATTGCCCCAGGAAGTCGGGAAACGCTGCCGCATAGGAGTAGTCAGAGGTAATACCCTAGGCGCGCAGTCTCTACCTCTACATGACAGTCGTCTGCTACTTCCCTGTTCTGTCACATGGGAGGGTCAGACTGTTTCCACTGAAGCTTTCATTGATTCCGGTTCAGCGGCTAATTTTATTGATTAAGATTTTGCTAAAAAATTGGGAATACCCATGCTCCCCTTGGATCAGCCGATTCTGGTCACTGCTGTAGATGACTCTCCTCTGCAGAGTAGACACCCCTTATCCCGTACTCCAAGTTTGCAACTCAGTGTGGGGGTATTACATGGGGAGAATCTGCAATTTCTGGTTTTGCATATGGCAACCTCTACCATCATTCTTGGCATGCCCTGGTTACAAATTCACTCGCCTCAGATAGACTGGGTTTCAGGTCAGCTAACGAGCTGGTCATCCCACTGTTATCATCATCGTTTAGCGAAAGTAACCATGGGTAATACCAACATTCAGGTTGAAGGTGTGCCGAGACAATACGCAGAATTTGCTGACGTCTTCTGTCCTAAGTCAGCGGACAAACTTCCCCCCCACCGTGCCTTCGATTGTCCCATCGATCTGAGATCTGGTTGTATGCTGCCCAGGGGTCATCTTTATAACCTGTCTGGGCCGGAGAAACTAGCTATGCAGGAATACATCAGGGAAAACTTGGCGAAAGGGTTCATCTGTCCCTCTCGTTCACCACCAGGGGCAAGTTTCTTTATGGTAAAGAAAAAAGACGGAGGCCTCCATCCTTGTATTGATTATCGAGGCCTGAATAAGATCACAGTGAAAAACCGCTACCCTTTGCCATTGATTGACGATTTGTTCACGCACCAATGCCAAGATTTGTTCCAAGCTAGATCTCAGGGGTGCATACAATCTAGTCCGTATCAGGGACGGTGACGAATGGAAGACGGCCTTCAACACACCCGACGGGCATTACGAGTACCTGGTGATGCCCTTCGGGTTGTGCAACGCACCAGCCGTCTTCCAGGAGCTAATCAATGAGGTGTTCAGGGAAGTGCTGGGGAAGTTTGTTCTGGTTTACCTGGACGATATACTAATCTTTTCGTCCAGTCTCTCTGAACATCGCCAGCATGTCAGATGGGTTTTAAAAAAGTTAAGACAGAATCAACTTTATGCCAAACTGGAGAAATGCCTCTTCGAGGTAGAGTCAATAGCCTTCTTGGGGTACATTATCTCCACTTCTGGTCTCTCGATGGACCCAGGGAAAGTTTCTGCTGTCCTGGAGTGGCCTAAGCCTGTGGGGCTGAAGGCACTTCAGAGATTCCTGGGGTTTGCTAATTACTACAGAAGGTTCATTAAGGGGTACTCTACCATCATCTCTCCTCTCACCAGTCTCACCAGGAAAGGGGCTGACACTCATCACTGGTCACCAGAAGCTCATGCGGCCTTTTCGACCCTAAAGAAACTGTTTTGTTCTGCCCCAATACTGAGGCATGTTGACGTTGCCTTTCCTTTCATTGTAGAGGTTGATGCCTCAGAGGTGGGGGTAGGAGCTGTGTTGTCTCAGAGGTCAGGTTTGCAGGGCAAGCTGCACCCATGTGCCTATTTTTCTCGCAGATTTTCACCCGCCGAGAAAAATTATGACATCGGCAACCGGGAGCTCCTGGCCATCAAATTGGCGTTTGAGGAATGGCGACACTGGTTAGAGGGTGCAGAACACATTATCACAGTTTATACAGATCACAAGAATTTGGAGTATATTGAGGGGGCTAAGAGACTTAGCCCTCGCCAGGCCCGGTGGTCCCTGTTTTTTGCAAGATTCAGATTTGTAATCACGTATACTCCTGGGAGTAAGAATGTCAAGGCCGATGCTCTCTCCAGGTGTTTTGAGCCCAAGTCAGTGCAGCCTGCAGCCCCTGAAACCATCCTACCCCCAAAGGTAGTTCTGACAGCCACTGAGACATGGAGAGATTGGACAGCCACATTGAGTCCCTACCAACAGGATGTTCCAGAGGGAAAACCTGAGGGGGTCATGTTTGTGCCACTGCCTTTCCATTTACAAATCCTACAATTCTTTCATTCTCACAAGAATGCTGGTCATCCTGGAGCCACCAGAACTCAGGATCTAGTAGCGAGATGTGCCTGGTGGCCTACATTGGTTACAGATTGCAAGGAATTTGTAAGAGAGTGTGCGGTATGTGCGAGAAGTAAACCCTCTCGTCAGGCCCCCGTTGGCACTTTACAGTCCTTGCCAGTCCCCAATGAACCCTGGACTCATATTTTCATGGATTTTGTGGGTGAACTCCCTCGGTCTGAAGGCAAGTCAGTCATTTGGGTGGTAGTGGACCGTTTCAGTAAGATGGCACACTTTGTCCCTTTGAAAGGACTCCCCTCGGCCCAGGAATTGGCTGATCTCTTCATCCTGCACATCTTCCGGCTGCATGGCATTCCGGAAAATGTAGTGTCAGATCGGGGAGTCCAATTTGTTTCAAAATTTTGGAGGGCCTTTTGCCATCAATTAGACATGGAACTCGCATTCTCATCAGGCTACCACCCACAGACCAACGGTCAGACCAAGAGAGTTAATCAATTGCTGGAACAATCCTCAGGTGTTATGTTGCTGAAGCGCAAACTGATTGGGTAACATTTTTGCCATAGGCAGAGTTTGCACACAACAATCTGAAGAGCTCTTCTTCTGGGTTATCCCCATTTCAGGTGGTGTCAGGGAGATCACCTAAGTTTGCTCCTTTGCCGGTCGCATCTACTCCTTACCCAGCTCTGGAGGATTGGCAAAGGGCTCTGAAAGAGATTTGGGGAATGGTTAAGAGGAACCTAGGGAAAGCTTTCCAAACCCAGAAGAAGCAGGCCGATAAACATCGGTCTGAAGAGTGGAGATTCTCTCCAGGATATTTGGTATGGGTGTCCACTCGTCACTTGGCCTTAAAACAATTGTCACCCAAGCTGGGTCCTAAGTTTATAGGACCTTTTCCAGTGGCCAAGAAAATCAATAAAGTCACGTATGCCATTGATCTCCCACCCAGTATGAAAGGTGTGAGATCGTTCCATGTGTCCCTGTTGAAACCAGCAGTACAGGTGGACTCCTCTCCCCCCCCCCCGTGTTGGTGGATGACCAACCAGAGTATGAGATTGAAAAGATTCTGGATTCTCGCCTGGTACAGAATTCTGTGCAGTATCTGGTCCACTGGAAGGGATATGGCATAGAGGAGAGATCTTGGGTGCCAGATTGTCGCATGCATGCAGAAGAATTAAAGAAAGAGTTCCATGACTTACATCCTGGGAAGCCTGGTGGAAAGTGTCCGGAGTCCAGTCCTCGGGGGGGGTACTGTGACGGATTGCGGAGAAACCGCTGCGCGTTCTGACAGTGAGGCGGCGGAATCCGCGCACAGAGCGGCGGTTTCCCCGCAGCAACATGCTTCTGGTTTGCCTGGACCTAGTAGTGCACACAGATGGAGAGCTACGCGCGCGCGCGCCGCAAGTCAGGCTCTTTATGCCAATAGGAGAAGGGTCAGCTGATCGAGGCGGTCAGCTGATCCCAGCTCAGCAGGTGATTGGTTGATGGGAGCTGGGCGGCGCTGTGGAGCGCTTTACTATATATATATCTCTTGCTGTTCAGTTGCTGGTTGTCTGGCGTTACGAATACCTATGTGTTAGCACTCAGACCTTAGTCAGATCCTTCAGTGTGGTGGAACCAGGTGGACCTGGGAATCCATACTTAGCCAGTTTACTGTGTATCATCTGTGTTATTCCTTAGACCAGTTCCGGGTGTAGAGACCACGGACCTCACACCCCAGACTAGGAATACTGTGTATCATCTGTGTTATTCCTTAGACTAGTTCCAGGGTGTAGAGACCACAGACCTCACACCCAGACTAGGGAACTTGTGTTATCATTCTGTTATACATCAGACTAGTTCCAGGGTATAGAGACCACGGACCCCACACCCAGACTAGGCATTGTTTGATATCTGTTATGACTTTGCTTTCCTGACTTTCCCTCAGCTTTCTGATTCAGTACCTTGCTGTAACGATCGGTGTAACACAGAGAGAGTCTGATTACCGGTGATCTGCAATATCACCGAGAATGCAAAATATAGCCGATTATTGATGATCTGCAGTATCACCGATAATCAGATATATCTACTAACCTCTGGACACCTGAGAGAGAAGTGAGTGATTGGGTGTAACAGTAACACAGTGGATTGTACCTAAGGAGTAGGTACAGAGGCAGCAAGGAGTACTGCACAGAAGTATGCTCCTTCCGTAAGCCTAGACTCTCCCGGGGGAGGAGCTAAGCAGGATATGGGAAGGACAGAGCATGAGTGACACCAATGAGCGGGTGTCACTAACAGATCTGGGAACTGCCTCTAACAGTAAGGCTAGTTCTCGAGGTCGGCCAAGCCAGGTCGTCAACACACAGACAGATAAAGTACAGAATCAGAAGGCAAGTGCGGAATCCAATAACAGGCAGGGTCAGGCAACGGAGAATCAGAATAACGAGGTACAGAATCAGGAGGCAGGTACAGAGTCCAGGAACGAGCAGAGATTGGCAACAGGATATCAGAAATAGCAAGGTACAGGATCAGAGTTCAGAGGAATAGTCAGGCAGGCAGAAGGTCATAACAGATAATACAATTTAATATTCCTAATGCTAAGGTGTGAGCGCCTTGATGTCGACACCTTTGGAAACTATGCTAGAACACAGAAACAGACAAGGCCTGAGTGCTACCACGTAGTGATCGCAACGACAGACAACCAGAGAATGACCAGCACCCAGTATAAATACTTTAGCGCTCTCCAGCGCCACCCTTAAGTGCTGGACCAATGAAAAGTGGTGGAGATGTCAGCTGACCAGCTTGGTCAGCTGACTTTCTTCTGGCTGTCATATAAACTCTGCCTCTTAGCACGCGCGCGTCATTCTGAACCTGTGTGGACTATCAGTCCCAGCCACACCAGACACGTTTTGCAATGTCTCTGCTGGCCTGCACGCGGGGTGAGACGCACCGGTATCTGCACATGAGGTGGCCTCCCCGCGCCTTGTCATATGGTCAGTAGCAGGCCTGTGCGCGCAAATCGCCGTGTCAGACGCGGCGGTTTCTCCTCGTTTCGCTATGCCAGCCGTGGAAACAGCCGCCTCATCCTGCGTCCATGCGGCGGCTTTTCCACGTTTCTTCACAGTACCCCCCCCCCCCCCCCCTGAGGAGTGGACTCCGGACAGCTCCTTCCAGGCTTCTCAGGATGTAAAGCGTGGAATTCCCTTCTCAGTTTGTCAGCATGCATGCGACATTCAGGTATCCATGATCTCTCCTCAATACCATACACTTTCCAATGAACCAGATATTGTACTGAGTTCTGAACTATGCGTGAGTCTAAAATCTTCTCTACCTCGTACTCAGGTTGGTCATCTATCATCACAGGAGGAGGAGGAGTGGGACCCACATGGACTGCTGGCTTAAGCAGAGAAACATGAAAGGATCTTACGCCATGCATACTGGCAGGAAGATCAATGGCATAAGTAACATTGTTGATCTTTCTAGTTACTGGAAATGGACCCACAAACCTGGGCCCCAACTTGGCTGAAGGCTGTTTCAAGGTCAAGTGACGTGTGGACACACAGACTAAGTCTCCTGGTTGAAACTTCCACTCTAAGGAACGTCTTTTGTCAGCTTGACCTTTCTGACTTTGAAACACCTTCTCCAGATTATTTTTCACGATCCACCACACGTCCTTAAATGACTGTTGCCAGGCCTCCAGAGCTGGAAACGAAGTGGAAGCGATTGGCAATGGGGAAAATTTGGGCAGCTTCCCAGTAACTATCTGAAATGGACAGAATCCCGTGGAAGAACTTTTCACATTATTGTGCGCAAATTCTGCAAAGGGCAAAAACTTGACCCAATCATTTTGCGCTTCTGCAACGTAACACCTCAAGAATTGTTCCAATGATTGGTTGACTCTCTCAGTCTGACCATTGGTCTGTGGGTGGTAGCCCGATGAAAATGACAGTTCCATGCCCATTTGGTGACAAAATGCCCTCCAAAATCTCGAAACAAATTGGACTCCCCGATCTGACACAATGTTTTCCGGAATGCCATGCAATCGGAAAACGTGGATGATGAACAAATCGGCCAACTCCTGGGCCGAGGGGAGTCCTTTCAAGGGCACAAAATGGGCCATTTTACTAAAGCGGTCGACTACCACCCAAATGACCGACATGCCCTCAGACCTGGGAAGCTCACCCACAAAATCCATGGACAGGTGGGTCCATGGCTCACTCGGGGTGGGCAAGGGCTGCAATGTTCCCACAGGTGCCAGCCGGGAGGGCTTACTTTTTGCACACACCGCACACTCTCTAACATACTCCTTGCAATCCGTTGCCAGAGAAGGCCACCAAGCGCACCTGGCAACAAGATCCTGTGTTCTGAAGGCCCCAGGGTGTCCCGCATTTCTGTGTGAATGGAACATCTGTAAGATCTGAAGACGGAATGGCAGTGGTATAAACATAACCCCTTCCGGCTTCCCCTCCGGGACGTCCTGCTGAAAGGGCCCTAACATCTCCGTCCAGTCTTTCCATGTCTCAGTTGTTGCTAGAACCAGTCTTTGTGGGACAATGGTCTCTGGGGTAGAAGTCTGTGCTGTCTCTGGCTCAAAGCATCTGGACAGGGCATCTGCCTTAATGTTCTTGCTATCTGGAGTGTACATAATTATAAATCTGAACCTCGAGAAGAACAAAGACCATCGAGCCTGACAGGGGCTTAATCTCTTAGCTCCCTCGATGTATTCCAAATTTTTGTAATCAGTGTAAACTGTGATCGTATGTTCTGCTCCTTCCAACCAATGACGCCATTCTTCAAAGGCCAACTTGATGGCCAGGAGCTCCCTGTTGCCTATGTCGTAGTTTCTCTCTGCCGGAGAGAACCTACAAGAAAAATAGGCACATGGGTGTAATCTACCCTGCAACCCTGATCGCTGAGACAGCACAGCCCCTACCCCGACCTCCGAGGCGTCCACCTCAACAATAAAGGTATAGGAAGTGTCAACGTGTCTTAGGATGGGTGCAGAGCAAAACAAGTTTTTTAAAGTGGAGAATGCTTGCAGAGCTTCTGGAGACCAGTGGGTAGTATCTGCCCCTTTTTTAGTGAGAGTGGTGAGGGGTGCAATGACCATGGAGTACCCCTTCATGAACCTTCTATAGTAATTGGCAAAGCCCAAGAATCTCTGAAGAGATTTTAACCCCACAGGTTGAGGCCATTCCAGCACAGCAGAGACCTTGGCAGGGTCCATAGACAGGCCCGAGGTGGAAATTATGTACCCTAAAAAGGTGACAGATGTCACCTCGAAGATGCATTTCTCCAATTTAGCGTAAAGCATGTTTTGCCTGAGTTTGTCCAATACAAATTTGACATGTGACCTGTGCTCAGAGAGGTTGTTTGAAAAAATAAGTATGTCATCCAGGTATACTAACACAAATTTGCCCAACACCTCTCTGAATACCTCATTGATTAATTCCTGGAAGACGGCCGGGGCGTTACACAGCCCGAAGGGCATCACCAAGAACTCGTAATGCCAGTCGGGCGTGTTAAAGGCCGTCTTCCATTCATCGCCCTTTCTAATCCGCACCAGGTTGTATGCACCCCGTAAATTTAATTTCGAAAAGATCTTAGCGTTGGTAACTTGTGTGAACAGGTCATCTATCAGGGGCAAAGGGTAGCGATTCTTCACTGTGATTTTATTCAGGCCCCGGTAATCTATGCATGGCCGCAGGCCTCCGTCTTTTTTCTTTACAAAAAAGAACCCTGCGCCAGCGGGCGACCGAGAGGGTCGAATAAACCCTTTGGCTAGCTTCTCATGAATGTACTCCTGCATGGCCACTTTCTCTGGCCCAGACAAATTGTAGAGATGACCCCTTGGGGGCATACAACCAGATCGGAGATCGATGGGGCAATCAAACGGGCGATGTGAAGGTAACATATCAGCAGCCTTGGGAGAGAACACATCTGAATACTCGGAATATTGTACTGGTACCCCCTCCACATGAATCCTGGTCTGGCCCAATGTCACCTTCCCTAAACACTGCTGGAAACAATGGGTTGACCAGCTAGTTAACTGCCCAGTGGTCCAATCGATCTGTGGGGAGTGAAGTGCAACCATGGCATGCCAAGGATGATTGTGGAGGTGGTCATGTTTAATACAAAAAACTGTAATTTTTCAGTGTGTAGTACCCCTATAGTGACTTCCACCTCTGGTGTCTGAGACAGCGGATGATTGCTTTGCAAAGGGGAATCATCTACTGCCGTAACCTGAAAGGGTGGTTTTACCGGGGTGAGCGGAATACCTAATCTTTTTGCAAATTCGAAATCCATAAAATTTGCTGCAGAGCCTGAATGTCACAGTCACTAACCTGGTTCTGGCGGCAGGTACACACGGGGTCCAGCGCGTGCGTGTGTGTGGGTGTGTTGACATGCTCTCCTTCCGGGGGGGTGTGTTGACGCACATCGCGTCCGCTGGCGCATGCGTGTGGAGGTCCGCGTTGGACGCGGATTCTTTGTGCGCGTGCGTTGGTGTGACGCGTAGCACGTCGCGTCTGCTGGCGCATGCGTGTGGGGGTCCGCGTTGGACGCGGATTCTTTGTGCGCGTGCGCTGGCGTGACGCGTAAGCACGTACGCGCATGCGTACACCATTTTGGCGCCTAGAGGCCTATATAAACCAGGAAGCAGCACTCACAACTTGCTGTAGTATTGCAGCTTGTGTTGTTACGTGACCTGATCCTTCTCTGCCCTGATTCCTGAATCCTGTTGATGACCCTGGCTTGTATGACTATCCGATCTGTTGCCGACCTCTGCCTTGTCCGACTTCCCGCTCTGGTGTTGACCCCGGCTCGTCTGAGAATCCGAGTTGCTGCCAATCTTTGCTTTGTCCGAGTTCCTGATCTGTTGCCGACCTCAGCTACGTTCACCGACCAAGAGCTGTTCCGGAGATTATTCATTCATGCTTTAAGACTCCCTGGTGCTGGTTCAGTCTGCCTATCGTTCCTTCATCAGAGATATACTTCATCAGCCACTGAAGTACACGGATCATTATCTGCATCTCCGGCTCTCCTGCCCTTTGCTGCCTGGCGCCTCCTGTTCCAACCTCAGGGGCAATCGGCAGTGATCTGCAAGGGAAGCTGTCCTCCACGTTTCGGTATCCGAAGATTCAGGTACGTGAGTTCAACTAACCTGACAGAATACTACAGCCACAAAATGGATACCACGGAGGCAGTTTCCGTCCTGTCAACCCTGTGCACTCAAGTTACAGCCCTCACAGACTCCATCAAGCAATTACAAACCGGATACACTCATCTAGAAGGGCGTCTGGATTCTCTTGCTTCCACCGCTTCAGCTCCTCCAGTAAATCTTCCTCCTGCACCAGTAGTTCCAGCCCCATCTACTGCACCTCCGTTATTACTTCCTGCACCTGAGCCACGTGTTCCGTTACCTGAACATTTTGCTGGGGATCGTGCCAAGTACAGAGCCTTTAGGAATGCTTGCCAGTTGTTCTTCTCCTTACAACCCAGGACATTTGCCTCTGAAGAGACTCGAGTAGGGTTTATTATCTCACTATTATTAGAGGAACCTCAGGCTTGGGCTCATAATCTCATGGAACGAAAAGATCCTGCTCTGATCTCAGTAGTCGAGTTTTTCAAAGCTATGTCTACCTTGTATGATGATCCCCAGAAAGAAATCACAGCAGAGAGTACGGTAAGGCATCTTCGCCAGGGCCGTAGGCCGGTTGAAGAATACACGGCAGAATTCCGCCGTTGGGCTATTGATACTACATGGAACGACTCCGCCCTCCGCTATCAGTATCGTATGGGACTTTCCGAGAGTTTAAAAGATGAGATAGCTCGGGTTGGATTACCAGAGACATTGGAAGGCCTGATTCAGTTATCAATTCAGATAGACCGGAGGTTCCGTGAATGCCAACTTGAAAGGGCGGGATTTTCCCGTCCACCCTGGTTCTCTGCTGCCAGCACCAATCCAGCTAGTTCTCCCACCCAGACCCATCAAGGTGCGTCTACTGATTCCAGTGAGCCAATGCAGTTAGGAATGATGCGTCCATCCCTCTCCCCGGATGAAAGAAACCGTCGCAGAAAGGAAAATCTCTGCATGTACTGTGGAAATCCTGGGCACTATGTAAGAACATGCCCTGTAAAATCGTCAGGTAAGAAAACAACCTCATCAAGTGAACTCCCTGTTCCGGTCCCTGGCAGTGATAATAACTTTACTCTTCCTATTACCTTACAGTTCCCAGGAGGGATCGTTAAGACATCCGCCATCTTAGACTCTGGCGCCTGCAGTTGCTTCCTTGACTCCACCTTTGCCGCCTCTCATCGGATTCCCCTTCAGCACCGCTCCTCTCCGTTACATATCCATCTTGCAGATGGTTCATCAATTAGCTCTGGACCCGTCACATCCGAAACCATTCCAATCCTCTCTACCCTACCAACACAGCATTCAGAATTACTAAGATTTGATGTTGTCTCCTCCCCAATATATCCTGTTATTCTGGGACTACCTTGGTTTAAAGCACACAACCCTGTAATCAACTGGTCCACCAAACAAGTTACCTTCTCTTCGGACTATTGTCAGAGACACTGCATCCAATCTAATAGCCCAAATCCAGTCAACACTTTGTTAAATGTTTCAGACATCTCAGCTCTGGTTCCGATTAGTTATCACGGATATCTGGATGTATTCGATAAACAGAAAGCTGAACAGCTACCTCCTCATCGCCCATACGATTGTCCAATTGACTTACTTCCCGGATCTCCAATTCCGTATGGTCGTACCTTTTCTCTTTCTGAACCTGAGGAAAAAGCATTAAAGGATTATATTACTGAAAATTTAGCCAAAGGATTCATCCAGCCTTCTTCATCTCCAGCAGGTGCTGGGATTTTTTTTGTTGAAAAAAAAGACAAGACTCTCAGACCATGTATAGATTACAGAGACTTGAATAAAATCACAGTCAAGAATCGGTACCCGTTACCTTTGATGTCAGATCTGTTTCAGAAATTGCGGGGAGCGAAAGTTTTTTCAAAACTCGATCTACGAGGAGCATATAATCTCATACGGATTCGGGCAGGAGATGAGTGGAAGACAGCCTTCAGGTCAAAATTTGGACACTTTGAATATCTGGTTATGCCGTTCGGCCTTTGTAATGCTCCTGCCACCTTTCAGCATTTTATGAATGACGTCCTCAAAGACTTTATTGATTATTTCGTCATTGTTTATTTAGATGATATTCTGATCTTTTCTGATAATTTGGAGAATCATCGAAATCAAATAATACAGGTTTTGGAACGATTACGTCTGCACAAGTTGTACGTCAAGGCAGAAAAATGTGAGTTTGAGAAGCATAGTATTCAGTTTCTAGGCCTTGTCATTTCTTCTCAGGGTATTGCAATGGATCCACAGAAGGTTCAGGCAGTTCTAGACTGGCCTCCTCCAGGTGATAAGAAAGGTGTGCAAAGATTTGTAGGGTTTGCAAACTTCTACAGGAAATTCATTAAAGGATTCTCGGCCATTATCCTTCCTATCACACAGCTTACCCGTCAACAAATAAGGTTTGTATGGTCCGTAGAGGCACAACAAGCATTCGAAAAATTAAAAGTGGCTTTTACAACGGCACCCATCCTTAAACATCCAGATCCGTTACTACCATATATCCTGGAAGTTGATGCATCTGAATCAGCAGTGGGAGCACTCCTCTCACAAAGGCAGGGAGCAAAATCATTACTACATCCTGTTGCATTCTTTTCCAAGAAATTAAGTGAGTCTGAAAGAAATTATGACGTTGGGGACCGAGAACTACTGGCCATCAAGGAGGCCTTAGAAGAATGGAGGTATCTGTTGGAGGGAGCAAGTCAACCAATATTGATATATACGGATCATAAGAACCTTGAGTATTTAAAGACTGCTAAAAGATTGAATCCTCGACAGGCAAGATGGGCACTTTTTTTTTCCAGGTTTAATTTCCATATCACTTTCCGTCCTGGCCCAAAGAATGTGAAGGCCGATGCCTTATCTCGTATGTTCTCGGAAGAATCTCAACCTCAGAAACCTGATACAATCCTCAAAGAAAACAACTTTTTGTTAATACAAGCAGATTTGATCGGGAGACTTAAAGCTGAATCAGCATGTCCGCCAGAAGAGGCGGGAAGATTTCTATTTAAAGATGGACTATATTTTTTCCAGAACAAAATATTTGTTCCCAAGAAATGTCGTGTAGAAGTACTTCAGACCTTGCATGATCATCCGTTAGCAGGACATTTTGGGGTAAGGAAGACTCTGGAGTTAATCAAAAGATCATTCTGGTGGCCTGGAATGATTCCTGACTGCAAGAACTATGTAGATACTTGTGTTACCTGTAACCGAAGCAAGACCTCACAAAATAAGCCTTGGGGATTGTTGAATCCATTACCTATTCCGGAGAGACCCTGGAGTTCCATATCTATGGACTTTATTGTTGAATTACCACCGTCTGAAGGGTTCACAACTATCATCGTGGTGGTTGATCGATTATCCAAGATGGCCCTTTTCATTCCTATGAAGGGCACTCCATCTGCTTTGTCCACAGCTAATATGTTTATCAGAGACATTGTTAAGCTACATGGAGTTCCTGGTGATATTATCTCAGACAGGGGAGTACAGTTCACTTCAAGATTTTGGAAAGAATTATGCAAAACCTTAAAGATTAAACTTCAGTATTCATCAGCTTATCATCCACAAACTAATGGACAAACGGAACGCACTAACCAATCTCTGGAACAATATCTCCGTTGCTTTTCATCATTTACACAGGACAATTGGGCTTCTCTCCTTCGGCTTGCAGAATTTGCTTATAACAATTCAGTTCACTCTTCCACCAACCAAGCACCGTTCTTCTCCAATTATGGGTTTCATCCAACATTTCTACCAGACATGATTATTGAATCCACAGTACCCGCAGTTGAAGATAAGAGGAAATTTTGGGAGGAAAATAATAAACTGTTGCAAGACACTATGGCCATGGCCCAGGAAAGGTTTAAGCATTATGCAGACATCCACAGAAGAGGAGACCTAGAATTGAAGGTGGGAGATCTAGTCTGGCTGGCAACCAAAAACCTGAAGCTACGTTGTCCATCCAAAAAGTTAGGACCAAAATTCATTGGTCCTTTCCCTGTGAAGAGAAGTATTAATCCTGTAACTTTTGAACTGTCACTACCTAAGAAATATAGAATTCACCCTGTATTCCATGTATCTTTATTGAAACCAGCACTGAATAACCAGTTTTCGGAGCGTCAGGAGGATCCGCCACCACCGATAATGGTTAATGAGCAAGAGGAGTATGAAGTAGAGACAATATTGGACTCTAGAAGAAGAGGCAACAAGATTCACTACCTTATCAAGTGGAAAGGATATGGTCCAGAGGACAATACTTGGGAACCAGCCTCTGAGGTACACGCCAAGAGATTAGTTAAGAACTTTCATCTGCGGTACCCAGGTAAACCAGCCCCAAGGGGCATCCTGAGGCTGCCCTTAAGAGGGGGGCACTGTCACAGTCACTAACCTGGTTCTGGCGGCAGGTACACACGGGGTCCAGCGCGTGCGTGTGTGTGGGTGTGTTGACATGCTCTCCTTCCGGGGGGGTGTGTTGACGCACATCGCGTCCGCTGGCGCATGCGTGTGGAGGTCCGCGTTGGACGCGGATTCTTTGTGCGCGTGCGTTGGTGTGACGCGTAGCACGTCGCGTCTGCTGGCGCATGCGTGTGGGGGTCCGCGTTGGACGCGGATTCTTTGTGCGCGTGCGCTGGCGTGACGCGTAAGCACGTACGCGCATGCGTACACCATTTTGGCGCCTAGAGGCCTATATAAACCAGGAAGCAGCACTCACAACTTGCTGTAGTATTGCAGCTTGTGTTGTTACGTGACCTGATCCTTCTCTGCCCTGATTCCTGAATCCTGTTGATGACCCTGGCTTGTATGACTATCCGATCTGTTGCCGACCTCTGCCTTGTCCGACTTCCCGCTCTGGTGTTGACCCCGGCTCGTCTGAGAATCCGAGTTGCTGCCAATCTTTGCTTTGTCCGAGTTCCTGATCTGTTGCCGACCTCAGCTACATTCACCGACCAAGAGCTGTTCCGGAGATTATTCATTCATGCTTTAAGACTCCCTGGTGCTGGTTCAGTCTGCCTATCGTTCCTTCATCAGAGATATACTTCATCAGCCACTGAAGTACACGGATCATTATCTGCATCTCCGGCTTTTCTGCCCTTTGCTGCCTGGCGCCTCCTGTTCCAACCTCAGGGGCAATCGGCAGTGATCTGCAAGGGAAGCTGTCCTCCACGTTTCGGTATCCGAAGATTCAGGTACGTGAGTTCAACTAACCTGACACTGAATCAACAAAGGCCTCGGAATCCTCGGTTTTATCTTCCCATGTAACAGTACAAGGAAGAAGTAACCGTTTATCTTCTAGGGGTAAAAGACGCGCGCCTAGGGTGTTACCCCCTACAACTCCTAGGCGGTAGCGTTTCCCGACTTATTGGGACAATTACGTACTCTATGACCCCCCTCTGCGCAGTAAAGACACAGCTGCTCAGACATCCTACGTCTTCGCTCCACTTGGGAAAGTTTCGACCGACCAATTTGCATAGGTTCGGGTGGAGGCGAGACGGGAGGAGGTGGAGTTACGGGGGGCGCAGCGTAGGACACCATCTTTACATGACTACTACCCCGGGTCTGTCTCTGATAACGTAGCCTGCGGTCGACTCGAATGGCCGATGAAATGGCCTCATCGACTGTTTTAGGTTCAGGCAGACTCAACATAAGATTTGAGACCTCATCTGACAGTCCCGATAAGAAACAATCTAAGAGGGCATACGTGTCCCACCTGGCTGAAACTGACCACCTCCTAAATTCCACTGCGTAATCCTCGACCGGACCCTTGCCTTGACGCAAAAGCTTGAGCTTCCGCTCAGAAGTCGCAGCAAGGTCTGGGTCGTCGTAAATTACCGCCATAGCCTTAAAAAATTCATCCACTGAAGTGAGGGCTAAGTCTCCGGTGGGCAAACTGTACGCCCACGTCTGAGAATCGCCTGATAACAACTACTTCTAAAATTTCGGAAGTCAGATCTGTGACCAGAAAATTTCTCAGGTACAGGCAAATGTATGTCAGAGCTGGGAGGGGATCGCACCTCATCCACTGCTGTCTGGAGGGTTTGTAAAGAACCAGACAAGGCTTCAATCATAGTCTTGTGGCTACCCAGCACTTGGTTGATGTTTTCCACCGAAGTGGCAAGTGCGCCCAGACGGTCAGTGTGTGCGTTCATTTGCATTTTGGTCTGTCGTTCTGTAACGATCGGAGTAACACAGAGAGGGTCTGATTACCGGTGATCTGCAGTATCACCGAGAATGCAAAATATACCCGATTATTGATGATCTGCAGTATCACCGATAATCAGATATATCTACTAACCTCTGGACACCTGAGAGAGAAGTGAGTGATTGGGTGTAACAGTAACACAGTGGATTGTACCTAAGGAGTAGGTACAGAGGCAGTAAGGAGTACTGCACAGACGTATGCTCCTTCCGTAAGCCTAGACTCTCCCGGGGGAGGAGCTAAGCAGGATATGGGAAGGACAGAGCGTGAGTGACACCAATGAGCGGGTGTCACTAACAGATCTGGGAACTGCCTCTAACAGTAAGGCTAGTTCTCGAAGTCGGCCAAGCCAAGTCGTCAACACACAGACAGATAAAGTACAGAATCAGAAGGCAGGTGCGGAATCCAATTACAGGCAGGGTCAGGCAACGGAGAATCAGAATAACGAGGTACAGAATCAGGAGGCAGGTACAGAGTCCAGGAACGAGCAGAGATTGGCAACAGGATATCAGAAATAGCAAGGTACAGGATCAGAGTTCAGAGGAATAGTCAGGCAGGCAGAAGGTCATAACAGATAATACAATTCAATATTTCTGATGCTAAGGTGTGAGCGCCTTGATGTCGACACCTTTGGAAACTATGCTAGAACACAGAAACAGACAAGGCCTGAGTGCTACCACGTAGTGATCGCAACGACAGACAACCAGAGAATGACCAGTACCCAGTATAAATACTATAGCGCTCCTCCAGCGCCACCCTTAAGTGCTGGACCAATGAAAAGTGGTGGAGATGTCAGCTGACCAGCTTGGTCAGCTGACCTTCTTCTGGCTGTCATATAAAATCTGCCCTTCAGCGCGCGCACGTCATTCTGAACCTGTGTGGACTATCAGTCCCAGCCACAACAGTCACGTTTTGCAATGTCTCTGCTGGCCTGCACGCGGGGTGAGACGCACCGCTATCTGCACATGCGGTGGCCTCCCCGCGCCTGGTCAGATCGTCAGTAGCAGGCCTGTGCGCGCAAACCGCCGCGTCTGACGTGGCGGTTTCTCCGCGTTCCGCTATGCCAGCCGTGGAAACAGCCGCCTCATCCTGCGTCCATGCGGCGGCTTTTCCGCGTTTCTTTACACTTGCATTTCTGATTACCTGTTGCCAAACCCTGCTTGCCTTGGATACCGAATCAGCTTCCTGTCTTTGTACTTTATCTGTCTGTGTATTGCCGACCCGGCCTGCCCGACCTTTCTGGCTGTCACCCACCCCTTGGGTGCTCAGCCTTCCTGCAGGGGCCCCTGACCTCAGAGGGGGCACTGCTGCTAAATCAGTCAGGGTCTCCTTCTCCTAGAGTCCTTGACTGCAGTAGAGTCTGTCTCTACTCATTGGACCACCTGCTACCCCGGTGGTCCAAATTACTACTGTTACACCAAACACTTACACGCTTCAGGTGTCCAGAGGTTAGCAATATATCTGTATTATCGGTGATTCTGCAGATCATCAATAATCAGGTATATATCTGTATTCTTGGTGATACTGCAGATCACCAATAATCAGATTCTCTCTGCGTGCTGACACCAATCGTTACAATGCCTGGAGGAATATATGGTCAAGATTCTGACTTCACACACTTAAAGTGAAGACCTTTCCCACTCCATAAATGACAAAACATGTTTATTACATTAACATCTCTAACTAATGAATATTCTGGATTGAACTGGAAAAGTCATTTATAGTTAGATCAGGTGTAGGGTGTGTTTTGAACTTCTCAGTGTTCCTCATGCCAACAGAACATCATGGAACTCCAAGACTGGATGATGCCTGGAGGAAGATATGGTCAAGCTTACTACAATGCAAGTGAAGGTTTTTACCCACGACAAGAACAAAAAAACATTGCATTACATTTACATCTCTAACTAATGCTTATGCTGCATTATTTGGATTGGAAAACAGCTTACTTTTTAGCCATCACTTATAATACAGCTGTTTGGCCAACAAAAGGAAACAACAACATCTTTTCCACAAGCCAAAGAAACATCATTTTCATACCCCTTGTATAATATGGCTTTCCAAGTGTATCTAATGATGAATGTCGACACCTTGAGCTAGCTTAGTACTGAACACCGGAAATGTTGACTAATTTGTTGCAAATAGGTTCTATCTTATTTTGCCAACGTACTACAATTTCTCTTACAGGAACCGAACTGTAACCATACCAAGATTTTTGGATAAAAATTTCAAGAATGGATTAATTCATCTTTCTATCTTTTTTCCTGGAGAAACTGGTGACTTCAACTGACTGCTTTATGCTAATGCTAGGTACACACCATACAATTTTCTTTTAGATTCTTCTGTTAGATTTACCTACAACATGGAAAAAAGCTATCTGGCAGGTAAATCTAAGAGAAAATCTAACAGAAAATTGTATGGTGTGTACCTAGCATTACATACCTATTTCCTCTTTCCTACAATGTAGGGCAACATCGTTGGGCTGGCCAGTAGAGACACGTGTCATCTGTGTAACTGACGTTGTGTACTGTTGCTATGCAAGGGGGTGGAGGGACGGCGTAACAGCGCGTCTGTGACTCCACACGGCAGGTGGGAGCGGCATCTTCAAGGTAGTTGGCTCTCCGTCGGGTGAATCGATCCACCAGGCAGATCACTCACGGGCCCCCTCAGCCGACTTAAGTCAAGCGTGTGTACAGGCCTTAAGGTAAGCACAGAAGTATGTTAATGTTAGATTTACATACATATGTTCTCAGGGCCGGGCCGAGGCATAGGCTGGAGAGGCTCCAGCCTCAGGGTGCAGTGTAGGAGGGGGCGCACAATTCATTCAGATGTCATTCCTAATTGTCTATGAAGCAGAAAGAAATAAGAAAAAGGTATACATAGCAGTGACTGCAAGCCAGATAACTAGATATTAAGGTGTTGGGGAGGTTGTGGGCCCTGTGGCCCTCTTAGTCTAATAGCAATCAGTGTGTGACAGCTGGGGTGGGAGCAGGGCCGGTTTAAGCAACAATGGGGCCCCAGGGCAAAATAAACCTGGGGGGCCCCCCCAACATGTACCCCGGAACAAAAATCGGTATATCTGTATAGCGATCCCTGGCCAAAGCATTGCGGCTGCGTATGGACCCCCTGGAAACCCCGTCAGGAAATGTATTGCTCTTTCTTTTTATACATGTAAAATTACACTACCGTTAGGTTTGCTACTAAAAGTGACATTTACCGCATTTAAAACTATACTTTTTTCCTTCTAAACTTTAAAATCGATTTTCTCAAAAACTATAAGGTCTTTTTGAAAAATAGTTTTTTCCTCTTATTCCTAAGGATCTCCTTAACATATCCTGCAAATTTAGGGTTTCTAGCATTTAAGGTGAATTTGTTATTAACCATTAAAGTCAGCAGGTTTTTAAATGTGTTTTTTTTTTCCTTTGAAACTTTAAAATCGATTTTCTCAGGAACTATAAGGCCGATTTGAAAAATTTTTTTTTCCTCTTGTAGCCACTGGGGGCCCCTACAAGCTCTGGGGCCCTGGGGCAGCTGCCTCCTCTGCCTTAATGGTAGCGCCGGCCCTGGGTGGGAGGGATAGAGGGGCGCACTTTGGTGTCTCAGCCTTAGGTGCTGGAGGACCTTGTCCCTGCTCTGTATGTTATTTTTATATTCCTCCTGGTTCCCGTAATCACTGCTTGAAAAATTTGACTTGAAGCACTGGGAGCATTTTCTCTGTAAAATTTTGGATGGAGCAGGACATTAGACTATGACTATGGCAGCCCACAGATTGTAGTAAGACCTTATGTAAACTGCTGGTAAAACCATTAACTAATTTTAAAGTACATTTTTTTAGTTCAGGTTTTTCATAAGGTTACATACCAGTAAGGAAGGGGTTGAGATTAAGCCCTAAGCAGGGGGGATTTAAAGAGAAACTGTAACCAAGAATTGAACTTCATCCCAATCAGTAGCTGATACCCCCTTTCCCATGAGAAATCTATTCCTTTTTTCATTCCATATTTTGTTTGGATCATCAGGGGGCTCTGTATGACATGTGATGTCAGCGCCTCACAGCTCTGAGGTCCTGACATCACACTGTGGGAGCCTTGTTGCATTGTGGGAAATAACAGCTGTTTCCAACTGCCAAAAAACCAAGCAGCATCTCCAACCAGTGACATCACCTGCCAGCTTTAAAAATGTCACCATGTGATCAATGTCTGGATGTAAATCAGGAAGAGGAAATATCTAACAATGAGCAAACACTGACTAAATCATTTACACATAATTATTGTAAAAATTAAGCACTTTTTTATTACATTATTTTCACTGGATTGCTCTTTAAGTTTGGCTTCAGGAATAAATGTAGCCATTAGAAATGGTACAGGACACTGTGCTTGGTTGCAGCTGAAGAACACATCTGTAAGAGCTAATTCATGAAACTGTTGACTAGAGGTCACCATATCTACAGGATAGTGGCATAGCTAGAAATGATGGGGCCCCATAGCAAAATTTTCATGGGGCCCTCAGAACTAGGCACTCTTGAGCAAGGCCACCTGCCCCTACCCTATGGATATGCGTTGATTG
Source organism: Hyperolius riggenbachi (assembly GCF_040937935.1). Classification (NCBI taxonomy): domain Eukaryota; kingdom Metazoa; phylum Chordata; class Amphibia; order Anura; family Hyperoliidae; genus Hyperolius; species Hyperolius riggenbachi. The sequence continues at coordinate 215,141,335 of NC_090654.1, read as the reverse complement.
GGCAATTTACATTCCTGTGTAATGTACACTGGGTATAGTCCTTGGGCTAAGAGACACAGTCAGAGGGTGGAGAAACAGACATCAAGTACAACTTGGGCCCCCTCTGCTCCTGGGCCTCATAGCAGTTGCTATGGCTGCTATGGCTATTGCTACGCTCTTGCGAGAGGAGACTGTTATGTTATTTAAAGTGTGTATGCAGCTTTACACTAATCATGTATGCACACGCTCTGTTGGAGTTTCCAGTCAGGATGGAGCTTGATCCTGCGAACAGCACTGCCAGAAATGAGCGCTGCACAGAGGTGTTGTTCTGGTATACAACAGCGAAGCGCACTGTTCCTATAGCAATAGGGGACCACATTGGTCATAATGGAATGGCTTCAGGCAGGTGCGGTAAGCAAACTTTTACATTTTGATATATGCCAGATCTTTAAATGACCTTGTGGGGCGCCTGTACTCACACTAGATTCTGGGCCAAGACGGCCACAAATGTAGCTTAAACTATACCATAATCAGGGGAACAAAAATCTTAATGTTACTCAGTTGGCTAGTGAACCTTTGAATGTGTTTTCCCCATGCTGATAAAAATTGACAGCAATGAAGCACTGGGAGCATTTTCTCTGCCAATTACATTAGCTTCTCTGATAAAATGTGCATGTTTTCACACATACAGACACAAGTGGTGTGTAGAAAACGCATACAAAAAAACAAACACAGAAAACTGATAGACGAGTGCACTCCCAGCCCCAGCTTACCGTATACTCAGGAATCTTGCACCCTACATGTGATTCTGATTTTTTTATATGATCTGATTTTTTTATTCCGATTAAAAAAATGTAGCATCATGCAGTACTTTTTTAACCACTTCACCTCAAAGAGTTTTTCCCTTAAAAACCCAGAGCAATTTTCACCCGTCAGCGCTCCTTCCATTCATTCACCTATACCTTTATTACTACTTATCACAACTAAACAATCTATATCTTGTTTTTTTTGCCACTGATTAGGCTTTCTTTGGGGGGTACTTTTTGCTAAGAATTATTTTATTCTAACTCGGTTTTAACGGGAATAATAAGAAAAAATATTGAAAAAATTCATTATTTCTCGGTTTTCGGCCTTTATAGTTTTAAAATAAAACATGGCACCATAATTACAAATCACACATTTTATTTGCACATTTGTCCCGGTTATTGCAATGTTTAAAATTTTTCCCTAGTACAATGTATGGCGCTAATATTTTATTTGGAAAGAAAGGTGTATTTTTCCAGTTTTGCGTCTATCCCTAATTACAAGCCCATAATTTATAAAGTAATTGTAGTATACAGTCTTTATATACATATGAAAAAAGTTCAGTCCCTAGGGTAACTATTTATGTATTTTTTTTTATTTGTAATTTTTTTTTTAATAAAAAAAAAGAAGGTAATTTTAGGGGAGTGTGGGAGGTCAGGGGTTAATTTAAAAAGGAAAAACAGGTAACTAGGGATCATCAACTGAAGAAAAAAAAGGGTGATGTAATATTACAATTTGGCAACAAGATGTCCTCAGTGGTGACTTCAGCTTACCGTACTATTAGTACAGAAACAGAAGCACTGCGTGGACGGGATTTGTGAATGGCAGAGCCGTCTGAATAGCCCCTGCACAGAGTTGTGGCATTTCGCAGGGGCGTAGTTACTCGTCCCGGGGGAGGGGAAGTGGTTCATCGGAATAAAAAAAGCGTATTGTATAAAAAATAGCGTAATTGCATGTAGTGTGCAAGAGGCCTCACCCTGTCCTCCATAGAGCAGAACTCCAGCTCTACACATTCCTCAGGCATCACTACAGTACACAGCACTTGGGGAGGGGTGGATGGGCTGGGGTCCCGGCGCTGTCCACAAGACCCCTGCTGCACATTGAATAGGGACTGTCTACAAATCTTTGTCTACAACATTTTTATTGATTCCTTTGCTTGATTCCTTATCAGTGCCTGAGCAGGCGTAGTCATTAGAACAATTGTGCAGAGAGCAGAAAGCTTTTTCTCTCCGCACCCTTATTATCTCAGGACAGGGAAAATAAACTTTTCTTGGACCGCCAGAAAATGTACAGTGACTTTCTGGACAGCTCTGCTCGGGGCCCCTCCCCATGCTTCTTCCTCCATGGGACTCTTACATAGTCTGTTGTTTAGCCACTGCTCAAATGAATCATCAGGGCACTTTCACACTAGGAGCTGATCCATGCTTTTTGACAGGTCACTCCTAGGATGGGGTAAGAGGGGTAACAAGAAAGTTTATTGTCTTTCATGTTATCTTTCACATTTGACAAAGCGTTCCAGAACGTTACATTGTAACACTGCTGGGAGCTTTTAACCACTTCCCACTGAGGGGTTTTAACCCTTTAACACCAGAGCAATTTTCACCTTTCAGCGCTCCTTCCATTCATTCGTCTATAACTTTATTATTACTTATTGCAATGAAATGAACTATATCTTGTTTTTTTTCGCCACCAATTAGGCTTTCTTTAGGTGGGTGGGTTATGCCAAGAATTATTTTATTCTACATGTGTTTTAATGGGAAAATAGGAAAAATGTGGGAAAAAATTATTATTTTTCAGTTTTCGGCCATTATAGTTTTTAAATAATGCATGCTACTGTAATTAAAACCCATGAAATGTATTTGCCCATTTGTCCCGGTTATACAACCGTTTAAATTATGTCCCTATCACAATGTTTGGCGCCAATATTTTATTTGGAAATAAAGGTGCATTTTTTCAGTTTTGCATCCATCCCTAATTACAAGCCCGTAGTTTATAAAGTAACAGTGTTATACCATCTTGACATAAATATTTAAAAAGTTCAGTCCCTAAGGTAACTATTTATGGTTTTGTATATATATATATATATATATATATATATATATATATATATATATATATATATATATATATATATTTATTTTTAATTACAAAAAAAAAATTGGGGAGTGTGGGAGGTAATGAGTTAATATATTGTGTAAACCTAATGTATTTGTATATATAAAATGCTTTAGGGTGTAGTTTTACTATTTGGCCACAAGATGGCCACAGTGAGTTTGTTTACATGCGAAATGTAAGCGTCCGGAAGGACGCTTACAGGAAGCTCTACGAGGCTGAGAGAATCACAATGATCATGCTGTTTCTCAAAGAAGCAGCAAATCATTGCGGGGGCTTAGATCAACGAACGGGAATGGATTTTCCCGTTCATTGATCTTCAGGGGAGCGGGCGACGGCGTGCACGAGCGGCGGGAGCGCGGACAGCGGCGCAATCATTTCCCCGTTGGGCAAATTAGAACTAACGTCGCTGATCAACGTCAAACTGCAACTTCCCGTGGTCACACCACAGGTCACAACACGTGCACAAAATCGGGTTCGTGCATTTGTTATGAAACGTGAAAGAGCCCTCAGGGGGCTTTGTATGGTTGATACTGTGGTGAAACCCCTTCTACAGTGTGATGTCAGCACCTAGGTACTGACATCCCACTGTGGGAGCCTTGTTGCATTGTGGGAAATAACTGGTGTTTCCAACAGCCAAAAAAGCAGCATCTCCTTTCACAGAAATCACCTACCAGCAGTAAAGATGTTGCTACCTGTGATAAATTTCAGAATGTAAATCAGTGGTGTCTCTGACTACTTTAAAGGGGGGGGGCTCTTTGACTCAAAGCCTAATTGTCCTTGTTACCACCAGTGACAATGATGAGAAGACCGTCCATTAATCTCTCTCACTCTTCACACTTATAGGTGCAACTTTCCAAGTAGCCAACACAGCATATGCAAAAAAAGAGAAATAAATCCAATAGCGTAACTCTGTATACAGGATTTAAAACACCACCACCTTCCATCGTGCCTCAATTCCGTTTACTCTTGACACCCAATGTGAGCCGGACACCCCCACACTGCCCGCACTCACCCAGCTGTCCTCCTGCAATAGGTTGGAATAATAGCTTTGTGGGGTGTACACCCTACACCTGATCTAACTATAAATGACTTTTCCAGTTCAATCCAGAATATACATTAGTTAGAGATGTTAATGTAATAAACATGTTTTGTCATTTATGGAGTGGGAAAGGTCTTCACTTTCAGTGTGTGAAGTCAGAATCTTGACCATATATTCCTCCAGGCATTGTAACGATTGGTGTCAGGCTGTCAGCACACAGAGAGAATCTGATTATTGGTGATCTGCAGTATCACCAACAATACAGATGTACACCTGATTATTGATGATCTGCAAAATCACCAATAATACAAGTATGACTAACCTCTGGACACCTAATCGAGTGTAAGTGTTTGGTGCAACTGTAGGCTATCCCCCGTGGGGCGGGAGACACAGATAACATCGACCAGAGACCACCTGAGGAGCAGGTGGCCCTTGGCTGTGCAGGAACTATCTCCTAAGAGAGGAGATAGAGGTAATCTGGCAGCCAGTGATTCCCTGGAAAACTGGGAACCAGACTGCACTGCAGCCAGAGGACTCCTAAGGGATAGAGGCCCCTGGCTGTACTGCAGGAGGGACTCTCTGAGGAGCAGGAGGTCTTTGCAGCTAACTGACACTTGGTGGAATAGTGTCACGGGTAGTACAGACTGACTGAACACTCAAGGGATGAGTGACAGCCAGAAGGGTCAAGTAGGCCAGGTCGGCAACACACGAGCAGATAAGGTACAAAGACAGAAGGCTGATTCGGTAACCGGGTACAGGCAAGGTTGGCAACTGGTAGGCAGATAGGCAGAGGTACCGAATCAGACAGCAAGAGAGAGGTTGACAGAGCAAATGGTCATATCAGATATAAAGCGCAATCCTAGTCTGAGGTGTGAGGTCCTTGGTCTCGACACCCAGGAACTAGTCTAAAGAATAACACAGTATCCTAAGCTTGGGTGTGAGGTCCTTGGTCTCAACACCCTGGAACTGGTCTAAGATATAACACAGCAATGACACAGTAATCCTAAGCTTGGGTGTGAGGTCCTTGGTCTCAACACCCTGGAACTGGTCTAAGATATAACACAGCAATGACACAGTAATCCTAAGCTTGGGTGTGAGGTCCTTGGTCTCAACACGCTGGAACTGGTCTAAGGTATAACACAGTAATGACACAGTAATCCTAAGCTTGGGTGTGAGGTCCTTGGTCCCAACACCCTGGAACTGGTCTAAGATATAACACAGCAATGACACAGTAATCCTAAGATTGGGTGTGAGGTCCTTGGTCTCAACACCCTGGAACTGGTCTAAGGTATAACACAGTATATACCAATAGCGTAATCTGGCTAAGTGTGAATTCCCAGGTCCACCTGGTTCTAACACACTGTAGGATCTGACTGAGGTCTGAGTGCTCACACATTAGCTTTCGCAACGGCAGACAACCAGCAACTGACAAGCAAGATCTATATATACTTGCAGTGCTGTGCAGCTCCGCCCGAGCCACTCAGCCAATCCAGAGTCCAGCTGGGATCAGCTGATCGGCCTGATCAGCTGATTCCCCTTCTGCTGGTATAAATGTCCTGTCGCCTGGCGCGCGCACACGTAGCTCTCCATCTGTGTGCACTAGAAGGTCCAGACAAACCAGACACATGTTGCTGTGCGGAAACCGCCGGTCTGAACGCGGAGACAGCCGCCCCGCCGCCAGACCGCACGGCGGCATCTCCGCTATTCCTTACATGGGGATAATGCATCCAGTAGAGATCTCTTTTCGCAATACTTTCGTCACTACAAAACTAAAACATAGCCTCCATAGTGTAAAATCGTATGATTTTAATAAAAGATAGATTAAAATTTGCACTCACAAACGAGCCTTCAAATAGCGCATGTAACAGATCATGTCATTACCGGATAGCCGCTCGTGTCAGTATCGCCTCAAGCTCTCTTAACTCCCGAGAGATTAATGGACGGTCTTCTCATCATTGTCACTGGTGGTAACAAGGACAATTAGGCTTTGAGCGCTACTCCTGTTGTTATATATGTACTTACCAATTTCACCATATTGTTGAGGAGAGCGCCCCATAGACTTTGCAATAGTGATATTTTAATATTATTTTCCAGGATCTGTATTAGGACTCTTTGGCTACCCAAAGGAAGGAACTTTCTAGCCACCTAAAGGGGGATTCTGGCTACCTAAATGAGGGGACCCTCTGGCTACCTAAAGAGGGGGCTTTCCAGGGTACTTATGTGGGAGCTACCTAAAACTGAGGCATACCTCTGGCTAGTGCAGGCCTGGGCAAACTTGGCCCTCCAGCTGTTAAGGAACTACAAGCCCCACAATGCATTTGCTTTTATGAGTCATGACTGTGGCTGTCAGACTCCTGCAATGCATTGTGGGACTTGTAGTTCCTTAACAGCTGGAGGGTCAAGTTTGCCCAGGCCTGGGCTAGTGCATTGCATTAGTGTGCCTGAATCTATGGGGGGGCACAACTGATACACCCCCGCCCTGGGAGCTCTATGGCCTAGATTCAACTGCCCTGCTGATACTAATAGGTTTTGTGGTAATGATGATTACTATATTATTCTATCCATAACAGGTGAAGGAAGAATATTGGTAACATTACCAATATTCTACTGTTGGCAATATCTCACGCCCAAATTATCATGTAGCACTTTTAAATATATGCCTTTGCTCTACCCAGCTTGAAGTTTGAGAGGTTGGAAAACAAAGGATACAGGAGACATGTAATGCCAGTAAATAGGGGTGATGATTCTTGGTGGTTGTCATTAACCTCTGAGAATCTGAAATATTGAGAGAGACCAGGAGCCCAATTGTGCGATATCACTGATACAGGTTGGTATAATGTAAGGTAACAATTGTACTCACAAAGTTCGGTTGCAACCACCATCAGAGCCTGCGGGAGATAACTGACCATGCTCGTTATTCCAGGTCTACTGTGCAGGTACTGGCTGGTCACTCTCCTTGGAATTTTTTTAAAAACATGTTACAATGTTTAAAAAAACCTATAAACCCCTGGCAGAGGTATAAGACTACTTAAAAAACACTGGTGGAGGCGCCCTGAGTATAAACTAGTTGCAACAAATAAAATTAATGAACGAGAGGTGGTGTGCATCCCTCTCTCGAAGGACAATTCAATACTATTGCAAAAAATTGTTATTCATTCAAGCACATAAGGACAACGCGTTCCACAGGTGCTGGCCCACTTCTACAGGTCAATACAGTGCCTTTCAAGCAGTGAAATACGAGTGTAGGCGCCTCTGGTATACATGAGAGCCGTGGGTCAATGTATGTTCTGACATCCATGAACCATGAGGGTCTGTGCTGTGGACTGGAGAGAACTTGCCCATGGGGAGTCGGAGTTCTGAATGGGGCATACAGTGGCAAAGGCCAGGTAAAATAGAGAGCTACACCGTCGCTTCAGTGGTGAGATGCAGAGTGCGGCAGAATCATACATTTACCTGTTCTCAGCGGAGCTACACGCCTTCCTTACTCTTCAGCTGTGCTGTAGGGCTATCTACCTGCGGCTTGCGTCTCTGCAGGTCACGTAACATGCATCAGGCGCTGCAACGAGATAGACTGTACAGCGCAGCTGAAGAGAGGAGTAAAGAGGACATGTAGCTGCCGCACTCTGCTATATCAGCAGGGGAAGAGGGGTATATGTTATCTTGATATTTTGGTGGTGGTGGGGGTAATGCCAGGCCACGTTTGCTGGTAAGCCTGACAGTTTCCAGGTATGCCCCTGGATTTGTCAGGTGCCACTGCAACAAGATTATCTGTGACTTGCTTCACCTGTCAGTAGTTTCATGTTGAGGCTGATTAGTCTACTTACAGACAATCTACCTAATTGTTTGCATTGCTAATATATTATAATAAAGTACAATACATTTAGGACCACTGTGAAATGTAATCACTGCTACACCACCACAACTGTTTGCTACACTATGCAAATTACATACAGATTAGCCAACAACATTGTTGTCCGTGACTCTTCTATTTTTTTAAGCAGTACACATCACAGTGAGGATTAGAGCATAGTAAACAGATGTGTGGTCCAGCTGCCTCCTTGTCTCTCTTCCATCACTGGATGAGTTATCATGCGCACAGCTGAGATAGCAGAGGTAACCTTGCTGCTGGGGACTTGGAGTTCTGCAGTGATCATACAGCAGAGAGTCGGGTGGGCGTGGCCTCTCCTTCCTCTGCCTGCGCTGTGATTGGCAGCGGCTGGGGCTCTCTGCGTTGCTGCTACTCTCGTTCTGAGTCATGGAGGTCGGGATGAATGGCGAGGAGAGGTTTATAACTGCGGGGGAGCCTGGAGAGAGGCACCGAACAACAGACTCTCCTCAGCTCCAGTCATCTCCCGCAGGCTGCTGTGCCACTCTGACATCTCCCCGCGGAACTAAGCTCGGACTTCTTCCCCTCCACTCCAGCCTTCATTATTATGAGACAAGTGCAGTGCTCGTGGCTTCTGCTGTGTGCCGCTGTCCTACTTCTACAGTGCGGAGACGCTGCAGTCATCACTGGGGTAAGTGTCACATGACAGCGGGGCGAGAGAGGTGGCAAGAGCTCCACGTGACCTCATAGGATTAAATCAGCTATCTATAGATTGCTACCTTCAACGCTGGTATCCAAAATGCATGTATTTAATAACAAAATTATTTATTAATTGTTGGTACCTTTTTCTGGCTGTATTAGAACTTAATCATAAGAGCACTTACCTGTTCTCCCCTCCTTCTAACACTAGCCTCTAACACTAACCTCTCCTATACCTAACACCTTTTCTCTCCTCCTCCTTACACTACCCTCTCACTAACCTCTTCTCCCCCTCCTCCTAACACTAACCACTCCCATACCTAACAATAACATCTTCTCTCCTATACCTAACACTAACCTCTCCTATACCCAGGGCCGGCCCGCTCATGAGGCGGGGTGAAACTTTTGCCTCAGGCGGCAAAATTCCAGGGGCGGCACCCGCCCGTCCGTGGGTGCGGGGAGCCGGCCGCTGAGCTGGAGGGGTAGCTGGCAGGACGGGGGTATTGGGCCTAGCGGCGGGGAGGGGGGTCGGACCCCCCCCCTCCCTCGCCTCGGTCCCCCGTGCTCCGCTCCCCTCCAGCCTTAAATACAAGCAGCCGCTATGTGTAAGAGGCACAGGCGGGTAGGACTCACCTCTTCCTCGTTCCAAGCGTGCGCTCCACTGACGTCACTTCCAGCAGCGTTGCCCCCCGGTGGGGGGCGGCGGAAATTTTTTTTTTGCCTCAGGCGGCAAATAGTCTAGGGCCGGCCCTGCCTATACCTAACACTAACTTCTTCTCCCCTCCTCCAAACACTAACCTCTCCTATACCTAACACTAACTTCTCTCCTCCTCCAAACAATAACCTCTCCTATACCTAACACTAACCTCTTCTCTCCTCTTAACAATAACCTTTCCTATAACTAGCACACTAACCTCTTCTCCCCTTCTCCTAACACTAACCTCTCCTACTGTATACCTAACACTAACCTCTTCTCCCCTCTTCCTAGCACTAACCTCTGCTATACATAACAATAACCTCTTCTCTTATACCTAACACTAACCTCTTCTCCCCTCTTCCTAGCACTAACCTCTGCTATACATAACAATAACCTCTTCTCTTATACCTAACACTAACCTCTTCTCCCCTCTTCCTTGCACTAACCTCTGCTATACATAACAATAACCTCTTCTCTTATACCTAACACTAACCTCTTCCCCCCTCTTCCTAGCACTAACCTCTGCTATACATAACAATAACCTCTTCTCTTATACCTAACACTAACCTATTCTCCCCTCTTCCTAGTACTAACCTCTGCTATACATAACAATAACCTCTTCTCTTATACCTAACACTAACCTCTTCTCCTATCTTCCTAGCACTAACCTCTGCTATACATAACAATAACTTCTTCTCTTATACCTAACACTAACCTCTTCTCCCCTCTTCCTAGCACTAACCTCTGCTATACATAACAATAACCTCTTCTCTTATACCTAACACTAACCTCTTCTCCCCTCTTCCTAGCACTAACCTCTGCTATACATAACAATAACCTCTTCTCTTATACCTAACACTAACCTCTTCTCCCCTCTTCCTAGCACTAACCTCTGCTATACATAACAATAACCTCTTCTCTTATACCTAACACTAACCTCTTCTCCCCTCTTCCTAGCACTAACCTCTGCTATACATAACAATAACCTCTTCTCTTATACCTAACACTAACCTCTTCTCCCCTCTTCCTAGCACTAACCTCTGCTATACATAACCATAACCTCTTCTCTTATACCTAACACTAACCTCTTCTCCCCTCTTCCTAGCACTAACCTGTCCTATACCTAACCCTAACCTTTTCTCCCCTCCTCCAAATACTAACATTTCCTATACCTAACACTAACCTCTCCTCCCCTATACCTTACACTAACCTACCCTCTCCTGCACCTATCACTAACGTGTCCTATACCTAACACTAACCTTTTCTCTCCTATGCCTAACTCTAACCTCTTACCTCCTCTTAACAGTAACCCTCCCTCTCCTATACTTTACACTAACCTTCCCTCTCCTATACCTAAACCTAGCCTCTCCTATACCTTGCAGTAACCTCTTCTCCCCTCCTCCTAATGGTGGCAACACAATGCAATAAGATTATCGAAATTCTACAGCAATTTGATTAAAACAATTGGTTGAACAGAAAAATCTTTTTTTTTTTTTTTTTCAAATTTGTTCGAGAAATCTAAATGAATTTTCAAGTTTTTGTCTATATAAGTTCAGGACTTGTGGATTTTTCTGATACATTGTAAGAAAATTGAATGGTGTAGGATTGATTGTCAATATCTTAATGCATAGATACAAAAAATGTTTAAGAGTTTGCAATCCATTTTTTTTTCATAATTGTGGTACATTGGTCAGATTTTTCAAATGTTACAATCAATCAAAAAAATTGAATGTAATTCTTGAATTGGAAAGGAATTTAAAAAAAATGTATTATGGTGTGTGGGGCCACCTTAACACTAACCTCATCTATACTTTACACTAATCTTTCCTTTCCTACACCTAACACTAACCTCTCCTATACCTAACACTAACCTTCCCTCTCCTATACCTAACACTAACCTCTTCTCCCCTCCTCCTAGCACCCACATCTCCTATACCTAACAGTAACCTTTCCTCCCCTCAGTGGCTTACCTACCATAAGGCTGCAGGTGCTCACAGTACCGGGTGTAGCCATGGCTAGGGGTGCCGCTTTGGTGCTGTGTTCTTCCACCTGGGACCTTTTTTCATAGTTTAAGCAACATTATATAGTACTGTATAAGATGTAGCACCCCTACCCCTTCCTGTCCTGTGGGCAATGTGTTTCATCGCTCTCTACATGCAGCCTGCAGTTAGTGAATGTGCGGAGCAGCAGATTGAGTGGAGAGAATGATTGCTGTGCTGCAGCTGGGACATTAGCAGAGAGAGGTGGCGGGATGTGTTTAGTGCTTCAGAAGTTGCCTGTCATTAGTAGTCATGTGCACTGGCTGCTGTAATGCCAGAGTGCCCTGGACAATTGATTATTTATCCTGATCAGAGTAATTAATCGATAATGCAGGGCAGTCTGCTGTTGCAGAATCCAGTAATACAGGTACTGACAGCCAACTTCTGTAGTGAGCAGAGAAGCAAGCTCCAGGCAATTTAGATCAGCTTGATTGCTGGTAATCTTATCTCTTATTTATTTATTGTTTTATAAAGCACCAACATATTGCGCCACACATTTTATGCCAGCTCCCCGTCCCACCCTGTTGTCTTCCCCATTACCCTTTCCTCTTTTCAGATTTTAGTGGCTTCTTTTAACAGCATGTCCATGTCAAACAGCACTGGTGATGTCAGCAGTCCTGATAAGAGGTCTTCCTGCCATTTCTCCTCTCCCACCAGGCTCTCTGTCTTGTGCCTCTCCCTCTTTATCCCCCCTCCTCCTATGCATCCCCCTCTTTTGTATGTCCTCCTTTTCTGACTGTCCTCAGAGGAGCTCACAATCTAATCGCACCATAGTCATAGTCTAATGTTCTACCATATTATTATTGTGTATTTATATAGCACTGACATCTTCTGCAGCACTGTATAGAGTACAGAGTTTCATAATGGTTAGCTTCATCCACATCCTGATGACCCCTTTTCACCAAAAATCCCTCAAAATTTGCAGCGACACGCTTAGCGCCCCAACCATCAACCCTCCCATAAAAAATGTTTTTTGTTTTTTTTTGGTGGGAAGGGGGGGGGGGGGATGCCTATAAATAATCAACACTGGGTGCCAGATTTCCTAGGTACGCCACTGCCTCTCCTACACCTAACACTAACCTTTCCTCTCCTGATACCTAACACTAACCTCTTCTACCCCTCTCCTAACACCCACCTCTCCTATACCTAACACTAACCTTTCCTCTCCTACGCCTAACACTAACCTCTCCTACACCTAACACTAACCTTCCCTCTTCTGTACCTAACACTAACCTCTTCTCCTCTCCTCCTAACTCTAACTTCTTCTATACCTAAAATTAACTTTTCCTATACCTAACAATAACCTCTCCTAAACCTAACACTAACCATCCCTCTCCAACACATTACACCAACCTTCCCTCTTCTATACCTAACAGTAACCTCTTCTCCCCTCCTCCTAACACTAACCTCTCCTATACCTAACACTTACCATTCCTATACCTATCAATAACCTCTCCTATACCTAATCTCGAAGATGGTGCAGTCAGAAGTGGGGTGGCTGTGGTGTGGCTTCTTGTAATGGGCCCCTGGTGACAGGTGCAGTCAACCTGTCACGTGCCCCCCAGAATATCCCCCTCCCTAGTCATAGCCTTTGGGGCCTTCCCCCAAATCCAGACTGGATAGATTAATTGGTCCCCCCAAAAAAAATCTTAGACCCTGTAAACATGGCCATACACTCATCAGTTTCTCCCATAGATATATAGGCAATTTGCTCTGATTAAATCAGCTAGAAATCGATGCAGTTGGCGTCCTGATCGATTGACCGATCATCACTCAATTTCCGGCTGAAATTGATCAAATAGCTCAATCAGCCCACCCGGAAAAGCTAGGTTGATCAGCAGCGGGTCGATTGGTGACAGGTTAAGAGCGGCGGCAGATCGACGGTCCATAGCATTGCACTGTATCGAACAGTGCAACCCTGCGGTCCGATAGATTTTTAAGCAATGATATGGTGGTATTTTTTACAGATTTACAGATATTTTTTTTATTCGTTTTTGAAAGCAGTACAACAATGCAATATACAACACCCAAACCTCCCCCCAACCCTTGCCAAGCCCATGGTCTGTCCCCACCTCCCAGCAGCCCAGCCCCAGAATACTATAGATGATATTCTCATTAATGAGAAGCAGAGTTATATTCCTGATAAAGGAACCAGGACACCCAGAGTCTATAGAACTTCTGAGGACAGTTCTTACTGAGATAAGTAAGTTTATAGTGTCCCAGTGCTTCATTTATCTGAGCAGTCCATTCCGCCACTGTTGGTGAACGTATTTGTATCCAATTAAGAATGATCACTTTTCTTGCATAAAAACATAATATATGCCACAAGGACACCTGACAGCTATTCTAGAGAGTCTCATGAGCTAGCCCCAACAATAATATTTTGGCCGTAACAACACAAGGCCAATCAAACACCTTGCCAAGATTGCTCCAACTCCAGACCAAAAAGGCGTCAGCCTGGGACAGTCCCACATCATATGAAAGTAGCCAGCATCCTCGGCAGAACACACACCCAGGGGTATAGTGGACATTAAATTCAGTAATCTGGGGGAACCCAGTCACTCCTTGGGGGGGGGGGGGAAGGTGTATGTAAATTGTGTTTCCCTTTGGGGAGAGGGTTGGTTGTTTTGTCATGGGGCGGCTGATGATTGTGGGCCTTGGGAGGCAAAAAGTGCATATCCGTAACTGAATGTATAGGTGCTAACATGAGGAGAAGTTACAAACTCCATGCAGAATATGTCATGCTCCAGGTTTGCACCAGGACGCAATTCCCTAATTTCACTACCTGTCTGGTATCAGATTTGTGACGAATATTGATACATTATAACACTTTTTCCTCCAAAGAGTCTAACACAGTAATTTCAGAGTCCATGTAAGATAAGTCAAGTAGTTGTGCTGAGTTTTCAACATGATTTTGAACGAATGTTCATTTAATCACCTTCACAAGCGCCCCAGGTGATGTTCAGGGTTTTCTAAGGGTCGGTTCACACTTGTGCCGATGCAGAACGTAAACGGTAAGCGCGTCCGCATGCAGAAAAAATTACCGTCTGTTACGCATCCGCACCTTACCGCATATCCCCAGCATCGATCACGTCGACCCATACGCATCGCCGCTGACTCTTTCCTGCCGCCACTCAGTCCCTTCAACAGCCCGGAGGCCGGCAGATGCACGTGGCTCTCCACAGGCTGCGGCAAACCAATGCTCCCTATCCACAGGGAGAATTTTCATTGGTGCCACATGAACCAATGAGAATTCTCCCGGTTGCTGAGGATTCTCATTGGTCTTTTGCAGCCCGATGGAGATCCCCCGGCCACGGGGCTTTCATTTGACACGTTTTGCCATCTGGTCCGGGAAAATGTGCCAAGTTGGGACTCTGTGTTCCGTCTCACATTCCGCGGAACACTGATCCGTGTATGATCCGAGTTTTTAACAAGTTAAGCGGATCCTGTTTTTAACATTCGCTAATAAAAGCTTCCTGCGTTTGGGCCGGTTCACACTTGCTTTAAAATGTATCAGTGCAATACGTTTTTAAAGCTCCATTTAAATGCAGGAAGCGGATCCTATGTTAAAAATGTTAAGCGTAGCTTTAAAAACATATCGCACAGATAAGTTTTTAAAGCAAGTGTGAACCAGCCCTTATACTTTGACTTCAGTAACCAAGGTCAAGGTCAGGCTCTCTCTATCTGCTTTCTACAACTCAGTGTTGTCTTGTTTAAAGGAAATACCCAGACAGCTCATGGTGACCCAAAACCACCTGGAAGGTTTAAAGGGGAACTCCAGTGAAAATAATGTAATAAAAAAAGTGCTTCATTTTTACAATAATTATGTATAAATGACTTAGTAAGTGTTTGCCAATTGTAAAAGCTTTCCTCTCACTGATTTACATTCTGACATTTATCACATGGTGACATTTTTACTGCTGGCAGGTGATGGCACTAGAAGTAGTTGCTGCTTGATTTTTTGGCAGTTGGAGACAGCTGTAAACAGCTATTTCCCACAATGCAACAAGGTTCACAGACAGGAAACTGCCAGGACCATGGTCCTGACATCACACTGTGGGAGGGGTTTCACAATAATATCTCTTTAAAGAGACCAAAAAAAAAACTCTATTAAAAAACAATGCTAAATGTAATTTTAGCTTCTTAAAACAGAAGGTATTTATGATCATTCAGCTGTAAGTGAGCAACTGTGGTTTCCAATGATGCTTCACTCCTAAATATGCAAAACATCTTTTTTTGCCCCTAAAATAAGTCAAAATTGCATTTAGCATTGCCTTGTTTCTGTAATTGATGGCTTATAGACCTGTGCTGTATTTCAAAACTGTTTTACTGTTAACTGTTTAAAACAGTCCAGGTACACGTGACTTGTGCTTGTCCTTGGTGGCTGACACCTGCCTATAATCATTTTCAAAAACTGACTTTTTCAGAAAAAAAAGTATATAGAATCAAATCATTCAGATGAAATGGGAAATGTTTCCATTGTCACCTTAAGCAGTCTGAAACATATTGTCCACGTCTCCAAGGACTTTTAGCAATAGCATTCCACAGGTTTCTAACGCTGCTATTCTGTGCCTCTGGTAGATGGTATGTTTTTGTTGCGTAAAATTAATTTTGTCCCTCTTTTGTTAACAGGCTTGTGAAAGGGACCTGCAGTGTGGAGGGGGGATGTGCTGTGCTGTCAGCCTTTGGATAAGAAGCATTCGCATGTGTACCCCTCTTGGCAATGAGGGCGATGATTGTCATCCACTAAGTCACAAAGTAAGTCCTTGGATATCTGCTGTTGTAGTGAGTGATACATGTCTGTGAATGGAACATCCTTGCAATTTGTATCATACGGGATATGGGGCTAAAGTCCCCGCCACACACTCAACCAAACCTTCTGATTGTCGTCTGATTTTGGTCTGTTGGATGACAATCAGGCATGTGTATGCGTGGCAAACGACTAGACGAGTGACTGATAACAGGTGGTTTGCTCGATCCACCAACACACATGACTGTTGGGCTGATATCATGCAGTTGGCCACATGTATACAACGTCATTTGAACAACGTACTTGTTTTGAATGCGGCCATGTCATGCAGTCCGTCATTCCGCTTGCACGCGCAGTATGTTAATGAGTTGTGCGTTCAATTGGTTGGTGCACAGAAAATACAAGTCGTGTAAACGGTTTGTTGTGGGATCAGTCGTGCGATCGTGGTGTTGGACGTGCACTTTGTTGGATGTGTTTATGTACTTTAATATACATTAGGGTGATTTTAAAATCTCTGGAAAAAAACAAGCATTGAAAATTACTCCCAGCAACGAAGCAGAATTATTATTTTTTTCATACTGTGAAGAATAAAATCGGACTCATTGGCCCCAATTGTGGTAGCTGTGTGCGGTAAATATTTTTTTGTCAGTAAAATACCTCATGCTGTATTTTCCGTCTTTTTTGGCAATTCTGAAAGCTTTTTTAGCATTTCCGAACATGAGGTACAACGTGTGGTAAATGCAGAAAGTGTGGTAAGACTGGTGAGGGGTTAGATTGCGGTAAATAATAATAATAGTCTTTAATTGTCCTCCATAACTTAGGATAGTCTTTGGAAGGTGTTTTTTTTCATTCAGGGAAAGGTGTATTCAATTATGTAGCGACCTATAGAAAATAATAATATTGCCCCCTATTTTTCATGAGAATTCCAATTTTTGGTAAAATACTGCACATTTTATGACCTAATTTACCACATGCAGTAAATTATGATACACCTAGCCACCGCCTGCATTCCGATGCATTTTATACTGCATTCCATCTCCTTACACTTCCGCCTTCAGAGCAAAAGTTTCAGCTTAGAAGGCGGAAGTGGAAGAAGATAGAGTGCATCGTTATGCAGGCAGTGGCTCTGTGAGTTAACCCCTGCATATCTGGCTCTTGCCTCCAGCACACTGCAGGACGTTCTAGCTTTTTGTGAAAATGTTCTCGCTCATCCCTAGACTCTGCTCATCAGGCTCCACAGTTACTAAAATGCAATGCAAACAAAAAACAGTTCATGAGGAGATTGACTAGTCCAAAACCTGTCAGATTTCTACTACCTACTATAAATGACTGCAACACAGGAAAAAAGTGTTTGGTATTGCATTTTACGCTGGAAAAAATGTATCTGTCCTATGTATGTGGTTACATGCATTTTACAATTTTTCATGATAGTTGTCCTTTAACCACTTGAGGACTGCTTTGTTAACCCCCCCTAGTGACCAGGACATTTATTGCTTAAATGGCCACTGCAGCTTTAAGGCCAAGCTGCAGGGCCAAACAACTCAGCACACGAGTGATTTTCCCCCCCCCCCTTTTCTCCCCACCAACAGAGCTGGTTGGTTTTTTTTTTTGGTTTTTTTTGGTAAATATTTATTTTATTACATTTTCAATAAAATGTACTTTTTAAAAAAATGTATTCTATATCCCTCCCTCCCCCTGCCAGCCAATCAGCGTGATCAGCTATCATAGGCTTCAGCCTATGACAGCCGATCACTGTTTAGCCTGCCAGGGGGACAGCCGTTTCACACGGCTGTCCCCAGTACAGCGCAGCTGCAGATCGCAGTGCTGTACAGAGTAATTAGACGGCGTTTCGCCGTCTAACAGTCTCCCGAGGGGCAATTGCCACTCGGAGACTGAAGGCGGGGCGGAGCTCCGCCCCCCAAGCAGGAGATGCGCGCGCTACGTGCATGCAATCTCCTGCTAGAAGTAGTGATAAAAATCCCGCTGCACCAGATGGTAGGGCAAAATAGAAAAAGTCTTTATTAAGTTATTCCATATCAAAATGTTACAGATAAAAGCTCACGCGTATCGGAGCAGTAGATGGCTCCTTAATCCTTAATCAGCTATGATTAAGGAGCCATCTACTGCTCCGATACGCGTGAGCTTTTATCTGTAACATTTTGATATGGAATAACTTAATAAAGACTTTTTCTATTTTGCCCTACCATCTGGTGCAGCGGGATTTTTATCACTACTTCTGGACTTTTGGCTTTGTAACTCCCTGCTCCCATTTGGGATATCATGTGAGTGTAGCAGTCTCCCTTCCTTCTGTACAATCTCCTGCTAGCCCCATAGACGGCCTTTCACGCCAATGGGCGTGGAGCGGTCCTGGGGCTGCCGCTTTGCTCACGCCAATTGGCGTGAAAGCAGTCGGCAAAAGGTTAAAAAGTTTTTGAAGGGGCAAAAACTATATCTATGTCCCTTGTAACTTCTTCTTAGCTCCATGGGCATGGATGTATGTACTCTGCCGCCTGAGCTCCCGCGCATATTCCCATCGACACCCGTTGGGACACTGATCAGCTTTGGGAACAGGTGTTCCCAAAGCCGATCAAAGTGCCTGTAATGAATAATCACTGGCACCACTGCCGATGGTCATTCTGAAAATGAAAGTAAAAGCACACACAACATACTTCCTGTGTACATAAAGTTTTGTTTTGAATTAAATTTAATAGTTTAGTATAACAAAAGTGAAAATAAATATGTACATATTCTTCTTAAATTCTTAAAAGAATGTTAAAAAACGAAAAAAATTTAACAGGTTTAACCATTGCGTTTCCCTTTGTCTTTATTTAGACTCCATTTTTGGGCAAAAGAATGTACCACAGTTGTCCATGCCTGCCATACCTAACCTGCACAAAGCTGGACGACAGCAGATATCAGTGCTTGCCATAGCTGAAGAGCAAAGATTTTTAAGAGATTGTAGACAAGGCTAAGGATGAAAATTGTTGCTGTGAAAGATGAATTCATGTTCCCAAAGTGTATTCTGATGACCTTCTTCATGCTGAATTACCATGGATCACCGAGCCTCTCATATGTCTGCTCTCACTGATCCTAGCAGGCAGCTAGAGTCTCTGTTTCATTATTCCATTCTGCATTAGCAAAACCAAAAGGTAGAATGCGATTGGTAACGAAACAGCTTTGATTGATAAGCCTTTGATTGTAAGCTCTTCTGTTTCCTCAACAGCAGCTTTCACATTCTTCAGACATGTTCTGGGTGTCATGCTCATCCTCTGGATTTTGCATAGTAAGCCAATGACCCAGACCACAGACACAGACCTGGAAGTCCTGACTTCAGTTAGTGGCTGTATATTTGTAGCAGGTAAATCAGTTACTATGCAAAACAGAGAATGAAGTCAGTAGCCAGTGATCTAGTAGCTTCTCCGAGAAGTGTCCATATACAATATCTGCCTTAATAAATTGATTGCAAAGCAATGTCAATGACAGCAGAAGAGTTGCTTAGCTGGAGCACTTTTCTCTTACTAGAGTGAGGACCAGAAGATGAAAATTTCCATGTAAATGCTTTCTCCATCTTTGAGACGAGGGCAAAACCGACTGACATAGCTCCTGATGTTTACATACGAAGGTCTCCCAAATGGCTTGTTTACATTGCATGGTGCTGTGTAGTACACCACACCACACAAATGGGTATAAGCATTAAATTGCAGTAATCAGAATAACAACTAAAGTCTTCCTGCTTGGTGAGTAGAGCAGAATGCAATAGAAAAGAGCCAGGTCGTTTTGGCGCGCGCACTACACCGCATTGTGCCTGACCTGGGCGCCGTCATAGACATTATGTTATAATGTCTAATGGCTGCGCAAGGGTAATTCGGGGATCTGGCGATTGCCAACCCCCGAATTACTTCTTCCTCCAAGTTGCTACGACTTGGAGGGGGAATAGTAATTAACGATGTCCAAAATTTCTGCGGCAGCAGATTGAGCCTTCACTCAGCTCACCCTTCACCAAAAAAGACCAGGCGATGATGAAAGCCAGTACATTACATGCAATTCATTATGCTCTACTCATCGTGCATAAGATTTTACGCACATAATTCTGCTTAATGCAGTTTGGTGCCTACACCCTATTGTAGGCCTTATCCACTTCACCTTTTCTCTTAAGTTTTCTCCTGGGGGATATTTTTAAACCTAATGAATAAAATGCCTCAATAGTGTCCTGGCCAGGATTGAAACTCGGAATTCTATCTAATTAATGACCTTTTAAATTTGTAAAATGTATTTATTGTTGTTAGTACTTTAATGCCTAAAATATATATATTAATAATAAAACATATGTGCAATATCAAAAAATCATGTATATTTTTTGGGAGAAGGTCCCCAAGCTGGACTGACTGGTGGGTTCTGTAAGCACAAAAGCATTTTACAATAGATAAAACATATATAGAAAAAGAGGTAAAACATATGTCAGTATTTTACTGCTGTATGTGTCCATGTTTGTTTAGACTTCCCCTCACTTATTTCAGTGAACTTGTAATGGTGACAGGAAGCAAGGAGAAACTTCTCAGTGGGGACAAAGATAGTAGTACAAATTTCATGAACATGCTTATACTTTCCCCTTAGAAATGGAAAAGTAAGAAACTGTCATTGACTTTCCCCATCTTTAGTGTCTCTGGTTGAAGCCAATCTTGATGTAATGCCATCCCTTACTCTTTTTTTCTCCTCTGCATCAATGTTTGTGTACATTTGCCCTCCTCCCAGAGTTTACAGACACCTTTACTGAAATCCCTGCACAGGCAGACTGTGTTTGGAATTAGTCACTTCACACCAGCAGCTGTCACCTCTTCCTCTGTCACCTGCAATGGCAAGATTAAGGGCCATGGGACCTAGATTTAGTATACGACTTATACTACTTGTAGCCTTATAAATATGAGGATTGTAAGGACAGGTCATATTGATGTAAGTTTAGTAAACCCATTACAGTGGCTTTGAAATTTTAGATTTTTGAAGTTTCACACCACTTAAAGTGTCCCCATTGGAGGGATTTCAGCTGTTACTCTTCTACAGTGACAATAGAAAAAAAATAAATCTCTGCAACTGAAACCAACACAGACATAAAAACCCATCAGTTTCTAGTCCTTGCCCAAAAGTGAAAAATGGCAATTTTGGCTGGAGTTTTAAGTTTTACTGTTAGACTTATCTTTAATACACAGCAAAATATGTGCAAATGTGCACTAATCCAGGAAGCTGTTGGGGGTCACTGTATACACGCAAGATTCTCAGCCAAGGCAGCCCCCACCGATCACTTCAGCTGAGAACTGTTGCATGTGTGTGTACACAGCTTAAGTGTGTTGAAGCTATCAGCTATTAATAAATTAGCTGATAGCTAGACAATTAACCAGAACCTAGAGGCTTTGGTAAACTAAAGGTCCATACACACGCCGGACTGGAGGCAACGACGGGTCCGTCATCACCTCCCGCTGGGTGGGCGTTCCAGCGACAGTCCGGCGTGTGTACAGTCTGTCGGCGGACTGATACGGCTGTTTCTGAGCGATCCGACGGATCGCTCAGAAACAGTCCGTGTGTACGGACCTTAAAGGTGGCTGTACATCAGGCGACTTGGTGGCCGATCGACCATCCAATTTGATTATTGTAATCGGAATTGGATGAAAATAGCTGCCACTAAGTTCATGCCCGACTAACAATGCGATGAATTTTGGGCCAAAATTGGACACACTAATCGGTCGGACATACTGCAAGATGTAGGGCTGACTTGCTCAATCAGGTGTGTGGCGGTAACGGCGAGGGATATCATGACGAGGCATCCGACGACTCGCTGAACCATCACTGTTCGTCCTAATGCTAATGTGCCCCCCAATGTACTCAGTACATTACCTGTCCACAGCCTCCTCTTGCTCAGGGCTCCCTTTGCTGTCCATACATGCACCCCCCTCGTGGTTGCCAAGTAAGGGCGCGTGTGTGGCGTCAGACATCACACACGCATCCATGTTACTAGGCAACTACGTGGCGTTTGTGTATGAACAGCAAAGGGAGCCTGGAGCAAGTGGAGGCCGCGGACAGGTATAGTATAGAGTGCACTTGGCACCGTGAGGGCACATTAACATTAGGGCGGACATCGGCGGTTCGCCAAGGCGGTTGGATGAGGCATCACAGGGCAGATTCCTGATCGATTTCAGCATGAAATTGATCGGGAATAGGTCTTTGGTGTATGGGCAGCTGACAGATCTCACTCTAATCAGATTTGATTAGAGAGATTTATCTCTAGGTCGAATCTGCCCATCATGGTTAGATGTATGGCTACCTTAAATGTAATTCACTCCCCGATCATCCTGGATTTACATTTTTGTGCAGCACTATACAGCAGTACATTATTACACTTTTGTCCTTATAAAACCTCCCTGTTAAATCAGTTGTCAGAGCTTCAAAAATAAAACATTCATTTGATATATTCTACATTAAAAAGTATACATTTTTTTAAAGAATGTATTTAGTACAAAATTTAATAAATATAACAAAAACAATAAACTTACTATACACAGTAAATATTAAAATAGCTTTAATAATGTATAAAGTTGACATGCATTCTGCACATTTCAGCACAACTATGTAATTTATTTTTATTGGCTTTGCTTTAATTATTAATTTATTATTTATATTGTTATTTAATTATCCCCAAACTGGGGCTTGATGTATTGTAGTAGTTTGCTTTCTGCATTTAAAAATGAGAGAAATTTACCTTGCTGTGCTCTGTATTTTATTGTACGCAAGCATATACAGTGGTGTGAAAAACTATTTGCCCCCTTCCTGATTTCTTATTCTTTTGCATGTTTGTCACACTTAAATGTTTCTGCTCATCAAAAAACGTTAACTATTAGTCAAAGATAACATAATTGAACACAAAATGCAGTTTTGAATGATGGTTTTTATTATTTAGTGAGAAAAAAAACTCAAAACCTACATGGCCCTGTGTGAAAAAGTGATGGCCCCCCTTGTTAAAAAATAACTTAACTGTGGTTTATCACACCTGAGTTCTATTTTTGTAGTCACCCCCAGGCCTAATTACTGCCACACCTGTTTCAATCAAGAAATCACTTAAATTGGAGATATCTGACACAGAGAAGTAGACCAAAAGCACCTCAAACGCTAGACATCATGGAAACATCCAAAGAAATTCAGGAACAAATGAGAACAAAAGTACTGTAATTGAGATCTATCAGTCTGGTTGGTAAAGGTTATAAAGCCATTTCTAAAGCTTTGGGACTCCAGCGAACCACAGTGAGAGCCATTATCCACAAATGGCAAAAACATGGAACAGTGAAGAACCTTCCCAGGAGTGGCCAGCCGACCAAAATTACCCCAAGAGCGCGGAGAAAACTCATCCGAGAGGCCGCAAAAGACCCCAGGACAACATCTAAAGAGCTGCAGGCCTCACTTGCCTCAATTAGGGTCAGTGTTCACGACTCCACCATAAGAAAGAGACTGGGCAAAAACGGCCTGCATGGCAGATATCCAAGGCGCAAACCACTTTTAGGAAAAAAGAACATTAAGACTCGTCTCAATTTTGCTAAAAAAACATCTCAATGATTGCCAAGACTTTTTGGAAAATACCTTGTGGACCGACGAGACAAAAGTTGAACTTTTTGGAAGGTGCGTGTCCCATTACATCTGGCGTAGAAGTAACACAGCATTTCAGCAAAAGAACATCATACTAACAGTAAAATATGGTGGTGGTAGTGTGATGGTCTGGGGTTGTTTTGCTGCTTCAGGACCTGGAAGGCTTGCTGTGATAGATGGAACCATGAATTCTACTGTCTACCAAAAAATCCTGAAGGAGAATGTCCAGCCATCTGTTCGTCAACTCAAGCTGAAGCGATCTTGGGTGCTGCAGCAGGACAATGACCCAAAACACACCAGCAAATCCACCTCTGAATGGCTGAAGAAAAACTAAATGAAGACTTTGGAGTGGCCTAGTCAAAGTCCTGACCTGAATCCTATTGAGATGTTGTGGCATGACCTTAAAAAGGCGGTTCATGCTAGAAAACCCTGAAATAAAGCTGAATTACAACAATTCTGCAAAGATGAGTGGGCCAAAATTCCTCCAGAGCACTGTAAAATACATGTTGCAAGTTATCGCAAACGCTTGATTGCAGTTATTGCTGCTAAGGGTGGCCCAACCAGTTATTAGGTTCAGGGGGCAATTTCTTTTTCACACAGGGCCATGTAGGTTTTGAGGTTTTTTTCTCACTAAATAATAAAAACCATCATTTAAAACTGCATTTTGTGTTCAACTATGTTATCTTTGACAAATAGTTAACGGTTTTTGATGAGCAGAAACATTTAAGTGTGACAACCATGCAAAAGAATAAGAAATCAGGAAGGGGACAAATAGTTTTTCACACCACTGTATATAGCGGTGTGATATTTCTGTATCAGAATAAGGACATCGTCTTTATTTTATTTTTTTTAACATGAGAGGTTTTGGTTTTTTTAAACATACCTGCAGTGTTACAGAACCTTCAGAACTACAAATGTGCCCCATTCAGGGATGCTCATCACGGAATAATCATGAGTAACCACGGTGGTTACTCGTGATTCAAATTAGCTTTAATTGCCCCAGCTGAGCGGATAGATGCGCCGGGGTTAATTACCCCGTCTACTGAACGCGTTGCAAGCCTCGTTATGGAGCACTTCCTTCTTGCAGCTTGAAGGAGGAAGTGCTGCATAGCGAGGCTTGCAACACGTCCAATAGACGCTTGCAAGCTCGTTTAAACGCTGGGCGGAGAGCGGCATTATGGGTAATTAACCCAGCCGCATCTACCCGCTCAGCTGGGGCAATTAAAGCTAACTTGAATCATGAGTAACCACCGTGGTTACTCATGATTATTCCGTGATGAGCATCCCTACCCCTATGTATCAAAGTGCCCATAGTCACAAGCTTCTTTAAAGTGGAGTTTAACGAAGAACTTCCTCTCTGATCTAAAACATTTGCCACAGCATGATAACCTTTATATTAAAAAAAATTCATTAAAATGTATGGAAATTAAAAAAACAAAAAAAAAAACCTTACCCACTTCACCACTGAGGGGTTTTACCCCCTGACCACCAGAGCATTTTCACCTTTCAGCGCTCCTTCCATTCATTCGTCTATAACTTTATTATTACTTATCGCACTGAAATGAACTATATCTTGTTTTTTCCGCCACCAATTAGGCTTTCTTTAGGTGGGACATTATGCCAAGAATTATTTTATTCTAAATGTGTTTTAATGGGGAAAATAGGAAAAAATGTGGGAAAAAATTATTATTTTCAGTTTTCGGCCATTATAGTTTTTAAATAATGCATGCTACTGTAATTAAAACCCATGAAATTTATTTGCCCATTATTCCCGATTATAAAACCGTTTAAATTATGTCCCTATCACAATGTTTGGCCCCAATATTTTATTTGGAAATAAAGGTGCATTTTTTTCAGTTTTGCGTCCATCCCTAATTACAAGCCCGTAGTTTATAAAGTAACAGTGTTATACCCTCTTGACATAAATATTTAAAAAGTTCAGTCCCTAAGGTAACTATTTATGTTTTTTTTTTAATTGTATATATATTTTTTTTTTTTTTAAATTACAAAAAAAAAAAAAATTGGGGATTGTGGGAGGTAATGAGTTAATTTATTATGTAAAACAATTTATTTGTATGTGTAAAATGCATTAGGGTGT
Organism: Hyperolius riggenbachi; assembly: GCF_040937935.1. NCBI lineage: Eukaryota > Metazoa > Chordata > Amphibia > Anura > Hyperoliidae > Hyperolius > Hyperolius riggenbachi. Next base: position 215,115,663 of record NC_090654.1, on the reverse strand, counting down.
AGTTTACTATTTGGACACAAGATGGCCACAGTGAGTATGTTTACATGCGACCTGTAAGCGACCGGAAGGACGCTTACAGGAAGCAGTAGGAGGCTGGGAGATTCACAATGATCGCGCTGTTTCTGAAAGAAGCAGCAGATCATTGCGGGGGCTTAGATCAACGAACGGGAATGGATTTTCCCATTCATTGATCTCCGGGCAAGCGGGCGGCGGCGTGCACGAGCGGCGGGTGCGCGCGCACGAGCGGCGGTAGCGCGGACAGCGGCGGGAGCGCGGAAGGTACGGATTTCTCCGTCCCTGGTTTTTTAGGAGGGAAAAAAGGGGCGGAGAAATTCGTACCGCCGGGGGTAAAGTGGTTAAAGGGAGTCTGAAGCGAATTTATATATAAAAAACAAACAAACAAACAAACAGATACCTAAGAAGAGGAAAGGCTCTGGCTCATATAGAGCCTTCCTGCTTCTTCTACGGTCCCTTCATTCCATCGTTGGCCCACTGGTTAGCAGTCTCTGTATTGTGTATGATGTGTACCTAGCATAAAGGTAGCCATAGACTGGTCGCTGTGCCATCAGAACGACCAACAGATAGATCCCTCTCTGATCGAATCTGATCAGAGAGGGATCGTATGGCTGCCTTTATTGCAAACAGATTGTGAATCAATTTCAGCACGAAATCGATCACAATCTGTGGAGCTGCCGCCTCCCCCCCCCCCCCCCCCCCAAGTTATACATTACCTGCTCCGCCGGTCTCTGCTGTCTTCTCCGCGCTGGATTCCGAGTCCGGCTGGCTTCACTGAACTTCCTGTCCGGGGAACAGTAGAGGATGCTCTACTGTTTAAACTTCCTGCCGGGACAGGAAGTTCAGTGAAGCCAGCCGGACTCGGAGCCCAGCCTCGGAGAAGTAGACAGCGGAGAGAGCGGGGACACGCGCCGTAGGAACAAGTAATGTATTGCAGCTAGCGTCCGTCGTCGGACATTCGAACGCTGCTATCGACGCACTCCCGACCCGCCGGCGATCAAGCAAAATCTTCTGTGCGGACGGATCGACAGGAACAATTGATTTCGGACAGAAATCGATCGTTCTGTCAGCGTTTGCGCAATGATTTCACAGCAGATTCGATCACAGTGATTGAATCTGCTGTATATCGGCGGGAAAATCGTTAGGTGTATGGGCCTCTTAAGACCATGCTATTTTCACTTCAGATCTGATTTCCAATCTAGAAAATGATTGAATAAAAAATATACAGCCTACCAATTACATGGATTACATGTGATTGATCCCAAAATTCTGGCTGTTATTCTCAGAAGTTGCAAATAGATTACTCTACTAAACAGATTAGGACAAAGAAAAGGTTATTTGAAGTTGTGAGCACAGGCACTCTGTAAAATGGGGACATTTGCAGTTTAAAAAGGTTTTCTACAACTTCAGGATAGTTTTTTTTTTTCACAGTGGTATTCCTAACCTTTATTTAGCAATATTATTTTTCATGGTTCATGGAAATGGAATTATCCAAGTAGCAGAATACCTTTCATGATAGATACTAGAAGACACATATGCAAAATCATAATAAAAATGCTGTTTCCAAATACTTTGTTAGCTGCATTTATTTACCTGTTAAATTGTAACCTAAAAAAAGGAAATTCACTTTTACAGCCCTTGCTATTTTTTTTTTTTAAATAAGTTTTTTTTAACAAAATCCCAAACTCATTGCATTAGGCCAGTCATATAGTGCCAATAAAAAGATTATTAGCATCACAAATATAAAAATACAGTGCATCCGGAAAGTAGTCACAGTGCATCACTTTTTCCACATTTTGTTACAGCCTTATTCCTAAATGGATTAAATTCATTTTTCCCTTAGAACTCTACACACGACACCCCATAATGACAACATGAAAAAAGTTTACTTGAGATTTTTGCAAATTTATTAACCCATTCAGGTTCCGTCGTTTTCATGTGAGAAATGTTCACCTCCCATTCATTAGCCTATAACTTTATCACTACTTATCACAATGCACTGATCTATATCTTGTTTTTTCCTGCCACCAATTAGGCTTTCTTTGGGGGTACATTTTGCTAAGAGCCACTTTACTGTAAATGCATTTTAACAGGAAGAATAAGAAAAAAACTGAAAAAATTCATTATTTCTCAGTTTTTAGCCATTATAGTTTTAAAATAATACATGCCTCCATAATTAAAACTCACGTATTGTATTTGCCCATATGTCCCGGTTATAACACTGTTAAAATGATGTCCCTATCACAATGTATGGCGACAATATTTTATTTGGAAATAAAGGTGCATTTTTTCCGTTTTGCATCTATCACTATTTACAAGTTTAAAATAAAAAAAATATAGAAATATTTCATCTTTACATTGATATTTAAAAAGTTTAGACCCTTAGGTAAATATTTACATGTTTTTTTTTTTTTATTGTAATGGGTTTTTTTTTTTATTGTAAACATTTTATTTGGGTAGTTTTGGGAGGGTGGGAGGTAAACAATAGATTTATAATGTAAATGTGTGTTAATTTTAAATTATTTTTTTTTACAGGTGTAGTATTACTTTTTGGCCACAAGATGGCGGCCATGAGTTTGTTTACATGACGTCACTCTAAGCGTAACACACGCTTAGAGTGGCGCATTGGGCAGGGAACGGCCAGAAAAGGCGCAGCTTCTGAGAGAAGCTGTCGCTTTTTCAGCGGGGGAGAGGAATCAATGATCGGGCACCGTAGCCCGATACATTGATTCTCTGGCTACCGAATCCGCGGCCGGGAGTGCGCGTGCACGCGCGCGATCGGCCGCGGGAGCGCGCATGGTTCCTGGACGTAGAAACTACGTCCAGGAACCAAAATAGGTTAAAAAAAATAAAAATGAGAAAGTACATAATGAGTACATAGTATTCACAGCCTTTGCCATGAAGCTCAAAATTGAGTTCAAGTGCATCCTGTTTCCCCTGATCAACCTTAAGATGTTTCTGCAACTTAACTGTGCAACTTAAATGGAGTCAACCTGTAGTAAATGCAGTTGATTGGACATGATTTGGAAAAGCATGCATCTGTCTATATAAGGTCTCACAGTTGACAGTTCATATCAGAACACAAACCAAGCATGAAGTCAAATGAATTGTCCGTAGACCTGTGAGACAGGATTGTCTTGAGACACAAATCTGAGGAAGTTTAAAAAAAATAAAAAATAAAAAATACTGTTGCTTTGAAGGTCCCAATGAGCACAGTGGCCTCCATCATCTGTAAGTGAAAGAAGTTCAAAAGAACCAGGATTCTACCTAGAGCTGGCCGGACATCTAAACTGAGCAATCAGGGGAGAAGTGCCTTAGAGAGGTGATTAAGAACCCGATGGTAACTCTGTCAGTGCTCCAGAAGTCCTCTGTGGAGAGAGGAAAACTTTTCAGAAGGACAACCATCTCTGCAGCAATCTACCAATCAGGCCTGTATGGTAAAGTGGCCAGACGAAAGCCATTTCTTAGTAAAAGGCACACGGCAGCCTGTCTGGATTTGAAAAACTCTAAGACCATGAGAAACAAAAATTTCTGGTCTGATGAGACAAAGATTGAACACTTTGGTGTGCATGCCAGGCACCACGTTCGGAGGAAACCAGGCACCAATCATTACCAGGCCAATACCATCCCTACAGTGAAGCATGGTGGTGGCAGCATCATGCTGCAGGGAATGTTTCTCAGTGGTAGGAACTGGAACACAAGTCAGGGTAAAGGGAACAATGACTGCAGCAATGTAGAGACATTCTGGATAAAAACCTGTTCCAGAGTGCTCTTGAACTCAGACTGGGCTACAGTTCATCTGTCAGCAAGACAATGACGCTAAACACACAGTCAAGGTATCAAAGAGGTGGCTTCAGAAAAACTCTGTGAATGTCCTTGAGTGCCCCAGCCAGAGCCCAGACTTGAATCCAATTGAACATCTCTCGAGAGATCTTAAAATGGCTGCGCACCGACGCTTCCCATCAAACCTGATGAAGTTTGATTGGTGTTGCAAAGAGGAATGGGCAAAACTGGCCAAGGATAAGTGTGCCAAGCTTGTGGCATCATATTCAAAAAGACTTGAAGCTGTAATTGCTGGCAATGGTGCATCGACAAAGTATTGAGCAAAGGCTGTAAATACTTCTGTACATGTAATTTTTCGTTTTTTTAATTTTTAATAAATTTGCCAAAACCTCTAGTAAATTTTTTTCACATTGTCATTATGGGGTGTTGTGTGTAGAATTCTGAGGAAAATAATCTGATTTGGAATAAGGATGTAGCATAACAAAATGTGGGAAAATTAAGGCGCTGTGAATTCTTTCCAGATGCACTGTAGCTGGTCCAAATGATACATTTGTCTAAGGCTGCATTTCCACTTGTGCGGTGCGAAACGCCGCGGTAAAAATTCGGGTCCATGCAAATTTTCATGCAAACTCGCATGCGAATTCGCATGGATGACGATGTATGCGAATTTAACTATGGCAGTGCTGGTGTACTTTTCCATTGTTTCTATGTGAATTCGCATGAAAATTCGCATACCCAAACCTCATGCGAATTTCCTATTAAATATATTGTATGCGATTCGCATAGCGGTATGCGAATTCTGATGGCTCTGCCATGCGAAATTTTTCTGCACAGAAAAACGCAAAGGAATCCTGACAAGTGGAAACAGTCCCATTCACTTGTATTGCTATGCGAATTTGCATGCGAAAAACGCATGCGAATTCGCGATAGTGGAAATGAGCCCTAAGGGCTGGTTCAGACGGATGTTTGGAGGCGTCGCGTTCGTTGGCGTCGCGGCGGCAATGCGTTCGGGCTTTCAGCAGCGTTCGCATTGCGTTTGGATGCAATCGTGTTTTTTCTTCCCCTAGGGGAACATTACCCGTCGCGGTTAACCGCCCCTGGAAGCAACATGTAGCTTCCAGGGGCTCCTTGAACGCCAGTGAAAATCGGGACCTGAACGCCGCGTTCGTGTAAACGCGCGTGAAAGCTTGGTACAAACGCTCCCATTCACTTGAATGGGAGCGTTTAACGCCAAGCCCCGAACGCTGGCAGTAAACTCTGCACAAACGTCCGTCTGAACCAGCCCTTAGTCTCCATTTACACTTATCACGGTACGCCACGTTACGCACACAAACAACAATCGGATTCATTGCAGCACAACAGGTCCCATCGTGACAACGTTTCACCCAGAAGGGAGGCATACTTTCATTGTTAAGTATGGCTCACTATGCTCACACTGCAGCGTTAATGTGGCATCATACCATTCAGGACCGCTGCACTACGATTGTAGAACAATTGCACCATAATGGAATGAACAGGTCTGGATTTACCTCACTGGAGCCTATAGGCACAGATTATGCAGGAGAACAGAGGCGCCAAAGGGACAAAAGGAAGCCATATGAGCAAAAACCAAATTCTTGGTAAATAGAGGAGGTAGTGGTGGACCTACCTCCTCCAAGTAGACACACAACGACTGTAGTAAAGACAGTCAATATATTTTATTCATGAACAAATATGCAACGCGTTTCGCAGGTTTGATCCCGCCTCATCAGGCAACAACAACGGAGCAACAGCACATGTGGTCAGCAGAAGAGCCAGGCACCTCTGTCCACACTCCTGGGTGGAGGGTTGAACCCCCTTTTTCTCATCTACAGAGAACGACTTCTTATTCCTGAGTGGGGTCAGGAAAATCTCCCCACCTGCCTTTACAGTGGTTGCCTAATGGTAACCCTGGTTTGTGAGTATTAATATTTACTCTTTCTAGTAACCATTTACCAGTACATATTACACTATTGGGGCTCTTGGTGTTCCTTGTTTCTATAGGCACAGATGTCCTGGCACCTCAGACTTCGCCCTCCATGAACCAACAAACCACCACCAAACTGCACCACAAGCAGGGCTGTGGAGTCAGTCCAAAAATCCACCGACTCCGACTCCTCAGTTTAGGATTCCACCGACTCCGACTCCTCGACTCCGACTCCTCTAATTTGCATATTACAATTTTGTTGATTAAAAGTATGTAACATGAAATTCGTCTCTTAACTGCCAACGCTTAGGAATTTTACAAGACAACTGAAGTGAGAAGGATATGTAGATTTTTATATTTATTCCCTTTAGACTAAAACTAGTCCTTGGTAAGAGTACTTGTAAAAGGTACAAACCGGAACAAAGAACATCTATCAGGCCCTAGGCAATGTAAGTGTGGGTACATGTAAGAATGATGTGCAGGTACTCTGCAGGGGAATGAGGAGATTGTAAACAGACAACACCTCTGTATTCAATGTGCACAGCATTCTCAGTGGATTCCCTGCAGCTCTGTGGGGAGTGCATATGTAGAGTATAGTACTACTGTGTAACAAAGTAAACCTGAGACAGATGAAATTAAAGTTTTATACATACCTGGGGCTTCCTCCAGCCGCCTTCAGGATAATCAGTCCCTCGTTGTCCTCCTCCACCACCTGTATCTTCTGCTATGAGTCCAGGTACTTGAGCCAGTCGGGCGTAGTGCGCATGCACACACTCCGCCGCCAGGAGCATACTACACCTGTGCAGCACTGTTGCGCAGGTGCAGAATGTTCCTGGCTGTGGGAGCGGCATGCGGCCAGACAGCGCTGACTAGGTGAATTACCAGGACTCATAGCAGAAGATCCGGGTGGTGGAGGACAGCGAGGGACTGATTAGCCTGAAGGGGGCTGGAGGAAGCCCCAGGTATGTATAAAACTTTACTTTTCATCCATCTCAGTTACCCTTTAATTTGTAGTCACCAAACCAAATTTTAACAACATATCAAATTATTTGATTTCATCAGCAAAGGGAGTGCATACATTTGCATAAATCAGCAGCAATGCAGAATTATTTCCATCTCGTTGACCATCTCTATTAGTGACACAGCTACACATCAGGCTTTATTCTTACAGCATAGATGTTATTTAGTATATATAAGAGATTCCTGTGTACACATCATATATACAGTCACAATCAGATATGTATATCTGACCTTAAAAATACGGGGACTGCTTTATTGAAGCAGCACAAGTAACTAATTTTGATTGGTTTATTTCATTTTTGTGGACTAAGCACAGCTATTACTGTATATATACTGTATATATACATTTTTTTTAATGACTATTATATGAGAAATAGAAAATTTTATCATATTTTCTATTTTAATTACCGTTACAAATTCATTAGGAGTCGGAGTCGGTGCATTTTTTCCCGACTCAGACTCCAGGCACCCAAAATTGCCCGACTCCACGACTCCGACTTCACGACTCCGACTCCACAGCCCTGACCACAAGTGTGCTAGGTGTCCCAGCTGTCACTTCTCCCTTACTTCCCTTGCCCGTCATAGGTAGCTACAGGTACCCCTTATTATTTGGTAGCTAGAGGTACCCTAAATATTAAGTAGCTGGTGGTGCCCACAATTATTAAGTAGCTAGAGGAACTTCAGTATTAAGTAGCTAGAGGTGCCCCCAACTGAAGGGAGATCTCGTCAGTGGAATGCTGAGAGCTGGTTGAGTAACCTCTCATTTACACCCTCATCAGGACTCTGCATAGGGAAGGAGAGAGGGAGGTACTTGGGGAGGGGAGTGACCTGCCTTTTCTTAATCAGGCACCTGTAGGCACATGCCCACAGTGCCTTATGGGTAATCTGGCCCTGTGAAATTGGCCTAATAGAGGTAGTGCATTCCTTTGAATTTGCAGTAGGATCCTTTTATTCAAAAACAAACTAGGAGAAAGTAAAGACAGAACAAGTAGAAAAGAAGTAAAGCATCCCAGTAAAAATTACGTGTGCTGTCTGCGCATGTAAATTCTACAGGCACTCAGCAAAAACACCGCCATGCCTCGTCAGTGGCAGGGCCCGTCCAAACTCCAATGGGGCCACTTCCCCCCCCCCACCCCCCCCTCAGAAAATTCAAATTCATAGCCCTCTTAGTCTCCCTCCTTAATTTGTGCTCCCAGCGCACCTGCACTATTTTTGGCAGCATAGCAACCCACCTGTCCCAAAACGCTCTTCCTTTAGACCGTGCATACTCGTGTTCATCCTCGCAGGCACGCCTCATCGTAGTGACCTGGCGCATGTTATTACGTAATGACATGCTCCAGGTCAGCGATAATGAAGATGGGGTAGCATTGACTAACTGCTCAAGGATTGAAATTTGCATGCCTTGGATTTGTAGTTTCCACAGATGTCAAGCTGGATGCAATCATATGCAGTACACAATCACATGCTGCACACAATTTTAAAGGACCACTGTCGCGGAAATCTTAAAATATATATAAACTCATAAACTCATACAAATGAGAAGTACATTTCTTCCATAGTAAAATGAGCCATAAATTACTTTTTCCTACGTTGCTGTCACTTACAGTAGGTAGTAGAAATCTCACATTACTGACAGGTTTTGGGCTAGTCCATCTCTCCATTCTTAGCGTAACCATTTCTTAGCATGACCATTATTCTTTATAAAGACACTCCCTGAAAAAGATTAATACAAATATGCCTCCCTGCTCACCGTACACTTTTTTGGCACTTGGACGGAACAACTGCCATTCACTAAGTGCTTTTGAAAAGAAAGAAATCCCTGAGAATCCCCCTCGAGGAGATGGGTAGTCCAAAACCTGTTGCTTCTTTCAGATTTCTACTACTACTGTGACAGCAACATAGGAGAAAAGTAATATATGACTCATTTTACTCTGGGAGAAATGCACTTCTTATATGTATATGTTTACATCTATTTTACATTTTAGGATTTTCGCAACTGGTCCTTTGAACATTTTGAAAAAAAACTGAGTTTTATGGAAAAAAAATCTATTATAATATAATTAAAATTCCCGAGATTTTTAGTATTTCTAAGCATTTGAATTACTGACAAAAACACATAAATTTCTTAAACAAGTTTATTAAAAATATGTATGAAACAAGCACATTACAATGATACTGTTATAACGTATCATTATTAACCTTGAAAAAAATTGTTCTCACCTTCAAAAATGTATCATGGTAATAAGTTATATTTCCAGCAATTATAAAAACATCAGTTCATCTTAAAAATGTTAGTAAATATTGTGTAGAAAACAGGTAGGGCTGGTTTCCTTGTAACAAAGCGAAAAGCAGACAAGAGTGAAAAAAGTCATTGAAATACAAATATATGCAAACAGCTTTTTAAGCAAAAAGATATTTACAGTGTTCCTCAGTGTCATATGACTAATGTGCATTCAGTTATATATGTACAGTCCTTAAAAACATTGTATACACTATATATAACAGTGAGTAAAACAGCTACAACCTGGGTAATAAAAAACAAGCAGGTGCTGAAAAAATACTTAATCATAAGTTAATTTCTAAGAAAACTGCATGTCAAAATGATCAGAATGCCAATAGTTCCAGAGATATGGGCTGCTGAATGAATATGCCTTTACGCAGTAAAGTAAAACAGGGCTTATACCACCCCCTGTGGTCTTTTAAAATGGACCTGATCTCTTGCACAAGACAGAAGAAAAACAGAGATAAATAAACCCTATATTTAATTAGAGAGTTTAGCCTGTCTAATCCCCCCTCTTCTGTGACTAATCACAACTGTAGTTTGATCTCTCAGCTGTTTCAGCTGTCTGCCTTGGCAGAGCAACTAATTTGTAAACACAGGATGTTATCATGCAGTCCATGCTCCATGCAGGCTTTCACTGCAGGTCATAGTTTGCAGCTCTATAGGCTCGAACACACGTCCAACACACACGTCTTTCTTGGATCGTTCATGTGTGTTTACTTGCCGATATTTTAAGATCGTTAACCTTTACAGATTGATCTTTAGTCAAGTTCATTGAGACCAATTTTTATCTGAGGTGTGTATGTACCTTAATACGACACTTGCGGTTGAACATTAATGTGAAGAATGGCTTCACTGACAAAAAGGTCGTTTTAAAAACCAAACGCCTTTCTCTGATTTCATTAGCTTACTGTGCAGAATTACTGATTGTTTTAACATGCAGTATTCATAAGTAACTAATTAATTTTTCATCATATGCTAAATTTCTATTGCTCTGGTTCATGACATACTGTAAATGCTTTAAGCCAAGCAACACTAAAATACTAAATACATATATCACATTTACTTTCACAGCAGATCACATCACAAGTCTGCACTGCTTACATTGCAAAAACAAAAGAAATATTTAAAGGGCAAGAATACCCAATTTAAAAATGAAGTGGTTATGATGAGCAACATTAGAACTATATAATACATAAAAAGAGTTAGAGCAGTTAAAACATTTCTTTTTTTTGTTGTTGTTTTTTCTTATTTTTGGTAACCATCAGTAGCTCAGATCACCTGAAATTATAGTCAATAGATCGATTTTTTTTCTCCACCCACCTGCCATGCATATTATAAGGGTATGGCACATTTTTTTGCATTCATGTTTTTTGTAATACCAGAAGATGAGGCTTTATGGCAGGTTATGAAAGCATTGGCCACTCTGATAGTGGAAGATCTTGTTAGTACAGTGTTCTCCCCAGGCTCTTTTAGCCTGGTGCTCCACCCGGCTAATTTTGGTGAGTGCCCGGCTATTATCGTATCGCCTCCCCATCCACCTCCTATGGTGTAAGCAGAGTTGCACTGGCCTTGCATTCCCGTGTTTACGCCCCACCTGGCTACTTTTTCATGCCACTCAGCTGGAAACAAAATTCTGGGGAGAACACTGTAGTAGGATGTAAGCCACACAAAGAGCTGCCTCCACTAGAGACAGAAATAGCTTCAAATGGCTCAAATTTAAAAATTACATTTGGCACACATGAGTTGATATATTCGGTAGCTTTGATCACCTTAATCAAATTGCCACTGACCGCTAAGTAGATTTTTGGAAGTTTATCAGTCTAAAGCATAACTACCGGTAGGTATGGAGGTTCCATTGTTTCTCAATCAGATCTGCTGAAATCTGATCAAGATCAAGTAGTGCATTTTGTATATTAATCGATACTCCCCAAGCAATTCCTGACTGTATATACCACGATTCATATGCCAGATCTGGTTGTTATCAACCCTTGACTAGCTCGGCTAGCTTTAGTTCTGTTATGCTGTGCAATAAATGTATAATGTGAGATACCTCCGTTTTTTTAGGACTTATCTCTCGCATAAAGTGAGCTATGCTTAAAAAAAAGTGAACCTTCAGAGAATGTATCTCTTGTCAGAATTAAAACAAACATCTATAGGTAGAAAACCCTATGGTCAACACTCCAGAATGGTTCTTAACTGTAGTAAGAAGGATATGGAGGCTGCCATATTTATTTCCTTTTAAATAATACTAAATGCTGAGCAGCCCTGCTGATCTGTCATGCATCAGTAGTGTCTGACTCACACACCTGAAACCAGCATGCAGCTAATCTTGTCAGATTTTTGTCAAAAACATCTGATCTGCATGCTATTTCAGGGTCTATTACTAAAAGCATTAGAGGCACAGGATAGGCAGGACAGCCAGGTAATTTGGAAACAAATATAGCAGCCTCTATATCATTCTTAAGTTGTCCTTTAATGGCCTCCTACTTTTTACATCAAATAGTTCTTCTCCACTGGCACAATAGATAATGTTCATCAAGTGTCCCAGACTCGTAAGCTCACATAGCAGCAGTCTTGTCAACCATACTTTCTACCCTTACTTTCCCCCAACACCTATTACTGGAAGGGTCAGGGTACAATGGCGATCTTGTAAAATGCCTTGGTGTCTCTTCACTACTATCACCATAGTGCCATGGAAGAAAAAACCTGCATAGTAAAGAAGAGAGAAGCTAGGGACCATCTTAAACCATATGAAGTGACCTAGTACTAGGCCTTCTCTTCAGTTTTTATTCTAATATATTTTCTGGAGTCCCACTTTTAATTCCCCACATTTGCTTCTTGACCAGTAAAATAATGACCATACAGTTGAGCTTCCCTACCTATGTGTGATTTTGACAAATATTTAAAATAAATCATGTTAATGTTTTGCTTGAATCTGTCAGAAAGAGTTAACTTTGGCTGAAGTGTGGTTGGGCAAACCTCACCAGCCAGGAGACAACAGAAGACAGTTAAGGACCAGCTAACGCCCATAGGCATCGGCAGGTCTTAAGTGGATTTACATGGAAACGGCCGCTCGTTCGAGCGGCCTTTCCATGTCAGTTCACGGAGGGTGTCTCCGTGAACAGTGTGCGAGCCGCCGATCGCGGCTCGCACGCATAATGTAAACACGCGGGGAAGAAATCCCCGCTGTTTACATCAAAACAGCGCTGCTGCGCAGCAGCGCCGTAGTGCAGATCGGCGATCCCCGGCCTCTGATTGGCCTGGGATCGCCGTCATTTGATAGGCTGAAGCCTATCCCATCAGGCGCAGGTTGGATATCCGTCCTGCGCACATCACAGCCAGAGCGAGAGGGAGGAAGAGGTAGGGAGGGCGGAAAACGCTGCGGAGGGGGGCTTTGAGGAGCCCCCCCCCGCTCGGCCACACAGAGCGGCGGCGATCAGACCCCCCCAGCAGGTCATCCCCCTAGTGGGGAAAAAAGGGGGGAAGTCTGATCGCCCTGCCATTAACACGATCTGTGCTGCGGGCTGCAGAGCCCACGCAGCACAGATCTCCAAAACATAGCCGGTCCTTTTTGCTAATTGGAGTTCATCAATGATCTGGCAACAGAAAACAACAGAACTGTACCTTCTGAAAAGTTTTAAGCCCATGAAAGTCCAGTCTCACAGGCCAGAGGTTTGCAGGAATTAACATTTCCTTTGATTGGAGGCTGGTTCCTATAAACCAGAGCATAGCCCTTTTGTTTTGTACGCATTGATTTCCTACTCAAGATAAGAAGGGCATCATCTACAACACTTCTGCCATATAAATGAGAAGCTGAACCTGCTGCCAAATCTGCTTTCCCTGCACACCACATGGTTTAAGATTAGCAGCTAAGTGAACTCATTTTATTGTCTGTTGGATTATGTCTCATATGTATTTGCTTTTACCATGTTTATGACGTGTGGAGAAACATTTTGAAATGTGAAAACGTTTCAGTATCAACAATCTCGCAATATACTTGGGTTCTTTTTGGAACTTAATTTTCTCATGCATTTAAGGGTATTCCACCCATTGTGTTACAAATGTTTCATTCATTTTGCTTCCCTGATGAGATCAGAGTGGCACAGCAGTCTCCAAGTAGTTAAATTATGGGGTCCCTTTAGACACTTAGACATCCTACGATGTTTATTTATATATATATTTATTTATTTTTTTGCAGGATGTGCTAATTGGAGTTTTCAGGAGGCCCCCCAAAGCAGCCGTCTTCTCTGAGGCCGCCATATTGGATACCACAAACCCTATTTATGGAACAGAGATGAGTCTTCAGCCCAAAACAAACCATCTGTTGGACACTGCACAACAAGATGGCCAATTGAAGCTCTTTATGATCTGAACGTATGCCCCCCCCCCCACGTTCCATTATCTCCCCTGTCATAGGTGGTAATGTATTGTATTTGTAACCTACTTATGGAGGTCCAAGATCTTTGTTCTGGTTATAGTTTTTATGTTTGCAAAGGTTGGTTGGTAGCCTTGAATATGACAAAGAAATATTGCTTATATTATCTAAATAGGGGCACTTAAAAAAACAAAAACCCTGGACCCCTGCTCTGGCTGGCAGGGGGATCCCATAGCTTTTCTGCTTGGAGATGATGCAGTTCTGGCTGCTGTGCTGCACAATGCTCTCCATCCTCCTGACATCCAGCTTTGAAGGTGACAGTGTCAGGAAGTTGGAGATCAGCATGCAGCACAGCGGCAAGAGGTGGCGATATTGGAAGAGTTAACCCTCTAATGCAGCCCATGGCAACTAATAGGCCAGTTGAGTTACACGGAAGGCGAAACCCATTCACTCATCCCTGCAACATAACAGAGGAAAAGGGTGCTCTGTGAAAGCGGAAAGATTTTGGCAACCTCATTCGATCCCGCTGCTGTTCCCATATTGCAAGAGCTCAACAATGCGCTCCGTAGAGGGCTTAATAAAATCCATTTAAAGAACAATTCCACTCAACAACATTTAATAGTAAGAGTGGAAGTGCACAGGATAGCTGTATTTGCCTTATGGTTGCTGCCAACAGTAATCCTTGTTTCGATTGTACGGCACAACAGCTACTGCATGACTTATGGCCCATACTCACGGGCAACTTTTTGGCCTGTCGCCAGCACACGTGAGCGTGTGCGCGACAGGTCGGCGACAGCTCGTCGCCAGGTCCCTCCGCATACACACGGCGGAGGGACCTGGCAACTGATGCGGCGGAAGCTGTCGCTGTTGCTCCTTCCCCCGCCGGAAGCCCAATGCACTTCTTATCTTGTTGCTGTCGCTAGTCCGCGTACTCACGCGGACTAGCAACAGTTCCAGCGGAGTTGCGGCGGTGACTGTCGCCAGGCAACGGTTCAATCGCCATCAGCGACATCAGCGACGAACGACGGTTCGGGGTGCGCGCCCGTGCAACGCCGCATACTCACGGGCGACCTGTCGCTGTAACACGCGCGAGTGTTGCGGCGACATTTGTAGCCCGTGAGTATGGGCCATTACAGTACTTCTGATTCAGAAGGAATCCCTGAGCAACTCATCTATACAATGATCAGGGGTAAACTGTAACCAGAAGAGGGCGGGTGACCAATGCAACAGCCCTGCTACCATGAAAATCAAGCAAGTGTTACTTTAGATCAGGGGTCCCCAACCTGTGGGCCGCGGCCCACTAGTGGTCCGCAGGACATTTCATGGTGGGCCGCGGCTTCAGACTCACTTTTGGCAGATTAACAACATTACACTTCTAATTCTAAGGGCAGCCGCGGCGGGAGGGCGGGCGCATCATACTAGACCAGTCTCCAGGCCCACCCCCCTCACTCTGTGCGACCGAAGCAGTGGGCGTGGGCGTACGCGTACTACGTTTCAAATCCCGCCCCCTCACTATGTGTGGCCAATCACCCCCTTAAGCGATGGCGGCGACAAAGCTATTATCGGAGGCGCCAGACCCGCCTCCTGCATCAGTGGGGATTCCTCTCGGAGGCCTATGTCATGCCTCCATGTGGCCAATCACCCCATTCTCAAGCGGCGGCCAATAGCAATATCGGAGGTGCCAGTCATGCCTCCTCCATCAGTGCCCCAATCATCATTCCCCCTTCAGCCTCCAGTCCTGCCCCCCTATTATACAGGCCAATCAATGAATGGCTGCATGTATTTCACACAGCGACATAGTCGCAGTGTATACAGAGCGCAGCGTCTGGGCGCCATTAGAGAGAGAGGAGGTCAGAGCCTGCCGCTGAGAGCCCACTGAGAGCCTGCCGCTGAAAGCCTGCACGAGCCTGACATATAGCAATCAAGTAAGCCTTACTTACTTAGTACATATAAACACCCCACTCACATATACATAGGTGTGTGTGTGTATATATATATATATATATATATATATATATATATATATATATATATATATATATATATATATATATATATATATATATATATATATATGTATATATATATATATATATATATATATATACTGGGCTAACTGTGCTTGCTATACTGGGCTAACTGTGCTTGCTATACTGGGCTAACTGTACTTGCTATACTGGGCTAACTGTACTTGCTATACTGTGGTAACTACTGGCTACACTGGGCTAACTGTACTTGCTATTCTTGCTATACTGTGGTAACTATACTTGCTATACTGTGGTAACTATACTTGCTATACTGGGCTAACTGTACTAGCTATACTGGGGTAACTACTGGCTATACTGGGGTAACTGTACTTGCTATACTGTGGTAACTACTGGCTACACTGGGCTAACTGTACTTGCTATACTGTGGTAACTATACTTGCTATACTGTGGTAACTGTACTTGCTATACTGGGCTAACTGTACTTGCTATACTGGGGTAACTACTGGCTATACTGGGGTAACTGTACTTGCTATACTGTGGTAACTACTGGCTACACTGGGCTAACTGTACTTGCTATACTGTGGTAACTATACTTGCTATACTGTGGTAACTATACATGCTATACTGGGCTAACTGTACTAGCTATACTGGGCTAACTGTACTAGCTATACTGGGCTAACTGTACTTGCTATACTGGGCTAACTGTACTTGCTATACTGGGCTAACTATACTTGCTATACTGGGCTAACTGTACTAGCTATACTGGGTTAACTTTACTTGCTATACTGGGCTAACTGTACTTGCTATACTGGGGTAACTACTGGCTATACTGGGGTAACTGTACTTGCTATACTGTGGTAACTACTGGCTACACTGGGCTAACTGTACTTGCTATACTGTGGTAATTATACTTGCTATACTGGGCTAACTGTACTTGCTATACTGGGGTAACTGTACTTGCTATACTGTGGCAACTACTGGCTACACTGGGCTAACTGTACTTGCTATACTGTGGTAACTATACTTGCTATACTGTGGTAACTATACTAGCTATACTGGGCTAACTGTACTTGCTATACTGGGCTAACTGTACTAGCTATACTGGGCTAACTGTACTAGCTATACTGGGCTAACTGTACTAGCTATACTGGGCTAACTGTGCTAGCTATACTGGGCTAACTGTACTTGCTATACTGTGGTAACTGCCGCCGCCACTAGCCACGCCCCTCCACCCCCCCCTCCCCCGGGGGGGGGCCCCGGAGAAAATTTTGGTCGGGACAGTGGGCCCCGGGCTCAAAAAGGTTGGGGACCCCTGCTTTAGATGGCTCCACAGAGATTATCATACTCCAGTGAACTTCCACCTTCACCACCTGAAGGTGTTGAGTGCAGCCTTGTCCAGTCCATAATAGCTGACCTAAGCTTGACCTCTGGAACAATAGAGGCTGGTGTTGTCTGACCTAGCAACTGTCAACAATTCTGCTAAATAGGAGCTTTCTGTGCATGCACTGAAATTCACGCTGTTCTTCCTATAGTTTATTGGGACAAGTATCAGTAACCCTACCCTGTTTTACAGCATTCTGCAAGTAAAGTCTGAGAAGAGCACATAGAAAAATAATTGAATTTGGGAAGAGATGTACAAGCATGGGACGGATCATGTGTCCATGCTGGGCTGCTTTTTGGCCTTGCAAAATTCATGTTCTGCCTTTGGGTTCCCTTTTCATCAGGGCTAAACAGGGGCGTTGCTAGGATCCTAAGAGATCCGGGGCACTTTTGGGCACTCCAGTTGGAAAATGGGTGTGATCACGGTCATCATGCACCAGAATGTGGGTGTGCTCATGGGTGGAGCCAAATTTACATGAACTTAACAGCGGTCTAAGAGTAGGCCCGCCCAGCAAAATGTTGGATACAGCCATTATCACATAAATAGGTAGTGTCACTTAGACATAACTAGGCAGAATTACCTGGCTTCTGTGCTGGCTGGTCTGGCTTTCTGCTGGGCAGGCTGGCCTGCTTCCAGGTAATCTGGCAGTCCCCCCATAGCATTTCCTGACCTTCTAGTGGACCCCTTCCCATGCTCCCACAGGCCCCCAATTGAGGCACCACAACTCCCAGCATGCCCCCACAGAAGAACCAAAGCACCTTGCATGCCCCTATAATGGCATCACAGTGCCCAGCATAGCACTATGGCACCCAGTATGCCCACGTAGAGGCACCACAGCACCCAGCATAATCCTCATTGATGTACTACAGCTCCCTGCATGCCCCCTTAAAGCTATCACACTGCCTGACAGGGCACCACAGCAGCCAGTATGCCTACATCAAGGCACCACAGCACCCAGCATAATCCTCATTGATGTACTACAGCTCCCTGCATGCCCCCTTAAAGCTATCACACTGCCTGACAGGGCACCACAGCAGCCAGTATGCCTACATCAAGGCACCACAGCACCCAGCATACCCCCAATTGATGCACCAAAGATCCCAGTATGCCCGCCTTTGAGGCACCACAGCTGATTCTGCCTCTGGGACATTCGAGGCACCCCAGAATAGATTCGGGGCATGTGCCACTCTTTGATCATTAGGGCTAGCAACGCCCCTGGGGCTAAAGAAAAACCAAGAAAGTAGCCCAACACAAAACAACACTGTAGCAGTCACAAGGTTTACAGTGCAACAATGTTTAACTTCCTACCTTAAAAGAGAACCCCAGGTGAATCTTGGGGTAAAAGTTAAATACTTACCTAATGAGAGGGAAACCTTTGGATCCTGCAGAGGCTTCTCGAGCTGTCCTCCGTCACTGCCTGGGACCCTCCAGCACATCACAACCACGCTCCTCTTCATGCAAACATGCGGCTATACTGCACCTGTGCAAGCACGGGCGTGCCTGCGCAGTGCGCCTGATCCACTCCGTGTAACTGGGCAGGCGCAGCCATGCTCATGCTTGAAGAGAAGCAGGGTCGCAAGTGTGGAATCCAACAGGAGCTTATGAGATTACTTTGGGGGTCTGCACTCGGCAAAGGACAACCAGAAGGACAGCATGGGAAGTCTCTGGAAGATCCAGAGACTTCACTCTCCTTAGGTAAGTATTTAACTTTTGACCCAAGATTCGCCTCTGGTACACTTTAAAATTACATTGTTGTGAAACAATTACAATATAATGAAAAGTTTCAGGAGGATACCAATTCTATTCAGGACTCTTTCATATTGTGGGATTGATTCACAAAACTTATCTTATATTAATTATCTCACCTTAATTAACTACCCAGCGACCGCCTAATGCAGAATTGCAGCCGCAGAGTGGCTCCCCCAGGTCCGCCCAATGTGGAATTGCGTCATCTCGCTATGCGCGAGTTTTGCAGGGAACAAGCTCTCGCTCAAGCGCCATTATCTGCAGGGGAGAAAGGCGGTTGGAAGAGATAAGCCTGCCAGCCCACGATCGCTATCTGAGTGATCATAGCTACGGGGGGTGGGTAATTCACGGTGGGCGGTAATTAAATGTACACAGCGCTTTTGATCTCCCACAGCCTTGTCACTTAACTGGGACAGATGTGCGCACAGTGTAATCCCTGCCACAGTCCTATGCCTTGTAGGCATAGGACTGAGCGCCGATCACTCTAGGGACAATTGAAAGGGGGGAGAGGGATTAAAGGAAATAAGGATTTTTTTTTTAAAGGATACTTTTTTATAAATTAAAAAAAAAATGCAGGAGCAATCAAAGACCATCAAAAGACTGCCCTGTGTGTGAGCAGAAAAGGAGGTAAGATTCATTTGTGTATTATGGCTGTGCAGCGAACTGTTAAAGCTGCACAGCACTGAATTGTGAAAAATGGCCTGATCACTATGGGGTGTAAGCCTGTGGTCCTAAAGTGGTTAATAACTCAGGCCTTGTTCACATTGCGTTCGGCTAGCGTGTCCGTCCACGGTGGGGGGTTTTCCCGTGTTTTTTTTAACGTTTTCTGGCGATTTTCTGCGCGTTCACTCGTTTTTGTAGGCGTTTTTGTAAGCGCTTTTGCAGAGCGCTTCTGTCTTTTGATCCGGAAAATAATCCGGAAACAAATAATACAATGTATCTTTTTTAAAAAACCGCTCACGCAATTGCTTGCCAAAGCAATTTTGGGAGCGTTTTTCCTATACAGTCCATTGAGGCAAATCGCCTCAAAAATGGCTCAAGCAACGCTTTTCATAGTGGATGGCAAACGAACCGCTCTGATGTGAACTCTCTCATAGAGAGCCATTGCACATGCGCTTTCAGGGAGATTTTGAAAATCGCCCGCGCTTAAAATTTAACAAAAACGCCTGTAATGTAAATGAGGCCTAACAGTCTATTTCTCACTATAGGCCTGATGCAAAGGTAACACCACGTGTTACCATAGCAATACACATGTTACCCAGGTAATGCCTGTGGCACTAATTGTGTAACAGGCAATGCTCTTCTCACGTTCGTACCGGTAAAATGACCATGTGCTACCTGAAATCACACTTTCTCAGATAAGCAAAGCAAACTGTAAAAAAGAGAACAATTTTATTCACAAATGCTAGCAACGCTTTCTGTAGCTATATCAGATGGGAGGAGGGCCCACACACACACAAGGAGCGTCACAGGGCGGGTGGGGAGAGCAATTTTCTCAGCCAGCACTTGGTCGATCCACCAGGCGAATTGGTCACAGACATGCCGAGGGGAATCGGGGGCAGCTGTACACATGCTAAATTCTCTGCAGTGGTGGCTGCAGGACCAGCCTTACCATGAAGCAGCCTGAATCATTTGATCAAATCACATGAACCTGCCTTGGGTATTTGTTATTGGCTATTTCTGACAAGATTAATGCAATGTGTGTACAAGGCTTAGAATAGTTTAGTGCATGCAGTCCAGCAGAATCAAGTGCATAACTGTCACACTGATCATCAACAGTCCATTAAGCTGACAATCACTGCCAATGGCATGGGGCAGTCTGTGTTTCTCTTGTTTCTGCTTGTATGCAATGTAACTAGACACTCTGAATAAGTTTCTGTCTACCTGCTCTTTCACATAAAAGTAGGCATTACCTTTGCTGAATTGAATAGGTGGGTGCTCACAAACAGTCAATTAGACCTGTGTTGTTTACAGCTAGCTTCAGCAGACAGGGAGACTGGCAAAAAGCAGCAATACACAAACATGCAGACACAACAATCTGCATAAGCAATGAACAAATATGCCTCCCATGTACACACTTTAAATTATGAAAAGAGACAAGACTACCACACATTGACAAACTAATTACATTCTAGTAGTCACATGCACATATATCTGACCTTTTAAAAAGACTATAGAAACCCTCTAAAAAAAAAGATAAAAGAGCAGCAACTGTAAGTGATGTTAATGAGGGTGTTGACCATTGTTAACAACCAGGAACCTTTCTTCAGACCCTCCAGCTGAGTTAGGAAACACATGGTTACATAGGCGCAGCAATAGCCATAGCAGCTGCTACCGGGCCCTGGAGCAGAGAAGGCCCAGGTAAAACTTAATGTATTCAGTATTCACTATTATCTTTCTTGTGTTCATCCAACCTCTCGGTGCCCATGGACTACATGCAGTGCAGATTGCACGAGAATCTGATCTGCCAATTAACTCATATTGCATAAGGTGCAGGCAGCATTGCTCAAGAGTGCCTACATCTGATGGCCCCATGAAAGTTTTACTATGGGACCCCATGGTCTCTAGCTAGGTCACTGTGTGATTGCCAAGATGTATACTGACACCAATCTAAGGTAAATATCTCTCAGGCTAATCATAACTGGCTAGGTGTGGTAGCTTTGACCAAATCCGGTAAATACTGTATATAATACACACCTGAAAAACAATTCAGGTTCAATTGATTGTGAGGCAATAACTAAAACATAAGTGATTGAATATGGCATAATATTGTCATTTAATTAGCAGAATTCAGGATTTTTGGTCTGTACGGTTCTGAACAAACCCATAACCTACAGTAGGTTGATACCACATTACCGGAATGCTGTCATTTTAGCCCAATCACCGAACTCGGAAGCATTGGACCAATTAGAGAATGCAGAATTTTTCCGCAAAAATCGAATTAGCACAGTAGGTTTAGACCAATTACAATACTACTGGGTATTCCTGAGTCTTTTGATTGGCCTAAAATATCCATGGTATTCTGATTACATCGGTAAAATTCTGCATTCTCTGATTAGTTCAATACTTCTGAATCAATTCAGAAAAAAAAGATTCCTTGGAAATCAGTAATTGGAAATCTGCGGAATGTGTAATCGGCACTAGCGGTGACATTTCTGACCATCCCTACTCCTGATCCACATTGTTTTGCCTTTGTCAGCCCCAGTAAACTGACTCAGCAAGCTGGGGACTACTGCGCATATGCAGCCCCGGCCGCGAGAGTCCTTGATTGCACTCCTGTGGCCGGGACCATTTTGCGCTTGCACATTTGCAAGTTTTATGCGCAGGTGCAAAACGCTCCCGGTCATGGTGCGTGTTTCAGCGCGCGGCTCGGACAGCACATGGAGTGCCAGTGACACAGTGGTGCAGATTGGGAGGACAGTCAGGGACTAGATAGACTGCGGGAGGTTGGGAAAAGGCCCAGGTAAGTAAAAATCTACTCCTTTTTTCAATTAAGACTCATATCAGCCTGTTACAGAATGTATAATGGGTACTGGATCTATACTGACAGTGACACCCGACCACCATAATTCCATGCCCACTGTCACTCCGTCATGCACTGCACCATTGTCCCCCTTCCCTCCTCCATGGCAACAGATGTGTCGCTAGCCTGTAGGTTAGCGATGCATCTGTAAAGCACTCCGATGGAACTCTCATCCCAGGGATCGAGTTCTGATCCCTGCAGCCAACAGTAATTATGCCTGTGTATGCATGTTAAGCTATGTACACACAGGGCCAGTGTTAACATAAAGGCAAAGGGAACCCCCCCCCCCCCACACAACCCGGTCACCCCCTGACTTGTGCTTCCTGGGGCCCCTGCAAAATTTTGTCAGCATAGCGTCCCTGTGCGCTGCCATGTCCATACTCCCCATCTTCACCCGTTGGCTGCCTCTTCTCCATGACCCGTCGCATAATATTACACAATAACCTGTTCCGGGTCACTTAGAAGAGGTGCCCCTGTGAGGATGAAGATGAGAGTGCACAGACTGGGGTTGCTATGCTAACAACAACAGTGCAGGGGCCCCAGGGAGAACAGAGGGAGGAGATCTGGCAAGAGTGTCAGCCAGCTCGGGGACCTGGGTGCTGAATATTCTATGGGGGTGGGGCAGGTTAATTTTTACCCAGGGTCTTATTGTGGCTTGAACCGGACCCAATGTACACACACAGGATAAATGTTGCACAAAAAGCATGTGATTTCTTCAAGTGACATTTTGCATGCAAACACTGCACCAGTATGCTGCTCAGCACATTCAGTACTATGGTGAGGAGAGGGCGGAGCTTCAGCAGGAGGTGTTTTGCTGCAGCTCACAGTGGGAATCACAACAGAAGTCAGCTGATTAATATCCTACTTGAGTTGGCTGCTGATGTCGGGGATACCTGCACACACACCCCAGATTGTCAACCTGAAACAGGAATGATCTAGTACAGGGCTAGGCAAACTTTATGTGACCCGGTCCGAACTGCTCTCCTCTTGTCCTCCCTCCCGAGTTGCGAGTGGGATTAAGCGAGAGGGTTAACTCACCTAATCGCCGCTTCCAGAGTCGGGTCTCCATGGCCACAGTAGCATTATGTGACACGCCGTCAGTACGTACGAGCATACAATAAGCTGGTACATACTGGCGGCGTGTCGCATGACGATGCTGTGGCCATTAGGTGAGTTAACCCTCCCACTTAAAGTGGATCCAAGATGAACTTCTACTCATTGCATAATTGTGTTCCTTTCCTATTGTTAATAGGGCATTCCTCAAGCCAAATACTTTTTTATTTTTGTTTTAATACTCTAATTCCCTATAAACTAAACAAGCCTCGCCCACAGCTTTTCAGAGAGCCTTGGCATTTTCAGACAGTAGCAAGGGCTCATGGGAGCTCAGTCTGGGCTAGATTTGCTGTGTAAACTATCTAA
This sequence comes from Hyperolius riggenbachi, assembly GCF_040937935.1. Taxonomy (NCBI): domain Eukaryota; kingdom Metazoa; phylum Chordata; class Amphibia; order Anura; family Hyperoliidae; genus Hyperolius; species Hyperolius riggenbachi. Next base: position 215,092,184 of record NC_090654.1, on the reverse strand, counting down.
ACTTCAGATAAGATATATAGACAAGTTACTAGTTTTTCATCTCGGATCCACTTTAAGGTGCCCATTAACTGTACAATTTTTTCATATGCGATCTTTCGATGCAATTTTAATGATTGTATAGAAAATTCGCCATTTATAAAGGCAATTAATAAGAAATGATTCTTTGGTTGATTGCTAAATGGGATAAAATCGATCCAAAAGTTGGATTTTATGATCAAATTTGTAGAAAGAATCGTTCAGTAAATGTGAACAACCGATAATTAACTTCTGATTATTTATAAAATCTCATCGAAAAATCGCATTTAGTGAAAAATTATACTTTTAATGGGCACCTTTAAAGGACACCTGGGGTGAAAATAAACGAATGAAATAAACAATTGTATCTATCCTCCTTCTCCTAAAAAAAACTCTTTAAGATATTCCACAGTTTTATTTTATATTTTAATCTACTTTTTAAGTTTTTACTGTTTTATTGTTTTTGCTCAATGACACATTCATTGAAGTATGCCAGAGCTAAAATCTATGAACTATTAACCCTTTTTATCTCTTTCCTGCTCTTAGAAGCCATTTTATGTTAGGAAAGTATTTTATAGTTGTAATTTCTTATCAGTGAGGGTCACACTGTAGTCTGGCCCAGTCCTGACTCAGACAGGAACTGCCACTTTCATATCAGATTTTTAACTATTTCAGGCAGAGAAAGAAAAAAAGGAATACAGCATAGTTATTAGTGTGCTTGGGGCAGCACGGTGACATAGTGGTTAGCGCTTTCGCCTTGCAGCACTGGTTCCCCGGTTCGAATCCCAGCCAGGTCAACATCTGCAAGGAGTTTGTATGTTCTCCCCGTGTCTGTGTGGGTTTCCTCCGGGCACTCCGGTTACCTCCCACATCCCAAAAACATACAGCTAAGTTAATTTGCTCCCCCCTAAAAAATTTACCCTGGACTACAATACATACACTACACGATACAAAATATAGACATAGGACTCTGGTAGGGATTAGATTGTGAGCTCCTCTGAGGGACAGTTAGTGACTAAAAATCAAAAATAAAAGACCTGGCGCTCCTCACTGTTCTCCTTACTCTCCTCTCTCCTATGCCAGTCTGGTTCGCTTACTGCATAAAAAGTGTGTGTAACACTTACAAGGTAAAAAATATTAAAACATAAAAGCAGAGCGATCAACAGTTAACATAAACTACAGCACTATTGCTGCCTAATGCTCAAATGTCCTTTTTGGGGTAAGCCTAATGCCATCCAAAAAAAGTTCATCCACATTTCATAAGTGTATATTCTTCACTGTAAACCTCCTCCAGAGAAATTGGCCAAATCCTGTCACAGCGCTTATCAATATACGCTCACCAGATCGGTTGGCCAATCCTTTCAGATCAGCAATCAGCGTTTTTGGCCTTGCCAGCAAAGGTTCCTCCGGTCACTCCACCAGCTTCTCCGGACATCAAATTTGTAAGTGCACTACTTTTTATTACTTATTAAAATCAAACGGAATTATGCTATGGTCGGCTTTGTTTGAGTCCTAGGATGCTCTTTACCCCAAGTATTGGAGTTAAAGCTATATCAACACGCTATACTGCTGGTCTGTTGCGGGTCGGCCAGTGCATCTGGTGAGCGCCCTGTGTATCTATGTTGGTGGAAGCACGTTGGGTGGCACTGTTGAGGAAAGGGGTGCACTGGTGTTAATACTACGACTCGTTTAAACGGTATCACACTATTGCATTTTCCTTATCTTATTCTGAGTATATGGTTGGATGTCCGGAGAGGCTGGTGGAGTGACCGGAGGAACCTTTGCTGGCAAGGCCAAAAACGCTGATTGCTGATCTGAAAGGATTGGCCAACCGATCTGGTGAGCGTATATTGATAAGCGCTGTGACAGGATTTGGCCAATTTCTCTGGAGGAGGTTTACAGTGAAGAATATACACTTATGAAATGTGGATGAACTTTTTTTGGATGGCATTAGGCTTACCCCAAAAAGGATAGTTAGTGACTAGACTATACACTCTGTACAGCGCTGCAGAAGATGTCAGCGCGATATAAATATTAAATAATAATAATGTCTATCTCATCATGTCACATGTCACCTCGGGTATCCTTTAAGCCCGCTTCCAAGTCTGCAGGGAAGGAGGGAGGAGAGAAATACGGTCACCCACCCTGGGCCGGATTCACAGAGTATGCGGACCGGATACAGCCCGTGAGCCGTAAGGTGCGTACACACGCACTACTATATGCAATGACGGGTCCTCCGGACCCTACCGCTGGGCGGATCGTTCAGAAACAGCCTTATCAGTCCGCCGACAGCGCGTACACACGTGCATACTGTCGGCTAAAGACCGCCCAGCAGGAGGGTGCGGCGGACCCGTCGTTGCATTTAGTAGTGCGTGTGTACGCACCTGTAGTTTGCCCAGTGCTGATCAAGACAGGGAAATTCTCCCCTGGTGTGGATACAGACAGCAATAAAAACCCAAGTGTTTCTAACTAGGTCTAGTCAATGGATGCAAATAATTCAGAGTTCATGCAGCATGAAAACGGACCAGTTGAATTCGTTCATTTTGAAGCGGCATCAAGTCTACCTGAAACTTTCAAAATCTTTACATATGAGTGAGTACACACACACACACACACACACACACACACACACACACACACACACACACACACACACACACACACACACACACACACAGGAATCTGAGTGATAGAAGTGCCATTGTTTGTCTCATTGTTTGTAAACGATGCCCTTTCTATGCTACTTTCCTCCTATAAAGACCCTGTAGGTATACATCTTTTGTAATTAACATATTCTGCTTTGTCAAAACCCACAGAACAAATCAATCAATCCATCCATTCATCAGTGATTCATTCATTTCAGTGAGAAGTAATTCTGATGCTGATGGTTGTAAATTGGTTGTTAACATCTACAGTGAGACAAGGCTGCTTGCCTATAACAATAGCCACCACCTATTTTATCAGTAAGCACCCAAATAAATCCTCAGTGGAAGATACAGTTGCAGGCTGACAATGTCTCACCTATACTATCATAGATGGCCCCTGATTGAGGAGGAGGCATATGATCGCTATAGCAACCAGAGCTTTGCATAGCTCAGACTGAGATATCACAAAGAAGCTTAGGTATCAATGTAAGGCTCACTCTGAGTCTGTGTATTCCTGCAAGGCAAGGAAGCCCTTAGAGAAAGCCTGAGTTCTTTGTTTAACATGAAGGACACAATGGGGTTCACGCCTGCCTGGGCAAAGCTCAACCAAACAGCCACAGTCAGAAAACCCTGGGGCAAAGCAGCAGCTTTCAAAAACACCCTCAGGTAGCAAGCCACCAGATAAGGGCCCCAAAAGAGGAGGAAAAGGAAAGTGATGGCATAGAACATCTTGCAGAGCCTCTTCTCCTGCTTGAACTCCTCCAGCACCAGCAGCCTCTTGATTTGATGCTGGTTGCCTTGTCTCATGCCCACCAGAGTGGGTGGCGTAGGACCCCGTCCAAACCCAGCAATCCAGTTGGCGGCCGCTTGCCCTGCGGCCCCAGGTCCATGGAAACTCCAGTTCTGGCTTATGGCTGGGGTGAGCTGGGCTGGCTTCATCTTCCTATGGTCATAGATGAAGAACAAAAGCTTCATGTACACAAAGTGGGTGGCAGCCAGAATGAAGGCCAGCATCAGCAGGAAGCCCAGGCTATCGTTGGCCTTCACATAACGGTGCTCAAAGGTGCACTGGTCCTCTTCTCTGATGAACTTATAGGTGCCCACCTCAAAGACAGGGGGCAAAGCCATGGCTATGGACAGGATCCAGGCCATGGAGATGACCAGAGCACACGCCCAGCCGTTCATCTTCTTGCAGTAGAACCTGTGGTGGGCTATAGCCATATACCTGGTGAGGCTGATAGACAGCATAATGAAAGCGGCGTGGAAGCAAAGCAGCACCGTCCCAAAGGCCATGACCCTGCAGCTTCTCTTGCTGTAGGTCCATTGCGAGCCGCTGCCGATGGATTTCAGCACCAGCGGGAAACAAAGCACAGAGCGCAGCACATCGCCCAGACACAGGTCCAGCATCAGGTAATATGGGGCTCTGTGCAGGCTCCGGTCTCGCAGGGCAGTGAAGGCGAACAGGAGGTTGCCCAGCAGGCTCACGCAAGAGATGATGCCCAGGGACGCCAGCTTGCTGCTTTTCTCCAGCTCCTGGACAGCCATGGAGACAACAGCTGCGGCTGATTCCCCTCCAACTCATGTGCAGCAAATAAAGGATCTGATCAGACAGCTCCAGCGCCGTAATGTATGCAGGCAGCGTGTGTGCTAGATGCACAGATAGCCCACGTCTGATTGCAGAGCTGCCCACATCCCTGGTCTGCAGAGAGCTGCCGCCGTCTGTCTCCAGATGCCAGTGCTCAGGAGCCGGGCAGACGTGCCATCTCTATAAAATCACTGCTGTGTCAGGCTGCCTGGCTGATTGGTTCATATACCCATCTGACATGCATGGATTGCGTGTAGTAATTAGATCATACCGTCTATTCTGCATCAATTATACACGTTTTGTGAATTTTTATAAACATTAAAAAAAGACCATTTGGGTGAAAATGGGGTTGGGTCCTGAACGTTCTTATTTTTTCATTGGTCATAACAAACATGAATGAAGACTTAAAAGCAATTACTATAAATGTAACTATACACAACAGGACTATAAAAACCTGGTCAACCAGGGTGTACGTGCAAAGCATGAAGAACAAGCACAAAAAAAGTGGGCCCCCTCACTAAGTGACCCCCTTGTGACCGCCTCAACCTCTCCATTCACCGCCTGGTAAGTGTAGCCAATCACATAAGTGTGGCTATCATAGCCCTCCCCACAGCAATTGCTGTCAGCAACAGTGGCGTAGCTAAGGAGCTGTGGGTCCTGATGCAAGTTTTACATTGGTACCCCCCAAGCACTCTATACATAACAATTGATACGGCTCACCAAAACCCCTGTCAATGGCAACTACAGTGTCAGAGGTGCAAGAAGGGGGTGGGGAACAGTTTGTTAATGATTACTACTATTCAAAGTATCTATAGAGGTGATTATTATGAGCACAGGACCAATAGAGAGCTAATACTGCAGTTGAGGGAGTGCCCCGAGCGGCCCCTATGGCCCAAGGGCCCTGATGTGGTCTCAACCTCTGCACTCCCTATTGCTACACCCCTGGTCACGAACTATTTCCCACCCCAGTAATCAGTATGGCCATCAAAATCCAACCCCCCTTCTACTCTCACACACTTAGCAGTTGTAGCTACTCTTCTCTCTTTTCCCCCTCCACCATAACAACCTCCCCCCCCCCCCCCACCCCACGAAAAAAAACCTGTGGGCCATTATAATAACACTTCCATATGCAAAAAAAAAGTTTGGCTAATGTAGCATGTCCCCCCCCCCCCCACACACATCATAGCAACTGGGGTCAGACAGCTCTCTCTCTCCCGTAGCATAGTGTGGCTAGTGTAACAAGCAAGCACAGCCATAGCAGGTGTCTGCAATACAGCACCCCTTCCCACCCCCATAACAAGTGTGCCAATATAACACTTTCACTGCCATTTTCACCCCTCCAGATGTTACACCCCCCAATCAACTGCTTCCCAATATGCAGAGTAGCACAGCAGAGCACATACTGTACTAGGTCGACAAGGGCTTTGTTGAGCTGTGCGCATGGCCGCGCTCCTATGCATTGTGCCTGCGCAGTAGCACAGAGCCACTCAGGCTCGGCTTTTACCGTCTAACCAAATCCTCTCAGTGCTACTGCGCAGGCGCAAGGCATCCTGTGCAGTGCAGCCGCGCTCATTCAAGGCTGGGAGTGCAGCCGCATGTACTGCCCAACAAAACCAGCACTTGGCCAAGTTGGGAATTGGGGCCACTGTACGTAAGCTAGTTTTTTGGCAGAAACCGTCACTATTGTGTGTACCTAACTTTAAGTTCCATACAAACACTTGACCGCCTTTGCCCGAAACATACAAGGATAAACAGGTTGACTGAGAATTGTTTAAAAAAAGGATACTAACGATGGTAAAAGACAGAAGTTATTGTCCATGTAGACTGGTCCATCTTGGCAGATCGGTTCAGATGGTGATCTGTATTAGTCGATCAAATTGTTCAATAACCCTTAGATTGTAAGCCTTTGGCATGGTCCTCCCTTCCTTGGTGTATTCTGCATGACCGTGTGCTTCTTTCCTATGACCGCCTTGTACTTGTATTACTGGGCCTACCTAACCAGCCCAAAATCGCATGAGCGTGTATTTTTTTCCCTTTTTGCCTTGTATAACTTGGTCCTATGTTGTATAACCTTGTTATTTCTGTCATCCTTTGTATCATTGTATGTATTTATTGTCCAGTGCTGTGTAATATGTTCACACTTTATAAAAACAATAAATAATAATAATAATAATCATAACAAATAACTGATCCATTTAAACAATTCACATGTGACTAGTTACACACTTCTAGGTCCACAGTGTAGCACTTCCGCTAAAGGTCCCACTGGTAGACTGTCGTTGTTGAACTCAAATATGGACTGACGTTTGTTTGTCGCAAACCATCAGGATTACTTGTTTTACAACAATGGTGATTGAGCGTGTGTATGGAGTTTTACACCTGTACTCAGAGGCTTTTGTTATATAAAATAAACATTCCTACAGATCAGAAATGGGCCCAGGTCTTCACCGGTGAACCCCACAAAGCATGATGGTCTGCCAGAACTTGTATGTAATCACTTTGCTATTGGTTTACACTAGGTCACTTCCCCACCAGCAATAGGCAGAGGATACTGTGTTTTTTTTTAATTAATAAATTATTGTGACGATAGGTGTCTGCACACAGAGAGTATCTGATTATTGGTGAACTGCAGTATTACCAACAATACAGACGTATACCTGATTATTAATGATCTGCAGAATCACCAATAATACAAGTATGACTAACCTCTGTACACCTAGCAAGTGTAAGTGTTTGGGTGCAACAGTAACTTTATTAGTATAGCCAGACCTCACCAGGGGAGCTGGTGAGGTACTAACAGTACACTAACCGTGCACAAATGTACAAATTCCAGTAGGCTGGAGAGAATAATAACGAAGATGCTGAATCTCCCGGGGAGAGGGTGATTCAGTTACTACTGCAGGCCCGAGGACACCCGTGGGGCGGGTGACCCAGACTGAACAGCAGACAAGGAGATACAATACAAACTTAATGACAGATGCCCTATTAGAGCAGGTAATAGGCTGTACTACAGCTCAACCAAACTGTTCCACCAGAGGAGCTGGTGTAAGCTGTACCTTACCAGTGGCGAGGGCCCACTGGTGAGTAGAGTGGTCAGGCAGGCAAGGTCCGGCAACAGAGAGGTAAGTATATACAAAATCGTGAGGCAAGAGAGTAATCGGTAGTCAGGCAGAGGTTCAGCAACAGGAAGGTACGTATCGGTATAGAATCGTGAGGCAAGAGAGTAATCGGTAATCAGGCAGAGGTTCAGCAACAGGAAGGTACGTATCGGTATAGAATCGTGAGGCAAGAGAGTAATCGGCAATCAGGCAGAGGTTCAGCAACAGGAAGACAGATGGGCAGAAGTGCAAGATCAGAAGACAGATACAAAGTCAAAGTGCTAGCCAGAGTCAAATACAAGAGATCAATGCAAAAGTAATCTCCTAGTCTGTGACGTCCTTGGTATCGACACCCCGGATCTAGTCTATACACAATAACAATGCCAAGAGTAATATTCCTAACTAGGTGTGAAATCCGTAGCATCAACACCAGGGAACTATCTAAGGTCTGCACGCTCACACGCAAGTATTCACGACAACAGACAGGGAAGAAGTGAAGCCCGCAGGCTTAAGAAGCACTCTCCTCTGAGCCAATGAGGAGCGGCGAAGGTCTCCTGTGACGTCAGCCGACCAGCAGGTCAGCTGACGGGCTTCCTCCCTGCATAAAGGTCCCGTCTGTGCGCGCGCCCGCGCACTACGGTGACCCCCTGTACAGCAGGCTCTGTCCTCAGCGTCCTAGACGCCGCACGGACGGAGCGCCGCGTGGAGGCGGCTGCGGCGGTGCTGCTCGCTGCAGCCGCCTCATCTATTACAATTATCTGTTTATTTTGTTAGGCAATAAAAAACAGAAATAACCATGGAGAAAATCTTGTTAGTCATATAAAAATAACAGACCTACAAAGATATGTAGCAAATAAACTTATATTCCTTCACATACACAATTAAAGAGTCAGATTGAAGTACCTTGGGTACAGTCGTTGAGCTGTATATTCTGCAACAATGACTAAAAAATCCCCCAAACTTCCCAGATATGAATTCAACTTGTTGCAAAGATGAGAAATATGTATCCATATTAAATCGCTAACTCTAAGTGGGTGAGTAAGCCATATTTGTTACCAAGGCAGCCTTGATCTATGCTGCTATAAATAACAAAACAAGATAGAAAGAAGGGCTCATACACACGTGCAATGTTTCCACCCAACTATCGACAAACTTGTCTGTTGGACAATAGGTTAGGCATGTGTACATGTGACAAACGATTAGACGGGCGACTGATAAGAAGCGGTTTGCATGAGCCAACCAGAGAATCAACTCACTATCGTGCAGGTTCGTTTGAACGACTTGTTGCTCTCTAAATGCTGACATGTTGGTGTGTATTTAAATGAGTTGGTTGTTTAGTTGGTCAGCGCCGGGTGTGTACGTACTGGTCCTGCGAACAAGTCGTGCGGTTTGTCATGGTGGGCGGTTGGTTGTGCATTAAGTTGCACTTGTGTACACACCTTGAAGTGTACCAAAGCAATAAATGATTATGCCCAATTAGGGCTGGTCCACACTACACACAGTTGCAGGACGGACACTGCAGTCCGGATCAGGGGAAGTACCCACCGTACTGCAAACTGATGAAAGTGCATCAGTTTTGCATCAGTTTCCGTTCAGGTTTTTCCCTGACAGAAAACGTCTCCATCATTAGGAAGGAGTGGGAGGATTTTTTTGGGCCAATCATAAAGCTCAGGCTATCCGTTTTAACATCCGTTTTTTGCCTGTGGAGCTGGAGATGCGTTTTCTCATTGCTTTCACTACCCCCTGCGTGTATCCGTGGTCCTGATCCGTTGCGTGAAAATGCAGCAGATCCGGACCTTCCATTCAGGTTTTGAAAACGGATCCCCGCAAACGCAGACGGATCCGTTTTTTACTTGGGTGAGGCTGGCTGCTATTTTCAACATTAGTATCCGGGACTCCGTTTTTCATCAGGTTTGAAAAACGCAGCCACGGATACGTTTCCGGACCTAGTGTGGACTAGCCCTTACCCCAGGTAGCCCCGATGTGAGATGGGGTTGGAACTACAGATGAATGCATTCTTATCTTTCTCAGCAGTTTTCTCCTTATCACATGTGATTATCTGCCAAACACCCACAGGGATGCAAAAGTTATTCAGTTTTTCATGGTATTGAATATTCTGGCCATGTTGTCTTCTGACATGTTGCTTACTTAACATGGTCAATCAGCTACTCAATTGTATAATGCTGGGCATACACGGCTCGATCTTCCTGTCCGATTCTCCCGCTCGATCGATTCCCCGCTTGATTTCGCAGGCTATTCTCTTATCTTCTGCTCGTTTTTCTTATCTTTTTGAATTGTCCTCAATGCAGAATCAAGCGGCGAAACGATCGGGCGGGAGATTAGATGTGTCGGAAATTATCTATTGAGCCATCTAAATGGCTCAGAATTGAGCCATGTATTCCCAGCATAAGGTGTGTTGATCTCCACAGCTTTTGTGTGTTTATCTCCACTCTTTTGATATCTCCAGAAACATGTTGGGAACAGTTGGATTCCATTTATTAAAAAAATCTGGAGTTTTAAAAACACTCCACATTAAAAACACTTTACATTTTTTTTCTTTATAGGTGGTTAAGACAGATGATTTAACATCTGCGTTCCATATTTTTGTCACATTGGCAGGGTGATGTCCACTGGCAGTGTCTGGGACTATTTATGCATGTAATTATGAATTAAAGGAGCAACGAAGGGAGGTATGTTTATTATTTATTGTATTTATAAAGCGCTAACATATTACGCAGCGCTGGACAATAAATATATACAATGATAAAAGGATGACAGACATAACAAGGTTATACAACATAGAACAAAGTTATACATGCAAATTGTACAAAATACATGATCATGCGATATGGGCTGGTTAGGTAGGCCCAGTAATACAAGTACAGGCTGTCATAGGACAGAAGCACATGATCCTGTAGATTACACTAGGGAGTGGAGGACCCTGCCAGAGGCTTACAATCTAAAGGGTGGGGTGGAAACACTAGGTGGGGCTGTTAAATATTCAGCAGAGAGTTACTGTGTGGTAGGAGGTGGGTAGGCCATCATAAAGAGTGGGTTTTGAGGGCTTGCTTGAATGTGTAGGATTCTGTAGTGTATATTAATCCAAGAAGTTGAGGTTATCTATGCCTATCGGCGCACACTCTCTGGAAGGAGTAAAAGAGAATGGAACTTTCTAGGGATATCGTAATGTTTAACTTAATAATTGTTTACTGGGGGTTATTTGATTATACAGTATGTTAAGAGGGATTTGGAGAAGAGGTCAGTAATGTGCAACTGAAAGATTCACCCACTTTGGGTTCACCCACCCACAAGTGTTTACTGTTATATTAGAGGTGCTATTCGGCAGATTTGGGTTGAATAGAATATTAATCAAGGTAAAGACTTTCAATGAGGTTAACTGAGGTTATATCTGGACTTACAATAGTTCCAGAAAAGTCAATTGAATGCTTTTGAGGAGAGGAAATAACAATGGATTCGTGCTGTCCAGAGTAGTGAGCAGGGGTGTATTGGGGCCAGCCATTGTTCCTCAATTTCCACCCATTTAGAGTATGCTGGCAGGTGTATCTATGGCACCACATATGGTAATCCACCACAACAGCATATGGTAATGCCTGGCCATTCCAAAAGACCCATGCTCCCTTCTGGCAAGTATATCTGTGCAGGGTATTCTGTGTGGTTTACACAACCAGATTGTTATTATTATTTCCACAATACTTTGCAAGGTATATACTGTACATAGTCTTGTCATTAACTGTCCCTTTAGAGAACTGTCCCTACCGTAGTCATATGTCCATTGTAGTCTACAGCCAATCTAGGGGAATCCAATTAATGTATTTGTATGTTTTTGGCATGTGGGTGCATCTAAGGTTTTAGTGGCCCCAAGCAGCCCATAATTTGAGCCCCCCCCCCTTTCCAACAGAGAAGCGTGTGACGCGTCAAAAATGGGCGTGGCCCCACCACCAAAAAAAGCCACGGCTGCAAAGTGGGCGTAGCCATGACATGATGTGGGTGGAGTCAAATTCTAGCGATCGTAGTCCCCGGATAACGAATGAGATAGGGACTGTAGGTCCGTTATTAACCTGAATCCGTTCTCTTTTTTTCTCCTCGGTTCTCCCTGTGCCTTTTTTTGTCCCCATTTGTGTCACCTCAGTTCCCCCATGCCTCTTTTGTCCCTCTCTGTGTCACCTCTTTTTCCCGTGCCTCTTTTGATGCCCTCTGTTCCTCCTGTGCCTCTTTTGTCCCTCTCTATGTCCCCCTGTATCACCTCTTGTCGCCCTCTCTGTCACCTCTTGTTCCCCTCTCTGTCACCTCTTGTCCCCCTGTGTCAACTTTTGTCCACCTGCCCTGTCCTAGCCAGGTATAGGTGCCCCCAGTATAGGTATCCAGGTATAGGTCCCCCCAGTATAGGTAGCCAGGCATAGGTGTCCCCAGTATAGGTCTCCAGACATAGGTGCCCACAGTATAGGTATCCAGGTAGAGGTGGTGTCCCCAGTTTAGGTAGCCAGATGCAGGTGGTGCCCCAGTATAGGTAAGCCAGGTACAGGTGGTGCCACCAGTATAGGTTTGTTAGGTATAGGTGGTGCCCCAGTATAGGTTAGCCAGATACAGGTGGTGGCCCCAGTTTAGGTAGCCAGGTACAGGTGGTGCCCCAGTATAAGTTAGCTAGGTACAGGTGGTGCCCCCAGTATAGGTTAGCCAGGTATAGGTGGTGCCCCTGTATAGGTTAGCCAGGTAAAGGCTGCCTATGGAGACTTATGGAGAGATAACGTGTTCCAGTGCTGACTGCTGAATCCTCTTGCTGCTCTCTCCTCCTGTAGCCGCCTTGGCCTCGCCTGCTTCGCAACCCATGGTTACTTCTGGCGGCATCTCTGACGTCATGAGAATTACCCACCAGGGTAACCATGGAGACAGGATGTGAACCCGGCGAGGCAGCGACAGGAGGAGGAGGCGGTGAGAGGATTCATGGTTATGTAAGTTACTGGGGGCTGCACAGCAAGAAAGCGAGACCCCCCTCTAAAGTGAGGCCCAAAGCAGGGCCGTGTCTAACGTGTATATCAGCAGCGCCACTAGTGGGAGAAAAGCAGAATGCCCAGAGGAAACCCCATTATGCCCCTCAGGCATGCTGGTTGGTTTAGACTTCCGGATGCCTGCGTTTCAGATAATGGGGACTCTGTCGTACAGGGGGGTAAGGGCAGCAAAATCATCCAATAGATTTTACACTAAAATCTGTTATGTAGTATGTGGGCAGGCAATAGATCCCTTTCTCAATCAGATTCAATTATTATTATTATTTATTGTATTTATAAAGCGCCAACATATTACGCAGCGCTGCACAATAGATAAATGGGTTAACATACAGGTAGAACATACGGAAACTCACAACAAGACAAGATCATGCAAATGATTTGATAACAATACAGTGTCATAGGTCAAGATAGAGACTGTTCGAGTCTACAAGAAGGGTGGTTGTGAGTAAGATTGCATAATCAAGCTGGATACATTAGGGAGGAGGGCCCTGCCAGAGGCTTACAATCTAAAGGGTGGGGTGGAGACAATAGGTGCGTCTTTTGAGAGGGGGTCTAACAGAACATATTATGATGCTGGTGTAGGGGGGTATGCGAGTGTGAAGAGGTGAGTCTTGAGAGCTTGTTTGAAGGTATTAAAGGTGGGGGCGAGTCTGACGGCTGGTGGAAGAGAGTTCCAGAGAGTAGGGGCAGCTCTGGTGAAGTCCTGCAATCGTGCGTGTGACTGAGTTATGCGTGGTGCGACTAGGCGCAGGTCATTGGAGGATCGGAGGGGGCGGGCTGGTATGTGCCTGTGGACCAGATCAGAGATGTAGGTCGGGCAGGTTTTGTGCACTGATTTGTAGGCCAAGCACAGGATTTTGAAATTGATCCTAAAGCTGATGGGGAGCCAGTGTAATGCTTTACAGAGCGGAGTTGTAGAGGCGCTGCGGTGAGAAGAATGTATCAGTCTGGCTGCCGCATTCATTACCAATTTAAGTGGGTCAGTACGGTTAGAGGGAAGGCCAGATAAAAGAGAATTGCAGTAGTCTAGGCGGGAGATGACAAGGGCATGGATGAGGAGTTTAGTGGTGTCCGGGGACAGGTAGGAGCGGATCTTGGAGATGTTGCGGAGGTGGAAGTTGCAGGATCTGACAATACCTTGGATGTGGGCTGTAAAGGAAAGTTCAGAGTCCAGAGTAACGCCTAGACAGCGGGCTTGGGAGGTAGGGTGGATAGTAGTATTTTCAATAGTGACATGCAAATCTGGGAGGGGTGCAGCTGTGCGGGGTGGGAATATTAGAAGCTCAGTCTTGTCCAAATTAAGCTTCAGGTACCTGGCAGCCATCCAGGAGGAAATTGATGTGAGGCAGGCAGAGACTTTGTCCATGGTAGAGGAGGAGAGATCTGGGGTGTGGAGATATATCTGGGTGTCGTCGGCATACAGGTGATAATTGAAACCCATGGATGAGATGATTTTGCCAATTGAGGCAGTATAGAGTGAGAACAGGAGTGGTCCTAGGACGGAGCCTTGAGGAACACCAACTGAGAGGGGTGTAGGAGTGGATGAGGAGCCATTGAAAAATGTTGTGATCCATTCACTCACAAATGGATCTATCTGATGATCGATCTGGAGGCATATCGAGAAATGTATGGGTACCATAAGTATTCTAGTGATGTTATGCACCAGGTAAATGGGAATTTTTACTGGAAGAACTTTGAGTTTAGAATTGTTAACGTTAAAACTTGACAGTGCACCAAATTCTCATATGGGCTCACGGAGGTTAGGAGGATAAGTTAAAAAGAGAAGAATATAAGCTGCACATAATTATATTTTGTATAGTTTGTTTCCAGCTGCTAAGACTCCCATAAGGTCTGGTGATTTCCTTATTGCTGAAGATAGAGGTGAACTACAGGTAACAAAAAGAAGGGAGGAAAAGAAGCACCTGACCTGTGCAGATTATAAAAGAGGCAGAGCTTTCTTTAGCAACAAGCACATACACGGTCAGCTTAGACTATCAAAGGCCTTTCAAACATAATAATAAAGCTGATGTATTATCATAGCTAAGGAAGCCAGCAGCTAGGAACGCACTAGGTAGAAATGATAGCGTTGCAGAAAATGCTAGAGTTTTTGCTGCTAATGAAAGTCTATGGGCCGCATATACAAGTGTTTACAGTGTCCGTTTTTCAAAATATACATCTTGCTGCATAATTTTTGGTGGTTTGCAGCCTTTGCTTTGATTGCCTGCTGGTGCAACTCCCGGCATCATCCGCTGTCACCCCCGTTACCATGTGCCCGTACCTCATGGCATTAGGCGCGCATGTGTCAAGTGGTACAGCATTAGAGGTAACCCAGGTGACAGCAGAGGATGCCGAGAGTAACGCCAGTGGGACAGGCAATAATTTACACAGTAAGGGCACAAGCTGGGACATTTTACACTGGGGGGGGGGGGGGGGGGGTTACAGGCAGGCAGCAAAGGTGGCATCGCTAGGCTTATTAAGGATAGATTTCATGCTGAAAACTATCAGGAATCAGTCTGTGGTGTATGGGCAGGCAACAGATCTCTCTCTGATCACTGGCTGTGAAATTCAGTATCAGTAGTCGCTCTCCGGAAAGGCCAAAAGAGAAGGGGGGTCCCATCCAAAGGTGGGCTATATAATAGTACACTGCTAAGAGGGGCCAAATTGTAATAAAAGGGTTTAAAAAAGGAGGAAAGGTGGTAAAATTGCCTCCTCCAAGTAAAGACCACAGCATGGGTCATGGAAATAAAAATATCTGACAAAACACACAACAAAATGGAAGCCTCCATATGGAGTGGGGCTCAGTAGCCCCCCATCTATATAGTGGCATCCATTTTCTATGTTGTTATGCCATAGAACCGCAGGTTCGCATAGTGATACAGTGGGTTGCAAAAGTATTCGGCCCCCTTGAAGTTTTCTACATTTTGACATATTACTGCCACAAACATGAATCAATTTTATTGGAATTCCACATGAAAGACCAACACAAAGGGGTGTACACATGAGAAGTGGAACGAAAATCATACATTATTCCAAACATCTTTTACAAATCAATAACTGCAAAGTGGTGTGTGCATAATTATTCGGCCCCTCAGTTGCCTATAGACATTGCCTGATGAGTGCTAATTACTAAATAGAGTGCACCTGTGTGTAATCTAATGTCAGTACAAATACAGCTGGTCTGTGAGGGCCTCAGAGGTTGTCTAAGAGAATATTGGGAGCAACAACACCGTGAAGTCCAAAGAACACACAAGACAGGTCAGGGATCAAGTTATTGAGAAATTTAAAGCAGGCTTAGGCTGCAAAAAGATTTCCAAAGCCTTGAACATCCCACGGAGCACTGTTCAAGCGAATATTCAGAAATGGAAGGAGTATGGCACAACTGTAAACCTACCAAGCCAAGGCCATCCACCTAAACTCACAGACTGAACAAGGAGAGCGCTGATCAGAAATGCAGTCAAGAGGCCCATGCTGACTCTGGACGAGCTGCAGAGATCTACAGCTCAGGTGGGAGACTCTGTCCATAGGACAACTATTAGTCATGCACTGTACAAAGTTGGCCTTTATGGAAGAGTGGCAAGAAGAAAGGCATTGTTTAACAGAAAGCATAAGAAGTCCCGTTTGCAGTTTGCCACAAGCCATGTTGGGGACACAGCAACCATGTGGAAGAAGGTGCTCTGGTCAGATGAGACCAAAATGGAACTTTTTGGGCAAAATGCTATGTGTGGCGGAAAACTAACACTGCACATCACTCTGAACACACCATCCCCACTGTCAAATATGGTGGTGGCAGCATCATGCTCTGAGGGTGCTTCTCTTCAGCAGGGACAGGGAAGCTGGTCAGAGTTGATGGGAAGATGGATGGAGCCGAATACAGGGCAAACTTGGAAGAAATCCTCTTGGAGACTGCAAAAGACTTGAGACTGGGGCGGAGGTTCACCTTCCAGCAGGACAACGACCCTAAACATAAAGCCAGGGCAACAATGGAATGGTTTAAAACAAAACATATCTATGTGTTAGAATGGCCCAGTCAAAGTCCAGATCTAAATCCAATCGAGAATCTGTGGCAAGATCTGAAAACTGCTGTTCACAAACGCTGTCCATCTAATCTGACTGAGCTGGAGCTGTTTTGCAAAGAAGAATGGGCAAGGATTTCAGTCTCTAGATGTGCAAAGCTGGTAGAGACATGCCCTAAAAGACTGGCAGCTGTAATTGCAGCAAATGGTGGTTCTACAAAGTATTGACTCAGGGGGCCGAATAATTACGCACACCCCACTTTGCAGTTATTGATTTTTAAAAATGTTTGGAATGATGTATGATTTTCGATTAACTTCTCACATGTACACCACTTTGGGCTCTATTCTCAAAGACTTCTCGCATGCGGTAAAGTGCATGCGGGAAGTCACCGACCAAAACACCGCCACATTGAAATTCTCAAAAGGTTCCGCATGTTTTTTTCGCATGCGGAAAAAGTGTGGTAAAAGTGCAGGATTCATGCGGAAAAATTTCCGCAAAAGTCGGTATTTTCCGCAATAAAAGATCAATTCTCAAAAATGTTCAGGCGCATCATTTCGTCGTTAATTACCGATTTTTTATCACCTACAAATAGTAGGTGATATATTCCGCATTCCATTGACTTTAATGAAGTGTGGAGGCTTAAGGGCTGTGCTTGCTGGACTTTAACTTTTTTTTTTTAAACACTTTTTCATGCGACCTTTTTACCGTATGATTCCCGCATGAATAATGGCTGTTTCCGCATCTTTTTCCCCGCATGCGGAAAACATGCGGAAAATATTAGTGAATGTGGAAAAAATGCGGAGTTTACCGCTGGCGGGTATATAGCGGTAAAATTTTGAGGAAAATTTGGCTCTTTGAGAATAGAGCCCATTGTATTGGTCTTTCACGTAGAATTCCAATAAAATTGATGCATGTTTGTGGCAGTAATGTGACAAAATGTGGAAAACTTCAAGGGGGCCGAATACTTTTGCAACCCACTGTATCTTGCAATCATGGCCACTGAATTGCATGTCATGCAAACTGCATCAGCAATATGTGGCTCCCATTGATCTGATTAAATCTCTTTGCCTGGAGATGTAACCACATCAATAAACTACATCTCCCGGCATGCATCGTGCATTACCGGCATTCACTGCAGTGGCCAGGGACACAGGAAGTCACTGTGGGAACTTCAATCTAAAGCTCAGGGACACAGAAGATGGAGGCTTCCATATGTGGAGGGGAAGTAATTTCACACTGCCCCCTAAAAGCCCACATAATTTAAAAACCTTGCTTCGGGGGAAGTTAGGAATATCTGTAAGGAAAATAAGTGCCACTGTGGGGTACTTACCTCCAGAGGGGGGAAGCCTCTGGATCCTAATGAGGCTTCCCCCATCCTCCTCGGCCAGCACGATCTTGTGCTGGGACCCCCAGACAAAAAAAAACTAAAAACAATCTCCGTTGTGGTTGCACACGGGCAAAGTAGCAGCTTCCTGCTTGGGCTGCAGCAGAAATAGCAGAGCCTAATAGGGTCCGCTCTACTGCGCAGGTGCAAGGCGTCCGCAACCTGCACAGTAGATAGTATCTGACCGGACTCAGTAATTTCTGCCGGGGCCCGAGCGGGAAGCTCGCCAACAAGGAGATCTTTGGGGGTCGAAGTGTTGAATCCCCTCTACTGCGGAGGACAGGGGAAGCCTCTTTATGATCCTGAGGCTTCCCCCTACCAAGGTAATTACCCCCTAGGGGCACTTTTTTTTTACCACAGGTTCACTTTAAGTTTTTTTGCTCTTAGGAGCACCCAGGTGCTCAGTACTCCTGGAGTGAGATAACAGCTTGAGGACTGGGCCCATGGTGGGCTAGATTACAATCTAATCCCTAATATAGCCATATGTCTATGCATTTTGTGTAGTTATCATAGTTTAGGGCCAATTTTAGGGGAAGCCAATAAACTTCTGACGAAGTCACGTGGGTCTTGACGAAACGCGTAACGTGATACGCCTATGCAACCCGGAAGTGGATCTCGGCTCTTATCACCCGTGCCTCCGCATCTCTTCCTCCCCCCTGGCGCATCATCCCAGTGAACAAGGCAGTAAGAGGCGACACATGATCCTGCTATGATGACCGCTGTGTGGTGAGATGCTTCATCACTGTCTGTGTCTGCCCGGCCGCCTCCATACATAATGGAGGGTGACGGGAGCGGCTATCCTGTTTGATTGAAGGGGGTTGAGGTTTGACACCTTTATAGTGTCAGTAATGAGACGCGTATACACATAGCTTGTAGAGGCGTGTATTTTGATTCTGGACATACTCACGGGTTGATATCATCATTATCGGCTGTGCCTACCTGGTTGCTTTTGGTGGTTCCTGGAAACAAGTTCTCTGTGGGCCCGAAGACTCGGTACATTGCATGCATGCTAGGACTTTCATAGGAGTGCACTCCGGTTCTATGCAGTGGCGCCAGCAGTTCACTTGTTCCAGTTGGTTTTATGGGAGGGTACACGTTGTTTGTTTGTTGCATGTCTGTAAGCTTTTGAATCATTGATAATTGTAATTAAATTTCATATTTGTATACACCAGCTCTGTGCTCCCTATACTTTAATCTTTTGATATCATTATACTTATGGGTGAGACGAGCCCACTTGGGTTGATATCCTGTACCCTTAAAGTGACTCTGTAACAAAAATTACAACCTTTTTTCTACCATCCTACAAGTTCCTAAACCTATTCTAATGTGATCTGGCTTGCTGCAGCTCTTTCTACTATAACCATCTCTGTAATAAATCAATGTATCTTTCCCCTGTCAGACTTGTCGGCCTGTGTCTGGAAGGCTGCCAAGTCCTTCAGTGTTGAACTGTTCCTCTATGCACACTCCAGTGTGTGTTTTATTTACATAAGCCAGCAGCTTCTCTGCTATCTTATCAGTGATAGAAGAGAGCTGGATAAAAATCCTCCTCTGGAGGCTGTGAAAGGAGCTGGTCTGTCACATACTGAGGAATTAACGACATAGGCAGAGCTGTCTGCAGGAAGCCTGTAATGTTCAGTGCATGAGAGAAGCTGGGGACAGAAGGTAAACACACACAAGTGATCTCTTGAGATTCAGAAGTAAGGCTGTATACAGCCTGCTTGTGTATGGATGTATTTTCTATGTGTGGACATGCTGTACATCAACCTACTTCCTGTTTTGGTGGCCATTTTGTTTGTTTATAAACAAACTTTTTAAAACAGTTTTTGACTACTTTTAATGCGGCGGGGAGCGGTGAAATTGTGACAGAGGGTAATAGGAGATGTCCCCTAACGCACTGGTATGTTTACTTTTGTGCGATTTTAACAATACAGATTCTCTTTAAGCCAATAAGCGTATCTGTATGTTTTGGGGATGTGGGAGGAAACCAGAGTACCTGGAGGAAGCCCACGCAGACACAGTGAGAACATACAAACTTCTTGCAAATGATGACTTGGTTGTGATAGGATCAGGGGACCCAGCACTGCAAGGTGAGAGTGCTAACTACGCCACTGTGCTGTTATCACTATTCAAGGATACTGTATATAGAAGCGATCATTACTAGCATAGCACCATTGGAGAGCTAATACTGCAGGGTCCAAGGGCCCCTCTACTTCCCCTATTGCTACACCACTGCTTTAGGGGTACTTTCAAAATATGAATTCCAGGATAGTCACAATTACATTTGGTACATCATGGCTTACATCTCAGCCGAATAAGTCAAAATAATGTATTAGGTATGAGTGATATACATTAAATAATATTAAACAATGCTAGTAGTTATAGCTTGAGGGCAGGTAGTCCACTTCATCCCTGCATAGTCCTCTTTCCCCGATGTTTATAGGGGTGGACTTTTGCTTCAAGGTAGCGGCCCCTTTAAAAGCCCTTGACCTACTAAAGCAAAATAAAACAAAAGTAATAATGATGAGCCAATCTTGTAGTGACATCAGACTCTTCCCTTCCCAACGTCTCGCGCTGCTGACGTCACGTCCCAGCCTGATATAAAGTAACGGGGTCGCGCACAGCATCAGCAAAGTGAGTCAGCAAGCTATGGTTGGTGGAGTGACGATGCCGGCGAGGGCGGGACAAGCGCGGCGCGTCCACAGGAAGATGGCGCTCCCCGCGGCTGCGGACCGGCGGCTGAAGGCGGACAACGATGAGACGCAGCAGCTGCGGCTCAACCACCACCGGGATGAGCTGGGCGGCCTGGAGATTCCGCAGGAGGCGGAAGTGGAGGGAATCCCGCTCCACACGCCCTGGACCTTTTGGCTGGACAGGTAACCGGGAGGTAGAGGGGCTCTTCCGCCTGTGACGTGTACGTGGCCTCCCTCCTGTGCCTGTTGTGTACAGAGGGCTGTTGTCTGGCCTGCTTGTGATCATCCTTTCCTTAGTCGGCTGTTTGGCGTCTAGCTGCTGCCCTATTCCTCCTCTATTTGTGTAGATAATGCGCCTTTCCCTAATGGTGCTCATACATTTGTTGATTGTGTGGCCAATCGACCATCTGATTTGGTTATTACTGAACTGGATGAAAATTGGTGTTGTAACAAGCATGGCTCATCAATGACTTTTGGACTGAAACTGGTCAAATGTATTGATTGGGAAACTTGGCCAAGGTGGTTCGTTGGGTGCATGGTGGTGGAGATGGTGTGTGTGTGAGATGGAACCCTGGCTGCTATCCCCTCAAATGTTAATGAACCCCACCCCCACCCTGTGCATGTAAAGGCTTAACTTGTCCCTGAGTGCCATACTTTTGTATTTGTGTCCCATGTGATGACTGACCTAGTGTGTGTGTTGTCATCAATGTGCTATAACCAGAAGTAAAATGGATATTTGGGTAGAGTACAAAGTATTTGCATGCATGGGGGTTGGTTACATGGCATCGCAAGGAAGTGGGAGAATATGGTGTAAATTTACTGCTGTGCTCAGCTTGAGAGCCTGCTGTGGAAACTAGGCTAATGCTGGGAATACACAGGTTGATTCTGTGCCCACTCGATTTGCTTATCTTCTGCTTGTTTTTCTATCTTTCAATTTATTTCAATGACAAATTGAGTGGCAAAATGATTGGACATGCTGGAAATTATCTAGTTGCGTGTGGTCTGGTATAAGTCATGGAGAGAATCTGAAGACATAACAAAAGTTGTTTAGGTAATACCTTTAACTGTAAAATATTATTTTGCAAGCTTTTGAAACTTCAAGTTTCTTCTTCAGGCATGTTTCAGAACTCAATCAGAACCATATGGTTCTGAAACATGCCTGAAGAAGAAACTTGAAGTTTCAAAAGCTTGCAAAATAATATTTTACAGTTATTAAAGGTATTACCTAAACTTTTGTTATGTCTTTGGAAATTATCTAACATCAGCTCAGAATTGACCTGTGTATTCCCAGCATAAAGGAGGAATGGGTACTTATCCGTTAGCCGGGTGCATCCGGCAGGTGGCGCTAATTACTATTCCTCCTCCAGGCCGACATGGATAGTAGGGAAAGATGTAACTCTGGTGGAGTTTTGTCGCCACCTGCCGGATGCGCCCGGCTAACGGATAAGTACCGAGGAATGATTACCAGTTCTGAAATTGGAAGGTAGGTGTAGGGTTAAAGTGGACCCAAGGTGAAATAATTGTAAGTAGCTGAGTAGTGCTAAACACATCACAAACACTGTTTATTGGAGACTGGCACAATATCTGCTGATAGCATAGGTTTCAACATGTTGCTAGGAGGCTGTTGCCCTTATGCTAATTGTATGATTGTTTTGTCTCGCCCTCTCCCCCCAGACTAGTTGGTCTCTTTGCAGGATCCCCCAGCCAGTTGCTCCCTCCCTCCAAACTGCTGGTCATTCAGATCACTGTTCACTAATAATTAGCTATGCCCTATCTTTGACCTAATTTCCTAAATTGTATAGCCTTCATTAAGGTGTCATGTAGGAAAAGTTCCGACGCAAGCTTTTGTAGTGAAATTTCTCAAGTGTGTGTGTGTGTGTGTGTGTGTTCTCTCTCCTTGGGGTAGGAGCAAATGAGGGGAACAAATACAGAAACCAGCAGTTAATGTATAACTAAAGTGATCTGTGTAACCTAAACACTGTGCCCAAACAATCTGGGACCACAGAATACACAAGCAGCTCAGGTTGACCTAATACTACTAGGAAAATATAGAACTAAGACTGAAAAGCCATCCTACCACTAAAGCAATGCTCAGTGTAGCTTGCCTTCTTAACCACTTGCTGACCGCCCATAACCAATGTGCGGCAGCAAAGTGGCACGCCCAGGACCACGTAACGCAAATTGGCGTTGGCTCCTGGGACACTAGCTGGCCGTTCTGCCGGAAATGGGCTCCGCCCACCCGTAAAGTCAACCGGCTGATCGGAAGCGCCGGCGGGTTGTTAACCCTTCGATCGCCGCATATAATATGCTTTGAAATGTATACAAGGCGTATTATACATGCTGCCTCCTGCCCTGGTGGTCCCAGTGATCGAGGGACCACCAGGGCAGGCTGCAGCCACCCTAGTCTGCACCCAACCACACTGATCCTGCCCCCTGATTGCCCACCCCCCAGACCCCTGTTTGCACCTAATCACCCATCAATCACTCTGTCAACACTATTTTGTAGATTATGTCCTAAACTGCAGCTGGAGGCTCCTGATCACCCCCCACACCCTCAGATTCTCCCCAGACCCCCCCTGTGTACTGTATACATCTATTCTCCCCTGTGATCACCTGTCAATCACCTGCTTTCAACACGTGTCACTGCACCCATCAGATCAGACCCTAACCTGCCCCTTGTGGGCACCTGATCACCCACCCACACCCTCAGGTTGCCTGCAGACCCCCTCTGATTATATATTGCGGTCCCCTGTAATCTCCTACTAATCACCCCCTGTCACTGTTACCCATCAGATCAGGCCCTAATTTGCCCCGTGTGGGCTCCTGATCACTCGGCCAAACCCTCAGATCCCCCTTCCGATCACCTCCCTAGTGCATTGAGTGCATTGATTGCATCTATTCTCCCCTCTAATCACCCCCTGAGACACCCATCAATCACCTCCTGTCACCCCCTAGCACTCCAATCTGTCAGATCAGGCCATAATCTGCCCCCTGCGGGCTTCTGATCACCCAGCCAAACCCTCACCTGCCACCCCCCCCTGCTCATTGCAAAGCTGACAGTGGGCGGATCTTACATGGTCTGGTGGCATATGTTTACCGAGCCTCATTCTTGCATACTTACAGAAAGAGAGAGATCTGGTTTACAGAGAACCCGAGGTGGTATTTATCGCCAGCACTGCAGGGGCTATAGCGGCGCGCAGGGGGGACATGGAGGCACACCATGAGGAAACAGAGGCTGGTGTTAGTGTGCACAACCAGCCTCTGTGCCCCACTAACATAATTAAATACCACCTCGGGTTCTCTTTAAGGTACCACACAACTTGCTTTTTAATGGTTGATTGACCTTCTAATTTTAAAGTGTACCTGAGACACCTTAAAATAAAAATTGCATATATGGGGCTTCCTCCAGCTCTCTTCAGGCTAATCAGGCTCACCATCCTTCTCCACCATCTTGATCTTCCGCTAGGTGACCCAGTAGTTCGTGCAGGCGCAGTGCGCTCCAGGGGACAGGAGTGTTATATGGGTGGGTGCATGCCAGGCTGTGCATGCACAGTATGCCCCTATTGTGGAGCTAATGGGGCATCTAGCAGAAGATCCGGATGGCAAGTGACTGATTAACCTGAAGGAGGCTAGAGGAAGCCCCTCTTCTATGTAGAGGACAGCTGGTGGAGAGCAGTGCCCTGTAGTGCAAGGTTTTAGACCCAATATGCTAATTTGTGTTTTTTTTTTTGGGGGGGGGGGGGTACCTTGCTATTTGCACAAGCTCAGCAGATGAGTGAAGGGAATTTTTTTTTCTGCTCAGTCAAGTGGCCGGCAAAGTGAAAGGACGAAGGCACTGTTTGACTTCCTTGTAATTTCTTTGCTGGCATAACTACATTTTCTGGCAGATGCCACTGCACCATGAAGAAACATGCTAAAATTTGGAGGGTTTGCAATGTGGTTGCAACTTGATTTTCAGTGAAAGTACTCAGAGGGCTTTTTTTCCACTGGCTGCGATCAGAATCAAAAAGCGGATTGCAGCCGGTCTGCTGATCCTTAACCACTTCACCACTGAGGGGTTTTACCCCTTGAACACCAGAGCAATTTTCACCTTTCAGCGCTCCTTCCATTCATTCGTCTATAACTTTATTATTACTTATCGCAATGAAATGAACTATATCTTGTTTTTTTCGCCACCAATTAGGCTTTCTTTAGGTGGGACATTATGCCAAGAATTATTTTTTTCTAAATGTGTTTTAATGGGAAAATAGGAAAAATGTGGGGAAAAAAATAATTATTTTTCAGTTTTCGGCCATTATAGTTTTTAAATAATGCATGCTACTGTAATTAAAACCCATGAAACGTATTTGCCCTTTTGTCCCGGTTATAAAACCATTTAAATTATGTCCCTATCACAATGTTTGGCGCCAATATTTTATTTGGAAATAAAGGTGCATTTTTTTCAGTTTTGCGTCCATCCCTAATTACAAGCCCATAGTTTATAAAGTAACAGTGTTATACCCTCTTGACATAAATATTTAAAAAGTTCAGTCCCTAAGGTAACTATTTATGTATTTTTTTTTTATTGTAAATTTTTTAATTTTTTTTTAATTACAAAAAAAAAAAATGGGGAGTGTGGGAGGTAATGAGTTAATTTTATGTGTAAAAGCAGGGCTGTGGAGTCGGTCCAAAAATCCACCGACTCCGACTCCTCAGTTTAGGATTCCTCCGACTCCGACTCCACGACTCCGACTCCTCTAATTTGCATATTACAATTTTGTTGATTAAAAGTATGTAACATGAAATTCGTCTCATAACTGCCAACGCTTAGGAATTTTACAAGACAACTGAAGTGAGAAGGATATGTAGACTACTATATTTATTCCCTTTAGACTAAAACTAGTCCTTAGTAATAGTACTTGTAAAAGGTACAAACCGGAACAAAGAACATCTATCAGGCCCTAGGCAATGTAAGTGTGGGTACATGTAAGAATGATGTGCAGGTACTCTGCAGGGGAATGAGGAGATTGTAAACAGACAACACCTCTGTGTTCAATGTGCACAGCATTCTCAGTGGATTCCCTGCAGCTCTGTGAGGAGTGCATATGTAGAGTATAGTACTACTGTGTAACAAAGTAAACCTGAGACAGATGAAATTAAAGTTTTGTACATACCTGGGGCTTCCTCCAGCCGCCTTCAGGATAATCAGTCCCTCGTTGTCCTCCTCCACCACCTGGATCTTCTGCTATGAGTCCAGGTACTTGAGCCAGTCTGGCGTAGTGCGCATGAACACACTCCACCGCTAGGAGCATACTACACCTGTGCAGCACTATTGCGCAGGTGCAGAATGTTCCTGGCTGTGGGAGTGGCATGCGGCCGGACTGCGCTGACTGGCTGAATTACCAGGACTCATAGCAGAAGATCCGGGTGGTGGACAGTGAGGGACTGATTAGCCTGAAGGGGGCTGGAGGAAGCCCCAGGTATGTATAAAACTTTACTTTTCATCCGTCTCAGGTACCCTTTAATTTGTAGTCACCAAACCAAATTTTAATAACATATCAAATTATTTGATTTCAGTGCATACATTTGCATAAATCAGCATCAGTGCAGAATTATTTCCATCTCATTGACCATCTCTATTAGTGACACAGCTACACATCAGGCTTTATTCTTACAGCATAGATGTTATTTAGTATATATAAGAGATTCTTGTGTACTCATCATATATACAGTCACAATCAGATATGTATATCTGACCTTAACAATACGGGGACTGCTTTATTGAAGCAGCACAAGTAACTAATTTTTATTGGTTTATTTCATTTTTGTGGACTAAGCACAGCTATTACTGTATATATACATTATTTTTAATGACTATTATCTGAGAAATAGAACATTTTATCATATTTTCTATTTTAATTACAGTTACAAATTCATTAGGAGTCGGAGTCGGTGCATTTTTTCCCGACTCCGACTCCGACTCCAGGCACCCAAAATTGCCCGACTCCACGACTCCGACTCCACATTTATTTGTATGTGAAAAACGTGTAGGGTGTAGTTTACTATTTGGCCACAAGATGGCCACAGTAACTTTTTGTTTTAATGCGACCTCCAAGATTCCTTCCGGAAGCTTGGAGGAAGAATAAGGAGGCTGGACACGTGAGTTTTTTTTTTCTCACAATGATCGCGCTGCCCATAGGAGAGCAGCTGATCATTGCGGGGCTTAGATCAACGAACGGGAATGGATTTTCCCGTTCATTGATCTCTGGGCGAGCGGGCGGCGGCGGTTTTACTAGCGGCGGGCGGCGTGTTTACGAGCGGGAGCGCGGGCAGCGTCGGGAACGCGGAAAGTACGTGTTTCTCCGTCCCTGGTTTTTAAAGGATGGAAAAAGGGGCGGAGAAATACGTACGCGCGGGGGTAAAGTGGTTAAGCACCGCAATAACATGTAAATTGCGGTGCACCTTTTCTACTACAGTGAATATTGTGTCAAAATGCCAGCAGCAGTCTTCCAAAGGACACATCTGAATACCTATGGCAGTGCATGGCACAGCTATAGCAATTTGACTTTACTGCAGCATGTGTGCCACGTCTGAGACGGAACACTTCACTCACTGGAAATAAGCCCTGATAGTACATTTCAAGGGCTATATCAGTAAGCTCCATACACAGGCTCAACAGCAGTCTTTTATGCAGCACTACTATTAACGAGAGACTGAAGTGAATTAAAAATTGCTATTTTTACCTTGTAGTTCACTTCAGTACTCATTAGATGTAAACTGCCGCCTCAAAATGAGGGCTTTAGACCCCCAAATCCCCAGGGGCAATCCAGCCGGCACTTCCTGATAGAGGCGGAGCTCTCAGCTGCAGCTCTGCTTCTACTGATGTCAATCGCCGCCTTCAGAGATCCGCATAGCGATTGACGGCAGAGCTACAGCAGAAAGCTCTGCCTCTCAGGGCAGCACAATCAAGACCAAGATGGTCGTAAATGTTTGACTTGGGGTGTCTAATGCTGGATATACACCATGCGGTTCTGCGTCAAATGCGTCCGTCGATTCGATTATATCCGAACGCATTTCGATGATTTTTAGGTTGATTGATGTGTAAAGTATGGCAAATCGACCTAACGATCCATCGAAGCTTGAATCGGACATGTCGGAAATAATCAAATCAATGCGTATCGACGGACGCATCGAACGCGGAAACACATGGTGTGTGCATTAAGCCCTTGTCATGCGGTGGTTTACATCTGAGACTTTTGAAGCAAACTAGCAGGTTAAGGTCCGTACACGCCGGACTGGAGGCAACAACTGGTCCGTCGTCACCTCCCGCTGGGTGGGCGTTCCAACGACAGTCCGGCGTGTGTACGCACTGTCGGCGGACTGATACGGCTGTTTCTGAGCGATCCGCCCGGTGGATCGCTCAGAAACAGCCGTATCAGTCCGCCGACAGTGCGTACACACGC
Organism: Hyperolius riggenbachi; assembly: GCF_040937935.1. Lineage (NCBI taxonomy): Eukaryota > Metazoa > Chordata > Amphibia > Anura > Hyperoliidae > Hyperolius > Hyperolius riggenbachi. The sequence continues at coordinate 215,064,284 of NC_090654.1, read as the reverse complement.
CGGACTGTCGTTGGAACGCCCACCCAGCGGGAGGTGACGACGGACCCGTCGCCTCCAGTCCGGCGTGTGTACGGACCTTAAACATAGCAAATTTTTTCACTTCAAAGTCTCTTTAACCACTTCAGGATTCTGCGTACGCTTAACTACGCCCCTGAATCCTGAAGTGGTTTCCATGGAAACGGCCGCTCGTATGAGCGGCCGTTCCATGTCAGTTCACGGAGGGTGTCTCCGTGAGCACCCTGCGAGCCGCCGATCGCAGCTCGCAGGGTAAATGTAAACACACGGGGAAGATCTTCCCCGGTGTTTACATGTAAACGGCGCTGCTGCGCAGCAGCGCCGTGGCAGAGATCGGCGATCCCCGGCCTCTGATTGGCCGGGGACCGCCGGCACCTGATAGGCTGAAGCCTATCCTATCCGGCGCAGGACGGCTTTCCGTCCTGCGCCGCACACAGGGGACGGGAGAGGGAGGGAAGGAGGCAGAGGGAGGACTAGTGCTGCGGAGGGGGGCTTTGAGGAGCCCCCCCCCCCCGCTAGGCACAGCAGCGCGGCGGCGATCAGACCCCCCCAGCAGGACATCCCCCTAGTGGGGAAAAAAGGGGGGAGGTCTGATCGCCCTGCCTGATTTCTGATCTGTGCTGCGGGCTGAAGAGCCCCCACAGCACAGATCAGCCAAACCACCCGGTATCCGGAAGTGGTTAAACAACTTTTTTGAGAAACCAGTTATAAACAACCAAAAGTTGCTTGCTATTCACACAACTGATAAAACCTCAATCCAATTGACGTATAATCAGTTGCGTGAACCATATCAAGCAACTCTGTTTTTTTTTTGTTTTTTTTTGTTTAACTTGTTTCTCAACAAAAGTTAATTGTGCTGCATAAAAGACTGCTGTTGAGCGTGTATGGGGCTTCTGAGTTGGTCATACATTGTATATTCATACAGGTTCATAGTCAGAACCTGAGAACTGAGTTTATTAGAATATCTACTGTAGTTTTATAAAAGATGCTGTTGGACTTTTAATCTGTCTAGGTCTCATCCTCAAAGTGGCCACTGATTTCTAGCGAAAAATTGTTTGAGCAATCAGATTTTGATCAGAAGTGAAATCGCTCACTACACCATCAAACCAATAGCCAATATTTGCTTCCTATCTATCACAACCAACATGAAAATTCAAAGCTTCAGCTCGACGAAAATCCAATCAGACGACTGATTTTAATTCGTCCTTAATTGAGCCCATCAACAGGTCATTTACAACCAATCAGATCAGAATTTCTGATTGCTCGATTTTTTTTTTTTTTTTTTCCCCACTAGAAATTGGACCATTAGTGGTCACCTTTAGGATTTTGTGTATATATTTTGACTTGTACAGTCAATGTGTTAAACAAGTAGTACCTGATTTGTAAACGGAGCACGGAACCCTGGGTAGTTGGAATATGTCACCATGCTGATAACTAGCCTGTATAAACACTACTAAAAGTATCTTTGATGCTTAAATTTTCAAAGCTATTTCTGCAGTATGTTTACATGGAATAAAAGTACATGTGATGAGGAATGAAGAGATATGTAGAGAATGCTACAGTTTCTGAAAATGAACCTCTGGCATTGTGTGCATGAGCAACAAGTGGCAAGTCACACCTTCATTCTCATAGTGCCTGGCCTCCACTTGGTCTTGCTGCTGTTGCCCCCCATTTGCTGTGCATGCTTTGTCCAATCCACACACTCGTGGTTTGTGCTCCTGAACAGCTGTAAACAATGGTCAAGGGCCCCCTGAGCAGTTTGGAAACAATATGAACTGGGTATGCCCAATGACACTTCCTGTGGTGCATACTGGGAGATGTAAATACTACATCTCTGGGCTTGCACCAGTAGCTGGGCACACTACATCTCCCATTTAGGGGATAGAAAAGCATTAGACTAAAGGTACCGATACACTGAAACTATTCCCCTTCAAAATACAGCAGATTCGATCACTGTGATTGCATCTGATGTTGAAAAATTTACTTTCTACAAAGTATTTGATTCAGGAGTGAGCTCTGAGGGGTTTCCCAGTGCATCACTGCTGAATATATAGTGGCTGGATGGTGAAATGGTTAAGGGCTCTGCCTGTGATGCAGGAGACCAGGGTTCGAATCTTGGCTCTGCCTGTTCAGTAAGCTTGCACCTATTCAGTAGGAGACCTTAGGCAAGTCTCCTTAACACTGCTACTGCCTATAGAGCGTGTCCTAGTGGCTGCAGCTCTAGCGCTTTGAGTCTGCCAGGAGAAAAGCGCGATATAAATGTTTGTCTTGTCATATATGTAAATTAACCATTGGAATGCAATGATGTGTCAGCTGTTAATTTTTCAGAGCTCATAATGAATTATCGCAAATACTTTGTTTTAAGAAAGCAAACTTTTTTTGTTTTTTCTTTTTTCCCCATAGCATTTTAGTAAGGGAGCTTTTAGGGCCATTGTAGCCCCCTTACACACTCCCGTGAGTTCTGGTTCACCATGAGCTTGCTGGTTAGTCTGCAAATCTGCTGTGACATTGACCGATTGACCAGTTTCCACCCAAAATCGATTCAGTCAATCTGTCCAGGTGGAAAATTTAGCTCTATCAGGACCAACGCAGCAGTAGATCACCTGTCCCCAGTCTCTCACTACTTCTGGCGTCTTCACTGCCTCTCCTGTGAGAAGGCACTGTTCAGATGGCACTCTACTGTTTGAGCTTCTAGTTGCCGGACGAGACAGCATTACCTGTCCCTCCCAAGGACAGGTAATGTATTGCTTCTGGCAGGGGGTGGTGTGGCAGTTCCACAGGTTGTGAATCTATTTTATGCTGAAATAGATTCAAAATCTGTGTGTACTTTATGGGCAGCCATTAGATTTCTCTAATCAGATTTGATCAGAGATGGATCTCTGTTGACCAATCAGGTGGCAATCGACAAGTATATGGCAACCTTTAATCTCTTGGCATACACCAGCAGCCAGGAATGCTCTGAACTTGCAAGCACTTTGATCTATGGCAGTGACAGCTGCAAGATGGATGCCCTCATGGAGGTGGGGTGGGTAAGTCCTTTAATGCTGGTGCTACATTTTTGAAGTGCTCACTTCCCTTTTTAAACAAAGCAGCACCTGAATGTAAGGACTACTTCACACTGGAGTTCTTTTTAGGAGCGTCTCAGCGCTTTCCTGATCACCAGCAATCGCAAAGTGACGTAATATACAGGGCTGTGGAGTCGGTCCAAAAATCCTCCGACTCCTCAGTTTAGGATTCCACCGACTCCGACTCCACGACTCCGACTCCTCTAATTTGCATATTACAATTTTGTTGATTAAAAGTATGTAACATGAAATTCGTCTCTTAACTGCCAACGCTTAGGAATTTTACAAGACAACTGAAGTGAGAAGGATATGTAGACTACTATATTTATTCCCTTTAGACTAAAACTAATCCTTGGTAAGAGTACTTGTAAAAGGTACAAACCGGAACAAAGAACATCTATCAGGCCCTAGGCAATGTAAGTGTGGGTACATGTAAGAATGATGTGCAGGTACTCTGCAGGGGAATGAGGAGATTGTAAACAGACAACACCTCTGTGTTCAATGGGCACAGCATTCTCAGTGGATTCCCTGCAGCTCTGTGGGGAGTGCATCTGTAGAGTATAGTACTACTGTGTAACAAAGTAAACCTGAGACAGATGAAATTAAAGTTTTATACATACCTGGGGCTTCCTCCAGCCGCCTTCAGGATAATCAGTTCCTCGTTGTCCTCCTCCACCACCTGGATCTTCTGCTATGAGTCCAGGTACTTGAGTCAGTCAAGCGTAGTGCGCATGCACACACTCCGCCGCCAGGAGCATACTACACCTGTGCAGCACTATTGCGCAGGTGCAGAATGTTCCTGGCTGTGGGAGCGGCATGCGGCCGGACAGCGCTGACTGGCTGAATTACCAGGACTCATAGTAGAAGATCCAGGTGGTGGAGGACAGTGAGGGACTGATTAGCCTGAAGGGGGCTGGAGGAAGCCCCAGGTATGTATAAAACTTTACTTTTCATCCATCTCAGTTACCCTTTAACCCTCCTGGCAGTTAATTTTTTTTTTTTTTGCCAAAATGGCAAAAATCCTTTTTTTTAAATTTTATTTTTTTTTTGTTTCATGTAAAGCTACCAGAGTGGTAGCTACATGAAACACCACTAGAGGGCGCATGTGTCCCTCTAGTGCGATCGTCGCCAGCATCAATAGCAAACAGGGGAACGCGTATATAACGCGCTCCCCTGTTTGGCTTCTCCTGTCGCCATGGCGACGATCGGAATGACGTCAGCCGACGTCCTGACGTCAGACACCTCCGATCCAGCCCATAGCGCTGCCCGGAACTCATTGGTCCGGGCAGCGCAGGGCTCTGGCGGGGGGGGCCCTCTTGCGCCGCTGCGTACGGGCGATCGCCGCAGAGCGGCGGTGAACAAGCTGTATGCGCGGCTAGCAAAGTGCTAGCTGCGCGTACAGCATTTTAAATGGAGCAAATCGCTCCACCAGGGGCTGAGATATCTTCCTGCGCGGCATAGCCTGAGCTCAGCTCGGGCTTACCGCCAGGAAGGTTAATTTGTAGTCACCAAACCAAATTCTAATAACATATCAAATTATTTTATTTCATCAGCAAAGAGAGTGCATAAATCAGCATCGATGCAGAATTATTTCCATCTCGTTGACCATCTCTATTAGTGACATAGCTACACATCAGGCTTTATTCTTACAGCATAGATGTTTAGTGTATATATAAGAGATTCCTGTGTACACATCATATATACAGTCACAATCAGATATGTATATCTGAGCTTAAAAATACGGGGACTGCTTTATTGAAGCAGCACAAGTAACTAATTTTGATTGGTTTATTTTACTTTTGTGGACTAAGCACAGCTATTACTGTATATATACATTATTTTTAATTACTATTATCTGAGAAATAGAACATTTTATCATATTTTCTATTTTAATTACAGTTACAAATTCATTAGGAGTCGGTGCATTTTTCCCCGACTCCGACTCCAAGCACCCAAAATTGCCCGACTCCACGACTCCGACTCCACAGCCCTGGTAATATATGCGGCATTCTCACTGAAGCTTTAATTTGTATAAATCAAATGCCTTGCATGCAGAAATTTGGTCTCCATGTGATCCTTGTTGCCCCAAAATATTTCAAAATGTTATTGCCTGAAAATTGGCAAAAATTTGTAATGTGATTTGTGAACTAGCTCTTGTATGGCTGTAAGAAAGATTTCTTGACTAAGATTTCTAGGCCAATTTAAAGGCCTATACTATGCAGTTACTTCTCTGGCACCAGTACAATGGGAGCTGCAAACCAACTATTGAATCTGTTGAAAAGCTGTGTGGTAAAATGTCGATGTGTTTGTATTAACACCAACTTTCTTCTGCAGGTCTATTCCTGGCACAACTGCGTCAGAATGTGAATCAAACCTGAAAAAGATCTACACTGTGCAGACCATACAGGTGAGCATCAGGAAACCTCTCGCCTTCATGAAGGCCAAAGCAGTTTTGGTTTGCATGCATCAAAAGATTAGAGCTTGTTGGAACATTATGATGATCACCTCCCCAATAACCAATCTGTTTCAGTATACCTATAAATATGGATCCTGCTAATTTCCAGAGACTGCTGCTAGTAGAATATCGGTAACCTTACTGATAGTTTGCTACTTAACCCTCCTGGCGGTCTATTTGAAACCGCCAGGGGGCAGTGCAGCACTTTTTTTTTTTTTTTTTTTTTTTTTATAAAGCGTGTAGCAGTCCTAGGGCTCGCTACATGATAGCCGCTGTACAGCAGCATCCCCCGCCTGCTTTGATCGCCTCTGGCGATCTTTGATCAGGAAATCCCGTTCAAAGAACGGGATTTCCTGAAGGGCTTCCCCGTCGCCATGGTGAAGGGGCATGACGTCTAAGGGCGTCCCAATCCACCCCTCAGCGCTGCCTGGTACTGATTGGCCAGGCAGCACACAGGGTCTGGGGGCTATCGGCGGGAGGCGGTGGCAATCGGGCAGTACACGCAGCTAGCAAAGTGCTAGCTGCGTGTACCAAAAAAAATTATGCGAATCGGCCCAGCAGGGCCTGAGAAATCCTCCTGTGCAGCATAGCCCGAGCTCAGCTTGGGCTTACCGCCAGGAAGGTTAAAGGAAACTTGTAATGATTTAAAAAAATCTTACCTGGGGCTTCTGCCAGCCCCCTGCAGCTGCCCTGTGCCAGTACTCAACGATCCTACGGTCCCCTGCCGCAGCTCGGTTTAGCTTTCTTCAGTTGCTGGCCACTGCTCACATCCTCCATGCTTCCATCGCTGGGGGCTTCCTGCGCAGTATGAAGCTTTCTCTTGCTGCGCAGAATGCTCCTGGTGACGGGACCACAAATAGGGATGCACGCAGTGTCCGACTAAGTGTGAAAGGCCCTTAAACCCACACCAGTGCTACCTAACCTTAACCAGTGCTTAACTTTTTTTTTTTTTTTTTTTCTTCTCAGGGAATGCAATGACCAATGTAAACTTGGCTTAAACCATACATGTCAAACTCTGGTCTGCAGGCCAAATCTGGCCCTCAGAGCCATTAAATTTGCCCCTTAACTGTTGTTTTTTTTTTTTTTTTTTTTTTTACACTGTGCTTTGTTTGACCCACTCTAAACCACCAGAGGAGCTATGTTGTGTAAAGACCTACAGCACCAGGGAAGCCGTATGGAGGAGGTAGGAAGACAGCACTGGACACCAGGGAACTTTATAGACATCAGGGAACTGTATAAGGGGGAGCTTGCCAGTAGTGGTGGGTACACCAGTGTGCAGTTTTGGCCCACTCTGTATTTGAGTTTGGTACCCCTGGCCTAAACGGTAAAAAGCTTCCGTTCTCTTCCATGTCGGTTGTCTGAACAGCTGAGTGGCCTAGTGTGACTAGCAACCTTGCCACTTGAAGTGCTAGTACCCAGATACTGGGTCTGGCCTGGTCAAAGCTCTTCTGTCTGGTTTTCCTCTGGGTACTTGAGTTTTCCCCCATGTCCCCAAAGCCTGACTCTAGGTGAATTTTCGTTTTCACCTAATTCTGTTGTGGGTCCAGAGAACTGTATGAAAACACAGGAAACTGTTCTAATTGCTGCACTAAACCATAGTAAAAACTGCCAAATGGGGCGCAGTAACAAATCATGAACCTTTGTATAAAGCATAATCAAAACACTTGATCTGTTAATGTGTTATGCTGTACAGATTTTTTTTTTTTTTTACCACGGATTGCATGCATTACAACACTTCATGCATTACTGGATGGTCCTTATCCACTTCTGGTATGTGCTGTATATGGCATGAGCACACAAAACACAGCCAGGGTGCTAACTGGCTGCTTCTTTCCTTAGTTGTCCATGAGCTTGAGTTGCCATGAGACAAG